>NC_090921.1:853245314-853870314 GCF_040938575.1 Ambystoma mexicanum | reverse complement strand
AGCTAAGCTCCAATCAGGGCTCGGGGGCGGGATGGAAGGCGGGAGGGCTGGGATGCAGGACGGGGGAGCTGGGTAGGTGATGGCGAGCTGGGGAGGGAAGCGGGCCTGGCCGCGGGTGTTTCTGTCCTTGTTGGGGGCCTGGGGGCATAGGGGGTATGGGGGCCTTACCTGGGCAGCGGGAGCGGAATGAGCTGAGTGGCTCACGTAGGTCTCTGGACCTAGACACACACAGAGCTAAGCTCCAATCAGGGCTCGGGTGCGGGATGAGAGGCGGGAGGGCTGGGATGCAGGAGGGGGGAGCTGGGTAGGGGGTGGTGAGCTGGGGAGGGAAGCGGGCCTGGCCACGGGTGTTTCTGTCCTTGTTGGGGGGCCTGGGGGCCTAGGGGCTGCGGGGTCCTTACCTGGGTAGCGGGAGTGGAATGAGCCGAGTGCCTCACGTAAGTCTCTGGACCTAGACACACACAGAGCTAAGCTCCAATCAGGGCTCAGGGGCAGGATGGGAGGCGGGAGGTCTGGGTTGCAGGAAGTGGGAGTTGGGTAGGTGGTGGCGAGCTGGGGAGGGAAGCGGGCCTGGCCGCGGGTGTTTCTGTCCTTGTTGGGGGGACTGGGGGTCTAGGGGCTACGGGGGCCTTACCTGGGTAGCAGGAGCGGATCATGTTGTAGTACATCATGTAGTCATGATGTACTACAACTGGAGCGAGTCAGAGGCAAATGTCATCACATACATTTTTATATTGTTTCTTAAATAACTAATGTTTGCTCCATTTGTGATGTCATCTTTATGTCTTGAACATCGCCTGGCCGGTGGCGAGAGCTATGGTTTCATAGGTTACCATAGCTGCCGAGTTTCATTTTTTACAATTTTGCCATAAAAACATAACGTCCCCTTAACAAAGATGTTCCTCTGAATTTGAATCTTTTTATTAGAGCAACTCAACCACAACGTCCCTTTTACAAAGTTAGTTGACTACATTTGAACGTTTTTTATTGGACCAACTTAACTCCTTCGACAAACTGAGACGAAATATAAACTGGATCTAGTAACTAAGAAACCTAGGGGACACAATCTGGATGAGGAACTTTATACTTTTCTTGGGACTTAAATTTACTATCTGTATTTGTCTCATACATCTTGAATTGTATCTGTTCTGAGTTTTTACTTTGAGACCCCCCTGTGTCAACTCTTTGCATTTTTCTGTAACTCTCTGGGACACGCTTGACATAATTTGTAGTTCCATCAGCTGGACTGACATATATGGGATCATTGTGTTATTTATCATAATTGCACACTGATCTTTATGCTACACGGTTTGTTGACAATACTGTCATCTCTCACATTAGCTTGTAGGTTTTAGAGTCTATCAATTCAATATTCCAAAGACAGTAATTGAATGAATTTTAGATCTCCTCTTACTTTCAGCTATCTAATTTTAATGTTTTCTTTCTTAGTTTTATATGTAGGGTGAGCAATTTTATTGCTATGTTATCTAGGAACTTCATTTTATACCCGCAGTTATATTCTATCTTAGTGATTTTTAAAGTGTTCCTCCTTTTAAAATGCACATTAGACTAGTTATGATTATTGCTCAGGTATGATTGATTTTCCAATTAGGGTTTTATCCTTTGTCGCAGTCTTGTATTTCAATTGTATTATCATTTGTATAGTTGTGTGTATATAATTTGTTGTTCCTACATCAAGGCTATGAATGCACTAAGCACTTTATATATCCTTGTATAGGATTTTTATGCTGCTATATTGCTATTTGCACATTACCCGTTAGGGTTAGTTATTGCGATTTTGCACATGCACTTGCACTTTATGCATCCCTATATGCGGTTTATGCAAAAAGCAGCCTGTGATGCATTATGGCACTTGCACTTTCATCACATAGCCTATCAACAATATGATGTATGATAATGTTGAATATATGTCACTAGCTACATTGACACATAGCTTTTCGCAATTCATTTATGAATTGCAGGAATAATATTTTGCAAATTATCCAGCATTGCGACTAGTGAACAGTATGTAATACATTGGTATTTTGTCTGCGTGTTTTTTGACATTAGACAAACGTGTTTTAGACTAATAAATAAACACGACAGACGCAGCACTACACATACATATAGACCTGACTTAATACACATTTTAAATCACACATTTGTTTTAAAAAAATAATAATACATTTATAAACGTAACATGTGCAATAGGAGGACACTTACTGAAGTTTAAAATGTGTGGTTTACATGTTGAGAAAAGCGATATATCGCCAGCCAATTGGATCTGCCTAACAAATGTATTGCATGCAATTCAATGTTTTTTAAGGTAACCCACTGTGGGTTTAAACACTTTCAAACATGGCGGATTTTGTGGGAAAAAATGGCTACCATTGTTCTGGACAATCTATCCATGTATACCATAGAGAATATATGGGTTTAAATGGACTTCTTTTGTTTCTGCACCCTCATCGTGATCAAGCGGCTAGCTTTGCCGCGAAACGCGTCGTTGTCCGCATTTTTCTCTTGTCCATGGCATTTCATTAAAGAACATTTTGGACGTTTGGATGACTGTTGGTCTCTTTGCTACTCTGGGTCCAGTGTGGAATTACCACGTGGGTTCGTTTTCTGGAGTGCACCGACAGCCTTATACTGTGGTACAAGGCTATTCTACACACATATATTACATGGCCACGGTAGTGGCCATGTAGTTGGGGTTAAGTTGCTGTTTCCATAGGAAGAGCACTTTTTGGGCGGCTTATAACTTCGCTCTCCCTGGACGGATCCTCACCAAACTTTGCAAAAAAAGTAGTTGGGTCACTCTGAATTTCTTTGCAAAGTTTGGTGAGGATTCGTCCAGGGGGGGAAAAGTTATAGGGGGGGTCCCAAAACTTTTTTTTTGCGCACGGCTACAGCCCGAACTGCTGGACAGATTTACAACAAATTTGCGGCAGGAGCGGCGGCCTGGTCCCAAAAGCGTGCTTTTCTAAATTTGGTGTAAATCTGTCCAGTAGTTTTTTTAAAAATGACCAAAAAGTAAGGCAAAAAAATGTGTGATATCTGCGTTCGCTTCGCGGACGGACTTCCCTGTTCGCTCCGCGGACAGCACCCCGATTGTCCCATGGGCTTGCGTCATGTCCGCGGACATGCGACGTGTTCACTGATTGGACGGCGTGGAGAGTGAAGCGCGTCAGATTTTTCGGTAGCGCCCGCCATATTGGATTCGCGGACGTCCCCGGACAGCGCGGTGAAACTTTGTTCAAAATGTGTATTTTGTAGAGTGTGTTGGTGTGTAGGAGTGTTTGGGGAGGGTGGGAGTGTATGAGATAGGATGAAAGTTGTGTTTTTTATGTGTTAGGCGTTCTTTTTGTGTTCGATTTGTTTGCGGCCATCACGGGTGTTCTGAAATGTTCTAAATAAACTGACTAGGGGGTGTTCTAAGGAGTCAATATGTGTCCGTTTTGTTCGCAAGCAAAGTGAAACTGTTCTAAGAACACTCGCGGTGTCCAGGGAGTGTTCGTAGGTGGTGTCCTGAGGACGCTGTCCGTATTGTTCTCTGTCAAGTTGAATGTGTTCTAAGAACACGCGCGGTGTCCTGAAATGTTTGCAAATAAACAAAATGGGGGTGTTCTGAAGACATTTTTGAGAACACTCCCGGTGTCCTGAAATGTTTGTAGGGGTTGTTCTGAGGACACTGTCCGTATTGTCCTTTGTCAAGTTGAATGTGTTCTAAGAACACTCGCGGTGTCCTGAAATGTTTGCAAATAAACAAAATGGGGGTGTTCTGAAGACGCTTCTAAGAACACTTGCGGTGTCCGGGGAGTGTTCGTAGGGGGTGTCTGAGGACCCTGTCCGTATTGTTCTCTGTCAAGTTGAATGTGTCCTAAGAACACTCACGGTGTCCTGAAATGTTCGCAAATAAACAAAATGGGGGTGTTCTGAAGACGTTTTTGAGAACACTCCCGGTGTCCTGAAATGTTTGTAGGGGTTGTTCTGAGGATGCTGTCCGTATTGTTCTTTGTCAAGTTGAATGTGTTCTAAGAACATTCGCGGTGTCCTGAAATGTTTGCAAATAAACAAAATGGGGGTGTTCTGAAGACGCTTCTAAGAACACTCGCGGTGTCCGGGGAGTGTTCGTAGGGGGTGTCCTGAGGACGCTGTCCGTATTGTTCTCTGTCAAGTTGAATGTGTGCTAAGAACACTCGCGGTGTCCTGAAATGTTCGCAAATAAACAAAATGGGGGTGTTCTGAAGACGCTTCTAAGAACACTCACGGTGTCCGGGGAGTGTTCGTAGGGGGGGTCCTGAGGACGCTGTCCGTATTGTTCTCTGTCAAGTTGAATGTGTCCTAAGAACACTCGCGGTGTCCTGAAGTGTTCGCAAATAAACAAAATGGGGGTGTTCTGAAGACGCTTCTAAGAACACTCGTGGTGTCCGGGGAGAGTTCGTAGGGGGTGTCCTGAGGACACTGTCCGTATTGTTCTTTGTCAAGTTGAATGTGTCCTAAGAACACTCGCGGTGTCCTGAAATGTTCGCAAACAAACAAGATGGTGGTGTTCTGAAGACGCTTCTAAGAACACTCCCGGTCTCCGGGGAGTGTTCGTAGGGGGTGTCCTGAGGACGCTGTCCGTATTGTTCTTTGTCAAGTTGAATGTGTCCTAAGAACACTCGCGGTGTCCTGAAATGTTTGCAAATAAACAAGATGGTGGTGTTCTGAAGACGCTTCTAAGAACACTCCCGGTGTCCTGGAATGTTCGTAGGGGGTGTCCTTAGGACGCTGTCTGTATTGTTCGTTGTTAAGTTGAAAGTGTTGTAAGAACTGTCGCGTTGTTCTGAAATGTTCATAGGGGGTGTCCTGAAAACGGTGTCCGTATTGTTCGCTGGCAAGTTCAAAGTGTTCTAAGAACACTCACATTGTTCGCGGACATTAAAAGTTTCCTATAGATCATAGTTGAAATGTTTGACTCTATGGATGTGATATGCTGCGGTGGTTGTTGCCAGGGCATAGAGTCTTGGGTGCATGGCCAAACGGCCATGCACCCAAGACTCTATGCCCTGGCAACAACCACCGCAGCATATCACATTCATATTTGCTTATAACTTTGGGTGAAAAACAAATGTATAAGGAACAAAGGTATTAGATACTATGGATGTGATATGCTGCTATGGTTGTCCTTATTATTGTATACTTACTGTTTGGTCTAGTAATGGGAGTCCATGTTTTTCTTCTTCATTTCTGTGATAAAAGAAAATAGCATGTTAGTATTAGTATTTTGTAATGACTTATTACATTGTATAAGCAATATACTTTTATTTTCGACCCTCATATTTAGTAGAGTACAAATCAGAGTACTGTGCAATTTGCTCAGTTTCTGTATTTGTTGCTAAAATCATTGGGTCTGTGGGAGAAAAAAAATCCATGTTGGATTCCTTTTTCTGTTATGCTACAGTTTATTTGTTTGTTTGTTTTCAGTGTTCACTTGTTGTTTCTGGCTAATCCTTTATACTTTGCTTTGTTGTATTTTTTTTGGAGCAGTAACAGATTCTTCATTTGTTTTGATATGATAAAATTTTGGAGCAGTTAGATACCAATTGGCGTATTCTAACTGTCTATTTTTTAAATATATTTTAGTGGTTTTGATTTACCTATTTGGATATTGTTAAATTTTGGGACAGTTAGATACCAATTGGCGTATTCTAACTGTGTATTTTTTGGTCTAATTTAGTGGTATTCATTTATCTGATTAGTTGTTGTAGAATCTTTGAGCAGTTAGATAGCTTTTGGAGTATTCTAACAGTTTATATTTTTGTAACACAAATTTACTTAAAGGTTTAAATACAGTTTATTTATCAAATTTTGGTTTTAAGAACATCAAATAAGCGTTTGTAAGATTTGCTGGTAATCTCTGCTTCAGAGTAATGGTACTATCATTACATTCAAACCATCCACATTTCTTTTTTATGTATGCAGTGTAGTGCCCTGAATTGGTTGTGGCTCCTGCGTGGTAGATTATACCTATTGTTGTGAAGGTTTTCTTACCAAGTGATATTTGACCATGTGTGAATCCAGTCAGCTTGCAGTTGTTTTTGGTTCCATCTGCATTGTAACGTAGAAGCATTAGTATTACGTATTTACTATGTGTTTGTATTACTAACGTGGAGCTATTATCTGAATTGCAGGTAGAGAGAGCATAATCTACCATGGTTTGCATTTTGTACAAGTCGCTGAAATGGAATGGATTCACAATTTGGTATTGATATATATATATATGAAGCGTTCATTGGGGATTTCTTCTTGTGTCACATTGTTGCAGAGAGTGCATGTATGTTTCCACATGTATGAAATCTAAAGGATTTCATTTATAGGTATGTTTTTGTTTTCCAGTACTTGTAGTAAGTACATTAGAAATTCTTGTGGATCTTCCTGTGAGTTTATACTGAATTTCAGCATTCCAGCACAGTAGTCCAATTGTCGTCTTATTCCAAAAACACTATATGTGTTGTCAGGATTGTTTGCTGCATTTCTGTGAAGTACTAACATTTGCAAACACAATGGGTCTGTACTGTGTGAGTAAATGTTGTCAACAATTGGTGGTAATTGAAATAGAATATTCATTGCTACATTTGCATAGCAACTTACACCAACTATATTTGAGAATTTAAATGGTCCAGGTAGTTCTGTATCTAACTGCTTTTTTTGGAGTTTGTCTTCCTTCTTTAAAGAAGTACCTGGTTTACTTTCTCTAATTGATTCTTTTTTGTTTGTGGTACTTGATGAAGTATTAGTTTCTTTTACTCTCTTTGGAGGATTTGCAGCGACGTCCTGTTGCATTTCTGTTTGATTTAGTTTTCTTTTACAACGTTTTAGTTTTTGTGCAACAGGATATGTGTTTAGATGGGGAGTGTATAGTGAGCAAAGTCTAATATATTCTAAAATGCAAGGAATATCAGCGTTTACTTTACTTGCATCAAATAGAAATAGACCGTCAAGTGTACCTAAGCGTGATAGTGCTACACAGCTCATGCCTTCTTTAAAGACTGTGTTACCAATATCTATCATTGCTTTGTCTAGGGTAAGACCTTGTGATTTATGAATCGTGACTGCGTATGCAAGAGTTAGAGAAAATTGTTCTTTGAAGAGAAGGAATCTAGCTGTTCTGCGTCCTATCTGTTTTACTTCTGAAAGTTTGTCAAAGAGTATATTGACAAACTGAATTTTGTTGTCACGTGGGTATGTTTGAAAGCCAACAACTGTACCCAGTGCTCCATTAACTAGTCCTTGGTCCACGTCAAGGTTACGTTTAAGCATTACTCTGCAATTTAAGGATAATTTTAACATCTTTTCTAACCCTCCTGTAATTGAGATTGATTTTTCTAAATTATTTAGTCTTGTTGTGGCTTGGTCACACATGGGTAGTGTCATACCATGTACATCTAGTTTGTCTGTGGCGCTAATTTCCATTATTGGTTGCATTTCTTTACTTAGCATGATTTCATTGAATTTGAAACAGCTTGCAAGAGTTGGCATTAAGGCCATACAATTGACATTTTTGTGGGCTAGTTGTTCCATAACATCTGTAGCACATGCATTATCGCCATAAAGTGCATTAATGTGCCGGGTTTTCAATGTTGCTTCTGCTTCTTTAGAAAGTATACCAACTCTCAAACTTTTTAAAATGTTGGCATAAGTTAGATCTGCAGATTGGCGCATGTTTTCTGTTAATTCTCTGTATTGGAAATGTTGCCAAAGGTTGACATTTCCAATGCTGCCAACAGTTTTACGTCGGAGTTTGTGCCCTAATGTTTTAAAAATAGGTTCACCTTTTAATGGTGTTAATTCAAGCAGATCTCCAAAAACAATAATGTGTTTTCCTGCAAAGAGCTCTTCATAGTCTGTTTTGAGTACTTCTTGTAATCTGAGGTGAATCAAAGCTAACATCAGGTTGTAGACCATGCTCACTTTATCTATTAGTAGCATTTTCATTTGTTTCAATACTCTGCGTAATTCCATTGCAGCTTCTGCAGAAAGTTTGTAATAGTCTAATTTGTTCTGGTGTTCTACTGGTAATAGTAGTAATCGGTGTAATGTAACACCACCTATGTTGTAGGCAGCTAAACCTGTGGGGGCAGTGACAACAGCTGACAGTTTGTTGTTTGTCAATTGTTGAAGGAACTTACTAATGATTTTGATTAGGAATGTTTTGCCAGAACCAGCTTCACCACTGACGTACAGTAGTATAGGTTTATAATTATGGCAGGAACATTCTTTATTTTCATGTTTTACACCATGTGCAATTTGTTTTGTTACTTCTTGAAAAATTCTACTTTGCTCATTGTTTAGTTTTGATTGTAGTATAGTTAAGTCTTCCTTATCTTCATACTGACACATGGTGTTTTCTACTTCTATCATAGCTAATTCTGCCTTATTTGTTATTAGTGGTTCTCCCAGTGGTTCTTGGCTTCCTCTTACAGAAGGTTGACTACTGTCAGGAGTATACTTATCTAGATGGGCTGGAGTTCTTCTTCATGTTGCTGTTCATTGTGCAACATTGTTTTGTACTGTGTAAAGTTTAAATCAGTTATAGTGCTTTCATTTGCTTTGAAAGCATCCTCATATGAGTCATAGTTATCTAGTAATTGTTCTTCTTTTCTCCATGGTTTGAAGAGTTGTAGCAGGGACATGTATTATACTTCTTTATGTTGAGGAGTCTTCAATGACAATTTGATATGATTAATTAAATTTGGTTTAGTGAGTTTAACTAAGCTGCCTTCACAGTCTGTCACTCTATATTTACCCTTTTTTCATCGGGTTTCATATTATTTTTGTATGTGTAGTTTTGGGCTATTTGGTATAGACACATGTTTTCCAAAGTATTACTTCTGTTTGGGTAGTATGTGTCCAATAAATTGTTTTTTAAAATGTCTTGGCTGTTGGGATCATGTTTGGCTATTGTTTCTATATCTTCATATGATTTTAGAACTCTTTTTCTAGATTTAGTTGGACCAAGACTTAGCCATACTATATTTTTCAGATTTACCATACAATGCAGTACCAGTTAAACGATCAGCTGCTTCATAAGATCCACATTCTCTATGGGTGAGCATTTTTATGCCCAAGCTGTATAATTTCTGAGATACTGTTTTATCTGATGACAGGTCATTCCAGAGGTCTTGGAGCTCTGTTTTTTCTGCTTTAGTTAAGTATGCTGTGACATATCGTGCAACTGCAGTAGAATTGTCTGCAATGTACTGCACATCTATGCTTGCATTCCATAAGTGGGCAATGATTGCATTATAATCATTGATATATTTTTCTTCTTCTTTTCTTTTTATGTAATATGTATTTTTAGGTGACTTTCCTTTAACAGTATGTCTAACTGAAGACATGAGGTTGTTTACTTGACCTGTATTTGTAACTGGTCTAGGGAAACCAAATCGGCATTTGGTGTAGTATTTGCCTTTGTTTTTGTATTTGCGACGACAATATTTTCCACATATGTGTCTTTGAAATTGTAAAATTTGTGCACGAAGATCACTATTTGTGGCTTCTGATGGAATTTCACAAGTGACATATTTTTCAATAAACTGTAAAACAGTGGCATCACTGTCTTGACCAAATTTAGGAGCATCTTTAATCCATAAAAGCATGTGGATATGTGGTGCTCCTCTGGCTTGGTATTCTTTTCTCCAATAGAAGTGTTGCACTTCTCCAAGGGGAGGAGCAGTTTTATTACAAATAAAATGTAGCATAGCAATGAAGCGATGGTGAAAATATCTTGAAACATTAACAGGATCCAAAGAACAAAGTTCTCCAGGTGTTAGAATATCTATGTTTGTTTTGTTTTTATTTGATATGCGTAGGAAATCATGTAAATCTTCCCATGCATATTCTGCACAACTTAATGTAACAAACCAAGTGGGTGGGCCAAGGTTTCTGATCATACAACGTACATCTCCATGACGTCGAAACCAGTACTCTTTAGTACCACGCATATTTGCTAATAGATTAGTAATATTTGATTGTAAAACCTCATCCTTTTGTTGCACTTTCTTTAATAATTGCGTAGCTGTCATATTTTGAAAGTGTGATCCTGATTTTAATATGTGTGCAACTCCGTAACATAAAGTTGCTAGTTCACTTTCAAAGAGTAGGTGGAATATGTATTCCACATTTTGTCTAAATCTGGGATCTTCAGAATACATCCGTAATGAGCGGTATTCTGAAGCTGATTTTTGAATTGGTCTATCATCATACCTTCCTCCTTTGCCAGTAGGAAAGAGTAGAGGGAGGTAATTTTGCTGTTTTTGGTTGAAGGCGTATTATTGCTTGAAATGGGTCTACTGTTTAAATTATGATGCTCTCATATAAATTAAGTTGTTGTAGAGGTTTTGGTACTGGGTATAATTCCAAATTATTTGTGATAGAACGTGAAGGAGTTTGGTTGTTGTCAAGTTTTGTAGTGCAATAACTGCAAAGTATTAAGGGCTCAGTTATTTCATATTTGTTTTCTGATAGAAGGTAGAGAGCTAATTCAAACCATTTAGAATCTTCATTGTCTTCTATTTTTTATGATAGGTCCACAGTTTTTGTGTTACTTTTATAAAAAATTCTACGGCAACATACACATACATGGTTTGGTACTTCAGCTGATGTACTTTTAAATTTTAGTATTTCTTTTCTGTATGTGTTTAGCAAAAGGTTGCCATGTGTAGAATTGTTGCTTAATTGGTTTAAAGCTATTTCATTCTGTAAATGGCTTTCACTTCCAAAATATTTTTTCTGGATATAGTGAATTTCTTCAAGTAGGTCTTTTGCTGTACCATGTAGAAGGATGTTATTTAACTTTCCTAGTGCTAAAGCAGGACTTTTAGCATAGTACAGTTTATAGACTAGATTTCTTATAGTTGAATGATGTGTTGATATCCTTTTGATATCATGGAAAGTGGTTTTACAAGTAGGTCCTGTAATGCAGGCCAATGAATGTCCTTGTAGTCCTGTGTACTTGCGCACTGGACATGTATCTATATTTTGCAGTAATTTAATTTTGATTTTGTCTTTGCTTTTTACATATTTATTGAGGAATTGGTGTAAAGATTTGAAACATTGTTTGGGAATGTTACACATTGACGTGCATGGCCATTTGTACACTAGACATTCTGATTCAGTTGAATGGAGGGGTAATTCTAAGTTTTCAGGGCATATTTTTGTAAGGAGTACTTCTTGTTCCATTATGGTATTTTTCACTTTTTCATAACCTCGACCACTGCTATTTATGGCAATTGTATTTGTTTGCTTTTGTTTGTACGCTTCTTCATTAAAATATGGTTCTGTGCTCGTAGTGTGATTCCATTCACCGCCGCAGATACTTAAGAAGTTCTTTCTGTTGACATTTCACTTATTGAGAAGTCTTTTTTGTAATTTAGTTATTAGTTTTGTTAGTGGTTTCATTTTGTTTAACAGTAAAATAAATACATTTCTTTTGAGAAGAATTGCACTGTCCATCAATGCTTCTAAGATTAATTTCCTACGATAGGTTTTAAGCTTTGAACCTGATTTCTCTCCTGTTTTTATAAGACTTTGAAGGACTTTGTGACGTTATATTTTGGCTAAAATACTTTTCTTGGTATGCTTACTTTGCACTATATTAAAATTTGAAGAAGTAGTTTTATCTGTACTGATAGCTGATTTTCTGTTAATTGTTTTTTGGTTTGTTTTACATTTTGATAGAGGAAGCGAAGTTGTTGTACTTGAAACTTCTTGTGTTTCACTAAATGATTGTATTAGCTGTTTTGTTTCAACTTTTTTTACAAATTCTGCTAGATATGGATGCTTATGTTGGACTCCTTTATTTTCATTTGCTCTAATTTTGCTTTGCTTTCTACGGAGTTGTCTTTTGGTAGGCATTCTTTAGGGTCTGTTGAAAAAAATAAAGAAGATATGGGTTGGGGTGTTCTGGAATGTATGTGTGCTGTGTGCATGAGTGTTTGAGTAAGATGATAAAGATGTATGTAATGGTGTGTGATTGTGCATTGGGAACTAAAACTAGTAGGGATAGGTATTCTTGAATTTATGTGTCACTAAACTGGGGTTCAGATGACAAAAAAAAAGTAAGCTAGTGGTGTGGAAAAGTACAAATAGTAAATCTAATGTATACAATTAAAACAGTTGTTTGTTCAATAATATGAAAATTGTAGTGGTTCAGTTGGCTAATTTGTGTGTCCAAAAATAGAAATTTGTGGGCTATTCTGGTTGTAAATCGCTGTTTACGACATGGAAATTTTTGGACAAAATGGTACAAAATCTCTATTTTAAGAAACCAAAATAGCTGGTATTAATGTTATAGTATATTTGATTAATAATATAAATATTATGGTGATATTTTACTTACTTTTATTTTTAAATTAACAGGTAACTTCTTAGTTTTTCTTTCTTCTTCGAATTCGGCTGCTTCTTTTCAGGAAACTGGTCTTCACTGCAACTGTAAAAGCTTCAAATTAGTAACTTTGTTTGTATATAGCACTGTTTTTAATTTAGATATTGATTTTTTTAATTGAAATCCTCAGTGCCTTCTGTAAAACCATTAAACTAATTTATTTACATAAGATACATTGCATCAGTTCAGGACATATGATATGTTCTTAATGAACAAATTGTATTGAATGACTAACTGTAGCAAAAATAAAACATCTTTACTATGTCTTGTGAAATTTATAATATATTAGTGAATACTACTATTTCTGTAAGTAAACTGTTCTAGGTAATAGCGCCTCAATGTCATGTCTAATATAAAGTAATTAAGTAAATAAATAAATAAAAACATAAAATATGAAATTGTATAATTATTTTTATAAAGGTTTAAACATAGATTGTGTTTGCATGCAATTTTGTTTGAATATATGTAGTCTATATATTTCATTTAAAAAATGTTAGTTTAACATGATTTGAGTGTGTGTGTGTATAAAGAAAGTAAAAAGTATAAAGGTGTATAAGTGATAGTTGATTTTAGGAAATTGAAAAAAGTACAGTAAATTCATTTTACAGATTTTACAAGGTAAAAGTCTGTTTGAAAATGTGTTCATCCATAGCTCTCAACTCACACGCTTTTGGCGGGTGTCACACGCCTTGTAAAGGGCAGACTCACCCGCCAAGCCTCCTGCACGCCCATTCATTCCACTGGCCGTCTCACCCGCCAAAAACAAAATCGGGTGATTTCTCACCAGCCTGTAAATCAAAAATGGTTGAGAGCTATGTCATCTACTATAGAGAAAATATGCCTACCTTAAGTTTGTGTTCATGCATATGGATATGCATGGAGCTGCAAGTAGAAATCTTGAAGACTTGTGGTAGATGCTGCTTGCCAATGATATGACACTTGTACTCAGATTCAGAGTACATTTGCAGTGCTGATCTATGATGATGCAGTTAGATGTAGAGGTCTTGAATGTGATTGGTGCATGGTCATGTGATTTTTGAGGTACATCCAATGAGGGAATGGCAGAGAGAGTGTAGTGGAAATGCTAGAAGGGCTGTTCATGTTACGATATGTCAGCGGACATGGCAGTAATTCCCGGACATCGGGAGTTACATCCGGGGATTTTTGGGTTCAGAAGTCATGCAAATGAGAATAAGCACTGAAAGGGATTGGTCAGGAAAGTTTGGTGGGTGTGTTGTGCCAGGAGAGATTTTCTGAGATACTCTTTTTGCTGAGAGAACAAAAGATAGCTATGGCTGTGTGTTTCAGAAAACAGATTGTTTGGATTTTAGGAGATTCGTGGATACATTGGTTGAAGGTGCATGCTGAAAGCTGTGGAGTAGCTGTAGATCTTGGATTCCCACATGTGGAAGTACACTGGCATGGAGTACGTGGAATGAAGTGGTTGGACGTGCTACCTCTCTGTGCTACTTTGGAGACAGAGCAACATCCAGACATATTTGTAATTCATTGTGGAGGGAACAGTTTAGGGTTTAGGGCATGTGACTGGAATTATTTTGCAATTTGCTATGAAAGAAGGACCGAGGAAGGTTATGGACATGTTTCCTAATTCTCAAGTGATATTTTCACGGATTGCGCAGAGACAAATGTGGCTTCGTTCTTCTTCATTTGGTCCACAAATGGAAAAAGCAAGGCGCAATGTTAATAAGAGATTTTGGCATGTCTTCTTTTCACAATGAAAATATTATGTTTTGTAGTACATACATTTTTCGCAGAGATGGAGTCCATCTTACTTATGCTGGCAATCAGATTTTTCTGAGAAATGTACAAAATGCATTGCAACCTTTTTTGGAAATACAACAACGATTTTGAAGTAGATGTTAAGCATTTACAATTTTTGACTTACAAACACCACCCAAAGGCTCTTTTCAGAGCCACCACTTCTTTCCAGAGAAAATTACAATGTTTGTGATGGAGTAGTAACCCAATTTTTTTGATGTTCGCGAACTGTCCGCGAACTTCTAAAAAATACAAAGAGCCCTGCTTCATTTATTTTCACTTCTATTTTTTAACTGGGAAAGGCGGCTCTGAAAAGAGCCTTATTTTTTTTGATTTTTGTAATTTTGTATTTTTTTTGGTTTTTCAGACACGACACACTAGGAGAGGAGGGTAAAGGAGGGTAAAGGGGGGGACACCAACCACAGGGATAAGAAAGGGTGAGCTGAGAGAGGAAGATGTAGAGTGGGTTTTATTTCGGTAGTGAGCAGGTCTTCTCGTGCTCTGAGACGATAGTCTCAAAAGCACTCCGAAGTCGCTCCCCCCTGCAGAGTACTGTGTCACAGTATATGCATACAACTGTGACCCTCGAAAGGTAAGGGTCATCAGCATTCTGTATGGCCTGTGAGGCAGGTTGAGAAAGACGCTGTCCCACAGAGGTGGTCCTTGTGGTGACAGGATCAGAAACAGAGGATGAAGTAAAGGAAATCAACCTGCTACGTTCTCCGCAAGGTACAACCCTGCAAATAGCCCCAGAGTGAAATGACCTCATGTGTCGCTTCATAGTAGTGGTCCCAAAGCTGTAGTCACTGTGCTTCCCGGGACTGAGTATCATTTTGCACTCATTGCAGGTAACAAGGTTCGCACGAGCCTTAGGACCATTCCCATGAATGGTAAATAACCGCCACACCCAAGACTCACGTCTAGTGCGGGTAGTAGGGATTTCCTCTACCTCATTCTCATCATCCTCTTCTTCCTCCTCCGCATCCTCAGTCCTGTTCCCCTCTTCAGGCCCTTGGGGAGGTGGTGGTGGTGGAGGGGGTGGTGGTGGTGCTGAAGCAGGTGCAGCACCAAGTGGCAGTTCAGCAGCCAAGGATGCCATGTCGATGATGGTGTAGTCTGCAGGTGGCAGCAAAAATCACTGTGTTCTGAAGAATAGCCAGAAACACAATGGGAATAAGCTCTTGGGCATGGTCTTTTATAGGGGTGCTTGTGTGCGGTCCGCACATTTGTGATGTCATCTTTGATGTCCTGGGTGTTAGTCTTAGCAGTGCACGGTGGCGGCGCGAGTTATGGTTGCTTAGCTTACCATAACTGCCGAATTTCAAGGGTTTTTCGGTTTTACTTGGAACCATAACGTCCCTTTAACAAAGTTTTTTTCACAGAATTTCATAGGTTTTTAGTAGCACAACTTAACCATAACGTCCCTTTAGCAAAGTTTTTTTCACTGAATTTCATAGGTTTTTAGTAGCGCAACTTAACCATAACGTCCCTTTAACAAAGTTTTTTCACTGAATATATATATATAGTTAACTTGTGTTAATTAAAACATGTAAACTTCAGTGCAAACGAACTTGTTAATGGGATGTTATGGTTGCAGCACACAATAAAATAAAACATAGAAATGAGGCAGTCATGGTAAGATACACAACCATAAATCATGGCCATGCCATGCACTGATCATAAAGACACACGTGTCATCACAGATGACCTCACTTATGAAAGCATGCATGACAACACTAAAGTGTATCTTTCCTGAGAGAAAGGGTTTCCGAAGGGGTTTCTTTAGGCTATTGAAACCAAACATATGAATGGTGACAGGTAGCCCTCTTATGAACTAGTCCATTCATCACATCCTGGGGCTGAGAGGATAGCTCAGAGGCAATGTGTTTGGCTTGGAAGCAAGACAACACAGAGCAACACAAGTTTGACTCCCGGCCCCATGCTTAGAGACTGGTATTAGGTGCATAATAAAATATGTATTAATTAATAAAATAGTAACTAGCCCCCCAAAATAGTCTGATGTGTTGTTGAGAATGTACCAATTTTAAAATACAATGCCAAATGATACAGCATGAACCATGAGAGTATAGAATTCCTAATATGTTGGACTAGGTCATTACAATATGTTTAATTATTTATTTACTTTAACATTTGTAGAATGCACCAAACCCTTAGGCATCAGGGCGCTGTTTGCAAGAACATTAAAAACGATACAGCATAAGATCATAAAAAATAACGGACCGGAAACGAGGCAGGATCAGGTGGCAGGGGCATGAAGGTCTTAGAGAAGGGAATCCCAAGGCCGGGCGTCCTGTGTGAACAGCAATGTCTTGAGGTGTTTGCGGAAGACCCAGTATGATTGTTCAGCTCTGAGTTTGTGTTGGAGGATGTTACAATTGTCCTTATCAATAACAGGGAAGCTTGTGCCCCCTGCTCTTTTCAGTCTGTACCTTGGGTTAATCAGATGGTTGGTGTAAAGTGACTGGGTGGGTCTTGACGATTTGGCCTTCAGTATTTTTTGAGAAAGATGTCTGGGTATAGTATTGGTTATGCATTTGTGCATGATGGCCAGTGTTTTCAACAAAATACGCTGTTGAATGGGGAGCCAATGAGCATTTTGCCTGTCCAATAAGATATGCTCACACCTAGAGATGTTCAGAGCAACCTTGAGAGCATTATTTTGAATGCCTGCAGATAGGGCGTTGCAGTAGTCCAGTTCTGACCCAATGAGCTTCCTTGCAATCGTGAGGCCACTGTCAGGAAACAGGAACTGCCTGCAGGCATGAATCAGTTTCATGGTGTGTGCCGCAGAGGAGACAATGGCGCTGACCTGCTTGTTTAGAGACAGGGTAGCATCTAGGTACACGCGTAGCATTTTAACCATGCTGGATACTGGTATTGTGATTCTGTCACTGGTAAAGCCTTTGTAGTTGAGGGTAATCTGGGATCCTATCAGGAGGATTTAATTGTTTTCATGGTTGAGGCATAACATGTTGGAAGCCATCCAAGTTTGTATCGTGTGATAGAGTTTGAGTAGTGTAGTTGCCTTTAATGGGCTTGAGTATTTCAATATCATCCGCATAGTTTGTATAGGAGATACTCTAGACATCTAGAATGTCAAATCATGGTATTTTGAAGATAGTATATAGTGTTGGTGAGACACAGGAGCCTTGGGGGACTCTGCACGAAATAGGGATTGGTGGGTCTGAAGCTGTGTCAGAGAAAATCCTGAATGATCTGTCCGACAGGAAGGAAGAGATCCAGGCAGTGGTCTGTTCTGAGAAGTGTTCTGCTGATATGAGATTCTGACATAATGTACAGTAATCTAAAAGGCCAAAGGCTGATAGCAAGTCCAACATGAGTAGGAGGGGTGCCTTGCTAGATTCTTTAACCTTGTGCATCTTGTTTTTTAGGTCCAGAATTATATGTGAAAGTCTGTAAGCATTGTGAGTAATGTTGAATATGTATACAAGGGTTGGACACATACTAAACATGTGTGTTGATATAGAGAGTACAGTTTGATCATTCATTCATACAAATCTGATGCACAGTCAGGTAGCATCCTGTATAGGGAAAAGAAAATAAAGTGACCAGAGTATGAACCAAGGATTAGTGTCAGTCACCATAAATACAAAGTATACAAATGTTATTTTTTTGTCTGTGTCCTGCTTACAATTTCCATGTATGCTCACCTTGAGCACAGGCCAAGCACTAATATTTTGTAATTGTTTTATTTGTAGAGCGCGCCTGGCCCAAAGGCATCTCGTCACATACCTTATGTCACAGTTACATATAGACATCAAGGTACAATTACACATATTTACATAAAGCATGAGTGAAAGGTAAGCATTCTAGGTAAACAGTGGGTAAAAACGTAAAGGACTATACATCAGGGAGGCAACTAGAAAAAGGGAGATAAAAAGAGGCAATTTAAATTAGAACAGACAAGAAAGATCATAATAAGAAAACTACAGTATAAATACAGAGTTAATGTACAGCGTGCCGGCTTAGACATCTTGGGTCCCAACCATGCCTTGGCTTTGTGCTTAAAAGAGTGTAAATATGGTTAATTCCTGATAGGGCTAGGCAGAGAGTTCCATAATTTTGCGGCGAGGACAGGGAAACTCACCCCGCCAGCTTTTTGAATTTTGTACTTTGGTACCTTGAGACTGTGAGTTTGGGCAGATCTCAGTGGGCGTGTTGAAGAGTGATGAGGAAAGCGGTTTACCAGGTAAGTGGGGACCTGATTGTTCACACATTTATGTGTGAGAGCGAGCGTTTTGAGTGATATTCTTTGGGTGACCGAAAACCAAAGAAGGCTTCGACAAGTGTCAGAGATGTGTGAAGATCTAGAAAAGTTAAGGGCAGCCCTAATGGCATTGTTTTGAGTAACCTGGAGTTTGTTTAAGTTGCGTTGACTGTTCCCTAGGTACAGTGCATTGCAGTGATCTAGTTTAGACATAACCAACGTCTTGGCGAGTATGATGCAATTAGAAGTGGCAAGGAAAGGGCGACAGGCTGAGATCAGTTTGCAGGTGTATGCGGAGGATGCAATGACAGAGTTAGTTGAGTGAAAGTGTGGAATCCGAGGGTTTTGGTATTATTAGAGACCTGGATGGTGTTGCCATCTATGTTAAAGGCTTTGAAAAGCCGGGTCCAGTCTGTTAAGCCGGTTTTGTGAGCCGAGGATGAGGAGCTCTGTCTTGTCATCATTGAGACAGAGCTCATGTTGGGCCATCCAAGCCTGTATGACTTGATATACCTCATTCACAGTCTTGGTGTCTAAAGTGTGGTCACCCGTAATAGGAATGAGTATCTGGGTGTCATCAGCATAGTTGGTGTATATGACAACCAGATAGTCAAATATGTCAAAAAGATGTTTGATGAACACATTATAGTGTGGGGGAAACACAAGATCCTTGGGGGACCCCACATAGGACTGGTGATGGTTAGGCCGAGGCAGACCGGGAGAAGACCCTCATGGACTTGTTGTTCAGGAATTATCTGATCCAGGTGGTGGCTTTGTCTGAGAAATGAGCAGTAGTTTTGAGGTGTTGACCAAGACAAATGCCGCTGATAAATCAAGAAGTAGCAGGGGTAGTTTGCCGTTATCTTTAAGGACCTCAATTTGTGTCTTAAGGACGATAAGTGCAGTCTCAGTTCCGTGCCTAAGGCGGAAGCCAAGGAGATTGTTTGATTTCAGGTAGTCCTGTATCTGCAGATAAGCCGCACGATCTAAGGATTTTGAGTGTGAAAGGGACAGTGGTGATGGGCCTATAGTTTGTTGGTATGCTTGCGTCCAATGTCAGGGGAATGACCCATGCGTCCTTGAGGTTGTCAGGGACAGTAACAGTATTGAAAGAGGAATTAATAAGGGCCGTGATGAAGGGGCTAGTTTGTAAGCAGCTTCCTTGATGATGGGGGCAGGACATGTATCACCCTGACAATTGGAAGGTTTAAGTTTGCTGATGTTATTTTCAACTTCTAAGATGGTAAGTGGTGAGAAGTTGAATGGTGCATGCGTGTGAGCCAATGGGGTGGATGCAGGATTCGGTTGTGTATCGTTTTGAAGGCAGTTTTTTGTTGTTGATTTTCAACTGGACCATAGCTATCTTGTCAAAGAGTGCTTTTTGGATGTTGGTACACCAGGCGCTATCTTTGCTACAGGTGTCACGGGGGAGGAGGGCGATTCTAACTCCTTCAGGATTTTAAAGAGCTCCTTAGTATTAGATTTGGCTTGTGTATGCATGTGTTGTGGGTCTCTTTTTTAGCTTGGAAGATAGCTTCCTTGTAGTTGAGAGTGGCAACAATGAGGTTGTCTTTGTTGGAAGGGCAGGAGCAACTTTTCCATCAGGTTTTAGCGGTTAATTTTTCTTTGCGTAACCCTCTCAGTTGAGTTTAGTACAGAAACTAAACCGAGGAGAAGTCTTATATACTTCTCCAGTGTATCTTTGTTTTCTGCAGTACCTCCAGGTCAATGTCTCTGCTTAGTGTCACTAAATAACAAAAGACTTCCTAGGATGTGTAATGTCATCAGTAATGTCACATTTGTCGACATATGCAGTGCATGGTTGGTGCACAAGTTATGGTTGCGTCACTTACCATATCTTGTAAATTTCTTTGGTTTTTAGATTTTACATCGCAACCATAATGTTCTTTTCACAATGTTTTTTCAATTAACTCATCCATAACATCTTATTAACACACCTTTTCACTGAATATATACTTAGTGGATGATTTATTAGAAATAGTAAATGACAAGGATTGCAGAAGCTTCTGGAAACTAATCTCCAAGGGACATATAGGTCAACAGAACAGACTCACTGCTAGCATTCCAGAAGGTGAATGGTCTTGACACTTCAGTGTCTTATATGAGGAGATTAGACCTCTGTTCATATTCTGGAACCCCACTGTTATGACACAAGAAATTAACCCTGATCCATCATTGCCAAAATAAATAACTGTATGGGCCCAGTTTTTCTTAGTTATTTAATGAAGCAGTGGATTAATGGATCAGGACTGAAATCTTACTGATATATAAGAACAGCGGAAGAGATGTTGCAAAACATTACAGATCCATCCCTCTACTATATGCATCTGGAAAATGTAGGATTGGGTGCTTTTGGGATGATAGTTAGCCTGGATTCAAAATGTAAATGTCATTGATGTTGAAATGACATTTGCTGTATAAGCGCATTATAAATACCCAATAAATGAATTAAATCAAAATTGATCACCGACAGGCTGCCTTTCAAGGCGTCCAAAGTACCACAGACCAATGTATTAGGTTCCAGTTGCTTATGTCTAAATATGTTCCCTCAAAAAATATTAATGCGTATCTCAAGACAGATTTTGTTGGAATACCACATATGAGATTGTGGGGGAGCCTGGTATTAGCAGGCAGGCCACAACCGTTGGTGAGAGCCATTTTCCCTATACACCAATAATGACGCATCTGTGTGTTGGACCTAAGCAGAGATCTTACACCTACCTTCCCAATAGAGAAGCATGTGTGACAGGGGTACATCTTGGTACCACCCCGTTTTGCTTACATATAAATAAACTATTGGGCATCTTTGATGCAGTCCCTACTTATGCTCAAACTCTTGGTACAGACAAGATACCATTATTACTGTTTGTGGATGATGCATATCTTACTTCACCGTCACCTACTGGCCTCCGTAAACAATCTGATTTGTTTAACTAGTTCTGCAAGACAAATGGCCTGGAGATCAACCTGGCAAAAACAAAAAATATGCTTATCCACCCTCAGCACAATAGAGTCCTAAGAATATCCATTGTCATCAGAGACACCTTCATTAAAGTACAGGAGTATGACTATCTCTGAGTAATGGCTCCTGGTCTGGACAACTAGAGTGCTGAGTGCACTCGGAAGGAATTTGGTATTGCTATTTAAGAATGTGCTAGTACTTGTGGCAATGGTGCTGCGTACCCAGCACTCCAGGTGTACCATGATACGGCAATATCGGTGATATTGGTGACCCTGATGGGTGTGGAATGTTAGGGGCATATAGTTTTGCTATAGTCACTCTGAGTGTGATGGGCATGCACACACATGTCTATCATGCCTGCTTGGCCTAGAGACTTAAGGCACCCCTCACTGATGACCTGCAATGAGGCCAGAACTTTTCTGGTGTTGCTTGTGGTCTCATGCAGAAGGGATGTGACACAGCAGCTTAGGCTGGACTGCGCCTTTGGGGTGAGGCCAACCCTGATTTGCATATGGTCTTTCCCCTTTCTGTAATGGCTTTCAGGTGAAGAACGGCAGCTTGGAGAATTGCCCAGAGAGATGCCATTGGTTAAGATTAATTGTAAATCTTTCTTCCATCCACTATTTTGCTTTGCTGTAGTCACCCTGAGTGTGATGGTTATGCCCAGGTGGGGGCTCTGTGCATGCTTGGCCTAGAAACCCAAGTTACGCCTCACTGATATCACCAATAAGGCCAAAACATGTATGGTGTTGCTTGTGGTCTCATTAAGAAGGGATGTGACCAAGCAATTTGGGCAAGAGTCCCTCTTTGGTGTGGGAACAAACCTGTTTTGCATACAGTCATTCCCCCCTCACTGTAATTGCTTAACAGGCAAAGAACAATGGTCACCATCACATCTTTTGTATTAATGTTATATTGTACCCAAAAAGTATAAGAAACACATGACTTAGTAAACAAACTGTGCATTTTAAATTATAATTGCGTCGTTAGCATTCTATCATACACTATGGTAAACTGGAGGTGATATTAAAGTACTTCACTTTGACACCTCACAGTTATTTTGGTGCAACATTTGTTTAGAGCAACACACTGTCCTCTACAATTGCAGTATGGCTTTCTTTTAGTAATTTTCAACAAATTATAATTGAGAATATGTATTATCATATATTTATGAATAATTAATTCAGAAACCTTGCTGTAGCACAAAAAGAAAGATACCATGTTGTGACTCAAAACAGTTTGTCAAAACACGTCAACAAATTGGAGAAAACAGTATAGTGCACCTCTGTTCAGAACGTTATTACCCACAGAATGCACATCATAAAAAGATATTGTGAGAAAAACTGCAAAGTGAAATGTTAAAAATGTTGCCCTTTTTTAAACATCAGCAATAGTTTGGATTATTTGCAACAGCATTTATGCAAGATGAAAATCACACAAGAACAAGATGATGTACTTCATGTTGGTTAAACTGGAGAACATACCATAAATTATGCATGTGTAACTTTTGTTTGTAATCTGTACCTACTGCACTTCAAAAGGACATATACATACCTCGTATTCCGAACAACATATCTATTCTCACCTATGCAAATAAGTGAAATACATTTCTATTTTTTAATCCATAATTCAGGACAACACTATACCAATACACAGTAAACCAGAGAACATGAGGAACAAGCCACCGCATTCACTGAAAATAGCACGAACCAACGACTGGACATCAATCAGAAAGCATTACAACAATAATGTGAAGAATCACGAGAAATTAAATCTAATTAAATTATGTAAGGAGATTAACAATTTTAGGAGAACAACCGAATATCATTTTTAAACTTGCTCTTGAGGACAATGCCCCCAACAATCCACCCAGTCATGTACTATGGATATTAATGATATTATAAGTGATCAAATATTTAATGATGTTTTTATTTATTCTATCCTTTATGATGATATAACTATTCTTTCCCAATCAGAATTTTTTTTTAACATGAAGCGATTTTTCATTGTGACTTAGTTCTTAATATTTTTACTTTCATCATAATTGTTACTTGTTTTCGATATTTTCATGTATAAAGATATAAAGCTATTCTCTTTAATACATTATAATGACTTTTATATTTCATGACTTTTATATTTTACACTATAGCATTTGTGTTCCCAATTCAATTTACATTGGCTTTCACAATGTCAAAAACCACTGTGATGTTATGTGTGATGTACTGTTTTAGTATAAGCAGTGCACAGCACACAGCACAGTATGAGATATCATAGTGTTGCATATTGTAACTAGGGAAGAGCAAACCTTTCAATCACAACCGCTTAACAAAAACAGGACAATTCACTCAATGTATTACACGGCCTGCGGTAGCGCCCGTGTAGTTATGGTTAAGTTGCTAAACCCTTAGGAAAAGCACTTTTTGGGCGGCTTATAACTTTGCTCCCCCTCGCCAAACTTTCCCCAAAAAGTATATGGCCCACTCTGATTTTTTTTTTGGCAAGTTTGTTGAGGTTTCGTCAATGGGGGGCAAAGTTATAGGGGGTCTCAATTTTTTTTTCTCCATAGACTGAACGAAAAAAAACTCTGCTGACGCCTACAGCCCAAACCGCTGGACAGATTTTCACCAAATTTGCGGCAGGAGCGCCGGCTTGGTCCCGAAATGTTTGTAAATTGGTGAAAATCCATCCAGTAATTTTTTTAAAAGCAGGCAAAATGTAGGTAAAAAGAAATTAGTGATATCTGGCTCCGTGAACCCATTTACCTGTTCCATCCGTGAACAGGCATATAATTGGCCTAGAGGGTGACCTGATGTCTGCGCACATCGGACGTGCCCCCTAATTGGATGGTGAATAGCGTGAAGTGTGTCAGATTTTTGGAAACGCCCACCATGCTGGATTCACGGACATCTGCCAGTGCCCACGGACATCGCGGTAGGGTAAAACATATAAAAAAACACAACATTGCACTTGTCAAACTTATCAAACAATCTCTGGGCAGATGTTCGGGGACATCTGTGCCTATTTCTGCTTTACAGGGTTGGTGAAAAGCAGTTCTTGGATGGCTTACAACTTTGGCTTATTGCTTTGGCACCACTCAAAGAAACTGCATGAAATTTTGGAATTTTATTCTAGACTCGATTCTGAATGGTTATGGAAAGTGTGTAGCTGTTTTGTCAAGAGGGAACACATTTAGAGGGGGGGTCCCAAAATATTGTAAAGGCTTATAAATGTGGTGCAATTTGACACATCTACACGAACTTTTACAAAACGATTTTAGATCTAGATATACATGTTTTTGTAAGATTTGGTGGGATTTTGTCAGAAGGGGGCTAAATTAGAGGGGGCGCTCAACATTTTTAGATGGCTTATAACTTTGTTGCCGTTTGACAAATGTGAACAAAAGTTTTCAGAAAGATAATAGAACTAACCTACAATGTTTGTGTAAAGTCTGAATGGATTTTGTCAAGTGGTGGCTAAGTTATATGACTATTGAATGTACATACATGTTGACACTTTTGACCAAATAAAACATGGGCTGATTTCAAGCAAACCCGTGTAAGGAGCATTAGCAAGGACCTTAAAGCATGGTTTTACAAATGTGCCTGTGTTTATTTTTTGACAAGTGTCATAATGTAGGTACACAAAATAGCAATATACCTTTGGTTACTGAGGTATAGCCTGTGGCCATGGGCAGTGGCCAGATTGTCCGGGTCATGGTATAAGGACATGACCCGGACAATCTGGCTACTAGCCATGACCATGAGGGATGAAAAATGGGGTTAAAGTGGCCATGTCCACCTTGGACCGGCTATGTGGTAAAGTTATTCGAAAGTGGGATAGGTTTGAAAGGGAACAAAACTGTGCTTGTGGTAATATGGTCATAGGGTTCTGTCTTTGCTTTCTGCAGGCTGCAATGGAAAGGGAAGAGGGCTCTGTATGTATGTATGGAGCCCCGCCTTCCCTTTCCATGGTGGCCATCTTGGAAAATCTATTTTTTAGCACCCCGGGTTCCCGCTTTGGTATGCTAATGGCCTTTATCCCCCAATGCAGGGGCTGCAATGGAGAATAATAGTCTGGACCCCTCATTATTTATTTATTTATTTATAATGCGCCGAAGTCCGCAGGCATCAGGGCGCACACAGACACACTTCTCTTGGGCCGCCGGCCCTTTATCTCCCATTACAGTCCCTGGAGCGAGGGATGAACACCACATTATTCCCATTAGCATAACACAAAATGCTAATGGGAATGTTGGAAAAACGTATTGAGTCTATGTACTTTACTGAGAAAAGTAAAATAGATGGAGTCTATAAGAGTTTTTTTTTGTTCAATTTCTTTGTTCTGTGAAAGGTGGTTCCTAAAGGAACCTTTCTTTTGTTGTTTTTGGAGGTGGTCCCGCAGGAGTAATGTCCAGGTAGTCTGCAACTGAGTACAAATTTGCACTCAGTGCAGTTTACTTTTGTAGCTTAAGCCTTTGGTACATTCCCAACAGTGGTAAATAACTGTCACACCCATGATTCTCTCTGGGTGCTAGAGGTAGGCACTTCCTCTACCTCCTCTTCTTGGTCCTCTTCATTGGGCCTCATCACGAGTTTGGCGGTAACCCTTAAATGCAGCGGTAGCGCTATTACCGCTGCATTTAAGGGTCCGCCAGATCATGGCTTTGGAGGATTTTCCCACAGCTCCGAGCTGGGGGAAATCTGCAGCAAATTTGCCGATTGTCAGCGCGATTATCGCCGCAGGAAATCCGCTGGCGGTAATAGCATGAATTGTCCCCATTGGGCCCAATGGGGAATGAGGAATTCCCGAATGGGCCCAATGGGGAATGGGCACTAACCATTCCGCCAAATAGCGCGGGGGGTTTGGCGGTAGGGCTATTAGCGCCAGCGCTAATAGCGCCGGCATTACCGCCCAACTCGTGATGAGGCTCATTGTCTTTGGAAATACTGCGCTTTTTTTTGTTGTGTGTGTCCTCCAGCTGGTGGTGGTGGTGGCTCTTGGGGAGGAGGGATGGCAATAGATGATGCATTTTTTAAGATAAATAGCTGTTTTTCTACTATTCTTCCAAGTATGTGATTTGTACTAAAATGTGAATGGATAATGATTAAGAAAAGGTGTAGGAGCTCTGTAAGGGTACATTTTGAGCTTGAAAGTTCCTAGATCAGTAGAAAATGACGTTCTGAACTGTCCTCTAAGCAAGGACCCAAACGAGAAGTGCAGTCGCGTTCATGGGCACGTAATCATGCCGCGCTCGAGCCATGGTCACGTGGCACTGTGCATAAGGTCCGCAATGATGTCAGATTTTTGCAGACATCGGTGGAAGCAAAAACAGTGGAAAAAGTATAGAAGTGTTAAAAATTATGCTAGAAGGTGGGAAATGGCAGAGTTCTAAGGTGAAACTTTGTAAATTGGACAGAAATGTTGCTATATTGGGGTAAGTATGATATTAGTAAGTTGTAGGAAAATAGCATGCACTGGTAAAAACCCATGAAATTCTCTGAAAAAACTTTGTTAAAGAGACGTTATGGTTAAGTTGCACCAATAAAAACCTATGAAATTCAATGAAAAAACTTTGTTAAAGGGACGTTATGGTTAAGTTGCACAAATAAAAGCCTATGAAATTGAATTAACAAACTTTGTTAAAGGGACGCAATGGTTACAAGTAAAACTGAAAAACCTCAGAAATTTGCCAGTTATGGTAAACTAAGCAACCATAACTCACGCCACCACCATAAACTGCTAAGACTAACACCCAGGACATCACAAGTGTCATTGACCATAATGTCCCTTTAACAAAGTTTTTTTATTGAATATATATAGATTATTTTGTATTTTTTACAAAACAGTGAAGTTTAAACCACCAAAATACGTAAGGTAAACAAACATTAGAAATAATAATGTTAAGGTAATATTATCAATACATTTATAAAAATAATTATATTCAAATCAAATATCATAGTAACCTTAACTCGCCCCCTATATGTTTTGTAATATTTAAGTTGGGTTCTAAAATTTGTTTTTAGTGAAGGTGGTAATGTTAATTAACTCTTTTTTTCATTAGTAATATGTATCTTACGTAAAATGTTTTCACAGTTAAGGTAATGCAATTTGTTTTATGAATTGTGAGGGACTAGGAGTAAGAGACAGACACAACATTGCAAGTGTCTCTTGGCTGTCGACCTGCAGCCCAGTTTTGCAGTTCAAAACAAAAGTTCCAAAAGGGTGTAGCAAAACAAACAAAAGTTCCACAAGACTCAAGGGATCGTTTCCCTTTCCCTAGAGTCGATCCAGCATTATCGCTACAAGAATCAAAGGGTTGTTTCTCTCTTCCCAGGGTCTTTCCAGCTTCCACAAGACTCAAGTGGTTGTTTCTCTTTCCCCAGAGTCTGTCCTGCTTTATCCAACTTTGTATATGTGTCTTTAACAGTTGAGACAAGTCTTTATCTTTGCTTGATAAACCTAATTCCCAGGTCCTGCAACAATGGAGAATGGCTTGCACACTTTTGCTAAGCCACGTTGAGAGCTACAGACCCCATTCCCTGTGTCTTTAACAATTGAGATAAGACTTTATATTTACTGGATACATCTGAATCCCAGCTGCTGGACACCTCTGCCAAGCCTGGTTGAGGGTTTCAGACGTTATTCTCAATACCCCTCCTCTTGGTGTGCTCTCCTGCCATTTCACTGTTCCCCAGAATCGACAATGAAGAAGGGTGTGGACACCTTTAGCAAGCCTGGTAGTGGTTCCAGATCCGATTCTCCATAACCATTGTCTTGGTGTGTTCTTCTGCTAAGCCAGGTATTCACTGATCCTGGATTGAACAATGAAGATTGGCCTGGATATGTTTGCCAAGCCTGGTTGAGGGTTCCAAACCCTGTCCTCATTACCCCTCCTCTTGCGTGCTCCCCTGCCAAGGTGGCCACTTGTATTCACAACTCTCTTTCTCTGAATTTACTTCCACCCTTGGCCCTGGTTTACTCTCCTGCTAAGGTCTCTGAGCGCCTCTTGTGCACACAAGCTCTGTATTCCTTTTGCTTACAATTTGGGGTGTACTTCCCCAAGCTGGGTCTCAGGCCCCCTTCATGTGACTGTTCACAATGTTCTCTTTGCATATTCTCTTTTCGTTCCACAGCCTTGGTTTATTCTTCTGCCCAGGTCTGTGAATATTACCTCTGGATGCAAAGTTCATATCCCCCTATCTTCCTGGTTGGGGTATGCTTTCATCATATGTCACAGATACCCTGATTTATCTTCATTCCACAGCCCTGGTTTTTCTCTCAGTCCAAGGTCTGTGAATGTCAGTTTTACATGCGCAGTTCGTATTCTCCTAGGTAGGGGTTTGCCTCCCTTTTATGTATCACAGACCCCCTTCACTTGGTTACTCTGCCCCGTTGAATATTGTCTTTCTGCTTCGTTTCTAGCCCCTTGATCTCGCTCACTCTCCCTAGCCCTGTGGTTAGCAACCTTTGTATCTGTAGGGTCTTGGCTGTGTCATTCTGGCTTTTCACAGGCCTCCCAAGAGCTGTGGTGTCTATCCTGGTTTCTCAGGACCCTCTCTGGTCTTCTGCATGCCTTCTCTGCAGCTTTCTGGCTGGTTTGAAGCACGGCGCCAGCTTTGGTTACCGGCAGGTGGCTTACCTCGCCTCTGGTCCGCCATTTGCATTGCAGGCCTCCTGCAAATATGCTTCCCTCCAGGACACTGTCTGCCATTTTGAACTCAGGATCTGCACAGGGGGTCCATTTTTTTGGTCCGTGCTAGACTGAAGTTGAAGATACCATCCTTCTCTTCCCTCTTTTGCTTTAAATGACAACTGGCCAATAGGAGTGTCCAGGAGACTAGAATGCGAGTGTTGGTTCTGGCGATTGACCATCATTCCTCATGGCCTTTTCCTCATCCCAATTGTTCTCACTTGGAATATGTTACTAGAGCACATAGAAGTACCAGGTAATAAGGAATTGGAGGGGTCTTGAGGGAAGGTGGGAGGGTCAAGGGGATACCACGTTCTCCCAAAGTGGTCACTACTCTCAATGGGGTCTTCCCTCTCCATGAGATCCTCCCGCTGAGCACCAACCCTGCACCAACATCAGCGGGACAATCGGATAGTGTCATCACCACCCTGGCCTCATGGAAACAAGCTCCCCATAAGAAGCAGTGATGATACCACGGAATTCATCACAGAATATTAGTTTGCAATACTTACAAATGTAATTTTTTTATGTGTATTACATGTGTGCTGCTTTTTGTAGTACATAAACTACATATTATTGAGTAGATGTTGGTAAGCATAATTGACGTTTGCATTTTAGTTTATTTAAAATATTAAATGTTGATAAATTTGTAATTTGTATAATCTGTGTATATATTCATGTTATTTTTAAATTACATGTTACTAAATATTTTAATGATGTGTATTTTTTTGTTATTTAATGCAAGTTTCATTACTTTGTGTACTATATATATTTTATGCTGTTTTTTAAATATGTTTAATTATATATTTCTAAATGTAAAATGAATGTTTTATGTAAACTAGATTATTTATGAAATGTGTATGCATATTGCGTTATTTAATAGGGATGTTTAAGTAAATTTTTTTAAATAGGCTGCGTGTTTTAAGTTTTTTTAGTACAACTGTTGTAGACAGATTATTGGTATACATATTATAGCAATACATTCTTATTATGCATCTGATATTAGGATTGTTTGAATTTTTTTATATATTACATTTGTTGCTGGGTTAAGGTTACCATGATATTTGATTTTAATATATTTGTTTTTTTTTAATAAATGTATTGATAATATTTTAATTATTTTATTACCTTAACATTATAATGTCTAATGTGTGTAGATTTTAAGGTTAACCACCACATGTTTTGTGAAATACATTTCCAATTTTTCCTGTGTTTTGTTTTTAAAGTTGTGTAATGATTAGTACAATAATTTGTAAGTACTGTTTAATCATATCATTATATAATATACTAGCAAAAAGAACCCGCTCTCCGAACGGCTTCTGTAGACAGACATGGCAACATTGATTCTGTATGTTGCTGTTCCGTTTCGCTTATCGCTTGATCTGCTTTGCACCCTGAAGTAAACTGCACTGAGAATTGGCACGTGTGGCTGGCTAACATACCCGGGGGAGGCGAGAGTTGGTGTGCTGCTGCATACTGAGGCATTTTGTGCTCTCTCCCAACCTGTCACTTCACCCTGGCATGGTGCAGTTCATTGTGGTTCATTGCAGGGCAAATATCTATCAATCCTTGCATCCTAGGGTCTGGACCTCGAGTTTTGTTCCTGGTGTCTGGACCGGTTCTTCTACGACCACATTGATGTTTAACCGATTTCAGGCAACCGTCTCATGTGTGAAGGTGCTGAAATCCGGGGAAAGGGGTGCTGTGTCCAAATGTCATTGGTGCAAATCGGTGAAACAGTGTAGAATTGTACAAGGAACAACGCTTCTCCAAGCCAAAAACACAAAAACAAATGTTGACTTGTGCTGAAATCTGGGGAACTGAGTGAGGTGTCCAAATGTCATGTAGACAGTAATGTTTGGAGGATCCTAACAGGGAACTATGCAAAATTTGGTGCAGATTGGTGAAACGTTGTGGATTTGTATAAGGAACACTACTTTGCCAAGCCACAAACCCACAAACACATTTTGACTTGTGCTGAAATCTGGGGAACGGGGTGGGGTGGCCAAATGTAATGTGTTCAGTATTGTCCGTAGGGTCCTAACAGGTAACTATGCAAAATTTGGTGCAGATTGGTAAAACGGTATAAAAAAGTTACAACACTTCGCCAAGCCACAAACACGCAAACAAATGAGGATTTGTGCTGAAACCCGGGGAACGGAGTGTGGTGTCCAAATGTCATGTAGCCAGTAATGTCCATAGGGTCCTAACAGGGAACTATGCAAAATGTTGTACAGATTGGTGAAACAGTGTGGAATTGTATAAGGAACAATGCTTTGCCACAAATACAGCTCCAAACAAACACATTCTGGCTTTTATTTAGATAGATATTTATTGAAAATATATGCGTGCAATTGTTTGTTCGAATTGTGTTATTTTGAAGTAGTTGCATAATTAAAATGATGCATATTTGTTAAAATGAAAATATCGTTTTTGTGATGGCCTCCACATTACCACTTAAATCCTTCCCTTACATCCAATTATAAGACCCTTAAAACAAAGAATCTAGTTAAAAAAACTAATTAGAAATCTTTTAAATTCCAATGACAGTTTATTCATGTATAATAGCTTTTAGCACATTACCTATTTAGTGTAGTTGTAATAAGAATACTTTTATGTACTTTTTCTAATATTCACCGGGTGTGCTTATGAAAGTCGCCAAAATTTGAGGAAGTATATAAAAGTAGGCTTACTTGTTATTCATATTAAATTATATATGTTGTGAACTTTTATGTAATATATTTAAGCGTTGTATTGTATTTTTTAAATCATGTGTTAAAATGTATTGAATTAAAATATTTTATTTTTGGTTGTGATTGTATTTTAAATGTACGTATAAATTGGGTAACAGACTTCAGATCACATCTTAAAGACATCCCTTACCCCCAATTTTAATAAGAACCTTTGAAAAATAGTCCAATTGAAAATACCAAATTTAAAAATGTAAAAAGTCCAATTGCAGTCTATTTGTGTGTAATAGCTTTTAGAAAAATACCAGTTAAAGGTTCTTGTACATACATTAATAATATTTGTATGTACTTATTCAATATTATCAGGGTTTCATTATAGAAACCAACTCTTGATAAATTTGGAAGTGACACAAATTACCAACATTTATGGGCCTGATTAACCAACTCTAGCTTTAAAGTGCGTAAGTCATGACTAAAGCCAATAAGGCATAAGTGCAATGTCAGTTATGTCCAAGAAGGCAAATACACAAAGTCAGACACAGAAATGCAGTGTATCTCACACTGTGCACCAAAATGGACACAAGTCAAGACTGATTCACCAGGAAAAACCAGTACATCCAAATGTACCCTACATAACATTTGTCGGTGCAACTGACACCAGAGCAAGTGAAGGCGACTTGGAAAACTGAAGTCCAACATGACGAACCTGTGCACATATGACCCACAATAGTCATTCCCATGCACTCACACACTTTCTCCAAACATCTCTGGTGCCACTGAATCCATCCACACACATAACTGCCTAACTCACCACACTTACACCACTCACATTATGGGTTAACTTGCAACACTCACCACACATCTCCCAAGATCTGCGTTCGCTTATTAAGTACCTCCAAACATACAACTTTTGGCCATCACACTCATTGTGACTAACAACACCCCCAAAAAACAAACCATAACCATACTGACAATGGAAACATGGCCAACACAATGCAAGACAGACACAGCACCCACATGACACACACTTCATGCAGCGAAACAGGCACATCCAAACACATACCAACAAATAAACATTCAGAACTCACACACTGGCCACACCACACATCTGACACCATCAAGAATACATGGATCCCACACTCATCAAATGAGGTGCACACTAGGTGAAAAATGCACCCCTTCTCATATGAAAGGTACACATATGCGTGCACACCCATAACCAAGTGCTTGACAAGCACGCAGCACCAGAACAATCCACTCAAACCTGCACAGAGGTGACACTACGTGTACACACACAGGCCACAACCCATATCCATTGTAATCACACTACACCTGAAAGCAGGAAGGACACACCATACCGCTAACACCCCAAACGGACCTTAACAAGCACATTGATAGAACTCACACACAAGTCACCACACGGTACATGACACCACCACTGACACGCTCACACCAGACTCCACAGTAACCCCCCAGTCACATGGACGTGTCTATGACCACCTGCAGGTGAGGGGCCCAGACTACCCATTGCGAAACCTGGCCCAACAGTGGTGACTGCAGCTCAAATGCCTATAGAGTACACTGTCTCCACTGCTGCTACCGCTGCCACTGCACCTTCAAGGGACCAGCCGCATGTCACCATGGCTCTGGTCCACACACCTGAAGGTGGCAGCTTGGACTCCAACAGACAGTTGCTGGGTCCTACAGGGCATCAGGGTGGGCTTGCAGAAAATTTCAAGGGAGGTGAGGGAAGCAGGGGAGCAACAGTCCCAAGAACAGAGTGTTTTGAGGGATGAGGTAGCAGGGCTGATGGCTAAATTGTGTGTGAACGGGGGAATTGAGCGTGATCAAAGATGCTTTCTGTGTGAACCAACGTCATCTCTTGCAGGCACAGACAGCCACTTCGGCTCACAGGTCCTCCATGCACTTGGCCCCCTGACTCCTCCTATGCCTAAGGGAGGTCAGTGGGGATACAAAGCAAGCCCCTCCTTCTCATACTCCTCCTCATCAAGGCAATGGTCCCTGCATGGTGACACGAAAGTGGAGGTGGTAGTCGTGAGGGACAGTGAACATGAGAGACCAGAGGGAGACCTGTAATTGCATTTCATTTGCCCTATTGTGTCCATCTGATTTCACACACCCTGCACAGTGTGCCTTGTATATTGTTTGTAAACCGTTATGTTTCAGTTGACCACATCTACCACAGACTCCCTCTCTGTAGTACACCTTCACTGTTTGATCCACCTGCACTCCCCTTTCCACCATCCCCCTTTTCACATCCCCCTATTGCAATGTATGTGTGCACCTTTTCGACCAATTCATATGCGCACCATGCTGTACATATCAATACATGATTTCACCATGTGCCATCCATGGCTTGTGTCCAGTTCATGAAGTGTGTGTGCCATGTGGGCATGTAGGTCATGCTGTGTGGGACACTGTGGGGCCTGAGCTTGCACATGGTCATGGTAAATGTGTCATTTGGCATGGCGTTGTGAGTCATTCACATGGTAGGCATGTGGGCTCATTCCCTAATGCATGCATCTTTGCTTGACTCGTCCGTGCAACTGTGTCAGTATGCACATGGGAGTCCACGAGAATTAGGTGAGTAGTCCTGTGCCCGCCCCATCGATAATGTGTCCGTCCGGCCATGTAGCTGTTGGGATTACTATGGGCAGGCATGGGGTTGTCGTGCCCATGGATGGGTATCAACATTGGTACAGCATCTTCTTCTGGGGCATCCATGTATGGGTGAGACAGTATGTGCATCAACAGCGGGTTCCTAAGTGAATGAGTCATTTGCATGGTATTCCATGAGGGTGGATGATTGGTGTGTGGGCATGAGGTGGTTAGGTGCCATGCATTCCTGAACCCATCTGTGAAGACTACCTCTGAGCCATATGCCTACTGCCTTTATAGAGATCCCTTAGCCTGTTTTGACAAGTGTACTTGCTGCATTCCATGTGCTTTTCTTGTGCTTTACTATGTACTTTACATAGGCCACACCTACTGCCTGTATTCACCACTTGTAATCCTTAAATAGCTTATATTCAGTTATTAATGTTGAGCACGCTAGTCCCACCAGCTCTATAGAGAGCCATTAGCCTGTTTCAACAAGTGTATTTGCTGTATTTGATGTGATTTACTATGTGCTTTACTTAGACTACACCGACTGCTTTTCTGAGGTCCAAAATGTACATTGCTGAGGGTTTTTACTGCCCTTCTTGTTTATTGCCCTCTCTACATGTGCTGAAGGCTACACAGGCCCATCCTACTGCACTCTGCTGATGTCCCATAAAGAATATTGATGACCATATGCGCCATACCTTACGATCTTTTGACCTAACAAATATGCACTGAATGTTTGATAAAGACCATTCCAGTCTCTCTACGTACATCCCTTAGCTTGTTAGTATTTAACTCACTGCAGATATTGCCTACATCTAATACCTACAACAGTATTTTAGATCCAAGAGTATACTAGCCAGTATGCCTAATATGTCTGCCACAGTAGTCAAAGACCTCTCGCACCTCAGCCTGATAGGGAGGCAGATCTGGGCTAGACCTAAAGTATCCCTATTGTTGTCTCCTCACCTCCCTGACTCCAGCGCCATCCCCCCAACCCACTTCCTCCCACCAGGCTACCACACACACACACACACACCTATCCACCACAGACCAAGGCTAGACCAACCAGCCTAATAGACAAGAGGACAACTACCCCACCTACCAATCTAAGCCTTAGCCACACCTGCCACTCAAACACTAGAAACCAGAGGCTTGCTACAAAAACTAGGCACACTAGAAACATCACACTTACCTACACCCTGTCCTTACTGTATAGCAACTTTCACCTCTCCTACAGAACAGCCCACTCCCATGCCACCTCTACTAACCCCCCCACGCTAAGGTCAGACCTTACTTAACTAACAATAAGATAAGTGATACCATCAAACTTAACATACCCACTTCCTCATTAGCACAAAGTACCTTGCATACTGCAGACACACATAATAGTATGAGTAAGGCTAACCAGGTTATTCTAGGCACCCTCATTAACGCCAGATCCCTGCCAGCTCATGCCTTAGACATTGCAGACGTCATCACGACACACCATCTAGACTTCATTGCAATTACAGTGTCCTGGCTCCATGCAGCTGCTGGCTTTGCACTGGCCATAGCCATCCGAGACAGCTTCACGGTCTTTATGATGGATAGAGCCTCTGCCAAAGGAGGAGGAGTAGCTATCATATCAAAGAACACCTTAAGAAGGCACTCTCCTTAGCTAATACAATTTCAGCCCTTGGCTTCTTGCACCGCATCCTGAACCCCACCCATTCCAAAGACTGCATCCTCAATTGGCTAGCGGACCTTATTTGTAGCACAGAAAAATGAGGATGAGCTTACACCTGCTTATGCGCAAGTTTAAATCAATGTCCTTATTATGAGCTCAATATTTCTTCATAAGAAAAAAGATTCCAGTGTCGCTTAGTTGTGAATTTATTTTTATTATTATTGTACTTTTGTAGCCCTTTAGTGGATGACACGTGTTTCGGCAACCAAGCTTTGCCTTTTTCAAATCCAGGCTCATAATTATCCGTCTCCTGCTCCAAGCGTCGTGTGGCAGGAGACGGATAATCACTTCAACAGCTCAGCAATGCTTGCAGACACTTCCTGTCATCCGACAGTTGCACTAAGCTGGCCAGAGCCTTCATTTTGACTAGATTAGATTACTGCAATGCCCTCTATGCTGGCACAAACATCCAAAACATAAAAACACTCCAGGTACTATAAAACAATGCCCTCAGAGTGACACTTAACATTCCCAAAGCTACCCACATATCCATCATCAGACAAAATGTCCACTGGCTAACGGTGTGAGAATGCACCAAATTCAAAAGTCTCACACTGACACACAACTGTCTGTCCAAAGTGGCGCCCACATATATCGCAGACAAAGTAATCAGATCTCAATCCAACAGACCCATGCGCTCAGGAAACATGAATTTGCTAGCTAGACCTAGATTCAAATTGCAATAGCCGCAAAACATTGGAATGCCTTACCAATTAAATTGAGGGCAGAAAACTCTTTCTGTACCTTTCATAAACAACTAAAAACCCACCTCTTTACACAGGGAATCTGCATCTAATTTGCTCCACATACCTAGCAATACAGCTTAATTCAAACTAAACCTTTACTCCCGGATTGGCTAATCTGCAAATGTATGCATGCTACTAACTGTATTGTCTGAACGTACTCGCCTGCAACTGTGTAATTACTGATCTATATGCCAAGAACCTTGTACTATGTATATATGCAACTGATTAATGAATGTACCTACACTGTTTAAGACAAGCATCCAGATGCCTATAGGTTAGTTGTGCTATACAAATGGCAAAAATACCTAAATAAAATAAATCTGCCATGGCCTACCTACACTGGGGTGAACTCACTGATCTTGTACTTGGAACGGATGAGTGCATGGAGCAGATGAGTGTATGGAGCGGATGAGTGTATGGAGCGGATGAGTGTATGGAGCGGATGAGTGTATGGAGCAGACGAGTGTTTGGAACGGACGGTGGAATGGAACACATGGGTGTATGGAGCGGATGAGTGCATGGAGCGGATGAGTGCATGGAGCGGATGAGTGCATGGAGCGGATGAGTGTATGGAGCGAATGAGTGTATGGAGCGGATGGGTGTATGGAGCGGCTGAGTGTATGAAGCTGAATGGAGTGTGGAGCGGATAGGCGTATCGAACAGATGAATATATGAAGAGGATGTATACTCAGAGTAAATGAAGGTATAGGACAGATGAGTGTATAGATGAATATATAGAACAAGATATTACTGATGGATGCGTGAAAATCACGAGTGATTAAAACGGATGAGTGCAGAGAGGATGAGTGCGTGGAACTGTTAAGTGCGTGGAGCGGGTGAGTCCGTAGAGGGGGTGAGTACGTAGAGGGGGTGAGTTCGTAGAGGGGTGAGTCCATAGAAGGGGTGAGTGCATAGAGGGGGTGAGTGTGTAGAGGGGGTGAGTGCGTAGAGGGGGTGAGTGCATAGAGGGGATAAATGCGTAAAACAAGAAAACGCATAGCACGCGTGAGGGCATAAAGCGGATGAGTACCTGGAGCGATCGAGTGCCCAGAGTGAACTGATGTGTCACGTAGAGCCAACGAGCACGTAGAACGAACGAGCACTGACGCATCCAGTACTGATGAGTGCGTAGAATGGATGAGTACGTTGAGCTACTGAATGCGTAGAGCATGAAGCAGTCAGGAGTGCATGCCTGGGGCAGTCAAGAGTGCATGCCTTCGGCAATCAAAGTGCATGCGTGAGGCAGACAAGAGGGCATGCGTGGTGCGGACAAGTGGACAGTCGTGTGGCAGACAAGAGCGCATGCGTGGAGCAGACTAAACTGCGCAGGGCGGACCAGAGTGTATTTGGACCTGACTGGGGTGCATAGAATGGATAGCTGTCCACGGTACGGACTGGAACGCATAAATATTGCACGACGTATATAGTATGGTTTAGAATGCAAAGAACGTTTGAAAGAGCATATAACTCATCATATCACACCACCATGCTTACTCTCTCCTTTACATCACCACTCAACTAGAACACAGAGATACTATGACACCATTCGGTATAACTGTTCTCATATCAACATCCGCCGCTCACCCCACATCATTCTAAATTGATACTGCTGGTTTCACACTCCCCAGCCAGGCATTCTCCTCAGGCCTAACGCAGCTGCAGCCGTTCTGGATAAAACCTGCCTGAACGAACACATTCTCCTGACCTCTCAACCACCACACCTACCGCTAAGAAGCAGCTACTACACGGATATCGCACGAGCTGCACACATACCCGGTGCTCACATGCACCTTTTGACTCTCTCTACTCTCTCTACTGATTTGAACTTCGGTTCCCAAGGGGGTTCAACCTACCAGCACCGTCAGACCATACCAATGGTATATAAGGCGCTATATAAATGCAAAATAACATAACATAACATAACTTATTTCGCTAAGGTGGATAGTCTCTTGTTTCCAGCAAACTTGTGGGTTGACAGGTTATTTCACAACAGTGCAGGGCACGCTGTTCATCGCAGTCTACCGCTACTGATTAGAGTAGGGGGAGTCATGAATTTGAAGGCTCATTAGAGTTTGTGTGGGGCGCATGAGTCCCTCACTGGATGCCTATGAATGCACTAAATGTGGATATGTTGTGAATATGCGTGTCCTGTTGTGAACCACAATGACCAACTATGTGTATTGTTTGCACTTGCAGGAACATATGCCGGTATGTGCTACAGGGCCAGCATCAAACCTGTGCCCATGGCAGGGATGTCATCACACGTGCATCTTTCAGGACCTCTACAACTGATGTAAGCACACTTCTTTACTAGCATAGCTCCATGCATGTATCTTGCTGTAAGATTTGGGAAGGGTTGGGGTCTGCCGTCCCATGTAGGGTTCTGACTATGCATTCCCTCTCCTTTTGCCCAGATACGTTGTTGCTGTTTGTCACTGTTGCAGAATTGTCCTCAGTGATGGATTTTTCAAGGAGTGAGGCCCTTCACCTGCTGTTTGGCAGCTCCCTGTTAGTTGTGCACAGTGACATTAATGTGCTAATTTGACCGAATGCTGTGCTATCCATGGCACTGACACACTCATACTACCTCTGTGATGCAACGCTCAAGATTTCCAATAAAGAATACAGTCCACCCTGTTACCATGTTGTTGTCTCCTTATTGTACCTGGTGTTAAATGCACATGCTGCTGCTCTCGTACACACTTGGCTACTTGCTACTTCACTCACATGCATGCCGGTAGCTATGCAGGGGTGGTGGGTGCATGCAGAGTTGGGGGAGACGTCTCATACCATGTGTACCATGCAGGGGTCCTATTGCAATCTATTACTTGATGTGTCATGAATCTTTCTGACAGGTCATCTGGGGCAGTGTCCTATGAATTTTGAGGTGGATACATTGATGTTCACATTACTGATGTCTTGGTCATGGGTTGTCATTTTGTGTTGAGGGAAGTGGGAAGTGCACTGTTAACCGGGTTGAGATGTCTGCGGTGGATGTGTTGTGGTACATTCTCATGTGGGTGAGGTGCAGTCATTGCCATGGGTTGGGTGAAGCCTAATGTTTTGGCAAGGTTGTTCCAGGTGGTGCCCTCTCCCCCTGATCTCTCATGCCAGGCAATACAGGTAAGCAGTGTACATCAGCAATTGCGGTTCACCGAGAGCCTTCACTGTCAGTGCTCTCGAGGGCAGCATTGTATTTTCATTATGGGTAGTGTGTACATGAGTTGCTCCTCACTGACATTCAGCTCGTGGTCTGTATTGTGGCCTCAAATAATCTGTGCATCACCTGGCTGCTCCTCTGTGATGCGGTTCTGGAATCCACACTCATCTCACCCATGTGTCCTCTCCCCATGCCCCTTTCGGGGATGATGTGTCTGCCTCCAAATTCTGTACTTAGTGGGACTACTGCATCTTGTTGTGTGCTTGATGTTATTACCTCACAAAGCTGTGTTCCGTTGTGTCTACATCCAAAGGTCCAGGCACAAAGTGTCCCATACATCCATTATGCACCTTTGAGTGGCGGATGTTTCTGCTGGGGGATGGCTTATACTACACTTTAAGCACAGCATGACGGGTTGGCTAATGTGTTCTTGTTGGTCCTTTGGTGTGACCTGTTAGTTACAGCACTGGGGAGTGCATGTACCCTGAGGGAATGTACTGTAGTCATGTCACAATGTGTTGTGCGCAATTGGTCATTGTTGTGAGTGTGGCATGCAGTAATGTGTGTTACGTTATGTGGGGCAGATGCGTGGTGTTGTGGGTGTATGTGTGGATGCTGTAGCTGGATCTGGTGGTGTTGAGGGGTACATGATGGTTTGTGTGCTGCTGTGTCAATTGACTTGCTGCTGGTCCCTGTGCAGGAGATTTGTTGTACATATGTGTTCATTTCTTTGACATGCAGTGTGGGGCTGTGTGTGTGTTGGGTGCCCATTTGCTATGTGATGGAATGGCCAGAAGTCAGTTCTCTTGGGTGTCTCAGGCAGGTGGACATGCCTGGTACTTGTCATCTTCTAATCACAGATATTGTCACGTTTGTTCCTTACAGGCAGCATGCATGCATACGAAGAAGCTTTAGAGCAGCTGCTCTATCACTTGCTACTGTCACACTGGCCTCCACCCGATTCAGTGGCATAGCTTGTGGCTCAGGCCTGACGTCAAATACTAGGTCTGCATGGACAGTTTTGCTCATTGCGTTGCCATGCAGTTTGCAACAGGCATCTGTGATGTCGCATACTACATATGGCCTGTAAAGGAGGGCACCCCCTGAGTGGTCTAGGAATCTGAATTGTGACTTCAGGGGGCCTAGGGGCCACTCAATAATGCCCCTAGTGGCCCTGTGTGCCATATTGTACCGATCCTGCTGCATGGTAGTGGGCCACCTGTAGGGTGTAATGACTTTTGCAAATATCGAGATGTCATCACTTCTCCCCGGATTGGAGACCCTTCCCATGAGGCCTGGGTGGTGAGGCCGCTACCCAATAGTCCCCCTTGGGAGGATATCATGGGAAGAGACTTTACCTTGGGGGACAAGGGAGAAAAACTTGGAGGAAAACAGTGTAGCAACCCACCACTGCACACACCTATTAAATCTCTACAGTCCCTTTCCCCTTATTTCCACTCTAGCCTCACTCTTACTTCTACCTCTCTGTATTATTGCCTGGTAGAAGGTACTGGTACGAGGAAGAGCAGTGGGAGTGCTAACCACTCAAGTACTAGGACGAGTTGGCCCTGGGGAGTCCTGGAAGAAGAACACAGGAAACATATGAGTGATTTTCTCACCCAGACCAGATATGGCTTGCAACAATGTATAAAAACCATTAATGGACTGCCAACAGGGGAAGAGGCCGCTGCATGTGTGCTGTGCAGCAAATGCAGGAGTTTCAAACTTATGTTCATGACCAGAAGGAGAGGAACTCAGAGGCTACTGGCAGAAGGGCACACGTCAGCACTGCAGGGTTCACAGGAATGTATTTGCGTAGAGGGTCGGCAAAGAGGTGAGCAGACATAGGCTACAGCGAGGAATGCTATCCTGCAGCACACCAGACACTGGGGAAGCCCAGCTGATGGTCAGCTGTCTCTGGAAGCCCCAGGGATGTGCCAAAACCCTGAATGAGGTAAGGGATGACATAGGAAATCAGGAGAGGAAGTGGAAGGGCCCCTTGAGCTGGCACAGTTAGCTGTCCCTAGAATCCTGTGTACGCCAGTCACTAGGGTGTTATCCCAGGGACGGGTGGCCTCTAATCCTCCTGTTCCTCGTCACAGAGGCCAGGTCAAACCGACGCCACCAGGGAAAGGTAAAGGACCCCCACAAGCAGCAATAGAATTGCAGAAGGAGAGTCGCTCATCACAGTTGCCAGGTTAAACAAACTGGCCACTAGAGAATGGTCAAGGACCCCTACAAGCAGCAACGGCATCACAGAGGGAGAGTCTCTCATCACAGTGGCCAGGTCAAACCCACTGGCTACCAGTGAAGGGTCAAGGAACCCTACCAGCAGCAAGAGAATCACAGAGGGCTAGTCCCTTGCTACAGTGGCGGCCACAAACCCACTGTCCACCAAGGATGAGTAGAGGACCACAAAGCTGTAATTCTGAGAGGGAGAGTCCATTCTTACAGTAACATGGATAAACCCACTGGCAGTAGTTGGCAGGATAGTGAACAAAGTGGGCCACAGTGGGGAAGCCTGAGCAGAGGGCCCTACCAGTGTATGAACTGTATTGCTGAGAAGCCTAATAGAGAAGGTAGGGGAAGGAAGTCATTCCCCCTAGTGTTGTTGAACTGTGTTACTTAAGTGAAAGAGAAGCCAGGGGCAAGGAGTCATTCCCCCTGGTGTGTGTTGAACTGTGTTACTAAAGTGAAAGAGAAGCCTGCGGAAGGGAGCCATTCCCCATGGTGTTGTCGCCCTATGTTGCTTTGGTGATGTTGAACTGTGTTACTAAAGTGAGAGAAAATCCAGGGGAAGGGAATAATATCCCTCTGGTGTTGTTGAACTCTGCCACCAACTGGAAAGAGACCAGGGGAAGGGAATCATTCCTCCTGCTTATGTCAAACTCTGAAGCCAAGATGCCAGGAGAAGGGAGCCAGTTTCCTGGTGGCCTAACCCAGGGGAAAGGAGTCAATCGGTCTGGTTGTTTTGAACTGTTAAATTAAGATACCAGCAGAAGGGAGTTATTCTCCTGGTAACCAAAGTTATAAAGACGTTCTGATACAGAGAGTTAAGTGAAAATCATTGTGTCTGCGAAGAAACCAAAACCTGGAAGTGAACTTTTATCCCCAGTACAGAAGAAGGAAGCCATTCTTCTAGACCAGGAAGGTCTACTTTATCTCTAGTTTAGTTTTACGTTTAAGGGACAGAAGTGGGGTTTTTGACACAGGGTGGTAGACTATTGATTTATACGGACATTCTGACAGAACCCTTAGTATTTTAGTTGAGGTAGGGAAACCCATCTGAGAGATAGGGAAAGTAAGGATGTCTCTTTATTTTCTTGAACAATAAACGTTTATAGCAATCACCATGCCACGTGTTTGTCAGTCTCCTGCTCATACACCCTTACATGAAGAAGGGCCATAATGGTTGACCGGCATCACCTGTGTTTAGATGGGTGTGAATGGCATCAGTGCGCATTGAGTATTCCTTTGTGTGTGATTGTGGATGCATGCTGGTTGGCTTTCTATGGACCCAGTGATGGTCTTGCTATGGTCATGTGAATATGTGCCTACGTGTGGATGCTTTGATGCATGTGCGTGGTGTGAGATCTTTCCTATCAGCCACATGTACCTATAGGGTCCAGCTTCCAACTGTGCACACATCCTGAAGAACCAGAATATGTGTCTTTCGTGGATGGAGCCACATCCATGTTTGGGCCACCAACATCACAAAGTAGTTGGTCATTGATGGTGTTCCAGCGATGCTGGTGTTGATAGATGTGCCCTCAGTCCTGGGTGATGGAGGGTGTGGGGTGGTGCAGTGTGCCTTTAGATTGGAATGTGTGACCTCATGATGTGCATGCTCGTGTTCATTGTGGCTGTAGTGTTTGGTTTGTTCTTATTTGTGTGGGATGTACTGCAGCGGTGTGCTTGGAGGGATCAGGTGTGTCTTGTGTTCTACAAATGTGTATGTATTTTGCATGGGGGTGGTGTTCCTTTTTCAGGATTGCTGTATTTTCTGCTCATATGGTGTGTATATGTGTGATTGATGTATTGTGTGGTCTGTTATAGGATCTGTGTTGGCTTTTGTGTGTGTAGTTTCCTCTCTGGTGGCCTACTGCTTATTTTGGATGTCATTGTGTTTTTTCAGGTAATTGTTTTGCAATTCTATTGATTTTCATGAGTTCTTGGGATTGTTTACACCTTTTGTCTTTGTGTCTCTTCCGCCTTTGAAAGAGGTTCCGCTTAGACATACATTATTTTTCCTGTTCTGCCTTTGTTTTGGTCGTAGGTCCATTTAGTAAATTTGTGTAAGTTACATTTTGACTCATGTTGGGCATAAGGTGGACATACGACTAAAATCTTTCTTAGTACATTTGGGCCTTATCTGTTTTAGCAACTTTAGACAGTGGAGGTTATTTTCATTTTCCACGGTTACAGTTTTTATATGTTTTTTTTTAGTATTTGCTTTTGTTTTGTACTAACTACTGTGGAGCAGTTTTTTAAAAGTTTGCTCTGTAGATTGATTTGTAATTAAAAACATTAAAATATGTTTGCTCATGTTAATTTTGCATATGTGCTAACATTGCCAAACTTCCTAAAATGTATTTTTAAGGGTTAACCCTTTTTAATTTTGAATTGCAGATGGTACAAATTGCTTTAGTTACATTTGGCACATCATCTGTGCCAAAGGTTTCAAAGTAGACATGCATCTAAGATCTTAATTTTCCCAATGGAATTGTTCCAGAGTTAGTTATATTTTTGGAAGGTTGCTTTATATCTTTACTTTATATTTTTACTAGTAGTGGCACTTGAAATGCTTTGACTACTGTCAGTACTAAAAATATGTACTTGTGATATTTCTTCAGTTGTTGAAGTTTGTGATGTAGAAGTGAAAAGAGTAGTAGTAATGGGTAAATTATCTTTTTTGTGGGCCACATTACTTTTAATTTTGAGAAATGGGATTGTTCCTGAGTATGCTATATTGGTGGGATATTGCTTTTTGTTGTTGCTAGCAATAGCGCATGAAATGGTTTGACTACTGTCAGTATTCAAAATATATGTATTTGTGAAGTTTGCTCAGTTGTAGATGTATCTGATGTAGATGTTAAAGGAGTAGTATTAATAGGTCAATTATATTTTTAACTTTTGTGTGCCACACTACTTTTACTTTTTAGAATACTACTACTTAAAAGTGATTTGCTGATGTATTTGTTATTGGAACTTTACTTGTTTTAATTTTAGTTATATCCGCAGCTTTCTTTTTTTTAAGTAGAATTAGTAGAAGTGCTACGATGTTTCTTTTTTGGGTTCGACAAAAGTAGTTTGCACTGTTGAAATAGTAGTAGTATTATTAGTAGTAATGGGGAATGTATTTGTGGACTTTTAACTGTGGGAATTGCAGAATGTTTATAATTAGGTGAGGTATGTTTTGTTTTTGTGATGTACTATTAAAGCCATGCTAGAACTAGTAATACGCACTGAACTTTGTATTTGTATTTGTATTTTGATAGGAAAAGTTTGTACTGTTGAAATATATTTAGATTTATTTAGAGCTATGGTTAGTAATTTATATTTGTACATTTTAGTTTTTTTGCATGGTGAATTTTTTTCATGAGGTGCGGCACAGGTAGCCTCATTGGTAACATTGGGAGTACTAAAAAGTGTATTACTTATTTAAGTGGTTTCTTTTCAATCTTTCAAAGGACTTTCTACCAGTGCAATACATGTTGTAATTTATATTGTAAGTTGTTCTTTTAAAAATACATTTTCCACTATGTCTTGTGTAATATTATGAAGAGTTGGTATAGTTGCAAATTCATGATTGGGGATGTTTATTTGAACATCCTGTTGCCTAGTTATTTGTGTGATTTTATATTCTTTCATTTGTTTGTGTTCATTTTTAGAGCAATGTTTGTGGTGATTTTCTTTAATTTTTTTTTTCTTTCATGGCTTTAGATTATTATAATTCGTCTAATGTATTTTTAACTTTTTAGGTTTAATATTACAAATGTTTATGCATATAAACATTTATTTAGCATTAGAAACATGTGAATGTTACATACATATTTATTGAACCAATGCATCATAAGAAGTATATTGACATGTCTGTTTACTACACACACCTGTATGTTATAATTGTAAGATTGGATGCTGTTACTTACATTTGCATTGTCATTTCTTAGTACTATTTACAGTATGTTAGTGCCTGCATTAGTACCTTTGTCATCTTGTCTAAATGTTGATGTTTCACCTATAGTAAAGAAGACTTGTTACAATATAAAAAGTACTGTTTATGGCATTTTGAGGATTTGTTATGACACTACTTGCACTCATATTAACATTTTGTATATATTGATATGTAAAGTACACTGGTGGCTAGTGTTATTTATATATTAGGTATAGTACTATTAATGATATGCAAGTAGTTACCTGTGTGGCTTTCTTTTATTCAATTCTTTGTAGCATTAAAACATATGTACCCTTCTGATCTCTTAATGTCAATGGTTCACCTATAGTAAAGAAGACATATTAGAATACAATTTACTTTATACACCTGTATGCTTTACTTGCGAGGACTTTTTATGCTACTACTTGCATTTATGTTAATATTTTCCATATACTGGTATGCATAATACGCTAGTGCCTAGAGTGGTATTTACATATTAGGTATAGTGCTATTAATGTCATGCTAGTAGCTTCCTGCACATTATTATTCATTATGTAGTGCTATTAATACTGCACTATTCTACCACGATGGGGGACACAAAGGTCACCACCACCCAGTTATCCGGACTATTACATTTGGGCAGTTCCGGTTTTAAAAAGTCTTTGGTGGAAATCAAACCTAGGTCAGGTATCATATGAAGCAGTGGCAGAAGCCATGATCTATTTAGAAAAGGGCTGCTTGCCGACATACTTTTCTACATAAACTTGATATGTATCAAGTCTGCACACCAGGCTGGGTCATTCAGTTGCGTCTCTTTAATCCTAAGCCGAGGTCTTAACTGCTTGACTCGGCCTACCCATGTTAATGGGGGCACCACCCTTGGATTTTCAAGCACTTGGATTGGTGCCAAGCTCATATTTTTAATGTTTTTTGCCACCAGGAATACATCTGAACTCGGCACCAGCACCAGGGTTTTTCTCTGTGTTTTCTTTATTCTGTTCGGTAGAGCATTGTTATTGCTGATGGATGCTGATAATCTGTGGCCTCAAGTCCACCCCTACCGGTCCACCCAACCTGCTACTTTCCTTAATGATGGGCATATCCAGGGATTTTGAGACCCAGCCATCCATCGGGCCCTTAGGCAGCACCTTTGAGGGCAGGTTAAGCCCCTTGACCTTAATACCCTTCTTTATCTGCCTAAATATTCTGCGTGGTGACTCGGGGGTGTTTACCAAAGAGAGTTCAGCACAAATAGCTTCAAAAGCATAACTATCCGAGGCTGCTACCACATATGCCCTTTTTTTGAGAGGATTAATTCTTCCGAGGCAAGGATGTGGCACTTAGGGCCTCATTACGACCCTGGCGCTGACAGAATGAAGGGGGTCGGTACGGGACCGGCCCCCTTCTTTCCGTCAGGGCCGATTATGAGGTTCCCTTTGCGGGACCCGGACCAGACGTCTGGTAAAACCAGACGTCTTTTTCTGGTCCCGCGAGGGGAAGAGGGAGGTAACAACAGGACACTTGTAATGTACCCGTTGTTACCTCCCTCCCCATTCCCATTGAGCCCTATGGGGGCTCAAATGGGGAATGGTTCCTGCCAGGAGAAATTACCGGGTCCTCCTTTGTTGGAATGACCCGGTTATTCCTCATTGCAGGAACCCGCTAATGGAGCCGGTTTGGAGGCAGCCATGGAGCTAAAAGCTCCATGGCTGCCTCCAAACTCGTAATGAGGCCCTTAGAGTTTTTTTAGAAAAGAACTTACTTTGGCTAGCTCCTCCCTTAAGGATTTTTGCTCCTCTGCAATCATAGTGCACAACTGAAAAAGTACATCCATTTTTATTAACAATACCTCCATTCCTCAAGTCCTCTTCTCCCGGGGAGGGGTACTCCCCTCCTTTACCAACTAATTTTCTCCATCTTCCCCCATACTTATTTCCCCTTCACTCCCGCTCTCACCTGGAGCTGATTCCAGTGATGTCATAAAGTTTTCCAGGTTGGGCATGCGGGAGAGATTGGAGGACATAAAGTTATCAGGCTCAAAATTAGTTGGTACCATAGAATTCCTCCTGGCCACATGACATCCTTTCAAAAGTGACCCATTGTTATCTATGGAGGTACTTGAGTACTCTATGTCCTGCTTGTTTGGGAAAAGGGACTTTATTTTTGCGGGGTTGAAGGGGTTACCAAACCAGAAATGTTCACTACCTTTTTCTTGCGGGGTACTGACGTGATTCCTGATTTATTGACTGTAGGGCTTCTGTCGTGTTTAGCCTGTGTTTTCATTTCTTAATCAAAATATGGGCACAGCACACACTTAAATTGTCCTACTAGCAATTGATGGAGCCACGCAGCTTAGTTACTCAGAGAAATGCTCCTACACACAGTGCATACATCAAATTTGATGCCTCAGTAGATAATTTTCAAAGTGGGACAGGCTCCTTTGTGATCCGCAAATAACACCGCCCACTTCACTTGCTCCTGGCTGCTTCAAGGTCTACCTCACCATCCAACTGTTATTAGGGCATACGATTCAGGCTGAAAATTCCCGCATGTGGCTCAAAGGTAGTACTACCCGCAGTCACCACAGCGGTATCTACCAAGTCCCTTAAAGTCTGAAGGTCTATCGGCACGTAAGGCTGGGTGGAAAACAAAGTCACGGCCACAATGCCACAGAAACTGGGTGTTTTTTGGTAGGGTGGCAGCTCCACAAATAGTGCAGTCCACAGTCACCTCAACTTTAGTCCAAGAAGCCAAGATACCAGAACACTGAGATCTTCAGCACGCATATCAAACATTTATCAGATGAGTGTTGTGAAATGACTGTTCAGGAGTTTTATTTGGAAGAGTGTTTAGGACAGTCCATATGAGAATACTTACTTGAGCGAGCCCCAAAGCTCCACATCTGAACACAACAGAACACATCTGCTACACTTCCACATATATATTATAGCAGGCGTGCGGCTTTTTTACTTTGAACTTTAGAGAAATGTTGATATTTCATGATTACGCCTAAACAACAATACTTGGTTAACAATTGGAAACATGAACAATAACCTGATTCGTTTCTTAATGTATATTTTTTTGGCTGATTTTAGGGTTCTCCCCGAAAGCCATGTGCATTGTATTGTGCTTGCTTTTTTTTGTTTATTCTTCGAGCTTCTCGAGCCCTTGTTTGAACAAATGTGGACATCCACACTTTTTTACAGGATCCTAAGAATGTAATGAGAAGGCTGCTCGTAGCAGTAGTAGAACTATTGCAAATACCTAATCTATTACAGTTACCTGAACAACATGTTTTGTCTTCCTTAAATTGAAGTAAAGATGAGAAATGTTGAGGATAACACAATTTCAGGGTATGAACAAGCTCAAGAAGTTCCAGAATCACATAAATGGTGAGGACTATTATGTTGGTTTGCGATATACATATGCACAGTTATGCTTTGTGTCTTTTTGTTTCTCATGATTCACCTTTTTTATACTTTTGATCCAAAAAAATGCAGAAGTCCCTTTGATTCTCCCCACTCCAGGAACTCTTGTAGATTTGCGCATTACTAATGAACCAAGGTCCGGAGTGTTTTTCTCCCCAGCATATAGCTGCTTTAGAGTTTTTTCCATGGGCTGCAAATATTTTACTAAAAAGACACAGGAGAAATGCAGAGGAAGATGATAATGGGAAAAACCCTTATCTAGATAGTACAGCACACTTGGGTAATAACATGTGGTATCAGCACATGAAAAAGGTGGGAGCGAGGCGTCTAAGGAGAACTGCTATGTCTGTGCACTCATACCTTATGCCATGGGAACCTCTAAGATATCATAGCTACAGAAGTACCAGTGCAAAGAGCTCATTACCAGACGCATCTCACGCTCTGCGAGAAAAGAGGACCATTCCAAGGCAGAGCAGCATCCCTGATATGGGTAATTGGATAGACATTCCTCTAACCACTAAAGTGTGTTTGCCATTTCAGTCAAAAAGAACAAAATACTGCTTTTTCCTTATAAGACATGTTTACATAATGAATGCTAAAAATAAAGAAATAAATACAGTGTACTTACTGTTTGGTGAGAGATTGTTTTAAAATAAATGCTTGGTGCATGTCAGTCCCTATGAAGAGTTGTATTGAAGTTGTAATATGAGGTTTTCAGTTATGGTTTATGCTTGGTGCATTCCATTATGTTGTGTGTTTTGAATAAAAAATAATTTGTACATTTTCAAGTAATCATTTGTACAAAAAGGTATATGTGTGTGCAGTAAATATAAGAAAATACAGAAGATTTCACATCCAGTCTCAACCATCATAAGACTTGACAGTAAAAACAATCCCACTTGGCCACCAATTGCAACTGGACCACTATATAGTACATTATAAAATCAGGTAGGTACAGCCCCCATTCCTCATGAATGGGTCACAATGTCCGTAGAGCCACCCCGTGTCGCTCCGTATTCCCCAATAACTTGTCAATGTTCACATCTAACATTTTTTAAAACAAATCTTTTTATTGTCATTTTTCAACACAACTAGCAACAGAAAAAAGGAAGGAAAAAAAAGCTAAAGAAAAACAATTACAGCACAGTGAATCAAGATGCACTACTCTCAGTTCAGTTTGTTCGAGCACCACAGCCATAGATTTTATACCTCATTGTGATTCATCTCAAATGGAGTACCAGCTTGTCATTCCTGTGTTTAATTGCCACTTACTTATCGGGTGTCATCTTCCTGCATACTTCTATCAACTTCTGGACTCCCTGGGTGCCAGGTTGGGGCTTTCCACAGAGTTTGGGATTGGGCAATCGGGTAATAAATATTTGGTCTATCAAATTCTATCTCCATGTTACTGCAATATAAGGCGTCAGCACACCACTGATCTATTCTGGGATCCACCCCACATCATCACTACCCTCCTTTTGGCCAGGAGTAAAAGCAACCCAATTAGTTTCCTCATACCACTGGGGATAGGTTTGATAGAGCCCAATGGTGCAGTTATCGGGTTTGGGCCAATCTTTCTCCTACTATTTCACGAAGTGCCTCGAATACCCCCTTCCAGAAGAACAAAATCACTGGGCATCCCCATGCCAAGTGCAAGAAATTAGCTGTCGTACTGCTGCATCTTACACAACTCTGCAGGGTTTCTGGGAAGAACCTGTGTAGTAAGGCTGGTATGTAATAGAATTTAAAAGTGAATCAATTTAAATCTGGCATTGAGTGCCACTTTTCTTGTTTCAGCACAAGAATAACTCCATGTCCCCTCCGGTATTTCACAACCCAGTGAGGTTCCCCATTTTTATCGAGAGGAGGTGCTTGCTTTCAATTTAGTTTTAAGGTACATACCGTACATGACAGAGACCACCCTCTTATTGTGGCTTCTATGAAGCATTTTGTCTAGTATTGGAGACACGTCAGGATCCGAAGGGAAAGTCCAAAATGTCTGTCTCATAGAGTTACTCGACCTGAAGTACAAAATAACATCCAATAATTAATGTTCCCCTTTACTCTGCATCTCCCCTAGCATTATGAATTGACCATTTGGGAAGAGATCACTAGTGGTTAGTGGGATTCCTGGTATATGAATGACCGGCAGGTCTAGGGAATTGATGACCTCTGCTTTAGATTTGTGCTCAATTCAGGTCCAAGCTCTGCAGGTCGATTCCACCCTACTTTTTGCCCTGGCGGTCCTATTGCGTGCCGTCAGAATAATTGATGGTAAAAGGAATGGCATTGCCATTGCTCTCTCCACCTTTACATGTCTTATGTCTATCTGGTCCCCAAACTAATAGAGGAGGAACCCTGCTTGAGCCACGTCATATTTCAAAATCAGACAGTGTCAGACCCCACTTATTCAATAGCACAATTCATTTTTCCCATGATATTCTAGCCTGCTTCCCCGACCAAATGAATCTCAGTATCATAGTGCTCAGATCTTGAAAATATTCTCTGGGTAGCACCAGCAGAACATTGAGGAACACCTACAGGAAACTGGGTAGCAGCACCATTTTAACTAAGGAGATTCTCCCGTATAGATTAAGAGGTACAGTCTTCCACGATTTCACTACTGTTTTTGCCCGTTCCATTACTCTTTGGTAGTTTTAGTTATATCAGACATTCGGGGTTCGAGCAATATTTATCCCTAGATCCCTGGTCTAGTCTCCATGCCACTGGAATCCCCATCCATCTACATAACTTTCAGCACTGTCTGTTAATGGAAAAATAACCAATTTTGTGGTGGTAATTCTAAGCACGGAGAAGTCCCCAAATGCCAGTACATCACGCATAATTGGATCGAGATTTTGTTAGGGGTCGGTGACAAAGAGTACCATGTCATCCACATAGAGAGAGACTACCGTACTGTGCTTGCAAAGTTGAATTCCTCGATGCAGGTGTCATTCCCTGATCATCTCTGCCAGTCGTTATATCACTAATGCGAATAGCAGCAGTGAGAGGGGGCATCCCTGCCGAGTGCCTCTTCCCAACCTTATATTTGGGCTGAGTTGATTATTCACTCTGACTTTAGCATCGGGCCACGTGTACAGTAATGATGCCAACAAGATAAACGGTTCCCCCATCCCCATTCTCTGTAATACTGCCAACAGGAAGGGCATTCTACTGAGTCAAATGCTTTGCTTTTGTGGCATCAAAAAGTGCCGCCACAGTTGAGTCGTCTTGTGACACCGCTGATATCAGCCTGAACATCCTGCATAGCCCATAAGAAGTGGAGTGTCTGTGAATAAACTCGTATTGATGTGCCTATTTATCTGCCTTTACTGCCCTATGTATCAGCAGGGCCAACCAGGAAGCCAGTAGTTTGGCTAGCATCTTGTTATGCAGGTTGAAAAGGGATATAGGCTGGTAGGAGGAGCAACCATCTGCCTCTTTGTCTGGTTTAAGCAACAACACTACCACTGCTTCCCTCAGGGAATCTGGTAGTCGGCCATCCTTCAGACGTTGGTGGTACACCTGCAGTAGATGGGTAGCCTGTTTCCCGGCATAGTATTTGTAAAACTTGGCTGTATATCCATGTAGCCTTGGGGATTTCCCTGATGGAAGAGACTTAACAGCCATAAGCACATCCTCTAACGACAAAGGACGGCCCAACCACTCCCTTTCCTCATGTGTATGTCAGTATAAAGCCGTTTGATCGAGATAGTTATTTACCTCTCGTTGAGAGACCTGTATTTGGGAGGAGTATAGTTGACTATAAAATTTGCAAAATTCCTGCACTATCTCTGAGCCTGCGAATCTCTCTTCTCCTTTTGTTTCTCTTATTGATAAAACCCAATTCTTGGAGCCATATGGTCTTGCAGCCTCTGCCAGTAATCTCCCTGGCCGTGGTCCCTCCCCTTATTGTCGCACTGTGGTTTTACCAGGAGAAACTTTACCTCTCTGTGTGCCAATTCGTTAAACGACTGCAAATGTTTTTTTTTATCTCTACTTGTTCTATCAGTGTTGTTGTAGGTGTCCCCGACTGTAACCTGTGTCTTTGGGCTTCCATGTCTATGAGTTCACTTCAAAATGTCCTTCAACACCCCAGATTCCTTAGAAATACATTCCATTCTAATTACGCATTTGACGCTCTCCCACAGTGTCACACATGACTCTAATGACCAAATATACATTTAAAAAAAGGTGCCCATAGCCTTTCTTAATCCTTGCCCAAACACCCCATCTTTCAGTCCCTCCCTTTTAAACACCCAAGGAGTCCTCCCCTTTTCCCAACACATTAATTTGATGGCTGGCAGCACTGGGGCATGATCCGAAAGTTTGAGCGCCAGGATGGAAACCTTGGACACCTTACCTACTAATGTTTGGGAAAGCAAGAATTAGTCTAGACAGGACGCTGCGTTATGGACAGACTAGTGAAACGTGTATTCCGATTTCTCTAGATTCTAAGACCTCCAAACATCATTGACCTCCCAAGCCAAACACATGTCTTGCAATTTACATGTCACTTTTGGTGCCGGACGGTCAACCCTCTTGTGCGGTCTTGGTCGGTCTTCTTGACCGCATTGAAATGGCCATGCCCAGATTATTTCCCGAGTTGGTTATCCATATAGCTGATGGCCAATACATCCTAGGGTCTTTACCGAATCTTGGTTTCGGACGTGATAACTGACCAATGTCTACAACCGGCCCTGTATGCTTCCTTGAACTATCAGGCATCTTCCCTCTTGATCTTTAACCATAGTAGTCAGGCGGAACCTGACAGAGTTATGCATGAGTTTGCACATGCCTCTGTAGTATGAGGAGTAAGAAGAAATTTAACAATGACATTCCCAGTTTCATCCAAATCTCGATTACCCACATGGCATTAGATGCGTCTCTTGTAAAAATGATACTTCTATATGAAGTCTCTGCATATACAATAATACCTTGCGGCACTTGGACGTGCAATTCCGGCCTCTTAAATTGCATGTAATGATCCTAAGTGACCGGGCCTTTTTGTTACCTTACCCTTCTTGTAACCACATATTGTTTGTTTAGCATAGTTTGTGGTGTTGTGGCACTCCCATGTCCAATTAAGGAGAGTGGCTCTCGATTCTCCTGTGTGCCTTTAACATTAACCCCATTAACAGCCCCCATTGACCCCCACCAGCAACCCCAATCTGCCAGTTTCCCCCCACCAGCGACCCCAATCTGCCCGTTCCCATCCACCCACCTTCCTCTAGTTACAAACTTGTGCTCCCACATTAGGATACACCAGGGCCCAGTCGCCCGCACAGCCCAATTTAACATACTGAACTCTGACTGCCTTCCACTCAAGTAGTCATTCTGCCATTAGTCGTCGACTTCCAGTGTATCATGTATTATTGGGGGGATACCCCAGTGATTGTGGTTTCCTCTCGCTCGCTTTCTGAAGGGTCCAATTTCTGTCCCGATCGTTTAGTAGACAAGCAATTATCAGTCTTGCAGGTGCACGGGGTATTGGTCTTTTTCCACTGGTAATGCGGGGGGCTCTCTCCACAATGAATACTGCTGAAAAATCTTGATTTCCCAAGATATCCCTTAGCAGGTCCTCCACCATTGTCTCCATGTTGTGTCGATCCACTGCCTCAGGCACCCTTATAATTCTTAGGTTATTTCTGCGAGAACGGGTTAAAAGGTCATCTTGCTTGTCTGTCAGTTCTTTGATCGCTCTCTTGACCAGGGTTCGGTCCAACGTGACTGTATGAGTTTCATCCTCGACAGTATATACCCGGCCCTCAACCTCGTCCAGGCATTGGCATTTTACGTGTTTGTCCAGGCATGTCAGGGTGTCCATCCTCCCATCTAGGGACTGGATGCTTGTCTGCACTTGACCAAGCATCATTTTGAAGTTGTTGAGTGCTCCTCCCAGGTCCAGTCCAGAAGAGTGCACAGTGTCGTTCAGGCAATCTTACCCTGTAGCCAGGTGCTTAGCCATCGCAGGAACCTCAAATTGTAGTTTCGACTGTCGTTTGCCTGATTTTTGGGATTTCGAGATGGTGTTGCCTCCAGCTTGTGGTGTTGCCCCCTTTCAGTCGTGCCTCTACTGTGCCTTCCAAGAGCTGCTGCGCCTCACAGGGAGGTATCGGACTTCTCCTGACCCACCATTTTGCCACCTCTGTCAACTCACTGCCCTTTGCCTCTGGGTATAAGAAGCCACTCCTTACAGTGTTCATCTGTGTATGGATTCCCCCCGATGCGAGGGCGGCCCTTCACCCTCGGTGGTCGATTTTGTTAGGGGGGTGGTGTAAGCAGGAGCCAGGCAACTAAGTATTCATTGATTCTGGGTTTTTGGCAGCATCCCTTAACCGGGGGTCATATTGTGGGCCAGTATCTAGACACCAGAGTATATGCTCACTCCTCAAGGTGAATGCCGTAGATCGCAGGCTCTTGTCCAGGCCGTAGCCTACTCCCCCCTTCAACTGTGTGTGTGCCTATGGGCTGGTGTCTCTAATCCAGGACCCAATCACAGATTGTGACCCATATTGCAACCTGCATTCAAAGATTCCTACTTAGGCAGCCTCTTGCTATCCCTGCATTTAGTCCACTTCAAGGAGGGAAGGAGGAGAGGCAGCATACCCCGGCAGGGCAGCCTCACTCTTCCCAAGGCCCCGTACGAGGATCACACCATGTGCCTCACCTCCAGCTGGGCCTTCGACCCCAGCACAAGCCGTTCTCAGGTCCTCTGTCTCTCCTCTCCTTTGGACAGGTCCCTAGCAGGCTCGCTCTAATCAGCCTCCAAGCATACCATCTCTGGTTGTTAGTGCACTCGGTTCTGATAACCATTCTGTTTGCCGAGCCCTGTATCATTTTGGGGCTGTGTCCTCTGCCTTTCTCAGGATCTATTGTGTGGGTGCCGCCGGGCGGGCTCCTCTGTCCCTCACCGCAGCTGCACCCCGCCAGTTTTCGCACCAGGCTCGGCGGGTCAGCTCAGCTCTGCCACTGCACCGCCAGAGCCAGGGCTCTCACAGTACGCCTCACGATTATGTCCCTTGCCTCACTTTTGGGCTTCTGACAGGCACTGTGGGCCATTCTCTTCCGTCCCTCATTCCAATGGTGCACTGCATGTTCACTGCACCAGCTCCGGGGGGGGCGTATTTGGAGTTTCACTGTGCCGCTACGTTTTGTGTTGTGCTCTTTGTTATTAAGGCACATTTACCCCACACGTTTTCTGTGGGTGTCCTCTCCCCATTCATGCACCACGCTGGTTGTCCGATGTAAATGCGGCAAGTCAGAATCTGTCAGAATTCTGTTTGGATCTCTGGGGCTGCCCGCGAGCTCACAGGCCTGCAGCCATTTTGGCTGGGCTCTCTTGCACCCTCCTTTCATCTAACATCTTAATTAACATTTTCTTAATTGGGTATGGAATATTTGAAAAAGAATATAATAACCTGGGTAGCACTACCATTTTGCAATATTATACCCTCCCCTTCAAAGAAATCGGCAATGTCTTCATAATGGCTGATGGCACCACCTATGCCTGAATGCCCTCCCTGTGTTATATACAAATGTGTCTTCAACCTGAGGGATATCTGAACACCCAAATACCAAAACAATTCCGACTCCCATTTGAGACCCCAATCTGTCAAATCCTCTGCTTGTCACACATCGTCGCCAGAGGGAACAACACAGACTTATCTCTATTAATCTGAAGGCCCGAAAACTTCCAGAAGTTGTCCAGGACTTCTAAAGCAATTGGAATATTTTCAAGAGGGTTAGAGAGCTACAACAGCACGTTGTCTGTGTATAACAAAATATTATGGAGCACCCTTCGTACCCATATCCTTAATTGCCTTGGATTGCCTTTGTTAGATTTTCACTAGTTTCTTTGGACTAGCACAGTATATGGTCTGAGCCATGGAATGTGAATGGGAACTTATTACAACAGTGTTCTGTTGTCGAGTAGCCGCTTCACGATTGACATATTGCCTAAAGCTGTCGTCGAGTTGGACCTTTTAGTTGCATAAAACTTTATGGGGCCACGAGAATTATCTGGCAGATATTGAGAAACCAATAGCACATGCCCTGTACATGAAGTTGAAATTTAACACGCTCCAACTGGCCCCCGTAATAGATGTTTGGTATAAAATGGGAAACGTTTGCGGGCCATTTTTCCTGACTACAATTGAAACTGTGCAGCACTTTTTATTCCTCTGTCCAGGTTATTCTCGAATAAGGCAGGGGAATTAAAAAAATGTATTAAAAAAATTACAGAGTCCGCACTTTACAGGATGCTGAGACCCTTTGCAGGGACTCTTCACTTCCTGATGTGGTGTTTGCAACCTCACATTTTTTAATGAGAGTTTGCAGAAGAAGGAGAAACAAGTTGCGCTTCTAAGAATGATGTTTCCTCTATACTCTGCACAATATTCTTTCCTTGTGTTATTTTGTATTGATGAAATCTCAATCGATGATATTCATGTTTTTATTCTCATAATTTTTTATGACTGTGGAATGTGCTATCTGAGAAATTAAGGAATTCCAATTGTTGATCCTGCTTTCACAGTTTTTACTGTTTGTATATGCTCTTATGCTTTTTAGCCATAATAAAGCTTGCTTGAGTGAGAACTGAGTGAGGTGGACTTGCTCCAAATGCAATTGCTGAATTTTAAGGATTTTGTTGTGTTAAATTTGATCACCTTAACTCTCTTTTAACCATGTTTCTTTTTTCACTTAATTTTAAAGGTTTATTGATATGTATTTTTCACATTAATTCGGATCACCTTAACTCTCTCCTAACTAAAGTTATTTGGCTGAATTTCAAGGATTTTGTTATGCTATAGTTTCTTCAGTGGCCCCACTAGCCATGGCCTTCAACCATGTCCATTGTCCATGATCTTTGTCCGTGGCCACTGTACATGTTACACCAATAGGTTTCTTCGGGCCCACTCATGTCCACTGTACATATTGCTCCAATAGGTTTCATTGTGGCCCACTAGACATGGTCTTTGGTCATGGCCAGTTGCCACAGCCTTTGGCCGTGGCCTCTGTACAGGTTGCACCAATAGGTTTCTTTGGGGCCCACTAGCCATAACCTTCAGTAAAGAGACCCATTAACCCCTGCATAGGAGATGTGATCACTACAGGTGTACAATTACTTCATTTTTAGACTCTCTCCCCATTTCTGCGGGATTCCCCCGATATTCCCCCAATAATGGAAACAAACTACACAAAGAGCGGCACTCACCTCATTTGCGTTTTCCCTCCCTGGCCTTGTCCCTCATCTTCTCCTAGGTGGACTTGATTGAAATGGAAGTGTTGAATTTCAAGGGTTTTGTTGCATTAAATCTGATCACCTTATCTCTCACTTAATAAATAGTTTTACATTGAATTTCAAAGGTTTTGCTATACATTAGTATCCTCAGGGCACACTACTCATAGCCTTCTCACGTGGTCACTGTACTTGTTGTACTAGTAGTTTTCTTTTGGGACGACAAGGCATGGCCTTCAGCCATATCTAGTGACCATGGTCAAACATGTTGCTTAGTTTCTTGAGGTGTCACTTGCTATGGCCGTGGGTCATGGCCTCTGTACGGGTTGCACCAATATCTTTCTTTTGGGCCCACTAGTCATTGCCACTGGCCATATCACACCATTAATGTGTTACCAAGCACCCATTGCCCCTACCCAGTATATGTAGGTACTGCAGATGTTACACCTTTTTTTTAACTCCTTGTTCCCAAGATAATTTCACAGTAATCCTTTCCAATAACAGAAATTCATGCGGTAGAGTGGCTGGTTACCTTTCCTGCGATAACTGGAAAAATTGCTCAGAATTAATAAGTCTTCCACATCCTCACAGCACTCAATAGGCGTTCCCCTTCTTTGTTATTTTCACAGGTCCCCTCACTACAATCAATTGCTTGCTTTTTCCAGCCCTAACCTTCTCCCTTTGCCCCCTATAACTCATTAGTTTGTGTGATGAACTTTTTTTTCTGAGCTCATCTTGCAGTGTTGCGATATAATCTCTCTTCCCCTGATAAACCAAACCTGTTCTAAAGATAACTCCCAACCCACCACCAAATCCCCAAATTCACATGGTGTCTTCTTTCCCAATCCTGACGCCTAGCCTGATGTTATAGGTATTGGTGTTTATATTGCACCAACGTTGAGGTCACGTAAGTGCCATCAATCAAAACAATCAGGGTTCACCTAGGAGTGACTTCATAAAGAGACAGCTTTTCAGTCTCTTTCTCATGTCGAGAAAATTATTAGACTCATTAAGGTCGTGGGAAGTTCATTCCACAGTTTGATAGCATACTTTTCCTCCTCCAACTAGCATTTGGAGTTTTCATTTGCTGCTTCTCCTGGTAATATTGCGGGAATCACTCGCATGGAGCAAAAAATAAGTTTTCTGAAAAGCCTCTCAGCCTCCCTGCTGATAGTACCAACAACTGTATACATACAGGTTTTAAGGAAAAGGGTGCACTCCATGCACTGCATGTCTGGGTTGGATATTTTAGAAACCTACTGGACTGGACTAACACATTCTCGTTTGTTTACAAATTCCCAAAATTTCATCAAAATCCATTAATCTAGTCAAAATGTATTAGCCTCTTTGCTGCAAAGCACCACGACTGATATAAAGGTTTTAAGGAGCGGTGCACACTGTTCTCTGTCAAATATTTTAAAAATTACTGGATGTATTTTCCTCAAACCTGTCAAGGAAAATAAGTAAATGCTTTGAGCCCATGTTGTTTTTATTTGGTCCCAATATGCCCAGTGGGTTTCGTGCTTTGGCTTTTCAAAAACAGCACATTTTCTCTATGGGAAAATGATTGGGCTGATAGATGTTGTGTTTTGTTTTACAACCTATACAATTGCACTTCTGCTTTTATAAGTATAGAGTTTGTAAACTTACTTCATTTTCTCTCGTAGTATACATATGTGTTGCCCTTTAAACATCTTCGGTTTGTTCACTGCACGCTACAACAATGTAAGATAACCCCTGAGATTTTGGGCAGTGTGGATGCTGCCCGATGTCCACGGACAGTCGCATAGTCCGTGGACTCTGTGGCCATCATATTGGGCCAGGGGAGTCAGTATATTGTATGGCACTTGTAGACAAATTAAGGGTATCCAGGTAAAAACCTGTGAAATTCAGCAAAACAACTTTGTTAAAGGGAGGTTATGGTTAAGTTGCGCTAATAAAAACTTATGACATTCAGTGAAAAAACATTGTTAAAGGGATGTTATGGTTAAATTGCACTAATAAAATCCTATCAAACCAGTGGGAAAAGTGTGTTAAAGGGATATTATGGTTATAAGTAAAATCAAAAAACCCCAGAAATTCACCAGTTATGGTAAACTAAGCAACCATAACTTGTGCCAGCACCGCCCACTGCTAAGACTAACACCCATGCCATCAAAGATGACATCACAATTGTCATTGATAACATCACTGAGGACAGCACATGTCTGGCCCCTTGTTTTTCTTCTGGTCTGAGCACAATTTGCATGAAAGTTGCTGAATAAATTGTGGACATGCACTTAATACATAGAGAGTATTTCTCCTAAGAGCACATGCCAAAGCTGTGCATGTCATAGGAGCACTTGTTGTGTGAACGTGTGTTGTAACAGTGTGTTTTTGTTGGACCATGTGTTGTAGGAGTGCATGTTGAAGGAGTGTTTGGTAAGAGGGTGTCGTAAGAGCGCGTGTCGTAGGAGCACATGTCATAGCACATGCCTTAGAAGCATAGGTCAAAGGAGCATGTGATAAGAGTGTGTGTGGTAAGAAGGTGTGTTGTAGAAGCAAGTCTGGTAGGCATAATGTATGCATTGTGAAACTCATATGTCAATGATATAGTTTGTATGAAAAATGCAAGTTCATTATGGGCATGCACAACATATACATACATTTAAAACATTAATTAATCACTCAAAATCTGCCAAATCGATTTTCATTTTTTTTTCAGTGCAGCATTTCATGATAAAATCAAGGTTTATGGCAAACATTGCGAAAATCAAAGCCCCCAATTTTGCAATAGTTGTGCCAAAAAATATGTTTTTTTCCTATGGGAAAACCCCATGTTAAAAGAAGTTTAAAACCTGATCAAGTTTTTAAATTATGAAGCAGTTAATGTTCAATTCTGTAATTTTACATGTACATGCCTCGAAATATCACTGGCACATATTTTCAGATTATTTCTTGCAAGTTTTTCTGAATACTTATTTTCTCCTTATGGAAAATGTAAATTCATTCTGGGCATACACAATATTTAGATTAATTTGCACTGTTAATAACTTAAAATGTGCCAAGCCGATTTCCATGTATTTATTTTCAGTGCGCCAATTCCTGATGAAATATTTGTACATGCCTAAAACTGCAAAAATCGAATCAGACAATATTGAAATATTTGAGCTAAAAATATTGTTTTCTCCTATGGGAAAACCGCATGTTAAAAGTTGTTCAAAACACAATCAAAATATAAAGCCGTTAATTTACAATTCTGAAATTGTGCATGCATAGGTGGCTGCCTCAAAATATGACTCAAATATTTCCAGATTTTTTTCATGCAAGGCTTCAAATGTTAAGAAAAGTTATTTTCTGAAATTCGATAGAGACTTTGGGCCCGATTTATGGAATTTTTTTGCACGGTTCAAAGTGACTTTGCGCTGTTGAAAAGTGACTTTGCACTGCCGACATAAATCCTGAATCATGGAACTGTGCAAAGTGTATTTTTGTTGTTCAAAGTCAGTGCAAAGTCATTTTTTACTGCAAAAATAACTTTGCACTGACTGCACAGCAAAAATACACTTTGCACAGTTCCATGAATCAGGGTTTGTGTTAGCAATGCAAAGTCACTTTTAGCTGTGCAAAATATTCCATGAATCGGGCCCTTTGGCTTTAATTTACAGAATGTTTAGCGCAGCATCAAGTGACTGCGCAAAAAAAAGTCCTCTTTGCTCTGCGCTATACACGATCTGCAGATTCATAGATCAAACTTTGCTCTGGTTCATCCCACTTTGCATCCTGTATGAGCGCTTTCCTTGTGCTTGCCAGTGCGCGGGAAGGGGCAACGGAAAGAAGGAGAAGGGGGCAGGACTGGCAAATCTCCTCATAAAAAGAGGAAAATTAGGAATAACATGGTCGTGGGGAGGGAAGCACTGTGCAAACTCCAAACATGCCCCATCAAGCGCTAAGTAAACCATATTCACAGAAACAATAGCACTTTCACGTTACCTGCAAAGGTGAATGATTTTACAGACACGCGTGAACCTTCTGAAAGCACAAATGTGCAATGAAACCCAACGTATAAAAAACACAATGCAATTTCACCAATCAATCGATTGCCACAATGACAGGTCCTGCATTGCTAGCACTGATATTATTACATGGAATGAGGAGGATGTAGAGGAGGAGGAGTTTCAGAATCTAGCATACACGAACAACAGTATTTGGGGTGCCACATGAGGAGATGTTTTGAACATACCGCCCATGTCATCCTAGACCTGATCTGCTCACAGGCTCTGACACCTCGAGTCAATGTGCTATCAGCCTTACATTTCCTGGCCACGGGGTCATTCCAGCATACCACAGCCATTGGTGGGGGTATATCAAAGCCCACACAATCAAGGTGCTTCCACCAGGTCTTCCGCTACATCCTAACATGTGGGCATAGGCACATGTCATAGACATGCCACACACTCTGCAGGTAAGGCAAAGAGTATGCCAGGAATTGTATGCTGTTTCCTTCTTTCCCCAGGTCGAGTGAGCCATTGACTGCACCCTTGTAGCACTGCTACATCACCCCTGAGACACTGAGCACATTTATCGAAACAGCAAATATTAGCATTCCATGAATGTGCAGGTGATCTGTGATGCCAAGGGACGCATCATCCATGTGAATGTGAATTACCCAGGATGCATGCTTGATAGATACATCTTGCATCATTCCCATATACATCAGGCCCTGGCATTGATAATCCTTGACAGTGCATGGCTCCTATGTAAGTATCAACCATCACACACAAACAAGCAGTCACATGCAATACAGAAACACAAGAAATGATACTACATGCAATCAAAAATCATGTAGTCTTTTTGCAGGGGACACTGCCTACCCACTTTTACCATTCCTCTTGACACCGACCAGAAATCCAGCCACCATGGGTGAGGCGAGCTACAACAGAGCACAAATAGCCACAAGGGGCATAGTGGAGCACACATTCAGAGTGCTTAAGGGACACTTCTGCTCCCTTGACTACTCAGATGGCATATTGCTATATGCACCACTTGTAGTATTCAAAATAATTGTGGAATGTTTTGTCCTGCATAATTTGTGGGGGAAGATTATAGCAGAACAGGTGCAGGAGGGCATGCACTCTCATCAGCAGACATCACCCATTCCCTTAGCAGGTCAAAGTGCACTGGGACTGGACACACGCAACCAGGTATTACAAACCTACTTCACATAAATGACAACCCCTGTGGAACACACACATTAAAGCCACATGCCTGATGACCTCCAATTATGAAATCTGGCACCTCCAGCTTGCCTATAACAACACACTGAGAATTAACGCCTTGTGTTGCCAAAGTGTGTGTGCCGCATAACATTAAAAGTACACTTCATTGACATCTCTGCCATAAAGTGCACAAACCATGCCCACATGCGTTTCAAACAGAATGAAAAGTGTCTATGTCGCAAGCCCAATAATCCAAATATTGCAAATCCAGCACCTGGCACAAATGTCTTAATTCCCCTAAGTTGCATTCATCAAGTGCAACCAAATAAGATCTCTAAGGGCCATGTAGGGCAACTACTTACAGTGAACACATTCTTTGTCACTGCTTGCACACTGTCCCTTTTCCCCTTCGTTCCCTTTCACCCTTGATGTACCACCTTTGCCTTGTCCCTCCATGTGTTCCCCTGTCCTTCACCCCTCCCCCTCCTATGGCAGTCTGCCATGCATAATCCACCCCCTTGCTCTCATCACCCTCCCACTTCCACATCCACACTTCCACATGCACAAGTTTATCACCAGAGGACCCTGTTGATGCACCCCTCAACTCCCTTTGGCTTTCAGCCCCCCCAGTGGCCCACAGCCCCCTTTACACATCCTTGTTGCACACAACTCCACCTCATCTGCCATGCCATCGACCACTCACTTTCACGCTCACCTGAGTAACACCTTGATGACGGGTCCCTCAGCACCAATGCTGCTGGTCCTGCTTATTTCCACTCACCACCCACATGTGTGTGCCCATGCAATGGGAAACAAACAGTAGCTGCCAGCCACTGTAACTGTTTACCTTCCTTTGCCTCGTCCCACTTCCCCAAATTCCATCCGTACCCCTGCAAGTTACATCTACTTACCCCATGGCCACTATCGAACTCCTTTCAATGATCTGTTCCTTCCCCAGTCATCATCATGCCCTTCCTCTAAATCCATCAATGCCCTCTCTTCACTCTTGTAGCACCCTGTACCACTTCACTCCCCATACCCTAGTGAATGACTCCTCCACATCTTACCAGTGGGGGAACCCCCATACAACTGTGCTCCTACCTGGTTGGGAACTAGCCTTGCCACTACTCTGCTGTTCATGGCATGTGTGGGCATACCACCTAATGCTCTCTATATGTCCCCAACCAAAGTGAAGCCCCAGTCCTCCTCTGCAGCCATGCCACCACCCCTGGTAGGTTTGCACTAGTTTGCTGTCATCTGTGGCCACGTTGGTTGATGGAGCTCTGCCTATACACCTATTCTCCTGCTCCTAGATCACACCCTTTTCCCCTTTACATGAACATTTGTAACACTTGTGCCTATAAACCCTTTCATTTCCCTCATAAGCCCCCACTACCGTCGTACCTCAGGCATCCTAAACTCCTACTGGTCCATGTGTGTGCTCCTGCCATAAAGCTCCATCATCACACCCTCTCTGAACACCCCAGAACCGTATAAAGGCACTCAACAGCAACAATGACCATGTCAAATCCCTGCTACTCAACCCGCACCTTTTAGCTGCCCTTTTCTCCATGTGTCTGCACCCTACTCCTCTGGTTTGACAGTCCATCACTTTGACAATTTATGTATAAGTACACCCACCTCTGAGGCATCTTCTCACCATCTCCACCTGACCTGTTATGGCTGCCACCAACTCATCCAACGGCCATCCACATGCCCTAACAATGAGACAAAGGCCCACCCTCAGTGGCTCTCTGGTTTCATGCCCCCCTTTCATTGCTATACACCACTGGCCACTGTCCCAGGCAACAACTGTCAGAGGTCTGTGGAAGCAAAGGTCCCCTTGCTAAATCCCAGGAACAAATACAACCTTTCCGACCTGGGAGGCAAACACTCTACAACACTTGCTCTTGTCTGACCCCCTACCTCCAGCCCCTGTTGACTCTCCCTGCCAAACACAGATTGATGGTGTACAACTGGGAAAAGGAAATATGAAGGCCTGGCCCCACCCCCTGCCACGGATAGGGCAATGCTTGCATCCTTGGGCTGACCTTCTTGTCATGGTTGTGCCTGCACGGTAGCAGGTTGCTGAAGCTCCTCCCGCCAAAGCTGAGTACTGCAGCTCAATAAGCCTATCCACATGTCATCATGTCAAGTGTGTGCTTGCAGAGCTATGTCTAACAGGTTCTGCAACACAGCCTGAATTGTTCCCAAAACTACATCCGCCCAGCTGACATGTACCAAGGGTGCTCGGCCACACCATATCCCACCATCCCTTGCTCCAGTGGAGTGGACAAATATCACTGGGTGGCAAAATTGCCCAGCATGCGCTCCCAGACCCACCATGCACAGCACACTTCACGCATCTACATGCAAGCTTCCCATCTGGATCATCCTCTTACACGGATTGTAAGAGTCAGGTGTGTTGCATGCTCATGCTTAATGGATTGGCTACATGACAAGACATATGTCAGGAGATGGCATACAAGACTATCATGAAAGGAGTGTAAATGTAATGCTGCATGAAAAATAAGCTACTGCATCATCCCTCAACAGAAACATGTGCTTATAAACATCCCAAGGAACTGACTCCGAGCAGCATGTTGTGAAGGTCTAACCAATAACACACAGCACATACATAGATGATCATAGGACATTTCTACACAAGAATGTAGGACAACTCCTATCTTCAGTGATGATGACCATCACCAGATATAAATATTCATACTCACCCCTATGTGTGTGACCACATCATGCCACTATTGGGATGAACAGACCAACAGCCATGCTAATGCATCACAGTGCACAACCTTACCTGGTTGTACTGCTGGTGAGTTGTGAATCCCTCACCAACTCCACCTAATACTGGCCCTCTGCATTAGTGCTAGGAGGGCCAGTGTGCAGCAAAGGGAATGGGGACTTGGATGAGCAAAGAAATCTAAAATAAAGTTGGACATTTGTCAGGACTAGCTAAAGAAGTCTGTCTGACAGACTGCACATGTCATACACACCATTGTTCAATGAAATGCTCACCTGAATGGGTGAGTCTATTGCAATCCAGATGACCATGTCAACTTGCTTTACTGATCATGTCTGCATGTACAGGCCCCCAGCTCAATAATGTGTACAGTTGCATAGGTAGTTAAATCATTTCCCTCTATAGCACCATGGCTCTGTCAGAAGAAAATAATACAGTCCACCTTGTACGGTAACACAACAAAAAAACAAAAAAAAATACTCCATCTAAGGGCTTATGGACATGAGAGTGCATGATGAAGGGGTGGTGGTGGCAACAGGATAGGGGTGTGTAGGGACATGGGCAATGATATCACCTGTGTGGCTCAGTTGCAACCCCCATCCTGTGGTGGATCGGGGGATGGGACACTCTGATAATGCATGGTCAAATACTGGTGCTCATTGGCTAGGGCCACTCGTTAGAGGGAAGCATTCATCAATGACCCAATGGCATGGTCCTGATGATGGTTATCACAAGTGCCCTACGTGTCAGCATGCATGGTGTCCTTTGATGTCTCCTAATGCATGTTGAGATTTTTCCCTCCAGGCAGCTATTTCATGGTGATGGATGTCTCTTGAGGCTAACATCTCCTCATGCAGAGATTGTCTTAAGGAATCCATGTCATGATGGTCGCTTTCCCTTGAGGCCAACATCTCCTCATGCAGAGATTGTCTCAAGGTATCCATGTCTTGATGGTGGCTTTCCCTTGAGGCCAACATCTCCTCATGCAGAGATAGTCTCAAGGTATGTGTGTCTTGATGGTGGCTGCCCCTTGATGCCAATATCTCTTTACGCAATGTTTGCCTCAAGGAAGCCCATTTTTGCAGCTGGACTTCCTTGAGGCCAGAAACTCATCATGCAGGGATTGCCTCAAAGTGGACCTCTCTTCATGAATCTCCTGCCTCAGGTGTTGCATGTCCTCTCTCCTCTCCTACTGCAATAGTGGTATTATGGCAGTGTGTGTAGCATTGGAGGAGAGGACATTTTTGGCCAGATGATGGATGTCTCTGGCCATCTCTTGTAGGACCTCTCCCCATTGGGCACGTGCATGCAGCAACTTCTCCTCACACTTCAACTGTCCAGAAGGCACACCAAGCCGGGATGCCTCTTACAGTTGGTTGTTGGTCTTCAACCCTCCCACTGCCATCAGACACTGCTGCTACCTCTGTGATAGAAGAAGGCAATGTTACAGACACAGAGGCCTCCTATGAAACAGCATTCTATACGGCCAGGCCCAGGGTCTCCTGGCTCTCCCCTCAGACTCAGCATCCTCAGGAAGCTCTAAGAGCTGCATAGGATCCAGACTATTCAGACCTGGTTTCTCCACCATTTCCCTCAATATGCCTTCCACATCAGATTCAGCAGCATCATCAGAAGACGAGTCAGCAGTCCTGCTGATGATGACTTGCAACAGGAGGGAATTTGCACCATACACAACACCCAGAGCTGCACTGGTGGATGGTCATGCCTCCCCCTGTTGCAGGTCATCATCAGGTGGCCTGCTGACTCATCTTTTGATGATGCTCCCCATCTGCTTCATCCTCACCTGCACAAAGTCGGACAACACTATTCAGAGGCCTACCCAGTTGAACATGCATATTTAAAATCAAATCCATACAGACACAAACAGGCCTGCTTCACATGTATCAGGCATTGCAACTGGGCATCAATCTCACTCTTACCACAAGCACAACGGCACCCTAAAAATACTTCATGTCACATTCCTGTTATACACATAATCCTACCATCCATTTATTTAGGCATTTATTGCCCTTGAACATGTAAGGGAAATGCTATATAAACTGCTTTGGATACAACATACTGTTCTCTGGTGCATTCTACAGAACATGGCCTGTCAGTACAATCTGCATGTCTAAGTAGGTGTGTGGTAGAGTGAGCATTGATCACACAAATGCACTACAGAAAGCTCATGATTTTGTACTCATAAAAAACATTACATGTTCTGCACAACTCCTTGGTTCTGAAGGTGCCATGGTATTTCCAAATGGGAGTGTTGCCACACTGAACCCTGTGACAGGCCTGCACTGACTGTGGGCAAATCACTGAACACACAGTGCTGTTCATGGACTATTAACACTGTACTGGTAGAAAGCATTCTCCATGATGTCAAATGCACAGTGTACAATGACACACTATGGATGTGTGTGTGCAATTCCTGGCCATCTTCAAAGACACGCACTACGTGAGCTGCACATGTGGAAAGAACAGGTGCTTAACATTCAATCATGTCAGTGAACATTAAGGTCCTGCATCAAGCAATGTATTAGAGGATTAAGTGACCATTCATACATACATTCATACACACATACATGAGAGTAGACAAATAGAGTTCCATACTTTATTGCTGAGGACATTCTCCACTTCATCCATGCATACTTGCAACATGTGATATAATCACGCCTTCTCTTACTGACAAAACATGCATGCAGGTTACCCAAGCTCACATGCATCTTGACCATGTGTGATTAGACTAAAACATGAACATGGTCAGTCTGCACTTGCATGACCAAAAAATTGTTGACTGTCCAAATGTGGATTAACCATTACATATCAAATATATTTTAGCAAACCACTAAAACATCTTTCAAGAACACCCTTCATGCAACTTGTCACTGACATTGTACCGCATCCATTTCCACTTCCTGCCAGTGCCTAGGAATGGGTTAATTTGTCATCATCCACTGCTGAATGTGATTCAATGTGATTTTGGGTTTACACTTCGCTATCATATCCACAAGCATGACACTGTGAGTGTGTTCAATGGCATGTGTCTTGCAGACCATTGGCACACACAGGTGTATTGACCATAACTAAATATTTCAGTACACAGTAATTTGTGCAGTAAGATCAATGTCAACCGGAGACATAGGTCAAGCATCTACCTTGTAAAATGACTTCAATTCAGCAATCCCACTAAGTCAGTGCCTCGTCTGGGACGCCCAAGGGAAGCCCTTATTTATATATTTTTATGACAAGTTATACTCTGGATGATAAACCCTTATATAACGCCCCTCTCTTTGAATGCCCCTGACCTCACTGAGTCAAGAAGAAGGTTTGTTTTGCCAATTAAAAAGGTTTATTTGAAAAATTAAACAATAGATATATCACACTTTTATAATAAATTGATGTTTGATGTCACACTTAAGAATATGATGTTGATCAACAATGGATAATCTTACACTAGCACACTTATTTTATTACTTCCCTGAGTGGATTCCTGCCACTGTCACTCCTACGCAGACCTACACCTCTTTTGAATGTCTTGTCTGCCGACTCTCTCTCTCTCCTAGCCATTCCCTTACCGTGGCTACTATCTATCGGCCACCTGGTCAAATTTCCTCCTTCCTCTCCGAGTGGGCTGACCTCTCCTCCTCACTCCTGTCCACTACCAGTCAACTCCTCCTTCTTGGTGACTTCAACATCCACCTAGATGCCTCCTGTCCCCCCACTGGACTCTTTCGTGACCTCTGCGACTCTCTCTCACTCTCTATTCTCCCATCTGGGCCTACTCATTCTGCAGGGCACACTCTTGATGCTCTGATCTCTTCTGACCTTCCCCTCTCAGTCCCTCTCTTCACTCCTTTCTCCTGGACTGATCACTTTCTCCTATCCTCCCACCTCACCCTCCCTACCCCACAGGCCAAGCCACCCTCATCATCGCCACCCACCTTCTTGGTCATCCGACCCATGAAGCGCGTGTCAGTTGAGGCTTTCGCTGCCACCTTCTCCCCCCCGTCCCCCTTTGGCTGACTCCCACCCTGACACAGCCCTCTCCTTGCTCCACTCTGCTATTTCTGATACTCTTGATATCCTTGCCCCTGTCATGAGAATCCGCCTGAAGCCCAAAGCCAAATGTAACTCCTGGTATGATTCGGATCTCGTCACCCTAAAACGCAAGTGCAGGGTGGCAGAGAGGAAATGGCGTGCTTCTTGTTCATCCTCTGACAAACTGGCCTGCCGCCTGCTCCAAGGGCAATACCGTCTCTCCGTTCTCACCAAGAAGAGAGCCCTTATCCAAGCCCGCATCTCTGCGGCATCTAACAATTTGGCCGAACTCTTTAAAATCTGCAAGGAGCTTGCCACCCCTGCTGCAGTCTCTACCTCTCCTGTCCCCTCCCAAGCCCTCTGTACTGCACTGGCCTCTCACTTCATCTCTAAAACTCAGGACATCCTGTCCTCACTCTCCTCCTATCACCTCCCTCCCTCGCTTCCCTGCTCTTCCTCCGGCCCTTCTGCAGCCACCCCTCCTCCCTCCTTCTCTGCCTTTCCCCTTTTCTCTGCTGACGAAGTTTCCAGACAAGTCCGATCTATGAAAGTCTCGTCTAAACACGTTCACCCCTGTTCCTCCAAAACTATCAAGGACCACATCGACTCCCTGGCTCCTGCCCTGGCTGACTTTTGCAACCTCTCCTTTGCATCTGGAGTCTTCCCATCCCCCCTCAAGCACTCCCTTGTGCACCCTCTTCTTAAGAAACCCTCTGCCGACCCCTCCTGCCCAGCTAACTATTGCCCAATCTCCATCACTCCCTTCCTGGGAAAGCTCCTGGAGAAACTGGCCATCTCCCAGCTTAACCTCCATGCTGAAGCTGTCGGTAGTCTTCATGACCACCAATCTGGCTTCAGAGAGGCCAGACGCACAGAAACTGCTCTCCTGAACATCCGTGATGACCTGCTCTTGAACCTCGACTCTAACACTCCGTGTGTTCTCATTCTGCTCGATCTCTCTTCTGCCTTTGACACTGTCAACCATGCCATCCTGCTCAACCGTCTCCGCGATAACCTGGGTATCACTGGTCAGGCTCTGGCGTGGCTGACCTCTTTCCTTTCCAATCGACCCTCTGAAATAAAGAGGCACAAAGTATGGGAGAAGAGAAGAGCTTTATTTGAGGCCCCCAGGTAGCTGCAGTGGAAGCATCAACTGGCGAGGCACTCTCAAATGGAATCTACATGCACAAGGTTCTAAGGAGACCTGTGCATGTATTACCATAACATCTCCCCCACGTGAGGCAAAAGAAAAAGGAAAAACAGGTGGGGGAAAAGCGGGAAAGTGAAAGGGAAAAAAAAAGGGTGTCAAGTGGGAGAGGCAGAGGGAAGATGGGTAAACTGGGGTACATTAGTAATAAACATAGTCATTGTTGAAGTTTTGGATGATTTTGCGGTTCCTTCTGGACATTCTTCCAGTGGGGACTCCTTGATGCATGGAGTGAGGTCTGTCATTGTCCACATGTTCACAGAGGGATTCTCTTGGGGAATGTGAGGTGTGTTGTGATGGTTTGTCAGGACTGTTGTCCTTAGATATGCTGGTCTCTTGGATGTCTTTTGTTACTTTTATGAGATAATCTCCAGACCATCTCTTTCCATCATCGAGGATGACAGACTTCCCATGACAACTCACAACTCTCTGTGGAGGTCTGAAGATGGATTCACCCTTGAGAGTTTTCTTCGGTTCTTTGACACATACCCAGTCTCCTTCACGAAGCATCATCTCTTTTACTCCATGTCTGGAGTCGTATTGTCTTTTGTATTTTGCTTGTTTTTCTCTTACTGTCTTTTGAAGTAGATCCATGTTCACCCTTGCTTCTCCCGTGTATAAGAACATCCACGCCGGTCTAAATCGATTAGTTGCAACCCTACCTCGCATGAGGGTGAAGGGCTCTATGTTTGTGGTGGTGTGTGGGGTAGTTCTATACGCATGCAAAGCTTCTTTGAGGGTTTCTCTCCACGGGAGGTTGTTGGCCGTGGCCAGTTGGACTACGGTCTTCACGAGCCTGTTCATGCGTTCCACAAGTCCGTTGGAAATTGGATGGTACAAAGATGTTGTTATGTGGCTGATGGACCTTTTCTTGAGGAAATCAGCAAATTCCATAGATATGAACTGAGGCCCGTTGTCCGAAACCAATTCCTTGGGGTCTCCCTCCCTGCTGAAGATCTTTGTCAGGAAATCTATGACTTTCTTTGAGGTCACATTGTCCTCAGCTATTCCCCATTCTGTCCATTTAGAGGTGTAATCGACAAGTACTATGATATATACTTTGACTGTTTTGAGGTTCTCGAATGGACCCATGATGTCGATTGCCAGTTTAGACCACACATGTTTGGGAGGTTCAATAGGCTGTAAGGGGGTCTTTCTTAAGATCTTGGACTTGTCACTCATGGCACACGTGGAGCAATTTTTGACCAGTTCTTCTGCTTCTTTCCACATTCCTGGCCACCAATAGTTGTTTCTCAACTTGTTTTTCGTCAAGCTTCTTCCTAGGTGACCTTCGTGTGCCAGTTGGAGTACTTTTTTTCTGAGTTGGGTGGGTGGGATTACTCGATCGCCTCTGAAGATATGTTCATCGTCCATGGATAATTCTTCCTTGAAGGGAATGAAGGTTGTTAAAGCCTCTCCCGTTTCCACCCAGTCATTAGCTATCGCTTCCCTGATTTCTCGCTGTTCCGGATCAGTATTGGCATTAATTTTCCATTCATCTCTCGAGATGGCAGGGTTTACGACAGCTATGATGTCCTCATCTGGAGATGCAATCTCAGTGTCGATGTTGGTCGATAATCTGGAAAGACAATCTGCTACTTGGTTTTGTGGACCAGGAGTATAGCATAGTTGGAGGTTGTATTGCATGATGTCGAGGAACCAACGTCTTATTCTCGGTGATATAAGGTGAGGAGTTTTGGACTGAAGGACATTTACTAGAGGTTTATGGTCTGTTTTCAGTATGACGGGTAAGCCCCAAATTAGGTTCCTGAAATGCTGAAGAATCCACCTCAGACCCAGAGCTTCTCTCTCAATGGTGGAATAGTTTAGTTCGGCTCCCCTCAGTACTCTCGATGCGAATGCGATCGTCACGATGTCCTTATCTTGTTGCTGTTCTAGGACACCACCCAGTCCGGTTTTACTTGCATCTACGGATATTATGGTTTTGGCTTTACAATCGAACATTCCTAAGGCTGGGGCTTGGTTAATTTGAAATTTGATTTCTTCGAATTCGTTCTTGCATTCAGTGGACCATATGAATTTGGTTGCCTTCTTCAAGATGTTTCTCATGCTTTTGGTCTTATCAGCATAGTTGCTTATAAACTTGGAGTAGTATTCTGTCATCCCGAGGAAACTCCTTAATTGGTCTTTATTTTGAGGCTCGGCGATATTCATTATGGTGTCCATGAGTTTCCTCTTGGGGCTGATGCCGTTGGCATCAATGGAATGGCCCAGGTATGAAACTCGGTCGCACTTTATGTTGCATTTCTCTAATTTGAGTGTGAGCCCACTTTTTTGTATGACCTGTAGGGCACCCACAAGTTCTGCGTTGTGCTCTTCTTCTGTACTGGCTGATATGAGGATATCATCTTGGAAGCAGTGTATGCCATCAAGTCCTCCAAATAGATGTGACATGAGTCTCTGAAAGACTGCTGCAGCTGAAGCTAGTCCGAATTGCATTTTGTTAAACATGAATGCACCGAGAGGTGTGACAAAAGATGTTAGATTCTTTGAGCTCTCTTCCAAAGCAATCTGGTGATAGGCTGAGGAGAGGTCCAGAGTTGTAAAGTATTTTGCAGGTTTCATGGTCGATAGGAGTTCAGATATATTGGGAAGTGGGTGTCTGTCAACCCATATGTTTTTGTTTAGGTCTCTCAAGTCGACGCACATTCTTATGGAATCGTCCGTTTTTTTTACTAAGACAATTGGGGCAAGCCATTCTGAACTTTCGATGGGCTGTATGATATTTTCATCGCAGAGGCGCTTAAGTTCTTTCTTCAACGCCTCTTTTGTTCCAAAGGGAATACTGCTGACTCGGTGGGCCACTGGACAGCACCTCTTTTGAGGATTATTCTGTGTTGGAAACCTTTTAGGAGTCCAATCTTGTCGCAGAACACCTTGGGGAATTGTTTTGCTAGATTAGATTTGATGTCCATATCATTATTGAGCACACTCAGCACGGGGATTTCTTCTCCAGGGTGTATTCTTACTCGAAGAGCGGCTTGTTCTTCCCACCCCACAGCGGAGGAGCCATTTTTGGCTACAAAGAGTTTGCAATATGTTTCTCTGTCATGGAACTTGAGATTCACCCACACATATCCCATTATCTCGATGGGCGTTTTTCCATAACCGGTAGCTCTTACACAAGTGCTTCGCAGGTCATGTATCTTGCCAGAGAGTACACTCAAAAAGGTCTTGAGATCCACGATGGTGTAGGGGGAGCCAGTGTCTACCATTACAGGTAATGATATGCCGTTGATTTGCATTTTGACCCAGGGACCGTTGCTCTGTTGTTGGGATGTTACAGTGAGTATTTGTACCTTTTGTTGCATTGGACTGATAGATAACATGTCATTGTGCTCTTGGTTGCTTTCGATTACTCTCACAGAGGACGGTCTGATGAAAGGTCGCCTGGTGAGATTGCCATATCTGGTTGTCTTTCCCCGTGTGTTCTTGCAGACTTTGGCAAAGTGTCCAATCTGGCTGCACTTATAACACTCCACAGCGATGGCGGGGCATTCTTTGTCTGGATTTGCATGCTTGTACCATCCGCACCTCTGGCAGCGCGTTGGATTCTGGGAGTTGTATGGCCTCGCTCTGCTTGAGCCAAATTTCGAACCCCTTGATGGCAGAGCCTTTCTTACTGCTGCTACTAGAGGCTCGTAAGGCTCGGACTCAGGGCTGACACATTTGATTTGCACACTGGTCGTGTGGTCACGTCTTTCCCTCATGCATCGATCTCCCAATTCCATGCTCCTTGCTATCTCCGTGGCTTGGTCCAGGGTGGGATTTTTGGTTTGCCACAATTTTTGTTGGATGCGTGGATCAGCCACATTCAGCACAATTTGGTCTCTCAAATACTCATCGCAGACACCTGTGAAACTGCAGGTTGACATAAGCGCCCTGAGGGACGCTATGTATGAATCAATAGACTCGCCTTTGAGCTGCTTTCTGGAAAAAAACCTGTATCTTTCCAGTACTACGTTGGTCTTGTTGCCAAAATGACTGGTGAGTTTGGCCAATGCTATGTCAAACTTGCGGTTGCCATCTCCTCCTATGTTGCCGGGTTCGGGAAGGGTCCTGAAAAGTCTCAGTGCTTCTGCCCCTATACAGTTCAAAAGGGTCGCCTCCTTGAGGTCATCATTGAATTTGCTGCCCCCAATGGCTCTGAGGTAGACGTGGAATCCATCGATCCATTGTTCCCATGGGCAGGTTGGGCTCCCAGGGCATGGAAGAAACTTGGTGGGAGGCGGAACGCCCTGCATGGTGGTGTGCCTGATTCTAGGTTGTAAGTGGTGAGGAATGGCGTTCAGTGGCACCAGTTGCTGTAGTGTAGGCAGAGGTTTTCAGTACTGTTGGCAGTTAGCAAGGAGGCGCTGGGATACAGTCTTTATAGAATTGCTTGAATGGCAGGGTGGGACCCCATTCAGAGAATGCCCAGGTGTATCTGTACTGCAGAGTCTTTAGGCTTCAGTGTATGGATGGTCCTTAGTACAGATTGTGACCTCACAATGGGCTGGGAGCACAGGTTGGCTGGTTCAGGGAAGACCTGATGGAATGTTCAGTTGTGATGTCACAATGGACCAAGATAGTGAGTGATTAGTCCCGGAAAGTCAGAGTAGCCATTGAGAGAATGAAGACTGCTAATGCTGTGTGTGTGTTGCTGGGCAACATCTAGCAGCTTTTGAAAATGATGCAGGGTTCTGCTCAGGGCAGCAGTGAGGGTTTTACACAAAAAAAATGCCAATAAAAGGAAAGCGTATGTTTCATTTTGTCCGTTTTACACATAAAATGCCAAATGAAAGGAAAGTGAAAGTTTCACTTCGTCCTCCCCCCTCCTCTGACCTGATAGATGGACAGCTCCTGCTGTCTGAAGCACTTTTGGAGTAGGGCAGGAGTGCAATGTGCGCCGCTCTAAACTCCCAGCGGGGAGGAGCGGCACCCTTTACAGTGGAGAACTGAAAGGTGATGTCGAGGCCTCTCTTGGCTGTACCTCTTGGCTGTCCACAGCTGACAGGCAGGCCGCTGCAGGCGCTGGCAGCAGAAGTCGGCGGCAGTGAAAAAAGGGGGGGGCTGCGCCCAATCAGGTGACCTAATACGCTCCCGGGGGCCTCGGGGTACAGTGCCTCGTCGCCATATGAAATAAAGAGGCACAAAGTATGGGAGAAGAGAAGAGCTTTATTTGAGGCCCCCAGGTAGCTGCAGTGGAAGCATCAACTGGCGAGGCACTCTCAAATGGAATCTACATGCACAAGGTTCTAAGAAGACCTGTGCATGTATTACCATAACACCCTCCCAGGTCCAACTTGGGTCCTTCCTCTCTGACATCTTTTTCTCCACCTGTGGTGTTCCCCAGGGATCTAATCTCTCTCCTGGCTTTTCAACCAGTATCTGGCACTTCTTGCCCACCGCATCGCCGCCCTCTGCACCAACTTTCAGTGCTATGCGGACGATACCCAGCTCATTTTCAGGCTACCCTCGGCCTCCTCCTCTCCTGCCCTCATCTCTGACTGTCTGTCTGCTATCCAGGAATGGTGTGCTGCCAACGACCTCCGCCTTAATGCTAGTAAGACTGAGATTCTACTCATTGGCACACCCACTCCCTCCTTCCCTGCAGCTCTCTGGCCAGCCTCTCTTGGGCCTCTTCCTGCTCCTACCTGCAAGGCAAAAAACCTCGGGGTCATCTTTGACTCCACACTCTCCTTCTCTCCTCATATATCTGACGTCTCTAAGAAGTCACACTACCAGCTGCACCTCCTTAGAGGTATTCTTCCCTTCCTCTCCTTCCCCCAGAAGCTCACTGTCTCCCGAGCCCTGGTTCTCTCGAAGCTGGACTACTGTAACAGTCTCTATCTAAATCTGCCTGCCTCCACACTCCGCCCTCTGCAACTCATCCAGAACAGAACTGCGAGACTTGTCCTTGGCCTCAAGCCCAGGGACCGTATCTCTCCAGGACTGAAATCTCTACACTGGCTCCCAGTGGCTGCGAGGATTAAGTTCAAAACCCTCTGCATTGTCCACAAGGCCTTCTGGGGCCTGGGACCTAAATACCTGCAACTCTCTCTTCCTAAATATCTTCCTTCCCGAGCCCTTCGCTCATCCGTCTCCAACTCCCTCAGGGTCAGACGCTTCTCGAAGCAACGAGCTGGGGGTAGCTCTCTCTCCGCGGCAGGAGCCTCCCTCTGGAACAGCCTTCCTGCCTCCCTGAAACTTGAGGAGAACCATCTCCGGTTCCGGAAGCACCTCAAAACCTTCCTCTTTGCTTCTGCTTTCTCTCTCCCTCTACCCTGCTAATTCTTCACTAAATCCTGCACTGAATCTGAAACTTGGCCACTCTCACCGACCTCGGTCCTGGGCCCAGCCACTCTCCACTTGCACTGCCTCCCTGGCAACCCCTGCACTGCGGGACAGTCTCTGTATCCCTACAGCCCCCCCTTCCCAGCACTTGTCTGCACTTACCTTGCACTTGCCACCAGCTGGCCCTATTTATTTATTTATCTATTTATTTCTATTCTACTTACCTTGTACTGCACTTTTCCCTTCCCCCTACCCCTGCACTTGCGCGGTCTGAATGACACCTGGCCTAGTAGGATCATTGTCTGTCCTCCCCCTGTTCCCTCCTCCCTGCCTCGTCGCGCCTTGAAACACTTGTGTATAGGCGCGTTACAAATGCCATATCATATCATATCATATCATACTTAGGAGTTGGTATGGAAAGAAAAAGGTTTCTGGGAATGCTTTATGGTTTCAAGGAGATACAAAGATGAATAAAAGGCAGTACAGAAATAAACTTGATATGATTTTCAGCAAAAGATAATATGATTACTTTTTCTCTGATAAATCACTCCCCCCCCTATGCAATGTAAGGAGATGGAAGTAACACACACAGTCTTCAGGAATACAATCACAGTACAATAAGAATTCAGTTCCCCCGTAGCAAGCTTAGATCACAGGGATGATTTTAAACACAGGCAAAGTACTTTAAATGTGGTATGCAAAGAAGAGAAAAATATGCTAAAAATTATTCTAATTCCCTACAAGAGATTCAGGGTGGGTGATAGCTACTTTAAATTAGTCCAGGATCACTTTAGGAATGCTCTATGAATGATTGTTAGGTTGCAAACGAATTTCAGCAAAGGAAAGCAAGAAGCTGCTATTTTGACAAGTGAAGCAATTTGAGCCAAATCGCAAATCGCGGCACTTTTTCCGAGTCCGTCGAGCGTGATTATGGAAAAAGTATAATGAATAGACAGTGGGTTTGTTTGAAAGCATGGAATCTTAGCTTTAGAATGAAAGTTAAAACTTGCTTCTAGCACAAAAAGTTCAAGAGATACGGACGATTTTGCGAAGGTAGATTTTCAGAAATTAAATAATGATTCAAAATGGCAAAATGACACTTTTACAGGTTGGAAATCGGAGAAGGTACAGACGATTCCTATGATGCAGTTCTGGACAGGTTCAAATGTTTTGAATCAGATTATTTTAAGCTAAGAGATGGGTTTTGCACAGTTCTATCTGGGTACTCACAGTATGAATTTGAAATAGGCCGTCAGGGTCTGGTCAGGTTGGGACTGGACTCCAGGCGGTTGGTTCTGAAGTCACAGCTATCTGGGTCAGCTCTGCTCTGCTGGAGGCTCCTTAGTTCCCGCAGAGTTGTGGGGTCTTTCAGTTTCTGAAGTGCTTCCACTTTCTTTTCTTGGGGACAGAGACCCTGAGGAGTAATCTCATGCCCCAAGACATTAACACAGGTTCTACACCACTGTGCTTTCTGAAAGGAAAGTTTTACCCCGGCGGCCCTCAACTGGGTCAGAACATAATGGATCTCCGCTATGTGTTCTTCCACAGATTAACTTTTGATGAGGACATCATCTACATAAGCCAGGTTACCCTTCGCACCCAGGTCGGGCATGGCCTTGTGTAGGAAAACGTTGAATTCATTGCCGGAGTTCAGGTATCCGAAGGGAGTCCGGGTCCATGTGTACTGCTGGCCTCCAAAGGTAAAAGCCAGTTTGTATTGGTCCTCCCTACTGACAGGCACGGTCCAGTATCCATTGGTCAGGTCTATTGCAGTGAATACCTGTGACCCCTGAATCTGGGCCAGCCCTTGGTCAATGTAGGGCAGAGGCCATCGGGAAGTATGGACCCTTTTGTTGAGCTCCCTAAGGTCGGCGCAGAGTCTCCACTGGCCGTTTGGCTTCAATATTCCCAGCACCGGATTATTGAAGGTGCTGTGTACTGGACGGATTATTCCCCGGGACTCAAGGTTATAAATTATTTCAGTAAGGGACTCCATTGATGCGAGAGGCAAGCAATATTGCTTCACAAACACTGGAGTCATGCCAGGGTCCGTGGGAATTGTTGTTGTGTGTTTGTCGGTGCGACCACAGTCATATGAGTCTACCGCAAAGAGATCTTGGAAATCCAAGAAAACTTGTTTCAACTTTTGCTTCTGTTCTAGAGTCACACAGGCATCAGCTAGGTTGACTCTCTCTTCCACCATCTGCCTGAAGCCTGGAAAGACTTCTGGTTTTGCTATCTCAGCGGCCTCCTCCATCTGGGTGGAGAAGTCCCTGGTCAGAGTGCTGATTTGGACCGGAGGCTTCAGATGGGAAAGGCAGCCCTCATGGACCTGGAAAATCACCTCATCCCCTCTGAAGTCACAAGTCACATCTTCCTTACCATAAGGACAAGACGTGTACACCAGGAAGTTCCCCCCATGCCGGGTAAAGATCCTGTCTGGTGTTGTATTGTCATCACTGTCACTGTCAAAACAGTCCTTGGGGATTGGTCCTAACAGTTAATTTCCTAAATCAATGGAGAAATATCGGTCATCAACCGCCATTCCAATAATGGTGCCTGCGGCTAGAGTAATACTCTTTAAGTCGCTGTTATCCACCTCTATTGGAATGGTTTCATGTTCTATGTTGACTAATGGTGTTGGGTTTACCCCCAACCCTTGCGGTTGGAGAGAAGCATTTAGATGAATTTAAGCATCAGGGTTTTTCAATTTTTGTCCTCTTTTAACTTTCACTCCCAGGGAGAATTGTCGGGTCCTTTCTGGGATGGTGACTTCCTCTTTAATCTGAATTTCAACTGCATAAGGTAGCAATTGAGCTGACCTAAATGCTTTTTCTGGATCATCAAAGCCCATGGGATTATCTGCTAATCGGGACCAAGCTTTGAAGTTTATTAGGTCCAAACTAATGGCAAAGCGATTGAGAATGCCACTGCCTAAGTAAAAGGCGGCAGTGACGTCTCGCACGACCCAACAATTATGGACTATGCTCTTGTTGCCAATGGAGATTTTGAGCATACACCTGCTTGGCAGGAGATGTTTGGAATTAGGTGCTTCCAGGTCCATTTCCCATTTGTCTATCAGTTTGAATGCGGGAATGGCTGGATCTTTTGGGAGTTGGTGGAACATGGCTTCGCTGATGAAGCTCTTACCGTTGTTCACACACACTCGGGCAAGAACAGAGTCCTTCCCATCATTTAACTGAACAGGATTGAACAACTGCTCTCCAATTTGCTGAATATCAGCCAGGATCTGAGCTGATTTCACATCTTGCTGGACTATCGGAGTGGGAATGTCTGATTGTGGATTAGTAAAGAATATCAGAGTGTTTCCTTCCAGTGTGGAATACCACCTTAAACTGGAAGGAAGGTTGATTTTCAGAAATAGAGAGGACTCCCCCCATCACCAGTCTGTTGTCCTACTGCTATTACTGTCACATCTGGAATTTGGTTGTTCTGGAAGTGAAATTCTACTTGGTCAGATTTTTGTTCAACCATGTGGCAGGTGCCGTTTAAACTAACATGGTTGACACTCTGTTTTAATTTTATTGGTCGGCTAGTCTGGGTCCAGAGGACCTTGTTTACGCAATCTATTAGGGGTGACAACCTTCTCAGGAGATAATTCCCTAGTAAACAAGGGGTGCCCCCTGGAGTCACTACTATGACCGGGTGTTTCACCTTATGTCGCCCAATTTTAATGTCCAAATCTGCAGTCCCCTCGACGGGAATTTCCTTCCCGTTAAAGTTCTGCAGTTGTCCAGGAAGAGAGGTGAGAGGAATCTGGTATTTCTCCCTCCTTCCTGAATTTATTTCATCAAAGGCCTTTTTGGACAGAAGGGTAGCTTGGGATCCACTGTTCACCAGTGCCAAAAATTGTACCCTGCCCCTGTACTTGTACCGGGGCATAGTATCTTCCCTCTTTCTCCTCAAGGGGGCATAGATAATGCACATTTTTGGACAACTGGTGGCTAATTTTCTGGTTTTGGACATTGCGAGAGCAGAGATTTGGGCAGAATTCTGTGGAGAGTCATGGGAATCTGCAAGAAAAAGTTGGCAGCTTGAAAGAGGATATTCGAGTTCCCCTGGTTCCGGTCCTGGGCCGCCCCCCCTTTTTGGAGGCAGTCACCAGAATGGGTTTGAACCCGGGGATTTTGATGCTGTTGGTTCTGGGATAGGATGATGGGCGGCGACAGCTCAATCCCCACATCTACCCAGTCTATTGATTCGGTTTTAGGTTCCCCTGGTTCCGGTTCTGGGCCGCCCCCCCCACCCCCACTTTTTGGAGGCAGTCACCAGATGGGTTGGAACCACAGGTTTTTGGTATTGTTGGTTCTGGGATAGAATGATGGGCGGCGACAGCTCAGTCCCCACATCTACCCAGTCTGGTTTGGAATCCCTTGGGAGCCATTTTTCCTTGGGAGGAGTTCCCCCATCTCTGAGGGAGAAGATCCTTTTCCCAGGATCCTCTGAGGATCCCTCTCCCTCAAATTGGAGGACCTGTACCTCCTCCACAAAGGGGTCTGTTTGGGTACTTTGTTTCTCCTACCTCCTCTCTGCTCCTTGGGTGGCAGACTTCCAGGGGTAGGAGATTTTGTTTCCGGTTCCTGGTTTTCCAGGGGCTGTTTACAAGTTGGGAAGGAAGCTTCCTCCAAGGCTTTACACCCCCCTTCCCCTTGTGCCTCCTCCCTGGGAACCGGTGGGTTATCGGGGTGCTGCCCCCGTCATTGTTCTGGAGCACTAGGTCCAGAGTTTGGGGTATTCTGTGCCGGCATGCCCATCTGAGGGTTCTGTTGAGCCCTCAGCATGCGGCCCAAATCCTGTGCCATGCTCTGAACATGGCGCTCTAACTGGGAAACCCGCTCATGCTGATACGGGGTCCTGTTTTCTCCCCTGGGCTGATCCCGGGAAGGGTAGCTATCCCTTCTCTGGTAGTACCCGTGGTTGGGAAGATTTGGGTACCCCTCCACCCTTGGCCTCCCCTCTCCCGGATCAGGTTGTCTGGGCTTAGGAAAGTGGGGAAAGAAGGATGGATGATTTCGGGGCTGGAAGTTGGGTGGATACCTGGGGAACAAGTTCTGCCCAGGATTTGGTGAATATCTGCCCTCCTGGGGGAAGTGCAGAGGGAAGTTCCCTGGGTTGGGCGCTTGGTTGGATCCCCCCCTTGGGCCAGAGGAGTCCACACATAACCCAGGATTGGTCTGTTTCCCTTGTAGCGGGGACTTACATGGTCAGGGGAGCGAGGGACCCCATTTGTTGGATTACCTCCTTGACTCCCGGTCTCTGACTGGCCCGAGGGCCTTCTGGGCTGTGAATTGTACGGTGCAGGCAGGTTTTTAGGCCCCCCATCTCCAAATCTAAAACGGGGTCAACCTTTACCTCTGCCACCTTGTCAGCAGCAGGGGTGCTGTTGGTTTCAGGGTTTTTGGGCTGATTCTTATTTTCCACCGGTTTCTGCACCTCATAGATGCGGGTGGCCTGCTCAATGACCCAGTCTAAAGATCTTTTCTCGTGAAAATCTCTCACGAGCTGGGTCATTATGTATTTGGGTAAGGCATGGAAAAATGTATTAACAAATTCCTTACTGTCGGTGCGCACCCTTTTGGTAGTCTGCGCAAAAGCATGCTTTAACTCCTGCACAAATTCTTGTGGGGCCTGATCCTCCCCACATTACAAATTGTAGGCTGCCTTGCAAGCCTCTTGAGGATTTCTATGAACAGAAAAATGTTTCAAGATGGCCGCCCTATAGGTGGACCATCTTGAATGATTTTGGTCCTCCAGCCCCGCAAAGAAACTGGAGTATTCTGGGGAGAATGTCCATTTGACGTACTGGATGCAGCTACTGCTGTCCTTCAAATCTAAAGTCTCCATCATTTGCTCAAAGAGCTCCAAGTGTTCCCAAACAGAATACTTGGAGTTCTTGTGATAAGGGGTGATGACACTCCTTATTGCCTTGATCTGCTTTAAGGGGTCTTCAAGCAAGGCCCTTTTTGCCTTATTGGCCTTTTTGGTTCGGGTAACCCTGGTCCACTCATCCTCTGACTCAGAGGCATTGCTCCCAGAGGTGCCCGTCTGATTTTACAGGTTTTCCCGGATTCTGCGAGCCTGGGAATAGCTGGCAAAATGTGGGGACCTGGTCTCCTGTGTCCTGGGCCGCTCAGAGGAGTATTCAGATCCCTCCTGCTGCCAGGATTTGATGGGTACCCCCCCACTGACCTAACTGGGTGGAGGTTTTCAGGATGCCCTTAGTGGGCCTACTCTCCTGGGGTTCCCCACTAAATTGCACTTTGCTTAGGTGCCCATACCCAGATGCCTGCCCATCCATTCCTGGGAGGTACTGGCCTATGAACCCCATACTTTTGGCTGGATAGTAATCTGCCCTCCCTGTGGCCCTGTGGCAGAGTCCATGGACTGGGAGAGATCAAGGCCTCTGGTGCTAGGGCTCCTGAGGTTATGCTCAGGTGTTTCCCTTTCCCAGCGAACTTCATCTCTGTCAGCCCCTGCTCCCTTTTGCAATGCAAGAGCCTGCGCTTTCAGTTCCTCAGTTAAGGCCTTACTAAGCTCTATCAGTCGCTCCTGCATGGCTACCTGTTGCTGGAGCCTATCATTGTGTTGACAGAGAACCTCATTTTCCCTCTGTGCTTCCCGATTGGTCCTGGAGCACTGGGTCAGTCTTTGCTGCAGGGTGGTTACCTCCTGGGCACTGTCCCTACTGGCCTGCTCCTTTTTTGTCAGAGCATCTTCCACCCTCCTGGTGTTCTCTAACAAGTTCTGATGCTCTTTTTGGAGGTCACCCAGTCCCTAGAGGGCCAAGTGATTTTCTTGAATTTTTCTTTTTAAGTGGCAGACTTCCTGGCCTGAGGTGTCCCTTTCCTGAGCAAGAGCCTGCATCTGTGACGCCAGGTCATCCCTCTGCCTTTGAAAGGCACCAGCTTTCTGGCGTTCTTGTTCAAACTCTGCCTGGGTATCCAGGTCTTTCAAAATCAGTTTATTGCTCTCTGTCTTCTCCCTATCTAGGTGGCTTTGCAGGGTGACTACCTGCTCTGCGCATGCCCTATTGAAGTCCAGTTGTTGCTCCAGCTTTTTCCTGTCTCTGCAGTAGGGCATCCAAACCTTCTTGGTACTCCTTCTGCAAGGCCAGAAATCTGTTATCCTGTTCAGACTTTTCCTGTTGCAGGATATCCATATCCTGCTTTATTTTAATAATATACTGCCTACTGTCATTTTCTGACTCCTGGCTCCTCTGCAGCCTATGCTCAGAAGAGACCAGGTCAGATTGGGCCTTCTCCAATGCCATCAGTTGCCTATTTGCCAGATCTTGGCCTTCGCCACATTTGTCCTGTATGGCTCCCATATGCAAATATAAATATGCCGCTACCCTGGCAATCTTGTTGTGCTCATCCTTAGCCTTAGGGGCCATATATAGTTCACTCAGGGCAACAAGTAAGGACCCTGATCTCTCCATGTATCTGACCCTGTTACAGTGATCTGGGGTGCGATCGCCTGCAACCAGACCGCCTGGTCCTGATGAGCCCACTCACCTCTCACAAATAGCTTATGTAAGAGGTGTTCTCTGGCTATTTTGATATCTACCAAGGTCGTCATTCTGGAACTTGATTTCCTTCCTGACTTACAGAAGTTTGTATTTTCTTTTGCAAAACAGACCGTTTCCTTAGAGCGTTCCATTGAGGGGTGTTTTTACAGTGTAACACTGCTTGGTGATCCAACAGAATTTATATATCCTGTCAGTTAGCACACTGTATTAATCTGCACAAGTGATAGATCTAAACCAGAATCCCCGGCTACGAGCCCCCACTCTGTAAAATGACTTCAATTCAGCAATCCCACTAAGTCAGTGCCTCATCTGGGACGCCCAAGAGAAGCCCTTATTTATATATTTTTATGATAAGTTATACTCTGGATGATAAACCCTTATATAACGCCCCTCTCTTTGAATCCCCCTGACCTCACTGAGCCAAGAAGTAGGTTTGTTTTGCCAATTAAAAAGGTTTATTCGAAAAATTAAACAATAGATATATATCACACTTTCATAATAAATTAATGTTTGATGTCACACTTAAGAATATGATTTTGATCAACAATGGATAATCTTACACTAGCACACTTATTTTATTACTTAGGAGTTGGTATGGAAAGAACAAGGTAGCTGGGAATGCTTTATGGTTTCAAGGAGATGCAAAGATGAATAAAAGGCAGTAAAGAAATAAACTTGATATGATTTCAGCAAAAGATAATATGATTACTTTTTCTCTGACAATTCACTCCCCCCCCCTATGCAATGTAAGGAGATGGAAGTAACACACACAGTCTTCAGGAATACAATCACAGTACTATACGAATTCAGTTCCCCCCTAGCAAGCTTAGATCACAGGGATGATTTTAAAAACAGGCAAAGTACTTTAAATGTGGTATGCAAAGAAGGGAAAAATATGCTAAAAATTAATTTAATTCCCTATAAGCGATTCAGGGTGGGTGATAGCTACTTTAAATTAGTTCAGGATCACTTTAGGAGTGCTCTATGAATGATTGTCAGGTTGCAAACGAATTTCAGCAAAGGAAAGCAAGAAGCTGCTATTTTGACAAGTGAAGCAATTTGAGCCAAATCGCAAATCGCTGCACTTTTTCTGAGTGCGTCGAGCGCCATTACGGAAAAAGTATAATGAATAGAAAGTCGGTTCTGGGTTTGTTGGAAAGCACAGAATCTTAGCTTTAAAATGAAAGTTAACACTCGCACAAACGGTTCAAGAGATATGGATGATTTCGTGAAGGTAGATTTTCAGAAATGAAATAATGATTCAAAATGGCAAAATTACACTTTTACAGGTTGAAAATCATAGAAGGGACACGCGATTCCTATGATGCAGTTCTGGTCAGGTTCAAATGTTTCGAATCAGATAATTTTAAGCTAAGAGATGGGTTCTGCACAGTTCTAGCTGGGTACTCACACTATGAATTTGAAATAGGCCGTCAGGGTCTGACTGTCAGGGTCTGGTCAGGTTGGGACTGGACTCCAGGCGGTTGGTCTGAAGTCACAGCTATCTGGGTCAGCTCTGCTCTGCTGGTCTTGTCTGGATCTCTGGTTCTGGTCTCTCTGGTTCTGATCTGGTCTGTGGTTCTGCTGTCGGCACTTCTTTCTGGGTCTGCTACCGGTTCTGGCAAAAGTACTTGGCAAAGAAATCAACAGCTCGCCCGGCTGTAGAATAGTTTGGTTGGATTGCTGGATTCTGAAGGCCTGCTGAAAAAGGATTTAGCTGGTGGTCCAGCCCTCTCTGCTTTAAGTTCTGGAGTGAAGTTCTGGAGTTAAGTTCTGGAGTTCTCTGTCAGCGTGCTGCGCATGAATTCAGTTGAAGGTTGGAAAATGAATGTCCCTTTCTGGCTGAAAATGGGTGTGGATGCTAACTTTCTTTGCCCAACCCACTCACGATTTGATAGTTCAAGGATTTCTCTTTGACCTGATTTGAGAAGGGAGCAGGGAGTCATCAGGTGTCATCGTTATGGCATACAGAAAGAACACTCCCCTTTGCTTTTACCTTAGAAAATCATTTTCATAACTAAACACATTTCCCAGATACACAAGAGGTTGACATTACATATACACATCATATATCACATACGGTAGTTTCTGTTCCAACTCTGATGTTTCTAAGAGCTTGGATTAAGAAATGACAACATTTTGCGCTTTTCGGTTGGTTTACCAATATTGGATTTTTACCAAAAATGACACAGATGTACACCGCCTCTCTACACATATTCCAGTAATTTTTCCTTTTTCTAGCGTGAACCCCATGTCTGCAATCTCCATAGATCATGGGGTTTTGCCTCAGAACATGGTACAGAGTTCTAACACCTCTTAAATTGTGCACAGAAAAATCACAAGAATAATGATATTAATTATATAATTTTGACAAGTCCGTACTATGAATTATCCATCTTTTTCTAAATGTATGCTCTGGCCCAGAGGGGTGTGGTTTCCCCAAGCACATGGTGGAATTTCTAGTTTGTCCACTTCCTCCTACTCAAGTTGCTCACAGAGGCACTGCCCCTCCCCGTTTCTCTCAAGAGGAAGCCAGTTACGACCCCCCCTAATTTAACATTTGCCTAAGCCAAGGAAGGCTCATTGTTCAGTTTCCTGCAGTCCCCAGCTGCTCCTCCCCTAATCCAATCAGAGAGGTGTCATCTCCCTTTGGTGGGGGCAGCAGAATGCAGCCAGGCCTGGGAAGAGTGGCTGAGCAAGTTTCAACTCCTGTCGGGGGTAGTTGCCAGGCAGAATTCAATCTCTTTAAGCCAGGCTTCAGCTAAATGTCACTTTTGTTCCCAGTTTTTCTTCATCCAAATCAAACTTACAATTTTTACACATGCAGCTAGAACGCTGATTCTTAGTTCAAAATTATGACATTTAACAGTTGCAAACTATGTGACACTCAACAGTAGGTCACTCATTTACTTTAAACGTTTAGATTTTAGTGTCTTTCAGTCCAATTTCACTTCAGCTGCTGACATCCACGGCTCAGCCAGTTTCATTATGAACATTATTTTGGGCTCTTTCTCTTTCCAGATTTTGTATGCACACAAGAATACATTCTGCCAAATGTCTGCTGGTGTTCAGTGAGATTTTTGAATATCTTGCAATGTTTAAAATAGGCATTTTTAGCTTGCATTTCAGAGAAACAAAGGTGATTTCAAAGCACTTTTTGAGCCAACCGGCACTGCTATTTTTCCTTTTGCACACATTTCACCCATGGCACTCCTGGCCATCACGCTCGCACTGGTGGATGGTAGGTCAGGCGACCATTTTGGTGTGCGCAAAAACTGCACGGTTTTCCTGGATCCTGGCGCAAATGTGGGCTTTTCCGCCATCTTCGATTTCCTAAACCCAGAGCACCAAATGTTGCAGCACAATAACTCGAACATGGGTCAAAACCCGAAATAATCATGGATGCATTACAATAGTAATCAAATATGGGAGAGAAGGACACTGATCAACAGTCCAGCAACATTTGATTGCAAATCATGTGGTGAAGAAAGCATATATATCATGCACACATGGCAGTCAACTGATGTGCCAGCATATTGTAAAAGCAAGCAAAAATATCGGGGCTGAGTACCACAAAAAGGAAATACACCAAACACGGGCGTATAAAGATTCACAGATCTTTAATACTGCGCGAATACAAAGAAAACAATTCAGATAGCTATCTGGCCTTCAGTACATCACAGTGAGTACCAGCCCTTCAGTGTGAGGAGTGAGAGGTACTGGACATCTGGACATTCGTACAATTGTACAATTTCAGTAATAATGTCCAGCACCTCTGCAAGTTAATAATCCATGGTCTACAGTTCGTGCCGATTCACATCAACATGCACACAGATTACATTTGGTTACATTACAAACAAGTTACAATGGCAAAGTGTATTCCCAGATTTAGTAGTAAGCCTTAAAACATATCCCTTCACAATGCAGTTCAGCCAGTGTCCACGCTCGATATTTGCTTTATATCGTCTTCGATGTATGTTCGTGGATGAGGCTTATTGGTGCAGACAATCCTAAAACCACAAGTCACGTATGGGACGAGGTCTCTTTACCAAGTCTAAACATTCGGCCCGTGGACAGTCTAACCATTAACTTAGTGTAAAGGTCGGGAAGGCTCGGTTACAAGTTGGAAACACAGTCCACCATTTTAGAACACAGAATTACATATGAACAGAAATCAAAATGGCGGATGATCCTAAATGGCGACGAAGTCGATCCAAAATTGAAACTTTTGAAACGTGGTTTTCTTCCAGAGCGACTGGGCTTAGGCCAATATATATAAGAAAGGAGGCACACTATGATTTCCCATTTAACAAACCCTCCTTTTGGCCTAAGCCAAGCGCTAAACTACTTCTAGTCACTTTACGAGTAACTCCACGTCTCAACGTCCATACACCCTGAATCACAATCATCAAAGATATCGATCGCCATAAGGTCAGCAACAGAAATTTCTTTCAACACAAATTCATTTGTCATTCTCTCCGGGGCGCGTACCTTGTGTCCTACTGTTCCAATCGTATGTGTACAACATCCTCCTAACACCGAACATATTCCAGGAAGACATTGTATACAGCAACAGAAAAACAGCAGAATACCCAAGATAATCAGCAAGACTGAAAGTAACATCCATCCCCAAGATCGTAAGAAGTCCCAGAACCAAGCGCTAAGATCCCAGTTTCCCTCGGGAACATGCACTTCTGAACTAAGGATGTGCAGATTTTGTATAGCCTTAAAGATGGTTGGAGAGCAATCTGGCACGAAAACGCAACAAGCGGACCCCACTAATTTTCATACTCCACCACGCTCAGCCAGGATTACGTCTAGTGCCATCCGGTTCTGAAGTGCCACTAATCTTATCGCTTTCTGTTCTAAAGTCATGTTATAGAGTATGTCAGTGGTACAGTTGATGGTCCTCTCCAGTACTCTCGCTAGTCTTCTAATATCCTCTGAGTTCAATATTTGCCCCCAAAAAGGTACAAAAGATTTTGCTATGTCACCCAGAACTTGTGCTGAAGTATCGCCATTATCGTTCCGCCTTGGACGAGCCTTCGAGATTTCTATGGTGTTTGCTATGAATACACCGGGTAACAGAATCCCTAAATAACAGCTTCCCTGCCAATCCCTAGGTAGCCATGGGAAAGCTTCCTTACTGCAAACAAAGTAGACAGGTTTGCCTACATACAAAGGTCTGTCCTCACTGGCCATGTGCGCAACATTGGTGCAACCCTTGAAATCACCCATTGACTGAGTACCATTCCTCTGTATGCAGAAAGAAACTGAATTGAAGCTGTGGTTAACAGTATAGGAAGGTGGCGTGGCATCCCTATTGCCTATAGGAGCCATCTTGAAAGAGATCAAAGATTGAAAAGGGCGAGATAGTCTATCAGAAGGCCCAATAGAAGCAACATTAAGCTTACTCCTATTCACAAAGAGTGAGCATCTCAGGGGCGTTAGAACTCGTGTCTCAAAATCATTCAAATTTGTTCCATCAAAGTTCCCCGAGATGCTAACGTTCCATCGGCCAAAGAATAGTGCCCTTAAAGAAGCATAACATGCAGTAGTCAAAGGTAAAGGATGAATATACCAACCCAACCCGTTGTCTCCATGTTGCGGTAAATGCGAGCAGACCCAACAATTAGACCTATTAAAAATGGCATGTGTGGTATTCATTATGAGTAATAAAGTGTTATTGTGGTAACTCTGTCTGTGCTGAGAGTCTCTAGGAGATAGAGTGTGCAGATGCATGAAAGGTGTAGAAACAGTAGGTACATTTTCTGTAGGCAAAAGAATTTCCAGCGGCTGTACTTCTTCCAAGTACCAAAATCCTAAGGCAATTACTATTGTGAAGCCGGTTAACATAATCACAAGACAACAATATGTCTTTAGAGACCAAGCATCCGATTGTTCGTTGTTTCGATTAGGCACACAGTCACTTATTTGTTCTGTACGAGTGATAGTGATTGCAGGCATTGTTTCTTCAAACGAAATACTCCAAAGTTTATTTGCTGGCGATCTCCTGATCGTGCGTTTTCTTAGTCCTTCCCTAACCCTAGCCAACAGAATTCCTTACGTGCAGGAGAACAGGGCCAAAAGACAAGCCCTATGATGATTTTTCCTGGTGGCACAGCCGAACCGTGCAGTAAGTCTAGCTCCGTGGGCACAGATCGTACCTTGTGACTCCTGGTACTGCGTGATCTGCGAACAACGTGTTGTTTCTTCCTGATGGAAGTGGTGGATTTGTGAAAGAACCCAACAATGGTGAAAAAGGATCTGTGGGAGAGGGTGCAGATACAGCGGCTGTTTCCCCAGGCCCCATGGGCTCAGGGAGAGTCTCCGAAGCACTCTCGGTGCTACTCAATGTTGCGTGATCGCTGGGAGCAGTGCAGGTGGGAATTTCTGTATCTTCTGTATCGTGTGGCAAAGGGAAGGAAATCCTTTTGACATGCGGCACGCGGATCCAGTGCTTTTGTCCGGTCACTCACACGGCTGTCTGTGTGGCCAAAAGGACCTGATGAGGGCACCTCCAACGCGGTGTGAGACAGGATGCTCTTTCAAATGATTTGATCAGCACCCAGCTACCAGGCTGTATGCTGTGACCTGGCCCCTCATACGTGACTGGGAGGGCTTCTCGCACCTGTTGATAAATCAAATACAGATTTTTTGCTAACCGGTCACAGTAATCGGAAAGAAGTACATGTTCGATGTCTCGCAGGGATTTAGGCTTAGGCATGTTCCAACTGTTAGCTGGCCTACCCATAACCACCTCAAAAGGGGAGAGCCCAATCCTAGTCTGTGGTTTTGTTCTCATTGATAATAACACGATCAGTAAGGCATCCGGCCTTTTCAGTTTGGTGCCGGCACACGTCTTAGCGAGTTTGTTTTTTATGATTCCGTTGTGTCTATCTACCAAACCAGAACTTTGAGCAGGTCTAGCCAAATGGAACCGTTTATCAATCTGTAATCCCACGAATATCTGCAGAATTACAGCAGCGATAAAATGTGGACCATTGTCTGACCAGATGACCCTTGGCAAACCAAACCTAGGAAAATATTCCTTAAGCATGGTTTTCGCCATTGTCATTGCTGTAGCCTCTTTAACAGGAAAGGCTTCAACCCATTTACTAACGGCGCAGATAACAACCAGGACATACTTGTAGTTATTGCAACGCTCCATTTCAATGAAATCAAAATGTATGACCTCAAAGGGGACAGAAGGTGGACCAAAACTACCCCTTGGTGTTGAAGTGCGCTTTCCTATATTATGCTGTAGACATATCATACAACTCTGAACAAAACGTTCAGCTATTTTGGAGATTTTATAATTCACCCAGTCATTTTGTAACATTTTATAAACCTTCCTCGCACAAATGTGGGTGGGCCCGTGAGCCATTGCGACCATCATTGTAATGAACGCATCTGGCAACAACCATTTTCCTTCTAACTTGTCCACCCAACACCCGTCATTATCCAATCTTGCTGAACCCTCAGCCCATTGTTTAGATTCTTCTAATGTGGAATCAGCTTGAATATTCTTTACAGATTCCATGCCCTCATCCATAGTACAAACATTTGTGGCTTCCCTTGAAGTATACATTTCTGAATAGCGATCAGTGGCAGTTTGTTTGGCTATCTGGTCAGCGAAAGCGTTCCCTTTTCCCACATCATCTATGATTTTCTGATGTGCGGCGCATTTCATGATTGCTGAGTGGGGAGTGCAAGCGCTGGGAGTAACCGTACTATCAAGGAGCAATATTGGATCTTAGTTCCATGCGAGGTCAAGAAATCTCGTTCTGCCTAAAGTCTACCGAAGCTGTGAACCACCCCAAAAGCATACTGACTGTCAGTATATATATTTACTCTAAGCCCTTCGGAAAGTTCACAAGCTCGAGTCAATGCTATAATCTCTGCAGCCTGCGCGGAGTTATGAGTGATTCTTTTGGTTTCCACAATCGTGCTCAATGTGGTGATTGCATAAACAGCCGTGGATGTACCATCCAGAAGTTTGAAACAGGAGCCATCACAAAACAGCTCCCCTTGTGGGTTATTCAAAGGAGTATCTTTCAGGTCAATTCTGCCTTTAGTCTCTTACACTGTGGTGTAGAGGCATTCATGTGACGCTTCGTCACTGAAAGCATTATCTTGCGGGAAAGGTAAAAGTTCAGCCGGATTGAGGACGCAACACCTCTGAATTTTAATGTGCGGTGCGAACAAGATCAATTTGTATCTCGTTAATCGCGCAGAGGTGAGGTGTTGCCTTTTTGTTCGGTTCAATAGAACATCTACAGAGTGAGGTACCATCTGGGTTAAAGCATGGCCTAGGACCATACCCTCGCTCTGTTTTACAGACGCAGCAGCAGCGACAGCTCTCAAACATCTTGGCAAAGCACATGCAACAGGATCAAGGGAGGAAGAAAAGTAGCCGCATGGCCTATTCTTCCCTCCATGTTCCTGCGTTAATACAGCCAAAGCACATCCATCACATTCAGGCACGTACAACACAAAGGTCTTTTCATAATTTGGTGTGCCCAAAACCAGTGCTGAACACAGTGTAGTCTTGAGCAGATCAAACGCTTGCTGGTGTTCCAAGTTCCAGAGCAATGGCAAAGAAATTCCCTTCTTTGTCAAAGCCAACATTGGTTTAATCGTTAACGAGAAGTTCCGGATCCACTGCCTACAGTAAGAAGCCATTCCTATCAAGGCTCTGACTTCCTTGTGTGTATTTGGGACAGACATGCTAGAAATGATTTGTACCCATTCAGGCGTCAACCTTCTTCCCTCCTTTGAAAGGAGATAGCCTAAATTGGAGACCTCCTGTCGACAATACTGAAACCTTTTGAGTGAAGCTTTGTGTCCATGTTTTGCTAGGTGAATAAGCAACAACACGGTGCACTCCTTACAGGCACTTTCTGACTCAGCAGCTAAAAGTATAACGTCTACGTACTGAAGTAATGTACAAGTGGTAGGCAACTCAAGTGTATCAAGCTGCTCTTTCAAAGCCCTACTATAGATGCTCGGACTTTCCGTGTACCACTGTGGAGCACGGTGAATGTAAACGAGCGCCCCACTAAGGTGAACGCGAACAGGTATCTGCTATCCGTGTGTACAGGAATGCTAAAGAAAGCATTCTTAAGGTCTACAACACTAAAGTGAGTAGCAGAAGGCGGGATCATGCTTAGTATTGTCGTCACATCAGGCACAATAGGAAATTGTGGAGCAAAAATCTTATTGATGGCGCGTAAATCAATGATGAAACGAAAAGGAATTGCATTATCGCCTTTCTTATACACAGGCAAAATCGGCCTATTGCACAAACTACCTGCAATTTCCTCAATTACCCCATGATGTACAATATCAGAGACTATGCATTTTAAAGCTCCTCACCATCAACTAAATCTTATACTGGGGAATACGTGGCCACTTTACTCCATGTTTCAAAATGATCTTAACAGGCTCAATTTGTAGAACACCAATATCATTGTCATCAATTGCCCACAAACACTCTGGAACATCACTAAATTCCAGCGGCAAAGGTCTAGTCAAGAACTGAGAGGCAGAAAGTTGCTGTGGTGAAATCGTCAAACGCACTCCATCCGAAGAACAATGAATAACCGCATTTAATTCCTTCAACAGATTCAACCTCAACAAATTCTCTCCACAGTTCGTAGTCAAAAGGAATGGACAGTGGTCCGTGAATGGACCCAATGTAATCGGTACCGGCAAATAAACCGTACAGACTACGGGTGTGCCAGAAAACCCTACAGAAACATTGGTTTCCTCTGCATTTCTGGCGTATACTGCCTATACGTGTCATATACTTCTACGGGAGATATCGACATGTCTGAAATCCATCTAATCGCGTCCTTTGTGCAAATACATATTTCCTCATTTATCGACTTACAACGAGGAAGGAACCGTTTCTGTACAAAAATTGCATTCAAACTACCACCATCAATTTATTCATTCTGTAACCTTTCCAACTCCCTTCTATAATAAAAAAACCCTCTCAACGTGCTCATAGACTTTCTCCGCAGTATCTCTTGAATATACTAAAACATTCAGATCCCTCCACCCTTGTGGGAGACCTGTATCATCTAGTCTGTTCCACATTACACATAAATGAATTCCCAATCCTTCAATAAAAACATGTTTTCTCAGGAAATCTTTCTAGATTAGAGAGTGTGGCAAAAACATAAGATTGTTCATCCTTCTCCATGCATTGTCTAGCCCATGCAGTCAAATCGCGCTTTAGACATAGTATTACGAGTTACGATCTTTGATTCTGCTCCCTTGTCAACTACAAGTGGCACAGAACTACTTGGAAGAGAAAAAGTAGACAAATCTTGTGCAATCGGTAACAAAGGTGCCATCACTGGTGCAGAAGACAAATCTACCAAACCCGTAACAGTATGCAAAGGTGGAGAAGCAGGTGGAGGAGCAACAATAAGAGGAGGAACAACAGCCGGAGGAAGAGGGACATTAGGAGGAACGATAGGAGGAGCAGGAATTAATACAGGAGGAGGAACGACAGCAGGAAGAGGCAGAACAACAGGAATAGGTACATACGGAGGTGGCGCTTTGGCACCAGGCCTTCGTTCATTTAGAAATTTGTCAATCACCTCATCAGATACATGAAAGTCTTTAGACGGATAGATTTTCTGAATACCAAGTGAAAAAGCCCTATCCATACTCCTAACTGACTCAGACTGTTTATTTTGATCGTACAACAATGCTTTTTCGGCATTGGACATGTGACGGCCCGCATGTTTCTCTCTACTTTAAAGTTGCTCCATAGCTTCTTTCTTCTTATTCTGTAATACATCAAATGCTGCAGGTCTAGCCTTTTTCTTTAATAATATAGACTTTAAATATTCTATACGAGGGATTTCAAAACTACCATTATTTGGCCACTAAAGTTCGGAAGCATGTCTAGTTTGTCTGTGCCAAATATCATTAAACACTATACTACCAATGCCGTGCTTACAGTACATAGTACACACCGGTGACCCCTCCTATGGCGCCGGTCGGCTAAATTCCAAAGATTGTCTGTCCTTGGGGAATAATGCCCTGAAGCAGGCAGACAATTTCTCAGGCATATCAAATTCCTGGTGTTACCTGGTCAATAATTGTGCTCGCGAGTACAACGCGCCAAAACAAATTGTGCTTGCTTTTACAATGCGCCAAAACAAATTATCATGATACTTAAGAATCGGGTCACGACTCACCTGATCAAAGGACAAAGGAGGTCCGATCGGATTACAAAGAACAACAAAGGTCCCACGTGGTTGGTGATTTCGGCAAAACTGCCTGCCTCGAAATATGGACCCTCGTCAAGATGTCGTCTCGGACCGCGGGCTCACCGTCCAGGGATCGGGTCGTGCAGTACTGTTGAGGTATCGCTTCTCATCCAAGAAAGGGGACCCCTTTTTCACTGTCCAATCCCGGTCCGATAGCCGCATCAACCTTCAATGAGATGGCATCAATCTTGAAGGTCCCTATTCGGGCGCCATCTGTAAAAACAAGCGAAAATATCGAGGCTGAGTACCACAAAAAGGAAGTACACCAAACACGGGCTTATAAAGATTCACAGATCTTTAATGCTGCGCAGTTACAAAGAAACAAATTCAGATAGCTATCTGGCCCTCAGTACATCACAGTGAGTACCAGCCCTTCAGTGTGAGGAGTGAGAGGTACTGGACATCTGGACATTTGTACATTTATACAATTTCAGTAATACTGTCCAACCGCTCTGCAAGTTAATAATTCATGGTCTAGAGTGTGCGCCGTGTTCACTTATGGCTTATACAATAATATGCACATGGATTAAATTTGGTTACATTACAAACAAGTTACAATGGCAAAGTGTATTGCCAGATTTAGCAGTAAACCTTAACACATATCCCTTCACAATACAGTTCAGCGAGTGTCCACGCTCGATATTTGCTTTATATTGTCTTCGATGTATGTTTGTGGATGAGGCTTATTGGTGCAGACAATCCTAAAACCACAAGTCACGTATGGGACAAGGTCTCTTTACCCAGTCTAAACATTCGGCCCACGGACAGTCTAACCATTAACTTAGTGTAAAGGTTGGGAAGGCTCGGTTACAAGTTGGAAACACAGTCCACCATTTTAGAACACAGAATTACATATGAACAGAAATCAAAATGGCATATGATCCTAAAATGGCAGCGAAGTCGATCCAAAATCGGAACTTTTGAAACGCGGTTTTCTTCGCAGAGCGACTGGGCTTAGGCCAATATATATAAGAAAGGAGGCACAATGTGATTTCCCGTTTAACAATATGTGTCCATTCCTCCCACTCAACCACCTACTCACTCGTGATGAAGCGAAGTGTGAGATCTTCAAATGGAGTCAGCTCTTCAACATATGGTGATCCATCACCAGTAGCATGGGCAAAGGCCACATTGCTGCTGAGCTGCTCCTTATTACACCTAGTGATGTCACCCATCCTTTTGTGGACCTCTTCTGCAATGTTCATCTCCATCCCACAGTTATTAATCAAATCTGTAACCTCATGCCACAGCCTCTACCGCTGGGTCACAGGAAGGGTACTGCCAGCCCAAGGGTACAAGTCAGTTTTCGTCTGCATAATCAATGAGGATTTTCAACTCCTCCTGAGAGAAGAGCTTCTTCCTGGGTGGCACCTTCTGTGGTTGTTACTGGGGTACTGCCTGTTCCACACTTTGCCCTAGTGAACCTTGGTGGTACTGGATCGCCTTTAGCCTTACCACCAAGTTTTGTATGTAGCCCCTTCTTCTTCCATTGTACCCATCCTCTCTGTGATCCCCACTCACTAATGGTGCAATAATGGGAAAATATTCCTACTAGACTAAAATAAGACACGCATACGCTGAGTAAACCAAAAGATCTCTGTGTCCATGCAGGCTAGAAGAAAAGCCATTCCGGTGTATCGGGGGTCACCTAGGAAAACTCACCAAAGAATTAGCTAAAAAAGGAGTGCTCAATACTAAACTGGGCCATGGGTGAAGAAGGTGCATTTTATTGTATTTATTCATTTATAGCTCACCAAAAGGCCACAGGCATCTAGGCGCACATTTACACATAGTACAAACAGAAAGTACAGGACATATACATACACCAAATAGGCCCATTTAAACTATGAAAAGAGACACCAGACAAGGATTTTAAGTTTCATTATTCACTCCAAAACCAATATCATAGAACAATCTTGATCTTGTACTCCCATAAACCCACGCATCTTACAACGACTCAGGAAAACATGAAGATTACTGGATCCACAACCTATAAAAAGCATAGCTAGCAAGTGCATAGCTGGCAAGTGTCCATGTGCTTACATACATTGTAAGGCTGACACTCCTATCATACTGAGCAAGACCCCAAAGCTGCTGTGAACTTCCTAGGGTCTGTGTGTGGGTGTGGGGATCCATTACTGTTCGGTATGCGACTGTACTCTTTTCACAAGGAATCCTGAGTGTGGGCCAGCATACAGGTCTGTTTGTTCTCTAGCCAAAAAGTTTTTCTAGCGGCTGTGGGAGTCCACTTGTTGTATTCCTAGGTGCAAGGGGTAAAGAGAGAACATACAGTAATTTGTGGTCCAGATAGTGTTGTAGCAAATTGACATGGGAGTGGCGATGGTCTACAAAGGAGGTCTGGAGATTCCTCATGGAACTCTGAAGCATGCTAATTCTAAAGGATTTCACTGTTCTTGCTGGTGCTGTACTACATAAGTGTGGACGTTAGGGTAATGTGTATTTTGGTTGCAAAAATGTGTGCTGTAACCTGGCCATGACAAGTACTGTGAGGAAGTACAGTGAGTTTGATGTGGTGTGATGAGAGTGGGTGCAGGCTCAATATAGAAATGGGGGTGATTGGTCGGGTCAATGGGATTAGGAGTGGGTGCATGTTGACTGTGGAATTAGGGAGTGCAGATCTGTGGGGTTACTGGAACGAGGTGTGGGAGCAGGCTCGATGTAGAATTGTGGGGTGCAGATCAGTGGGGGTACTGGGACAAGGTGTGGCTGCAGACTCAAATTAGAATTGACGGGCACAGATGTGTAGGGGAATGGTGGTGCTTGCTGATTACGAATACTAGATTACTGTTTTCACATTTGCTCGGCCATCCTACTGTTGAAATCGCGGGGCAAATTATTTTGCCGGCGCTATGTTCTTTAGGAAAGGGGGTGTGCCAAACGCGACTACTTTTTCTTTCTGCAGGCATTTCATTCTGTGAATCAGCTCACACCGCTATACCACAGCACAATGTTCCTGCTCGCGGTCTACCTTTTGTGCAATGTTAGCGTTTTTGCTGTAAATTAACTTTAACTATGCCTTGCTCTATATATATTTAGTACATGTTCACATCTGTCTTTAACTAAAAGAAATATTTCTAGAGAGGATAAGAGAAAATTAATCGGGTTGTATTGCCATTGGTTTTCAGAATATGACATTTATGACGCATTCTGATCACCATGGAAATGTACATGTGCAAGTGCACAACTTGGGGGAAGGTCGATGTGCTTCAACACCTTCCCTTGCCCAATGAGTAGTAGAGTAATTGTTGTAACGTTTATGGATTTACAAACACTCAGGACTTGAGAAGAATGAATCACGCGGGTCCTGGATACATTTCTATCACTTTCGCCTTGGGAGCAAATGCATTATTTTCTTTTTTCTCTTCTTTCATATTTGCCCCATGACGTGCACTTTAACGACCGGGTGGAGAGCTCCTGAGTACATCTCGGGAGCATCCGGCGCTTCTGAAGGTCGAATCCTTTGCCAGCACCCACTTAGCCCTTTCAGTCCTTCCGAGGTTGATAAATCAAGTACCATTACAAGTGGGATAACAATGACACCTGTTCTCTCGGCACTTTGGGTTCAAGTGCTATATAACAACAGAAATTAGTTTTAGCAATGGTGCATTGTGTGGAAATGCCAGCCGAGCCACCTCATTGTTGCTGGGAGACTTGCATGATTGTGTTGGTCATGTATGCACGGGAGCAGCTAGTGGATGATTAAGAATCACAACGCCCCCGAGAAATAATCAGTGCACGTTTGAGGAATTGTTGCCTATAGCATTTTTTTTGTATCAGGCACCATACACATTCATTCTCTGTTCTATTTTTAGAAATTCGTTTTTTGTGAATTTAGCCCATTGTATTTCATTTTAATTTTGTTTATATATTTGAATAAGCGCAACCCTTGCCCAGTCATCCCTAGGGTTGTAAAATAAATGTAACCATACAGACACAGAAGTGAGGCAGTCATATAAAAATACATTGAAAAACTACATTTGAACTAAAAATATAAGAAATAAAACATTGACGAAAAAAAGAGTAATAAAATAGCTACATAGAAATCGAAATAAAAAATAAAATCGGCATTTGGAGAGAAAAAAATATACGTTTTCAACTTTCTGTTAATTCAAAAACAGGTATATCCATATACAAAAAGGTGCTGTAACCCTGCATACTACAGAAACCATAAACAACAAAAGACAGTGGTGTCTAAAAGGAGTGGCACAAAAAATTAAAACAACATTTTTATCCTAAACATTAAAACCTACTCATTGATTTCTGTTTTGGATCCTAATTGTCAGCGAGCTTAATTAATTCTGAAATAAAAACATTAAAACAAGAACACACTGAGACGTGATTACATTTCAAGCGCGACCTGCACGGTGGAAAAGCTGTTTTTGAAACATGTGTTGTGCAGTGCGAATGAAGTCTGCTAATAGGGCAATCTGAGAGGGTGCATTTTCTAGGAATGCTTTCCTCTGTGATTTATGGAATGGGTTTTCTCTCCAAGTGCCCAAAGAGATGCGGCCTCAATCTCCCACCTGAGGAAGGTAGAGTGCAGAAAATGGCTGAGCCACCAGCAAGCAAAGGCTCATTCCTCCTGCTAAGATGCAAAATTAGCATATTTACAGACAAAATAGTAAAATTATTGTAACTAACTGCTCTCTGCTGGCATCTGTAATTTAAGCACTGTCCGGTTATGTGCTACTTTGCTAGAGGAATTACTTAAATATTCAACAATAATGAGCAGATTTCTGGCAACTCACATTTGCAAATGACACACAGATATGCATATGAAATATGAAATGAAGCGGATCCACCTGCAATTTATCTATGAAAATGCATGTGGCAGCCACCCAAAGTAAATTGCTTCATGTTCTCACTGACTCCTATTTTTGTTAATTGCTCTCCATTTTGAAGGATATAGATTTTTCAACAGGGCGCCTCTGTCGGTTATTAGGTGTCCCAGTTGACTCCATTTTGGAAACATTAGAAAGCCTGATGTTCAAAATTGCAGAAACTCTCTCTAGATGAAGTGGGTAGATGGAAGCAGCTAAATATATTGCACAGTAGAATGGTCTTGTATTTAAGACAGTAGTCAGAATCGACTAAGGAAACGAGTTTGTCTGAATGTGAATTTATTTTTAAAATAATGTATAAAACTGAGTGTGGGGCCATAATTCCTGTAATCCTAAATTACAGCAATTTATGAACATAACTAAAGACATTTGATCAGCGTGTGAGAGGATTACAAATGCCATGGTTATAGGAAAAGTTCATGGCTTTGTTGATAGTCACGTGTTCAGGGATGGTCGTTGGATTTGCAAGGCCCTGGGCGGCAAAAGACAAGTGGGCCCACCTTATTTGCATAAATAGTGACTTCAGTGATACTACACAAAATTGTATCATAGAATGAGTTTTTAATACGCAAGGCATCATGGGAAGTTAAATCAAAAACCGTTGCCATGTGCAGGAAACAAATACACTGCCATCCAGTGTATCAATTGTCACTGTGGCACTATCAAGAGTGAGGCTTTTTTTGAAGTAGCAGACAGTGTGACCTGAATACCTTGTACAGACTTTTCACAGATAAGGCATAGTGAGATAAAAGGATTTGCCTGGGGCGCACTCTTTAGTCCAGTGGTAAATCTGGGATTCAAGACAATTCTGCAATTCAGGCCCTTGAACATTTGTCTTGCCAGATGTAATTAGTAGAACTATTGTTTGCAAAAGGTGTTTTTAAATCGTTGTTTTGAAAACATCATCTGACGTTGCAATGCATTGCAAAAATATGGCGACTGTGTTTTGATAACTGAAGCTAACTGCTGTTGTTGCAGACGTTTAACAATTGATTTTATTTGTATTGTGTATATATTTGGCCACACTGTCCAAACCAGAAACATGCTTTTATTTCAGAAGCTACAGATAAGAAGTATTTTGACTGTCAAAAATGTTTTACTCGAAGCAGATTCCAAGAATGCCATGTCAGGGCAGTAATTGGGCCTGGGGTAGACATGGTAGGTTGCGTTTCTACTGCAGGATGGCCTTATAGTGCAATTGATCCAATTTACCTGGTAGCTCTTGAGGCAGTGCGAGTAAGCAATTTCAAACGTTAACAAAATAAACAGCACTCAACTCCTAAATAAAGTGTGGGGGGCTCAATATTATGCACATAGGAGCGGAGTATACAAGGACCGTTGCACCTGTAATTCTTAAACAACGGGCAGTAGTGCAAATTTCCCCTGTGGATATTCTGAAATGTATTTGAATGGGGCTACCATTAAAAAAAAAGAAAAATTGCATTGACTGCCATGCTCCTCAAAATCACTGCCTCCTCTCCTACTGGGTTCAGGTTTGGTGACGTGTCAGCAAGCATCTTGGAAAATTATCAAGTGCTGTTCACTTCAAAATGAGAAGGGAGCCTCATCAATGTACCCGCTGAGCCATGATTGGAGGGGGTGAGCAGGAAAAAATGGCTTGGCGGCCTCAGGAATAGCAGGGGGATGGAAGCAGGGGATCCGATAGTAGAATGTTGGAAACGTATTTGTGCAGTGCGTCAATTTGTCTCTGTAGTCCCACAAAGGGTTTGGTCCAGAAGGACTACGTCGTCTGCATATAGAAGTCATCCAATCGCCTGTTGGCCAATCCTAGGTGGAAAGCATCTTATGTTGCAAAACTCGTCCTACACGTCTGAAATGTAGAAGTTAAATAATTCCGGCGCCGGCAGGTAGCCCTGTTTAAGCCCTTTGTTAGTCCTGATTTCCTTCACTAGGAGACCCAATCTGCCTCAGTCTGATCCTTATTGACGTCTCTGAGTGGAGGGTACAAAGTCCTTTCATCATCTGCATTTTCATCCCCACGCATTTTAGCGTGCATATTACAACCAACATGCTCATTGAATTTTTTAGGGGGGTGGGAAGGGGCATATAAGAGTTTGGGCGGGTAGGCAATAGCCAAAAATAAGTGTGGGAGGGGGGTTTGGGAGGGAACACCCCACTCAAAAAAAGAATGATGAGCATTTTCGTGGAATGTACACATTAAAATTACAGGGGATGAAATTGGAGGCAATGAAATGACATGGAACCGACTAGAGGTCTTGGAAGACTTCTGTAATTTAATTCGGACATCCCCATCACTGTAATTTCGCCCAAATTTTTGAGCGGCTAACGGTGTCGAAGGCCTGTAAAAGGACTATGAAGGCCATGTAGAGATTTTTATTTTTGCCTCTTTCAACTTGTGCCTTCAGAATGTTAATGATGAAGATGTTAAGTGCTGTGCCCACGCCCTTGACAAAGCCAGCTTGCCATTTATCCCTGTGGCCCAATTCAGAGCACCACTTAGCCAAGTTCTTTAAGACTAGTGATGCAAACACCTTCCCTGCTACGTCCAACGCAATGGGGTGGTAGGTGCTTGGTTCTGATCTAAAGCCTTTTTTTTATAAATTGGGATGATCACAGAATTTTTCCATGTGGTTGGTATTGATCTGGCGCTCATGATGTAATGAAAGAGGGTTGACAGAAAGATTGACCGGTGCATCAGGTTCTCCTTCAATATGGCATTTGTCATTCCATCAGGACCCAGCGCTCTGGAGCTATTCAATTTGGTGATGAAGTCTTGAACATCAGATAAGTTGATGTCTAGTAGGTCCCACCTTTTGCTTTTCTTTTGAAGGTTTGATGTGACCATCTCGTTAGGATCTAAGAATTTCGAAAATATGTGGTCCATGTTGCCACTGGTATAAATATTGGCTTTGTCAATAATGCTTCCTGCCGTGCGTCCACGGCGTTGATCATGGCCCAAATTTCAACAGTGTTTTTTGATCTTATGTTCATAAGCATGGCCTCTGCGTTCTGGCGTGCTAATCTTTTTTTGTGGATTTTTCACCAGTTGCAGTAATGTTGGTTTAACTTATGAATCTCTTGATTTGCCTCTTTCGCTATGTGATTCTTCAGGGCACCTATTAAGCTGATAAATTCTTTTTTTTGTTATAAATGGTTTGATAAAAAGACGTGTCCTATGGATCCAGGGCTTCCTCCCGCTCCCTTTCTTGTTCTCAAAGGATTTCAATAAGCATGAGTAATCAATCGGTTGATCATTTTGTTGATGTCTCTTTTGCAATATTGCCTTCTCAAGGTAGTCTTGGAGTATTGTTATGTTCTTTGTTTGTATTCTCAACCTGCTTCTTCCCAAGCTGACTTCAGGGTTGCCCATGTAATTCAGTCCTTCATTGTTCCCACTGGTCAACCACTTCATAGATAGAAGGTTATTGTCGCTTGTTGCTTTTTGCATTATCCTTAGTGAAACTATTAGTGTGAGCATGTTACGGGACACACAGATGTAGTCTATGATTTGGGCTCCCTTTTTCCCTTTCCAAGTTGCCTGTCAGGCGTGTAACCATAGGTGTTTCCGTTTAATATCAAGATGTCTTTTGAAGTTGTAATGTTTCTACAAACGTTGCCCCCTTATTCTAGAGTCAGTTGTTATTACTCGATCATCTTCGAGTTCGTTCACGTTTTTATCAAAACATTGGGAATTTAAGTCACCACCCAAGATAAGGTAGAGATCATTCAATTTTTCTCTTTGCTTGCAGCTCCCTGATTCTTGGGTTCTAGTAGAGATTTATAAAGCAGATGATTTTCTCTGGTTTTCCTTGTTCCATAGGTATTTGCCCCACTAATGATTGAATATACGGTCTCGGGTTGTGCTCTTCTAAAAGTTAGAAGTATAGACAGTCGCTGATGGCTATCAGAAGGCCAGACATAGGACAGCCTTGGTCTCCTTCTAAAGCTGGGTTAAGTAGTTGGTATAACCTTCTAGGGTTGGTGATTCTCTCAACCATGTCTCTTGTAGGTAGATAAAGTCATGTTCGCCTACAATTGAATTTTCGTTGTTAAACAGGTGAGAGAACCCCCTCTTGTTCCAGCTGGCCAATTTGAACTTTTTCCTCTCCTGACTTTTTTCACACTATGGCTTGCCTATTTTTTCTGCGAGCAGCCCTGCCAACCATTTCCAGTTCTCCTCGCCTCCTTCGTTGTCATTAGATCTTGTTTCCTTCTTGTTGTAATTTGGTCTGTTTGAGTCCAGACTTAATTTGGGGCCCATTTGTTTATTAACAGTTACTTGCCGGTTCCTACTGTCATCACCCACACGGGTTGCGTTTCTTGATGGTTCATGTTTTGATCTTAGTCTTCTTACTGTTTTTGGGCCTCTCTTTTTATACTCCCTAAGGTCAAAACCCATCTGTCTCAAACTGCTCGCCTCCTCCAGTAATAACTGTGCTGTCAGCGGTGTCACTGTATGTAAAATGACCCTGTTGGTACTCTCCTCTTCTAGGAACTCAATTATAAGGAGGTCATTTGTCGATAAAGATCTCAGACCCGGAACGTGGTGAAAAAGCCTGATCACATTTGCCCTATTTAGGATGAGACCATCCTTCAAAGGGATCAGTCTTTCCAATAACAAACTTGAGGATGTGCTTGGTTGGTACTTGTTTTTAAGTCTCCCACCACTCTCCAGTGGCTGATATTCCCTTCTGGCTTGGTGCTTGTTGGGTTCCACGTGGCCGCTCCGTGGCTTGATGAGTCTCAACAGCGATATCACATATAGGTCCTTCTTGTGTACTGGTTTGTTCTCTACCAGTCTGTATTGTACTGGCATGGTCTTGCTTTGTGCTTCTTTTTTTATTGGCACAATGGTATAGTTTGTTTCAGGTTTTTGCTTGTGTGCAGTGTGATGGTTCTCAGCAAGCTGTTTCTGCGAATTCCAGATGTCTTTCATCATTGAGTTTTCTACTTGTCTTTGACCCCCTGTTTGTTCCAAAAGTTTGGGGCCTACTAGTCTCTTGATCCAAGTTAGTTTATGATCTTCAGTCTGTTCTTGGTCACTTTCCGAGGATGCCGGTTCATAGGTCGGGTCTTGGACCTCAGACATTTCGTCCTCCTCCTCCTCTGGACTCAAGATGGTGTATGTTGATAAGTCTAGTAAGTCCACCATGTCTGTAACATCCTTTTTCCCTGAGGCATCAACCGCCCCCTGTTTGTCCAGTGTTTTCTGTTTATTTGATAGGATGACAGTGTTTGCTGAGCTATGCATTGATATACTTCTCACTGGTGCTCCACTGGTGGATTTTGGTAAAGTGATGTTCTTAATGAACACTCTACTTCCATTGAACTTTCTTGTCCTTGTTAGGGGTTGGTTCTTTGGTTTCTTCCCTGGTGGTCCGATGTCTGGCTCCCCTCTTTTTGTTTCAGTTTTAGCTATGTGTTTGTTCCGTTGGGGTAAAATAGGCTCTTGCATTTCTTTTTGCGCTGTGTTTACCTTTGTAAAAATTTCACATACTTTGTGAGGTTGGTTGGTGTTTGAATCCTTTCCTTTCTTGGCATTGTTTGCTACTTCCAGAATGGTTACTGCTGAGTTGGATGATTGCGTTAGTATTATCTCGTCAGGGTCCTCTGTTATTTCTTCGAGATCTGGGGTGCTTTTGCTTCCTTACTTATTAGTTGTTTTTGGAGTCCCCCCTTTTTTCTGGAGAGTCACCTTTGCTGGTTTCTGTAGTCTTTGACTCTGGGTCACTGGCTTCCCTTGGTCCATCTGAGTTTCTGTGGTTTTTTGAGTTTGGATCTCCCATGCAGTCTTTGCCGACTTGCCTGCTTTCAGTACTGGTGCTGTACCTCCTGTTAGTTGGATCTCTGCTAAATCGAATCCTCTCGACATTCTCTTGGTTTGTATTTCTTTGATGATAGGATGCAGGATGGCGTGAAGTAGGTTTGTGACTTTTGCTAAGCTGTTATCTATGTTGTTTTGAATCCCTGTCACAAAGCCCTCAATATACACCATTTTGGAATGCAGCATTGCTAGCATCGTGGCTTGGTCTTTAAGTTGCTCACTATCCAAATCATTGCCTCACTCCCTCTCGCCCTCATTACCAACCTTGGAATTTCCCTTTAATCTGTGCATTTAGGAAGCACTTGAAACTGTATTTATGGTGCTGCCAACAGACCCACATTCTGGCTCTCCATGCCTCCTACAAGGTATAGTTTCTGTGCTCTCTACTGCCTTAGCCTGCCAAATCCACCTGCAGTATTATAACAAACACATGTATCTCTTTGCACCCATCTTTACAAACTCACCACTAGTCAAGTCAACTTAAGTTACGCAGTAGTCTCTCAGCATATCCCACTTTTACGCAAAAATAAAAGAGTATTCTAAAAACATTTATTAGAATATGATTATAAACATATGAACCCAATATAGAGCCTCTTCCAGATTCATCTGGCCTTGTACCCACAATCATTTGATCACACCCAAAAAGACTGATTTGAAAAGCCCGCCAGCCAGCCCTCCTCTGTAGGAGAAAAACAGCAGCCAACGCCATTCATCATAGCGACCTGGGTGCAGATGAGCAAGTAGGTGTGTGTGTGTGTGTGAGTGTGCATGTGTGGGTGTGTGTGTGTGTATGTGTAGTTGTGCAATATTTGTGGTAGGAAGAGCACAGGGGAATGATGCAAACGGGGAAAGAAAGACCCAGCAGCACAGTACCAAGTGAAGGTTGAGGGTAATGGGTGAGTTTACAAAGGGCAGGGCAAGTAGGAGAGCAGCTCAAAGAGGGTTCTGGGGTGAAAGTCCAATAAGTCAAACACATTCCTGCCCTTTGAAGGCCTTCTTTGGGAGTGACCTTTAAAAGGCAATTATTATGACATAGATCATTTGCAGAAGCCTTATTCTAGCATCCAGCATCCTTAAGAAGGGGTCTCAACACTAACCTACAGTTAAAGACCATGCTGCTCCGCACAGTCCATGCACATTCGCTCCCTTTTAATCAGTGGTTGACTTTGCATCCTATTCTTCTATCAACAGACCCAAGATACTTGATTGACAACCTGTGCATCAATCATCCTCCCTTTCCCCCCACTAACCTTTCCTTTCTACAATTCTTACACCCCACTACTCCTTCTGAGCTTTGTTAGGGAGAATTCTCATAAATGTGCTAATTTCCCTTACATTTTGAGACCCCCAACACATTTTCTGGATTTCTAGGACTTTAATTATTACCTGGAAAGGGAGTGAGACTTTTTTTCCCACTCCTTCATGTAGTTTGATGTATGTTTTACTTTTGTGTTCTTTGGGTATGGAGTTTTAGACAACTCCATAGGCATCATCTTTTTCTTGCGTGTCACACAACACCCTCAGTGCAGTGGCACAGGGATGTCTTTCAGACTTCCCAAGATTTAAATACATTCTCTGGGACTGACTACTGTCTCCCAGTGAATGTAAAGTTAAATGGACTTTGCTAGTCTTTTTAAATTGCTAGACCCAGCACTCACTGCCTTACAGCGAGTGCTGGGGGGAATACCTAATATTCCCTATTTCTAGAAAACTAATGTAGCCCTCAAAAGCTACCCTTTCCTCTCAGAATGGCTGGTGGCAGTGGTATTGCCATGATTTTCCCGACCGCGACCCGTTTAAACGCTCCGGTATCTTAAATCCCCAGAGCCATGTTTTTCAAGATGGCGTCTGAGCCCCATCTGTAAAAATAGGTTCCGATCGACTTTTTTTGAGTTTTCTTTTTGGAAAGGTCCTTCTAGTGTTTGTCTCTGCGGGCCAAACCAGGTTTGGTCACTTTGTTTGTTTGCCTTTGGTGGGCTTCAGTACTGAAGCCCTCCTCTGGTGCGTGAGTGTCTGGGGTGGACAGGATGTGAGGGAGGTGCCCAAAACTCCCTGTGCTAAGTCTCCTAGGAGACCCAAATGCACTCTGGCGTGATTGGTTGGCTGACTGTCCAGCAAGGAAAGCCACCCTGCTGGGTGAGTGACGGCTAGGCTGGAATGAATAGGAGAAAACTGTTTACAAGCAGGTCTCTGGGACTTGGAAGGCAGAGTCGACCACTGGAATGAAAGAACCGAAGACGAGTTGAAGGAAGACGACTGCTGCAACTCCTGGTCCATCGGTTTGCCCGGTCAAGCCCTGCTGCAGGTCCGAATGGGCTGAAACTCCATCGACAGAGAAGCCCTTCAAGGACAACTTCTTCCCTTGAGCTGGTGGGAACAACCAACTTGGAAGCCACCTGGAAACCATCTCCATACTGGTCGAATTTTCTTCAGTGTGCTGTTAAAAACAGGATAGCCGGTGAGAAGGATACCAGTTTGTGGACTGTAAGGCGCTCACACCTTAAACTGACATTTTGCCAAGCTTGTGTATCCTTCCCCATGCAGTGCAGGAACCTCCCGACATCCTCCCTCTTGTCCCCATGACTGAAGCCCAGGAACAGCGAGATCGGCAGGAACTGCCAGAAACATTTGCCTTAGCTACAGCTTTTCTTCATACAAAGGTACTGTGCAAACACGGTTAAGAAATTCTCTCTTCCACGGTGAAAGTTTGTGAAACTTTCCCAACTTTGGAATCTTGTTCGCTCCTAATCCGACATATAACTCTTTTTCGTGCAAACTACTTCTAAGAACATTGGCAAAGACTTAACCGTTTGCTACCAGAACTGTGCTATCCTATCCAAGACAGTGATCCATTGACTTTGTCCCAGGCCTATTGAATTGAATTGCCTCTTGAAGTGACTGAAACTATTTGACCTATCTGAGGAAGTATTTATGTTTAATTCTTATAACCTTTGTCTTTTTACCCATTTTTGAAAGTTACTGAAGTGCTATTTTTCTCCCACTTCAGGGACTTGTTCAGAAACGTATTGGTTTAGTACTGGAGTGTATTATAGTGTGATATTGAGCTGCTTATTACTAGTGGAATGTTTTCTAACTAAATGTGTAAATAAATTAATATTGGTTTACCAAGAAACCTTGAGTAAGTGTTTGTCTGAACCACTGTGATTGCAAGTCCTTTGTGTAACACCTTGTACTGCTCACATCCCTCTTGAGATAAACCTGGCAGCTCACCCCTACTACCACAAAACTGTGTGGTACAGACTTATACCAAAGGTGAGATTGTGCTTACACCTGTAGTCTTAATTGTGTGTAGTGTCCCCACAGGGTAACATGTAATTCTGCCTAACAAGCTTGCACCTATGCTCAGTGCTGCTAAGCCATCGATGCTAGAGTTGGCTAACTTTTCCCCACACTCTAATACATAACTGTTTCCATTGACTGTTTGCTTTTTCTGTCCTCTTTTTGCCATATCGCTCACTTCTTGGATTTTCAGAGCCTTCTAGGAGATGGTTACGGTCCTACGCAACTTAAAAATACCAGCTGCTTACATAAACAATCCATACAACTATTACCCAGTCTCCCTTCTCCCTCACTGCTATAAAGTTATAGAGCATGTGTACGTAAACTGCATTGTGACCAACCTGGAGCTGAGTGGAATCTGCAACTTCTTCCAAACCTGATTCCACCCCAGTCGCTCCTTTGAATATGCACTAAATCATGTCTCCAGTTTCCTTACTTTAGATAACTCTGTCAGAATCCGCCAGTAGCTTAGTACTTACTTAGGTATATTGGCAGAAAGCTTTACAGTCCACAGACAAGGGAAATACAGCTTTGTCCACTTCCCAAGGCCTGCTTTAGTGTTATGTTTTACTCTTTGGGCTTCATGGGGATTCAGCAACATTCCGAAGGCATATCAATGCACACTTGTATCCCCACTAAGGGTATGGCAGCACCTATTTGAATGATGTGGTGATTCACAGATGTACCTCGGAAGAACATACAAATAATCTGAGACGGGTGTGTTCCAGGCACCCTGTTGTAGGTCTCACATCTAATCCAGTTATGTGTACCCTTAGCACCACAACAAAAAAGTTAATAGGCTTGGAATGCAGTCATAAAGCACAAATCATAAAAGTGCATGCCTTCCAGATCAAATTACCCAAGAAGGTGAAAAATCTCTGATCATCACCGAGGCTCATCAGCTATTATAAGACATTTATTCCCCACTTGTCAACACATGCTTTTCCTATAATGGAACGTGAGATCACCAACTTACTTAACCACGTGATAAAGTGATAAGTGACATACACATTTTCAAAATCCAAGGCAGTGACATTTATTTATTTATTTATTTATTTGCATTTATAGAAGCGCTCACACAGCCAAGGGGCATTGAGGTGCTGTTACATGAATATGTCTTAGTTGCAGCATAAAGGTGGTCGATTGGTTACATTAGTCCACAGCCATGTGTTAATACTATGTTTACAGTGGTATAATGGCATGGTTACAGTGGCATGGTTACAGTAGCCTTTCATTGGTTATCTTGAGTGGTTCTCTCATTACAGTGTGGGTTGTTGGGCAGCAGATTACATTTGAGCTGCGGAAATCATACAACATACATCAGTCAGAATACGGTTTTAGATAAACAGCTTAGTTTTGACAGCCTTGCGGAAAGCAGATGGGAGGGTTAATTTCTGATGGACTGAGGCAGTGATTTCCATTGTCTGGATGAAATGATTGGGAATCTTGCACCACCGCCTCTAGCTCGTTTAATTATTGGGACCAGTAGTAGGTTGGTATATGGGTTTCTAGTAGGTCTTGTCTCCAGAGGCATGAGGACTCTGTCAGTGAGGTAGGGTGGTGCTGTGTGGTGGATGCATCTATGCGTGATGGTCAGTGTCTTAAACAGGATGCGCTGGCATACAGTTAGTCAGTGAGCAGCCGGATTGCTGGGTGCCTAGGATGTTATTGGATTCTAGGAATTCCTGGACTTGCAGCTAGGCTGCTTTGTCCAGAATCTTGAGCAGGAAGGGTACAGTGGTTATGGGTCTGTAGTTGTTGGGATTAGAAGGGTCAAGTGAGTTTTTTTAAGAGGGGCCGGACCCAAGCTTCTTTTAGGCTAGGTGGGACTGATCCTGATGCAAAAGTGGTGTTGATGAACACCATGATGAATGGTGTGAACAGGACCCCACGCTCCTTGAAGAGGGGTGCAGGACAAATGTCACCCTTGCAGGTTGAGGGTTTCATGTTCTTCATGATAGCCTAGACTTCATCTCATTGACATCCCTGAACAAGAAGAGGGTAATGTTGGTAGTCAGCTGTTTCGCTTTGGGTGGTTGAGACGTATTGGTGAGGAGTGGGTTGAGTTGATTAGCTCTGATTGTGTTCTGTAGGGTATCAAGCTTGTGGAACATGGCTGCTTGTATGTCAGCGCACCAAGCTTCATTCTTTAGCATGGTGGGAGGATGGGAGGTGGGAGTTTCTAGCTCCTTGAAGATGGAGAAAATGTCTTTGGTGTTGTATTTAGTATTATCTATTCTGTTGCTGAAAGAGTTTGCTTTGGCGATCACAATCACTTTTTTATATTTGTTCGAGAGTTTGTTGAACTCCAGTTTGTGTGGTGTAAATTGGCTTGCTTGCCATTTAGATAGGGCTGCATGCTTTTTGCTTTGTACGGCTAAGAGTTCAGGAGTGAACCAGTTGTTTGAGTGTTTAGTGTGTTTGGTTTACAGTCTTTTAATGTAGCAATGGCATCAATAGCTTCTGATAGAATGGTTTTGAGTGAGAGAGCCAGAGTCGAGTCTCCAGATCTTTGGACAATGGAGCCACCAGGACTGGGACTTTGAGATATGGTGTTAGCCTTTCTCTAGTGAGGAGGCGTGCACTTCTAGTGGATACTCAGGGGAGCGGTAGGGTGGTGGCTTTATAGGTTTTAGGAGTGTGAAGAGGAAGAGGTGGTGGTCAGTCCAGGGAAGAGTGAGGTTGGTTGTAACATTTGGGGCACAGTTGTGGTGGGCTAGCCAATTGATGGTTCGAACCTTGTTGTGGGTGGGGTTGGTAATTGATTGTGAAAAAACCTAGAGTTTCTAGTGCTTTGGCAAGGTTTTTAGCTGGTGTGTCCTTGGGGTCGTGAAGCCCTATGTTAAGGTTACCTGCTAGGATGACGTTAGAGGAAGTTTTGAGGTTGTCTGAGACAAGGTGCGTGATGGAGACGTTGAAGTCAGCTAGGGAACCTGGGGGGGCGATATACAATGTGGAAAGTGAGTGCAGTTGTGTGATGTGGCGATCTTTAACAAAAGGAGGTCGTAGTTACGGGAGTTGGTGTGGTCTGTTTTGTGTAAAGAAATTAAGTCTTTGGCTGTGAGAGCAATTCCATCCCCTTTGGTGTGAGGGCGGTCCTGGTGGAATATGGTGTAGCCCAGAGAGAGTGCTATTGCCAGAGTTGGGCCTGAGGCTTCCTGAAGCCAGGTTTCGGTCACCACACATAGGTCTAGGTCATGGGTGGTGAATAGATTGTGTAGGTCAGCTGCATGAGCAGGGATGGATCGAGCGTTGAGGAGGGTGCACTTAAGCTGTGTTTCAGTGACAGCTAGGTGTGTGGTTGCAGTAGCCTGCCTGTGGGTCGTGGTGCGGAAGGGATCCTTACAGGTGAGTGACTAAAGGGGGGGGCAGGCTGTGAGGCAGGTGATATGAAATCTACCTGCAATGGTGACCCTGATTTCATTCAAATGCTGTTTATCCAAGAGGTGATGCATCCAGGTTAGGTTTCAGTGCCGACCAAACATAGGTCCACCATGGAAAAGATGAAACACTGCTCTTTATCGACAGAGACTGGAAGCACTAACAAATCTGCCTGCCTAGATCTGTGAGTAAAGAATGGAGTGGCCCCCACTGGCTATATAATGCACCAGGGACGATGTGGGGTGATCCCTTGGCTTGTGTTCCATTTCTCAGTCTGTTGGCAGCAGCTTTCCAATTGGAGCATGAACATGCCACTGTCCCTTACAGGGTAGCTGTTAAAGTGTAGGCTTGAGACCCCATCTGTTATCACAACCACAAAAGAGTGCACCTTTGATCTTTACACCCACCTCCAGTGGCCTCCATTCTACACATGAAGAGCAAAGTAAACTGTTATTAGGTAAACACCCTCAATGGGGAGAACCAGCCGTGCCCAACACAGAGATTCCTGGGCACTCCAGCAAAGAAAGAAAATCACTGGAGAGACAAACCCGATTTCCAAATCAGCCACTTTATGGGAGTGCTATGTAATCAGTGCTGTGGGATGGAAGAGGAACAGAGACAGGAGCTGCGGCTCCTACGTGTATAGTTTTTAAGGCCTGGACTATTCCCGATGTGCTTTGTCCATCCTAGGTTAGGAGCTGTGTAATTCTTCTTGTGTATTTGGATACCACATCTGTTGTCAGACATGTTCACATGCTGACAAGGGGCATCAGGGCCAATGGCCGGGTAGGGTTTGCCAACACCTGCACAAATAAAACACAGCATTTACTGACTCATACATGCAGAGAATGTGCAGGGGCAACCACACAGCAAGAGACACTTGTTGTGCATGTTTATCTGCGAGGCTGAGCAACACAGCATGTAGACCTGGTTCGTGCAGCTCTATTTGAGTGTGAGTGTCCATGCTCCTCGGGTTTCAAAAAAGATATTCCAAGATGGAGGTCAGACTATATCCTGACTTGGTCCGTGCATGTAGGGTGAGGGTGAAGCTGCAAGCAATTGCTGCTTAATCAATCCAGTTAAACGTCTGGAACAGAGAGACATCTAAATGCAGTTCAGCATGGGTGGTTCTCGGGTTTGGGTGCCCTTCCCTATATGTATGCTTGCTGATAGCAGTGTGGCTGTTTAGCATTGGAAAAATACTTTTGGAGAGAGTTGAAAGTGAAGATAGGAGAATAATTTGGAGGATCAAAAGGAAGGAGCCTGGAGAGAGGTTGTCTGAAGGCAGGAGAGGTGGAGTGAGGTAGTGAAGCGTGAGTAGTTGGTGAGAGGTAACATCTGAAGAAGTGATGTTGTAGGATGGAGAGCTAATGGAGGTGTTGAAAAGAAGGTGTCTAGAGGACGTTCAAAATGATATCAAGAGAGGAGAGGAATAGTGTATTCTTGAGGTGGTTAAGGCAGACATTAAAAAAGAAGCAGGCAGAAGGATTATATTCAGGCAGACGTGTGAGGATATATCAAGATAAGAGATGATGTATGTATTCATATGGAGGTTGGGGAAGACACCAAGAGAGGAGAGAAGTATACTCAAGACGAGGTTGGAAGAGAAATCAGGAGAGGAAATGTACACAGCAGAATGGAAGAGACTTTAAGTAACATCTGGAGGAAGGGGTTGGGGAATGTGGAGGCGATAGTTGGAGAAGATGCTGGGAGGAAGAATGAGAGGTGTATTAAGGAGGTAATTAGAGAAGAGGAATGTAGGGAGAAAAAGGTGGAGGGGAAGTAATAGCAGAGAGTAGACTGATTAAGTTGAATAGAAGGAACATACATCTTACAAGCCAGACAAGATAGAAGTGAGGAGTCACGTAGACATGAGCATGGGGGAGCAGCGAGGAGGTAAAGACAGAGGTGAATGAGGAGTACAGTGGAGAATGGGAGGAAGGAGGAGCAGGAATACTCTCATTAGGTACAACAGCTTTGAAAGTCATAGGTGAGGTAGATTAGTGTGGGCTGTTTGTGGCATAAAGTCAGAACTCTGAGACAAGAAGGTGGTGATGATCTCCCCATGAAGTCTGTGAGCAGACTAATATTGTTCTTTGTGACCACACTCTGAGAGTTCTTCTATACTTGTTTAATCCTTGGACTGCTTTTCAAATATGAGTGTGAGAGTGCACTTAGGACTCAGATACCCATGTAACACTCCCAGAATACATGGGCATGAAGAAAACACGAATCCACAAAATGAAGAGTTACAAAAAAAGTGTTTGGGCTCTCAACGAACAAGACTGAGTGTCTGAGACATGAATATATATTTTACAGGTATGAATTCTCAGACTGGGGAGTATGAATCCCAGGAACTTTGTTTAAAACACCAAGCAATCCAAGTTATAGTTTGTGAGAAATTACACTGGCCCACAAGAGACCAGTCCACTAATTCCCCCTGTTAGGGTTCTTACCATAAGCTCCTAAGGTTTTGGAAAGTGGTTATAAGGGAATGAGGCATTATTGTGCCATTGTAACTAGCCCATATAAGCCTCTATGTGACTCAGATTTATTTTTGACTGGTGTTAATCCTGATCGGTTTATAACAATCCAAGGTAGACTAACTACTCAACCATCCAATAAGAAGGTTTGATAAGCAAGTGGGCAATCAAAGCCCTGTAGAATGTTCCGACTATGCTACACTTCACACTCAGTACCAACAAAGCAACACTGGTTTGGTTATCCCAATACAATGACACCAGTGCCCAAATCCTTAGATGACTCCAGCTTCTTCTAATCAATTGCAATGCAAAATGATATGACAAAGTTAAGGGGTGGGGTGAAATGAATTTCATCCAAAAATTGCAGAGAGAATCTATCTGAAAAATCTGTTGCCCCTGACTAGTCAAATGATTTGGCCCAGAGCACTGTTGTTTATTAGCAACTTGCAGAAAAGAGCAGGGTCTTGCTTTGATGAAGAAACTGTCCACAGAATGGTAACCGTGAACCATAAGTGAATGAAGGAATAACCAGAATGTGGCAATCCTCTGCAATTGACCACTTCGTAAGAGATGAGACCAGATAGGGAACTGTATGTCGGACATATAACCAGTTGGCACAGACTGCAATGCAGAGAGAGCCCATACTGAGCAGATTAAAGACTAAGGAAACATGTTGATAATTACATTGTCAAAAGAATGTTCAAAGGGGCCTTTGTACCGCATACAAAGGGTCAACCCAAGCAATAACGTTTTAACACAGAGACAGGGCAAACACACCTAATTAATATATGGTGCAACACACTCATATTCAAACAAAAATAGAAGATGAAGTGTACACTCTACCGCTGGTTGGGCAGCTGTCCTTAAATAAGGATCAAAAGGATAGAATGATTGTCTAACTATGCCTGCCTGCTAAGGGGTTCTCCCTAGGCTTCGCTGATGTGCCGTTTATCTAAAAGTGGATAGAAAAAGAAGAGGAAGCAGAGGATGGGATTAATGTTTTCTTATATCTTCTATTGTACCAGTGGGGGGGACTGTCCAAATCTAATGGCTAGTATATCACTTCATTCTAACATATCTCTAGCTTTATACACCACCAATGCGCAATACAAGAAGGTGGTCATCTTAATGACTTTTTACGGCAAAACCAATTTCATTATTCAATAGTCTAGGAGGCCATGTATTCCAAAAATGAATGGTTACAAAATGTGAAGACACAAATTATGATCCATGGTGGACCTATCGTCGGTACCGGTACAGCTAATGATCAATTATAAGCACTGTATTCATAGGTATGGTTTCTAACACCCTCAATGCAGTCTATGTTGTTGTCTACCAGTTTTAGTGGTTTGAATTTCTAGCACCCACTTTCCAGCTAATGGTAAAAAAGGATAAAAAATACTCACTGTTATTCTTTAAAATATTGGAATTAATGCAGCTGATGTGACATCACTGGTCCTGATGTCCTGAGGCATGCGGCTTAAAGAGGGCCTGCCCTCTTCCCTCTAAGTGATGACCCCTGTTGCTGCGCTTCACTCCTGGAGGCCATTTTTGCACCATATGCTCCATCAAATGCAATTATCAGGGGGTAAAGACAGCCTTTCCAATGAAGGACAAGGAAAGGGTTGAAAATGACGGCATTCTGCTTTATTTAACGTGGCACACTAGCAGCATTATGCATTCATCTTTGCAATAAATTTCCATTTTCAAAATCGAAGGAGGAAGTGGATTAAAAGAAGATGCACATGGATTTTCATAAATTGTGTTTGCAAGATTTCTGTTATTCTGCATTTTTTACAGCGATTCTGGAGGATTTCTTGAAATCAGTGACTCATATTAAGTTAGAGGTTACTCATAAAAACGTGGTTTGTGCAAATATCTCCAATATTTCCATCCTCCAAAGAGGTGGATACAAATATAATGCAAAAACTTTCTAAATATTTAAAAGCTTGATTTCTTGAAGGAAAGATAGAACAAGTACATAACAAAAATACATCTTAGCAGGGACACCAAAAGTCGTTCTAAAGTGAGCCCTTGTAATGCCCACCACCTCACTCCCTTTCCAATGTAGTGATGTTCCATTTCCTAATTTTAGATTGGTGGGGACTCAAAATACGACACTTTGGATTGAAGAACAACCTCTCTAATATCCAATTTATCCAACTGTCTGGATTATTTAGGGTATCACCCTTCCTCTCTGGTCTCTCTGAGCATATCATTTAGCCATTGGATTATGTGAAATAAATGTCATATCTGTGTGGTCACCATAACAATATCTGAAGGTTCCACGTTCAATGCAGGATATCCCTCAAGCTAATGTACTCCTGTTTCAAGACTAACACTGCCCTGATCCTGTTGAGTACTGCTAAGGGATTGAGAAATCCCTCTTAGATCCCTCACACTGTTTAGATGGGAGCCCCCTACATTGCAGTACTTCAAATAGAAACAATGGGCCTGATTCATGGAATGTTTTGCACGGTGCAAAGTGACTTTGCACTGCCAACAAATGTGTGTCTTGACTTGACATGGATTTGCAGAAGGTCAATTCGGGCAGTGCAGCTCGTTTAAACTGCCATGTAATAGGGAGGGAAGGTTGACAGGTAAGGTCAACTCAACAACCAGAATTGATCAGATAAACCTTGAGGCAATAGAAAACAAAGGATATCAATATCTGCAAATGAAGCCCGACTCTGACCATTAACGGTGCAAAGGTTAAAATCATTATTGTCCCTACGAGTATGAACAGTGCAGGGACAGGAACACTTTGGGGGAGTTTAGAGGGAGTCCAAAGAGCAGAGGGGGCCAGAGAGACTGAGGAAGAAGAAGGAGAAGGGAAACATTCGGCGGATGTTAGATGTAGAGCTAGAGCAGACCGGGTGCAAAGATTACGTTGGCACAAGAGGAAGGAAAGATCAAGCAGGACTTCTGTGTATTTGCGAGGCGCCCACCAATTTTACACATTGAGCAAAGTTGCCCAACCCTAAGCATCCCAATCTGCAAATAAACCCCCAGGGGTGTTTCATGAACGTCTAAATGCAAAACGATATTTCTACCTTAAGTTGTGTTTCAAAACACTTATATGTCATGCTTCCAAAGCACCCCACTAGATTAAGCATTGGAAGGTACATTGCATTTATGCTAGACTGCTTTAGAATTGAAATGCCTGCATGTCATACTTCAAAGCACTGGACTCTTTGAAGACGGAAAAGTGTAATACATTGAGCTATTCATGGGTTTCTTCCATAACCAATGTGGGTTCATTAAAACTCTAAGGGGGTAATTCATAGAATTCAGCGCACAAGTGGCGCACGCGGCTGGCGCACAGTGTGCGCGTGCGAATCCCTGCGCCAGCCGCGTGCGCAAGAATCCATTTCCGCGCACAGCGTATTCATGGATTCCAGCCACCAAAACCAGCCCTGGAGCACAGTGGCGCAGCGACCCTGCAGCAGCGCCAGTTACGCCCCCAAGAACGCCTCTCGCGCAGGGAAAAGCCATCAATATACCCAATCCAGCGCAAAGGGCTGCGCTAACCCTGTACCAGCACAGCAAGCGGGCTACGTGTATCACTGGGGTGCGCGGGAAGTACCTCACGCGATTGGCCCCGTGCGAGCAGGGTACGCGTATTTCAGGGGTGCGCGGGAAGTTCCACACGCGATTTCATCATGGTACGTGTATTTCAGGGGTGCGCGGGAATTTCCACACGCGATTGGGCCCGTGCAAGCAGGGTACGCATATCTCAGGGGTGCGCGGGAAGTTCCACACGCGATTCCATCAGGGTACGTGTATTTCGGGGTGCGCGTGAAGTTCCACACGCGATTCCATCAGGGTACGTGTATTTCGGGGTGCGCGTGAAGTTCCACACGCGATATCAGCAGGGTACGTGTATTACAGGGTGCAGGGGAAGTTACACACGCGATTCCAGCAGGGTACGTGTATTTCAGGGGTGCGCAGGAATTTCCACACGCGATTGGGCCCGTGCGAGCAGGGTAGGCGTATCTCAGGGGTGCGCGGGAAGTTCCACACGCGATTCCTTCAGGGTACGTGTATTTCGGGGTGCGCGTGAAGTTCCACCCGCGATTCCATCAGGGTACGTGTATTTCGGGGTGCGCGTGAAGTTCCACCCGCGATTCCATCAGGGTACGTGTATTTTGGGGTGCGCGTGAAGTTCCACACGCGATATCAGCAGGGTACGTGTATTCCAGGGGTGCGCGGGAAGTACCACACGCGATTCCATCAGGGTACGTGTATTTCAGAGTGCAGGTGGAGTTACACACGCGATTCCATCATGGTACATGTATTTCAGGGGTGCGCAGGAATTTCCACACGCGATTGGGCCCGTGCGAGCAGGGTACGCGTATCTCAGGGGTGCGCGGGAAGTTCCACACGCGATTCCATAAGGGTACGTGTATTTCAGGGTGCAGGGGAAGTTGCACACGCGATTTCAGCAGGGTACGTGTATTCCAGGGGTGCGCGGGAAGTTCCACATGCGATTCCATCAGGGTATGTGTATTTCAGGGTGCAGGGGAAGTTGCACACGCGATTTCAGCAGGGTACGTGTATTCCAGGGGTGCGTGGGAAGTTCCACACGCGATTCCATCAGGGTACGTGTATTTCAGGGTGCAGGGGAAGTTCCACATGCGATTTCAGCAGGGTACGTGTATTCCAGGGGTGCGCGGGCAGTTCCACACGCGATTCCATCAGGGTACGTGTATTTCAGGGTGCAGGGGAAGTTCCACATGCGATTTCAGCAGGGTACGTGTATTTCAGGGGTGCGCGTGAAGTTACACACGCGATATCAGCAGGGTACGTGTATTTCAGGGTGCAGGGGAAGTTACACACGCAATTTCAGCAGGGTACGTGTATTCCAGGGGTGCGCAGGAAGTTCCACATGCGATTCCATCAGGGTACGTGTATTTTAGGGTGCAGGGGAAGTTCCAGATGCGATTTCAGCAGGGTATGTGTATTTCAGGGATGCGCGTGAAGTTCCACACGCGATATCAGCAGGGTACGTGTATTTCAGGGTGCAGGGGAAGTTACACACGTGAAATCAGCAGGGTACGTGTATTCCAGGGGTGCGCGGGAAGTTCCACACGCGATTCCATCAGGGTACGTGTATTTCGGGGTGCGGGGGAAGTTCGACACGTGATTCCATCAGGGTACGTGTATTACAGGGGTGCGCGGGGAGCACCACACGTGAATTGCATGTGTGGGCCCTCCCAGGTGTTCCCTCTACACCCTCCACGGCACCTGCAGGTGGCTCACACCACAGGGGCCTACCCTGCACATGTCCTGCAGGCACCCCATCCACCATGGCCATGCCCCCCAGCCAACCCACATGTCAACTTGCACTACTGCCCACCAACGCATGTCCCCCTGCACCCCCAGCCACCAGGGGCACCAACCACCAGGCCCCCACCCATGTCTCCCACCACCCCCACCCCCCCAGTCACCAGGGGCAGCCTCCACCAGGCCCCCACTCATGTCTCCCACCACCCCCACCCCCCAGCCACCAGGGGCAGCCTCCACCAGGCCCCCACCCATGTCTACCAGCACCCCCACCCCCCAGCACTGTGGGGCACCTGCCAGCAGGCCCCCACCCATGTGCAACTCATGTACCCCTGCACCCCCACCCCCCAGCACTGTGGGGCACCTGCCAGCAGGCCCCACCCATGTCTCCCACCACCCCCACCCCCCAGCAGTGCAGGGGCAGCCTCCACCAGGCCCCCACCCATGTCTCCCACCACCCCCACCCCCCACTCCCTAGGGCCAGCCTCCACCAGGCCCCCACCCATGTCTCCCACCACCCCCACCCCCCCCAGTCACCAGGGCCAGCCTCCACCAGGCCCCCACCCATGTCTCCCACCACCCCCACCCCCCAGGGGCAGCCTCCACCAGGCCCCCACCCATGTCTCCCAGCACCTCCACCCCCCAGCAGTGCAGGGGCACCCACCACCAGGCCCCCACCCATGTCTCCCACCACCCCCACTACCCAGCCACCAGGGGCACCAACCACCAGGCCCTCACCCATGTCTCCCACCACCCCCACCCCCCCAGCCACCAGGGGCAGCCTCCACCAGGCCCCCACCCATGTCTCCCACCACCCCCACCCCCCAGCCACCAGGGGCAGCCTCCACCAGGCCCCCACCCATGTCTCCCAGCACCCCCACCCCCCAGCACTGTGGGGCACCTGCCAGCAGGCCCCCACCCATGTGCAACTCATGTACCCCTGCACCCCCACCCCCCAGCACTGTGGGGCACCTGCCAGCAGGCCCCCACCCATGTCCAACTCATGTTCCCCACCACCCCCACCCCCCAGCACTGTGGGGCACCTGCCAGCAGGCCCCCACCCATGTCCAACTCATGTTCCCCACCACCCCCACCCCCCAGCACTGTGGGGCAGCCTCCACCAGGCCCCCACCCATGTCTCCCAGCACCCACACCCCCCAGCAGTGCAGGGGCACCCACCACCAGGCCCCCACCCATGTCTCCCACCACCCCCACCCCCCAGCCACCAGGGGCAGCCTCCACCAGGCCCCCACCCATGTCTACCAGCACCCCCACCCCCCAGCACTGTGGGGCACCTGCCAGCAGGCCCCCACCCATGTGCAACTCATGTACCCCTGCACCCCCACCCCCCAGCACTGTGGGGCACCTGCCAGCAGGCCCCACCCATGTCTCCCACCACCCCCACCCCCCAGCAGTGCAGGGGCAGCCTCCACCAGGCCCCCACCCATGTCTCCCACCACCCACACCCCCCACTCCCCAGGGCCAGCCTCCACCAGGCCCCCACCCATGTCTCCCACCACCCCCACCCCCTCAGGCACCAGGGCCAGCCTCCACCAGGCCCCCACCCATGTCTCCCACCACCCCCACCCCCCAGCCACCAGGGGCAGCCTCCACCAGGCCCCCACCCATGTCTCCCAGCACCCCCACCCCCCAGCAGTGCAGGGGCACCCACCACCAGGCCCCCACCCATGTCTCCCACCACCCCCACTACCCAGCCACCAGGGGCACCAACCACCAGGCCCCCACCCATGTCTCCCACCACCCCCACCCCCCAGCCACCAGGGGCAGCCTCCACCAGGCCCCCACCCATGTCTCCCACCACCCCCACCCCCCAGCCACCAGGGGCAGCCTCCACCAGGCCCCCACCCATGTCTCCCAGCACCCCCACCCCCCAGCACTGTGGGGCACCTGCCAGCAGGCCCCCACCCATGTGCAACTCATGTACCCCTGCACCCCCACCCCCCAGCACTGTGGGGCACCTGCCAGCAGGCCCCCAACCATGTCCAACTCATGTTCCCCACCACCCCCACCCCCCAGCACTGTGGGGCACCTGCCAGCAGGCCCCCACCAATGTCCAACTCATGTTCCCCACCACCCCCACCCCCCAGCACTGTGGGGCACCTGCCAGCAGGCCCCCACCCATGTCCAACTCATGTTCCCCACCACCCCCACCCCCCAGCACTGTGGGGCACCTGCCAGCAGGCCCCACCCATGTCTCCCACCACCCCCACTCCCCAGCAGTGCAGGGGCAGCCTCCACCAGGCCCCCACCCATGTCTCCCACCACCCCCACCCCCCAGCCACCATGGCCAGCCCCCACCAGGCCCCCACTCATGTCCCCTATCACCCCCACCCCCCAGCCACCATGGGCAGCCTCCACCAGGTCCTCACAATCCCAAATCATGTGCGTTATGGTCAGCCTCCACAGCCAAAAAGCCCTACCAAGTAACCCATTCACCCACATGGAAATGGAAATTACATGTTACACCCCCAATGTTCATAAAGCAAATGAACCCATGTCCGTCACACACAATGGTTGCAATGGAATGGGAAAACACCCAACATGACATGCATGAAACCAATGAGATGATACCACACAGTGAAGTATGAAAACAAAATTGTATTAAAAAAAAAGAATGCAAAAGAAATGAAACAAACTACAATGGCAATGAAAAAAAGATAAGTTGCATGTCCGTTTAAAAAAATAAAAACACCAAATCCTAATCCAAAAAAATGTTGTCCAAAGTCAAATGAGAAATAAAATCTAATGAAGAACTATGTACAAAACATTCAAGGGTCCATGAGCCCAACTGAACAAAGGAAACCTACAAAAAACCAGAACTAAAATGCAACTATATACAAAAAGTGGAGCAGTGTCCGTCGACTCAAAATCATAAGAACAAACAAAGGAAACCTAAAACTAAAGAACTATATACAAAGGCGGCGGGCAAGTCCAGCGGCTCACTCCGTGGTGTTCCGGGCAAGGGCATCATCGAACTCCTGTTCGATGTCCCGGAGGTGGCCCTGTTCCATGGCCCCGAGGGTCCGCAGGGACGACGCTGTGTCCTCCTCCAACCCCCTGCGGATTGCCTCGAGGCACTCGGCCCGCCTCAGGGCCCTCCGCATTGAGTTCTCCGCCCTGACCATTGTGAGCCGCGCCTCTTCCGCCCGCCGCCGCTCTGCGCCTATCTGCTGGCCCAACCGCTGCCACACAGAAGACACACCCCGTCCTGGGTCAACCTGCCCTCCGGCCGATGCCTGCCCCTCCGATGTTGAAGGCCCCGAGCCTTCATGGCTCCCACCACGTTGCTGCTGCGCCTCTGCCCGTGCACTGCCTCCTGCTGCCTGCACATCCTCCACCGGCTGGGGTGAAGTTATTGATGTGGCCACCCCTGCTGGACGTCCGACTCCCGACTGTGGCAGGGATGCCTCCTCCACCAGCCTGGCCGCACCGTCAGAGGCAGCTCCACAGGGCACCCAGGTGACTGATGGGTGGGAAGATGGCACAGAGGACGACTGGCGCATAGGGAGTCCAGTTGAGGAGGGGGTCGGAGCAAGCCCCATCAGACGAAGGAATCCGGCCTGGGTGACCTGTCCCAGCAGGCTGACGTGGTCAACGAGCCATTCGAGATGACGTGCAGTCTCTCCATGAAAAGACTGCAGGTCACCTCGCATGGCCCGTTGACGCAACGCCACACCAGCCAGGACAGGCTCAACCCGGACCTGGATAGCCATGTCCGCAGGCAGAGGAAGGCCAGTTGACGTCAGCTCATCCCCTGCCTGAAAACAGGTCTGGACGTAGGCATCCCTGCTGGTGCAAGATGATGCAGGGACAGGATCGGGGACAGGATTGCACACAGGCACCTCCGCGGCGGCCTGTGCTGCCTCCTGTCCCTGGTCTTGCACTGCACCACTAGCACCAGTGGGATCCCCACCTCCAGACCCCGTCTCTGGTGCTTGCACGGCCTCCTCCTCCACCAAACCCCCCACCAACCTGGATGACTCCGTGCCATCTTCCCCTGTTGGGCCCTGTGGGGTCCCAGCTGCCCCTTCTGCTGCCGAGGAGTCCAACTCCAACCTCCGCCTCTTGGACCTCCCCCCGGCAGCTGCGGCCTGGGACGCGGCACCGGACTCCTCACTCCCCGACGAGATGACAACATGGGAGGGGAGCCGGGCCTCGCGTCTCCGGCTGGCGGTGGGATCCCCGCCGCTGTGCTCCACAGCACCTTCTCCGCCCTCTTCATCAGTTGACGCTGCAGACAGGGAGAAACAAAACACAGGCATCAGGGCACTGTACAATGGACACATACACACATGACAGTTGCACATGAGTGGCATTGGCAAACCTCAGACATGTCATCACAATCCCCAACACACATGTCATTACAACTCGCACACATGAGCCATACCACAGCCATATCGCAACTGCCACCACCATCCATACACATACAACAGCATGAGCAGCCAAAGGTGAGCCAGACATCACATGCAACACAGGAAGTGCACCACACATGTACACACACCACCACACTTGCATGCATGTGTACACCTCTGCCAAGTGTCGCACTGTTCAGAAGGGCATCCATGTCACATCTGCCAATCAGGCTTCCACATACCGCTGTCACATGCATCCATGTTGCATCACTGTTGCACCCTTGTCAAATACACACACATGCACATGTACACAGTGCTGATACATGCAGCCAAAAACAACATACATGCGTGACATCACGGACATGTCTACTTACATACACATTCATCCAAACATGTGTGCCCACACAACTGCATTTGGCATGCAAGCCTACACACACAAGCACCATCCATGTCTCACACATTACAGCCCTCGCATGTGTCAGCCCCACGGCCCTGTACACCCCCACCCATACTCAACCCCATACAAACAGATGTGCAACCTGCACACTACCGAATAATCACCACACGCACTGCTCACAATCAGGATGCATGTACACTCACCGCTCGACTCCAGACGGGTCTGCTTCTCTAGGACCTGGACGTGGAGCGCTGGGGATATGCGTTCCAGGACCCTCATCTGTTCTTCCGACAAGTGGCCCCGGTGCCCCTTGGCATCCGCTGCCTTCAAGAGGCGCCGGGCCTTGTTCAGGGTCCTGGACCTGAAGTCCTCCCAGCGCTTCCTGACATGTTGTAAGTCGCAGACTGCCACCCCCTCCGCGTTGATGGCAGTCACGATGTCAGTCCAGATCCGAGTCCGTCCTTCCTTGTCGGCGCGGGAACTTCCGAAGAGGGCATCATACTGCCCCAGGACTTGCTCCACCAGGACACCAACTTCGGTGGCACTGAAGCTGGTGCCCGTCTGCCTCTTTGGCCGGGGGTTGTCAGTGGTCACAGATGGTGTTTGTCCCGACATGACAACCCCAGAGGCAGGAGTGGGTGGGCAACTGGGTCCTGGGGCTGGGCTGTGGAGCGATGGAATCCCAGTCGGGAGTCTTCGGTTCCAGCAGGGGTGGTCACAGCAACAGCACCCCTGGCTGATGTGCAGGCAGCAAATGGCAGTGCACGTGGGCAGCAGGCAGTCAGGAAGCAGCAGATGGCAGGTGGGAGCATGCTCGAGGCTCTGGGGGGCAGTAGTTCGGCCTTCTGGGCAGGAGCGTGGCCTTCCGTGTGCATACGCGTGGCCAGCTTGATACGGAGTGATTTGGCACGTGAAAAATCTGCACGTCAGCGTGTAATTCTAGGAAAGGCCCTTAGCGCGTAAGCGCGTCTGCACGCATACGCATTTTCATTGGACAGAAGGCCCCTCAAGCGCAAGCGCCCATGTGACGTGACACGTACAGACGTGCATGCGCATTTCAGCGCGCGTGAAAAACTGCACGTCCGCGTGTAATACGAAGAAAGGGCCATGCGCGTAAGCGCGCGTGGAAACTGCACGTCCGCGTGTAATACGAGGAAAGGGCCTATGCGCGTAAGGGACGTGACACACGCGTGCGTTTCCCTCAGCACGGGTTAAAGGTGAGCGGGCCCAGCAGTTCGCTGTACGTGTGTACCGACGTGTGTTGCTGCTTCCTGTTGTTTCGCGCGCCATCACAACTTCACAGCTATCAAGGACGTATCTCTTCTTTTGGCGGGGGTATTGGCTAGGCGTGTTTTTCTGCATCGCGCTAGTCAGACGGTGAGTCACACACGCTCTTTTTCCCACTGCGGGTGCCCCTGTGTATCGCACCCATTTTCGATGTCATAGTAGCCTGCGTGTCCCACGCGTACGCGTTATTCGTGTTACTGGGTGCCACCGCGTACTGCGGGAGGTTGAATCCACGCACGTAGGCTGCAGGGTTGCGTGCACGGTTTTACTGCAGTTTTGGGGTGCCTGAGCGTTGCGTGACCCGTCACCACATCACCGGGGTCACATACAGCCTTGCAGGTGCAGGGGGGCTGTTAACATCTTGCTTCCCACCCCCTTCACCCCAATTGCCCAGGTCAATTGTGGTGTACACCTCCCATTGGCACCACTCCATCTGTGCCAGCACTACTACATCTGTGCCATGGTTGGGAGGCCACCAAAGGTGAGGGGCGCCTCAGCTGGGCGTACTCCTCGTGGCGGGCGTGGTCGGGGACGTGGCCGTGGTGACCAGGGAGTAGGGGGACTCCAGGGTGTCCAGGGCAGCCACAGAGGGGGAAGAGGCAGGGGTGCGCCACTTGAGCACAATGTTGTGCCATGTGTCGGTGCAGCCATGCCACCACCCCCTGTGGTTCCGGGGGATGCAGCTCCTGCATCTGGCACTGGCACCGATATGACCCAGCAGTCCGTTCCATCGACTGCCACGGGCCCAAGGGTGGTGGTAGCTGCAGGTGCAGCTGTGGACACCGCCACCCAGGCTCAGGGTCTGCCAGCGCAGGCTGCGTTGGCACTTGAAGAGCCCTTGGTAGATCTCCAACAGGCCAGGGGGGAAACCATAGGGGCAGGCCGGGCTGCTCAGACCAAGACACGTGTCCCTGGGGCAGTCATGTCATCTGCTGCCCCGAACAGCCGGGTGTTGGCAAGTGCAGGGGCAGATGCACCCAACAGCACCCTGGTTGTGAGTCTGCCAACCAGGACCGTTGCGGCCAACCACCCTGCCACAGCTGATGTTGCTGCGCAGGGTCCATTAGTGGGCACCCAGCTGCCACTGACACAAGTCAGGCCTCTGGTCATCCCTCCACCTGCCACTCCCTTGGCTCAATCCACCGAACCCAGTGGCCATGCTGGTCAGGGCGGCATTAGCCAGCCAGGGTCTGCGCCACAGTCCAAGAGGAGGAAGGTTGCACCTGCAACACAGGCTGGGACCCCACACACAGCCACGACCTTCTGCACGTCGAGGAAGAAGCCTTTCTGTAAGCAGGAACTGGACTTCCTCATGGACTACGTGCGGGGCCACAGCCGTGACATGCTAGTGGGTGCCAATAGTCAGACCACGGCTGCCCAACGTGACACCCACTGGAAGCATGTTGCGGAACATGTCAGTTCATTCGGCCATGAGGTGCGCACGGCGCAGGAGTGCAAAAAGCGTTGGAATGACATCAAGCGCAGCACTAAGGCCAAGCGTGCCTCAAATTACAACTTGACTCTGGTGACTGGCGGTGGGCCTGCACCAGAGGAGGAAGAACTCACTCCGCATGAGGCTCTCGTTGCGGAGTTCATACCACCTGAATTGGTCGAAGGAGTGGGAGAGAAGCTGGACTTTGATGCCCAGTCCAGTGAGTGTTGATGCGTGTTTGTTGAGGACGTGTGTGTTTCACTTGTGGGATGTGTTGTGCATGATTGCTGCTACATGTGACGTGTACATGGTTCTGATGTGTAAGTAATGCAATGCTACCATCATGCATGTCTCCTCTGCCTGCATGCGGGACTCCATGTAGGCATGATCCCTTGCCCCTCCTCCGCCACTCTGCACCCCAGTTCCACCTTTGCACTGGTCTGCTCCAATCTTGCCAATGTGTACTTTCTTGTTCATGTGTCCTGTGTAGATGCTAACTTCCAGCGTGGAATCTGCCAGACATATGCCATGTGGTACAGCCTTAGTACTCGATGCAGGGTATCTCACTTGTACTGTGCATGGGTCAGATGTCCCGCAGGGACATGAGTGCCCATTCATGCTCCATGTGCATTGCACGCATGCCCCTATGTGTCCTTGACTGGATGATCACTGTAATATAAGTCCTTGGTTACATACATTGCCTGCCATCTCATCAGCCTTCCCATGTCAACTGTGCCTCAGTCCTGCGTTGCACACATGTTTAGGCTCTGACAATCTGTGTGGCTCACAGGCATCAGCCTGTTCAATGGCCAATGACTCTGTCCAACTCTTGTTGTGTCTTCTTCACACGTGGGCGGCCTCCGGAGTTTCCATCATGTGTCCTGCCCACTGTCCCAGCATCATTTGCAGTGTTGTAATTTGAATCACATGAAGCTGTTGATGCCAGTCAACACTGCCTGTCAATACACAGGTGTATGGTCAACCTTTTGATACCATGCTAGGCATCCCTGCTTTGGTACTGGGGTGGAGAGGTGCTTGGCTTCTAGGCATGGTACACATTGAATGCACAATGCACGTGATGTCTGATTTTGACATTGCACTGCCTTCACATTTCCTGGCACACACCATGTAGTGCTTGTACATGTAGGTAGTGAGTGGCGTACACATTTTCTGCACTGCATAGACCCACTTCCATGGAAACTGCCACCTTTCAACAGGTCTGATCACAGAAGCTATTCAAAGTAGACCCAGCATGCATGCCAGGTCATATGTTGTGTGTCACATGTCTGCCTGATGTCGGTGTGTGTGTGTGTCGTGTGCTTCTGACATGTGTATTGACCTTTTCCTCTCTATTTTTCAGGTGGTGACGCAATGGAGGCAGAGGATGGTGTTGTCATGCCAGACACAGGGTTGGTAACGTCACATCAACCCGGCACTAGTGGGGGTCATGGGGTGGTAGGCCACGAAAACCCCCAAGTGCTGCAGTCCATCTTGTCTCTGGCTGCCTATGAGTCCAGCCTTGATGACGACTCTGACGTCCATGTTGAGTTGGATGACCATCAAGTCCATGTGTCAGGGGTGAGTGATTCTGACGTGGACACTCCTCTGTCTGCGACCCCTGCACTGAGGGATCAGACAGTCTTGGTTCCTCCGCCCGTGGTGGATCGGGACGCAGGGTCACCCTCCACACCAGTCACTTATGTACCTGGGACATCACGTCGACGGGGGCATGTAGTCGTGCAGCCGCAGGCGGTGCCAACACAGCGAGGACCCCCGGTCCTTGGGTCCCGCAGGAGTCAAGCCCGGCAACGCGGTCGCCACGCGCAACCGCTGTATACTGAGTGGGAGCAAGACATGACTGCCAATTCCGAACGGCAGGGGGCAGCAATGGAGAACATCGCTGAGAGCATGGAGCTTGTGGCCCGATCTGTGCTCCCCACTGCTAGGCAGGTGCTTCTCCAGCAGCAGGCGGCACGGTCCATGGCCAGCTCGCTCAGGCTGGGCATGTCGGCCTCAAAAAGGGCACGCCAGGCTGAAATGTCGTCTCTGCGTCAAGCAATTGCTGCTCACGCAGAGGCGCACATGGATGCCTTGAGGGAGGAGTATGCCTCCCTCAGATCCACTCTGGGTGTCCTTATGATGTCCCAGAGGCAGCAGGCAGAGGAGAGGTTTGCACAGCTTGAGCGTACCATCTCGGCTGAGCTACAGGCTTGCCGGGAGGTGCAGCGGTTGTCCAGCCAGGCCTTGCAGGAGGAACTCCGTGTTACACATGCTACCTTGCAAGAGGAAGCACATGTATCACGGGAGGTTCTGCATGCAGACCTACGTCACATCGCCACACAGAACCAGGCTCACCCATCCGGCAGACTTGCTGCTGACGAGGGGTAAGCTGCGGCTAGGCGTGGCCAGGCTACTGTGCCACGTCCTCCGTTCCAGGATGAGCCAGACTCGGACGACCATCTATCTCCCACATAGGTCGTGCTGTGCAGGCGTTGAGCCCATGGAGGATTTTATTTTGGCTCAGCATCATCGCATGTGGATGTTGAGCAGCACCCTGTACCTCCCCCCTCCTGGGTGCCTCCCCTCCCCCCCGGGTCGTATGTGGCCATTTTTGATTTTTCTTTTAGTTTAGTTAGTTAAGTTTCTGTTTGATAGTTAGTTTAAATCGGTAATGTAGGTTTTCCATAGTTAGTGTAATTAGTTAATAGTTGATTTAGTTTAAAATTGCTAGTCTATTGTGCTTTCATGTGACGGTGCGATGCTTTGTGGCTTTTGAAGGCATCCACTGTCTGTTCCAGCTGGGCCCTTCATGGTTGTCTTGTGTATGTGTTTGCTGCTTGCGTTCCTTGACTCACATATGCCACTCCTGCCTCCCTTATCCATGGGCTCGCAAGGATGGTTCGGTGTTACAGCATTTTACACAAGGGCATTGGACTGTCATATCTGTGGCATGTCTGGTGCTGTGTGACTTGTGTTGACACCCCTAGTGGGGATGATTTAGGTGTCATTGTCCACTGTTCAGCTTTTGCTAGATGGGGTGTGTCATGATTAATGTGGACATTGATTGCTATGCATTGTGTAGCATGTTTCTTATCTTTCCTGTACATGTGCTTGTTGCAATTCATGCTGTAGATAGTGTACCACACTTTGGAGGTGAAAGACGGACTGATGGTGTGATTTGTGATGTGACTCTCTGACATGGTCAAGTAATGAGATGCCTGATGAGACACACACAGATGACTTTGAAGCATTAATCTTGTGTTTCATGCCCTTTCTGCAGGGGGATGAGCCTCCAGAGCACCTTTGCCAGCAGACATGGCCCATTGGACGACGGAATTCTGGACCCGTTTGTTGGTGCCCACATGCACATGTGTGGAGAAGCAGAGGCACAGTGATTGCAGACCCACATCCTAGAACTGCTGACATGTTCCAAGGAACTCCAGGCAAGGTGAGCATCACAGGGGGGCCACGACACAGCAAAGCTTGCACCAGGCGAGTTGCACATGCAGGCTTAGTCACAGCACTGAGGGTGAGCTTAGACGAATATTGGTGTTGAAGCACACAATGCAGCTCAGATGTATTTGTGGACTGATGGCTGCTGATAGTAGGGTTGTCTGGGACACATGCAGGGGCAATGGCACATACCCTCCGGTACACCAAGGTCCATTGAGGCACTTGTATCAACCATGTAGCCTTCCGAGACATGGAAAGGGGCAGCTCACAGGGACATGCAGCAAGGGACATACTCGGGTGCAGTGCATGTCTTTTCCACGTACTTCATGATAAATGCACTGCCAACTTTGTTTCGGTCATGGTGGTACGCAACTTGCTCTGTAGTCATGGCTTGCTATATGGGTCTGTCTGCTTACCCAGGGAACATTGCATGTTGTGTGAATTGTGACACATTGGTGTTCCATTTTCCACGCACCCAGCAGCGGCTGCCTTACTGCATTGACTGTGTATGACCCGTCACAGGGGTGATGTTATATATGGGTACGAAGCATCAACCACAGATTGTCTGTTTGCAGAGTAGTCTGTTGCTATGGGGCATGTTTGGTGTTGTGTTTTTGTGCAATTGGCACGTACAGGTTGTTGACTGTGTCTCTCTTTGCAGCATTGCAGTGCTCCTGTAACCGGACCTGAGAGTGCGCAGGCAGGAGGCCAGCACTCAAAACCAGAGCTAAGTGTCTTGTTGTTTTTCTTACAAACTGCTCTGCATAGGCTTGCTCGGGAGTGTACTGATGCATGGATGTATGTGTGGTTCAATTTGGTATGTTTTTTTCTCCCTAATCACCCGTGATCCTATGCAATTTTGAAACCTGTACCCTCTACCCGGTGTTCCTGCTTCCCGTGCCTATCCAAGCAACGTTCCCTGACCCTCTTTCCCCACTGGGGTTGCTGATGCCTGTGTAAGCCCCAAACTTGTAGGCGCCAAAACCCTAGAGGGGGTGGTTGGTTCGTACCACTCCTGAGCCTGGACTACAGAAGGCCATGAAAATGATGTCCAAGTCTGTTTGGATTGTGTATGTGTTCATGCAGGTTGTACATTTTCGTGCATTCCCTAGTTTCATGTGTCATTCCTCCTCCCCTCTCCTGCCGCTCATTCCAGTCATCCAGTGTGTCAACACCTGTCCCGACTGCATATCCCTGAACCTCCTTCCCCACCAGGGTCTCAGGGGCCTGTGTGAGTTTGACCTTGCAGGCACCCGGGACATGGTGGGGGTGGTAGTTTCGTGACACTCCCGCACCTGTACAGGGGACCTCTGACAGTACACATCCATTCATGGTGCATCATCCTATGTCATGTACCACACATGTCTCACATCCTGTCGTGACATTGTTTTGCTGTGCTACCTTGGCTGTTGCATCATTGTGGTAGTACTTGGCCTTTGTGAGGTACTGCTACGTCAAGTCATCTACTGGAGGGTGTTTGGGTTCGTTTTTATGCCTTGGATTTTGTGATTTCGGAAATGAGTGTGGATTCTGAGGGTTCAGGCATCTTTTTACACACAAGGTGGGAGATGGTGACGAAGGGTAAAGGTGATCCTGTGGCCAGGTGGAATTGAGGTTTGGAGGCTCCATGACCCAGGTGCAGTTGTTCAGTGGGTCATGGTCATTTGTGAGGGGGGGGGGGGGTTGTTGTTGATAGTTGCCTTGCCCTGCAGTGTGATGGGAACTCTGACATAGTAATGGTGGTATCCCATGTACATGTTGTGTTCTGCTGATCAATGCCTGTTCATGTGTTGTGTTTTCCTTTCAGGTGCGAGGGGATAGTTGTGGTTTGACATGCTGGGGTGTACACATGGTGGATGTTCACATGTTATGTGTAGGGAACACTGATGGTCACTTGAGTGCACATGCATATGTGGAGTGCATGTCCTTGCAGAACCACACACTTGCACTCTGATGCACTACATGTACTCCACCCTTGCATATACACGTGTACACTGTTTGCCTTCTGGTGCCCACTGTGTCCCGGCAGCACATGTTCTGTGACCGATCATGGATCCAGTACATGCCTAATTTGATATTTGACGTGGTCTGTCACTTAGATGTGATGCTCAGGGTGTGCACTGAGCAGTGTGATGCAGGAGTAGGACACTGCACACATGAGCTGCAGTGTTGATTTTGCAATGCATAATGTGCATGTAGACAGCCATTCATTGTGATGTTACGTCTACGACTGTTGTAATGCATTTGGAAATGACTTATTTTGGGTGTGAGGTTGTTGGTCTGTCATTTCATCTGATTCCGGGTTAGGCAGCAGTGTCCGATGCCACTGTGCATTTAGGACATGGCAATGTGTACCTTATCGTTACTGCATTGGTGTATGGGTATTGCGTGCCATGTCATGTTGATGTTTGGGAGGGTTTGAGTGACATGACAGTGATGGCCATGGCCTGGTTTGCAGGTGTGTGTGATGCACACCTTGCATGTCAGTGTCATCCGCTTCTCAGAGCAACTAGCTGGGGGTAGATTTCTCTCCGCAGCAGGGCCCTCCCCCTGGAACAGACTTCCGGCCTGACTTGAACTTGAGGGGAATCATCTCCAGTTCTGGAAGCACCTCAAGACCTTCCTCTTTGCTTCTGCTTACTGTCTGCCTCTCCCTTGCAGAATTCTCCACTGGAACTGCACAGGAGCTGCAACTGGGCCACTCTCACCGACCTTGGTCCCTGACCCAGCCACTCTCCACTTGCACTGCCTCCCTGGCAACCCCTGCACTGCAGTACTGTCTCTCTATCCCTACAGCCCTCCCTTCCCAGCACTTGTCTGCACTTACCTTTGTAGTTGCCACCAGGCGACCTATGTATTATTTTTTTGGGCTACTTCCCCTGTACTGGACTCCCCCCCACCCTTCCCCTTGCACTTTTCCCATTCCCCCTACCCCTGCACGATCCCAATGACACCTGGCCTAGTAGTACCGTTCTCTGTGTTCCCTTGTTCCCCCCTCCCTGCCTCATTGCGCCTTGGAATACTTGTGTATGGCCCATATCATGTCATATGTCATGTGTGCCTTTTGGTCACACAGGATAGCTTGTGTTTAAGTAGCTAGGGATGCAGACGATGTGGCACTTCCATGGCAACTATCTCAGGGTGGTGGGTTGTGACAGTTGACTGTCTCTTTGTCATCATCGATTGTCACCTGGTATGTGCCAGGCCTGTGTGCACTCCGCAGGGGTGGGAGTTTAGGTGAAAAATGTGGCCACAAGCTGGGTCCGGGCTTCCTCGCCACGTGCCCTGTCCCCTCCCATGGGCAGCGCCTGTGGTTGGGGATGTGGGGGCACCACCATGTCCACCGGGACGCCCTGCCGTGTTGCAACATTGTGCAGGACACATGCTGCCACAATGATCCTGCACACTACTGGTGGTGCATAGAGTAGTTGCCCACCAGAGCGGTCAAGGGAGCGAAAACGTGACTTGAGCACTCCGAATGTGCGCTCCACTATGCCCCTGGTTGCAATATGGGCGGCGTTGTATCTTACCTGGGGTGGTGTGGTGGGGTTCCGGATTGGCGTCATCATGTGGTTGCTCAGAGGGTAGGCACTGTCCCCTGGGGAGATGATAATAGTTGAGATTATTAGGGTTTGGATATTTGTCTGTGTGTGACTTGCATGCATGTGCAAGGGCATTTGTACTGACCTAGGAGCCATGTGTCGCCATGCTGCCCAGCTTCCAGGGCCCGGCTCAGGGCGGACATTCTGTATATGAAACTGTCATGGGTGGAGCCAGGGTAGTTTGCATAGACAGAGGTGATGATTCCCTTTGCATCACATACCACCTGTACATTGATGGAATGCCAGTGCTTGCGGTTTCGGTAGATGTGCTCAATGGCCCTAGGTGGACGTAGGGCCACATGGGTGCAATCTATGGCACCGAGCACTTTGGGGAAGTGTGCTACCCTGAAAAAATCCAGGACAACGGCCTGCCTTTCTGCGGGTGTTCTGGGCATGTATATGTGCCTGCGGACTGAGGGGCGCGCTGTCATGATTGCCAGTACCTGGTGTAGGCAGCGTGACTGCGTGGCCTGTGAGACCCCCCCCACTATGGCAGTGGTCCGCTGAAATGACCCAGTGGCCAAAAAATGCAGGACATTGAGCAGCTTCTCCAAGGGGCTCAATGCTTGGGAGCAAAGGGTGGGGGATGTGAGGTCATCTTCCCACTCCCTGACCAGGTCTAGGATGATATGGGGTGGAAACCTATACCTGCCATAGACCTGGTCGTCAGTCATCCCAAAAAGGCTTGTCCGTGGTGCGAAAATGCGTGCCCTGGCTATTCTCCTCCTCCTGCGGTGTCCCATGATCAGTGCAGCGACAAATGGGGCATTCATCGTAGCTGTATATACGCGTTTGTTGTTTGCGCGCACTTTTATGCTGTGCGCGGGGATGCTTCCGCCTGCCTTCGTGTGGCAGACGCGTTGACGCCTGTGCACGTCTTTTGCCGTGCGCGGGTTTCCCGTATTCGGATACGGTCCGAGTGTCATCGCGTGTGATCGGAGGGGAGTGTGCGTACACGCAACTGGCCTGGGTACGTGTGTTCCGGGGTGCCGGGAACATTCACACGCGATTGGTGGAAATCCACGTGTGTTCTGTCATCACGTGCAATGAGAGAAACACCTGCGCGTGTCACGTCACAGACGCGCTCACGCGCTAAGGGCCTTTGGTCCAATGAAATCGCATATGCGTGCTGCCGTGCATACGCGCATGGCCCTTTCCTCGTATTACACGCGGACGTGCAGTTTTTCACGTGCGCTGAAATGCGCATGCACGTCTGTACGCATCACGTCACAGGGGCGCTTGCGCTTGAAGGGCCTTCTGTCCAATGAAAATGCGTATGCGTGCAGACGCGCTTACGCGCTAAGGGCCTTTCCTCGAATTACACGCTGACGTGCAGATTTTTCACGTGCCAAATCACTCCGTATCAAGCTGGCCACGCGTATGCACACGGAAGACCACGCTCCTGCCCAGAAGGCCGAACTACTGCCCCCCAGAGCCCCGAGCATGCTCCCACCTGCCATCTGCTGCTGCCTGACTGCCTGCTGCCCACGTGCACTGCCATTTGCTGCCTGCACATCAGCCAGGGGTGCTGTTGCTGTGACCACCCCTGCTGGAACCGAAGACTCCCGACTGGGATTCCATTGCTCCACAGCCCAGCCCCAGGACCCAGTTGCCCACCCACTCCTGCCTCTGGGGTTGTCATGTCGGGGCAAACACCATCTGTGACCACTGACAACCCCCGGCCAGAGAGGCAAAGGGGCACCAGCTTCAGTGCCACCGAAGTTGGTGTCCTGGTGGAGCAAGTGCTGGGGCAGTGTGATGTCCTCTTCGGAAGTTCCCGCGCCGACAAGGAAGGACGGACTCGGATCTGGACTGACATCGTGACTGCCATCAACGCGGAGGGGTTGGCAGTCCGCGACTTACAACATGTCAGGAAGCGCTGGGAGGACTTCAGGTCCAGGACCCTGAACAAGGCCCGGCGCCTCTTGAAGGCAGCGGATGCCAAGGGGCGCCGGGGCCACTTGTCGGAAGAACAGATGAGGGTCCTGGAACGCATATCCCCAGCGCTCCACGTCCAGGTCCTAGAGAAGCAGACCCGTCTGGAGTCGAGCGGTGAGTGTACATGCATCCTGATTGTAAGCAGTGCGTGTGGTGATTATTCGGTAGTGTGCAGGTTGCACATCTGTTTGTATGGGGTCGAGTATGGGTGGGGGTGTACAGGGCCGTGGGGCTGACACATGCGAGGGCTGTATACAGTGTGAGACATGGATGGTGCTTGTGTGTGTAGGCTTTCATGCCAAATGCAGTTGTGCGGGCACACATGTTTGGATGAATGTGAATGTAAGTAGACATGTCCGTGATGTCACGCATGTATGTTGTTTTCGGCTGCATGTATCAGCACTGTGTACATGTGCATGTGTGTGTATTTGACAAGGGTGCAACAGTGATGCAACATGGATGCATGTGACAGCGGTATGTGGAAGCCTGATTGGCAGATGTGACATGGATGCCCGTCTGAACACTGCGACACTTGTCAGAGGTGTGCACATGCATGCAAGTGTGGTGGTGTGTGTACATGTGTGGTGCACTTCCTGTGTTGCATGTGATGTCTGGCTCACCTTTGGCTGCTCATGCTGTTGTATGTGTATGGATGGTGGTGGCAGTTGCGATATGGCTGTGGTATGGCTCATGTGTGCGAGTTGTAATGACATGTGTGTTGGGGATTGTGATGACATGTCTGAGGTTTGCCAATGCCACTCATGTGCAACTGTCATGTGTGTATGTGTCCATTGTACAGTGCCCTGATGCCTGTGTTTTGTTTCTCCCTGTCTGCAGCGTCAACTGATGAAGAGGGCGGAGAAGGTGCTGTGGAGCACAGCGGCGGGGATCCCACCGCCAGCCGGAGACGCAAGGCCCGGCTCCCCTCCCGTGTTGTCATCTCGTCGGGGAGTGAGGAGTCCGGTGCCGCGTCCCAGGCCGCAGCTGCCGGGGGGAGGTCCAAGAGGCAGAGGTTGGAGTTGGACTCCTTGGCAGCAGAAGGGGCAGCTGGGACCCCACAGGGCCCAACAGGGGAAGATGGCACGGAGTCATCCAGGTTGGTGGGGGGTTTGGTGGAGGAGGAGGCCGTGCAAGCACCAGAGACGGGGTCTGGAGGTGGGGATCCCACTGTTGCTAGTGGTGCAGAGCAGGACCAGGGACAGGAGGCAGCACAGGCCGCCGCGGAGGTGCCTGTGTGCAATCCTGTCCCCGATCCTGTCCCTGCATCATCTTGCACCAGCAGGGATGCCTACGTCCAGACCCGTTTTCAGGCAGGGGATGAGCTCACGTCAACTGGCCTTCCTCTGCCTGCGGATGTGGCTATCCAGGTCCAGGTTGAGCCTGTCCTGGCTGGTGTGACGTTGCGTCAACGGGCCATGCGAGGTGACCTGCAGTCTTTTCATGGAGAGACTGCACGTCATCTCGAATGGCTCGTTGACCACGTCAGCCTGCTGGGACAGGTCACCCAGGCCGGATTCCTCCGTCTGATGGGGCTTGCTCCGACCCCCTCCTCAACTGGACCCCCTACGCGCCAGTCGTCCTCTGTGCCATCATCCCACCCATCAGTCACCTGGGTGCCCTGTGGTGCTGCCTCTGACGGTGCGGCCAGGCTGGTGGAGGAGGCATCCCTGCCACATTCGGGAGTCGGACGTAAAGCAGGGGTGGCCACATCTACGACTGCACTCCAGCCGGCGGAGGATGTGCAGGCAGCAGGAGGCAGTGCACGGGCAGAGGCAGAGCAGCAGCAGCAACATGGTGGGAGCCATGAAGGCTCGGGGCCTTCGACATCGGAGGGGCAGGCATCGACCGGAGTGCAGGAGGACCCAGGACAGAGAGTGTCTACCGTGTGGCAGCGGTTGGGCCACGCCATAGATGCGGAGCGGCAGCGGGCAGAAGAGGCACGGCTCACAATGGTCAGGGCGGAGAACTCCATGCGGAGGGCCCTGAGGCGGGCCGAGTGCCTCGAGGCAATCCGCAGGGGTTTGGAGGTGGACACGGCGACGGCCCTGCAGACCCTCGGGGCCATGGAGCAGGACCGCCTCCGGGACATTGAGGAGGAGTTCGATGATATCCTGGCCCGTAACATCCACAAGTGAGCCGTGAAACTAGCTCGCTGCCCTTGTACATAGTTTCTAGGTAGTGTTAGGTTTCATTTTTGTTTTTATTTTATGTGGACCTTTCGGACATTGGCCACATTTTTGTATATAGTTTTTTTTCATTAGTTAGTGTAGTTAGATAGGTTTCCTTTATTTTGTTGGGATAATGGACCCTGGATTGTTCCCATGTACATAGTTGACAGTTAGATTGTATTTTATTTTTCTATTTTTGACCATGGAGCAATGGCTTTCGTTTTCATTTCCCATTGGATTTTGTTTTGTGGACATCGACTTTGGACATTACTTTGGATTTTTATTTTTGGTTTTGCTTTTTTTGACGGACATGCTTCTTTTCATTTTTGTACATTCACGTTTCTGTTTCTTCTTTTTTTATTCTATTGATGTTTCCTTTAATACATATTATTTTTGGTGAACTTCAATGTGTGGTATCTCATTTCATACATTTCATGATATGTGTTTTGAGATTCACTGACACCCATTGGGTGTATGTGAGGGAAATGTGTTTGTTTCGGAACTTGCAATTGGTGTTCTGTGATGTAATTGCAAATTATGAGTGGGTGGATGCAATACTCGGGTGGGTGTTTTGCATTTGGAGGCTGACCATAGGGACCAGGGATCTAGATTGTGATGACATGTTGGCTGGGGAACATGAGTTGCACATGGGTGGGGGCCTGCTGGCAGGTGCCCCACAGTGCTAGGGGGTGGGGGTGGTGGGGAACATGAGTTGGACATGGGTGGGGGCCTGCTGGCAGGTGCCCCACAGTGCTGGGGGGTGGGGGTGGTGGGGAACATGAGTTGGACATGGGTGGGGGCCTGCTGGCAGGTGCCCCACAGTGCTGGGGGGGTGGGGGTGGTGTGAGACATGGGTGTGGGCCTGGTGGATGCTGCCCCTGGTGGCTGGGGGGTGGGGGTGGTGGGAGACATGGGTGGGGGCTTGGTGGTGGGTGCCCCTGCACTGCTGGGGGGTGGGGGTGGTGGGAGACATGGGGGGGCCTGGTGGAGGCTGCCCCTGCACTGCTGGGGGGTGGGGGTGGTGTGAGACATGGTTGTGGGCCTGGTGGATGCTGCCCCTGGTGGCTGGGGGGTGGGGGTGGTGGGAGACATGGGTGGGGGCCTGGTGCTGGGTGCCCTTGCACTGCTGGGGGCCGGGGCTGGTGGGAGACATGGGTGGGGGCCTGGTGGTGGGTGCCCCTGCACTGCTGGGGGGTGGGGGTGGTGTGAGACATGGGTGGGGGCCTGGTGGTGGGTGCCCCTGCACTGCTGGGGGGTGGGGGTGGTGGGAGACATGGGGGGGCTGGTGGAGGCTGCCCCTGCACTGCTGGGGGGTGGGGGTGGTGGGGAACATGAGTTGGACATGGGTGGGGGCCTGCTGGCAGGTGCCCCACAGTGCTGGGGGGTGGGGGTGGTGGGGAACATGAGTTGGACATGGGTGGGGGCCTGCTGGCAGGTGCCCCACAGTGCTGGGGGGTGGGGGTGGTGGGGAACATGAGTTGGACATGGGTGGGGGCCTGCTGGCAGGTGCCCCACAGTGCTGGGGGGTGGGGGTGGTGTGAGACATGGGTGTGGGCCTGGTGGATGCTGCCCCTGGTGGCTGGGGGGTGGGGGTGGTGGGAGACATGGGTGGGGGCCTGGTGGTGGGTGCCCCTGCACTGCTGGGGGGTGGGGGTGGTGGGAGACATGGGGGGGGCTGGTGGAGGCTGCCCCTGCACTGCTGGGGGGTGGGGGTGGTGTGAGACATGGGTGTGGGCCTGGTGGGTGCTGCCCCTGGTGGCTGGGGGGTGGGGCTGGTGGGAGACATGGGTGGGGGCCTGGTGGTGGGTGCCCCTGCACTGCTGGGGGGTGGGGGTGGTGTGAGACATGGGTGGGGGCCTGGTGGTGGGTGCCCCTGCACTGCTGGGGGGTGGGGGTGGTGGGAGACATGGGGGGGCTGGTGGAGGCTGCCCCTGCACTGCTGGGGGGTGGGGGTGGTGGGGAACATGAGTTGGACATGGGTGGGGGCCTGCTGGCAGGTGCCCCACAGTGCTGGGGGGTGGGGGTGGTGGGGAACATGAGTTGGACATGGGTGGGGGCCTGCTGGCAGGTGCCCCACAGTGCTGGGGGGTGGGGGTGGTGGGGAACATGAGTTGGACATGGGTGGGGGCCTGCTGGCAGGTGCCCCACAGTGCTGGGGGGTGGGGGTGGTGTGAGACATGGGTGGGGGCCTGGTGGTGGGTGCCCCTGCACTGCTGGGGGGTGGGGGTGGTGGGAGACATGGGGGGGCTGGTGGAGGCTGCCCCTGCACTGCTGGGGGGTGGGGGTGGTGGGGAACATGAGTTGGACATGGGTGGGGGCCTGCTGGCAGGTGCCCCACAGTGCTGGGGGGTGGGGGTGGTGGGGAACATGAGTTGGACATGGGTGGGGGCCTGCTGGCAGGTGCCCCACAGTGCTGGGGGGTGGGGGTGGTGGGGAACATGAGTTGGACATGGGTGGGGGCCTGCTGGCAGGTGCCCCACAGTGCTGGGGGGTGGGGGTGGTGGGGAACATGAGTTGGACATGGGTCGGGGCCTGCTGGCAGGTGCCCCACATTGCTGGTGGGTGGGGGTGGTGGGGAACATGAGTTGGACATGGTGTGAGACATGGGTGTGGGCCTGGTGGATGCTGCCCCTGGTGGCTGGGGGTTGGGGGTGGTGGGAGACATGGGTGGGGGCCTGGTGGTGGGTGCCCCTGCACTGCTGGGGGGTGGGGGTAGTGGGAGACATGGGGGGGGCTGGTGGAGGCTGCCCCTGCACTGCTGGGGGGTGGGGGTGGTGGGGAACATGAGTTGGACATGGGTCGGGGCCTGCTGGCAGGTGCCCCACAGTGCTGGTGGGTGGGGGTGGTGGGGAACATGAGTTGGACATGGGTGGGTGCCTGCTGGCAGGTGCCCCACAGTGCTGGGGGGTGGGGGTGGTGGGGAACATGAGCTGGACATGGGTGGGGGCCTGCTGGCAGGTGCCCCACAGTGCTGGGGGGTGGGGGTGGGTGGCAACATGAGTTGGACATGGGGGGGCCTGGTGGAGGCTGCCCCTGCACTGCTGGGGGGTGGGGGTGGTGTGAGACATGGGTGTAGGCCTGGTGGATGCTGCCCCTGGTGGCTGGGGGGTGGGGGTGGTGGGAGACATGGGTGGGGGCCTGGTGGTGGGTGCCCCTGCACTGCTGGGGGGGTGGGGGTGGTGGGAGACATGGGGGGCCTGGTGGAGGCTGCCCCTGCACTGCTGGGGGGTGGGGGTGGTGGGGAACATGAGTTGGGCATGGGTGGGGGCCTGCTGGCAGGTGCCCCACAGTGCTGGTGGGTGGGGGTGGTGGGGAACATGAGTTGGACATGGGTGGGGGCCTGCTGGCAGGTGCCCCACAGTGCTGGGGGGTGGGGTGGTGGGGAACATGAGTTGGACATGGGTGGGGGCCTGCTGGCAGGTGCCCCACAGTGCTGGGGGGTGGGGGTGGTGGGGAACATGAGTTGGACATGGGGGGCCTGGTGGAGGCTGCCCCTGCACTGCTGGGGGGTGGGGGTGGTGTGAGACATGGGTGTGGGCCTGGTGGATGCTGCCCCTGGTGGCTGGGGGGTGGGGGTTGTGTGAGACATGGGTGGGGGCCTGGTGGAGGCTGCCCCTGGTGGCCGGGGGGTGGGGGTGGTGTGAGACATGGGTGGGGGCCTGGTGGTGGGTGCCCCTGCACTGCTGGGGGGTGGGGGTGGTGGGAGACATGGGGGGGGGCTGGTGGAGGCTGCCCCTGCACTGCTGGGGGGTGGGGGTGGTGGGGAACATGAGTTGGACATGGGTGGGGGCCTGCTGGCAGGTGCCCCACAGTGCTGGGGGGTGGGGGTGGTGGGGAACATGAGTTGGACATGGGGGGCCTGGTGGAGGCTGCCCCTGCACTGCTGGGGGGTGGGGGTGGTGTGAGACATGGGTGTGGGCCTGGTGGATGCTGCCCCTGGTGGCTGGGGGGTGGGGGTGGTGTGAGACATGGGTGGGGGCCTGGTGGAGTCTGCCCCTGGTGGCTGGGGGGTGGGGGTGGTGTGAGACATGGGTGGGGGCCTGGTGGAGGCTGCCCCTGGTGGCTGGGGGGTGAGGGTGGTGGGAGACATGGGTGGGGGCCTGGTGGTGGGTGCCCCTGCACTGCTGGAGGGGTGGGGGTGGTGTGAGACATGGGTGGGTGCCTGGTGGAGGCTGCCCCTGGTGGCTGGGGGGTGGGGTGGTGGGGAACATGAGTTGGACCTGGGTGGGGGCCTGCTGGCAGGTGCCCCACAGTGCTGGTGGGTGGGGGTGGTGGGGAACATGAGTTGGACATGGGTGGGGGCCTGCTGGCAGGTGCCCCTGGTGACTGGGGGTGGGGGTGGTGGGAGACATGGGTGGGGGCCTGGTGGAGGCTGCCCCTGGTGGCTGGGGGGTAGGGGTGGTGTGAGACATGGGTGTGGGCCTGGTGGATGCTGCCCCTGGTGGCTGGGGGGTGGGGGTGGTGTGAGACATGGGTGGGGGCCTGGTGGAGGCTGCCCCTGGTGGCTGGGGGGTGGGGGTGGTGTGAGACATGGGTGGGGGCCTGGTGGAGGCTGCCCCTGGTGGCTGGGGGGTGGGGGGGGTGTGAGACATGGGTGGGGGCCTGGTGGAGGCTGCCCCTGGTGGCTGGGGGGTGAGGGTGGTGGGAGACATGGGTGGGGGCCTGGTGGTGGGTGCCCCTGCACTGCTGGGGGGTGGGGGTGGTGTGAGACATGGGTGTGGGCCTGGTGGATGCTGCCCCTGGTGGCTGGGGGGTGGGGGTGGTGTGAGACATGGGTGGGGGCCTGGTGGAGGCTGCCCCTGGTGGCTGGGGGGTGGTGTGAGACATGGGTGGGGGCCTGGTGGAGGCTGCCCCTGGTGGCTGGGGGGTGAGGGTGGTGGGAGACATGGGTGGGGGCCTGGTGGTGGGTGCCCCTGCACTGCTGGAGGGGTGGGGGTGGTGTGAGACATGGGTGGGTGCCTGGTGGAGGCTGCCCCTGGTGGCTGGGGGGTGGCGTGGTGGGGAACATGAGTTGGACATGGGTGGGGGCCTGCTGGCAGGTGCCCCACAGTGCTGGTGGGTGGGGGTGGTGGGGAACATGAGTTGGACATGGGTGGGGGCCTGCTGGCAGGTGCCCCTGGTGACTGGGGGGTGGGGGTGGTGGGAGACATGGGTGGGGGCCTGGTGGAGGCTGCCCCTGGTGGCTGGGGGTGCAGGGGGACATGCGTTGGGGGGAAGTAGTGCAAGTTGACATGTGGGTTGGCTGGTGGGCATGGGCATGGTGGGTGGGGTACCTGCATGACATGTGCTGGGTAGGCCCCTGTGGTGTGAGCCACCTGCAGGGGCCGTGGAGGGTGTAGAGGGAACACCTGGGAGGACCCACACGTGCAATTCATGTGTGCTGCTCCCCGCGCACCCCTGTAATACACGTACCCTGTTGATATCGGGCACACCTGTAATACACGTACCCTGATGGAATTGCGTGTGTAACTTCCCGTGCACCCCCGAAATACACGTACCCCGCTCAATCGCATGTGTAACTTCCCGCGTACCCCCGAAATACACGTACCCCGCTCAATCGCGTGTGTCACTTCCCGCGCGCCCCCGAAATACGCGTAGCCCGCTCCCCCGGGCCCGATCGCGTGTAAATGTTCACGCGAACCCCTGAAATACACGTAGCCCGCTCCCCCAGGCCCGATCGCGTGAAGAAGTTCACGCGAACCCCTGAAATACACGTAGCCCGCCCCCCCAGGCCCGATCGCGTGAAAATGTTCACGCGAACCCCTGAAATACACGTAGCCCGCTCCCCCAGGCCAGATCGCGTGTGTGACTTCCCGCAAACCCCCGGAATACACGTACCCCGCTCAATCGCGTGTGTAACTTCCCGCGCAACCCCGAAATACACGTGCCCCGCTTGCACAATTGCTGTATGTTGCCACTTTTGTAATGCGCAGGGACGCTACCGCCTGCCTTCGTGTGGCGGACGTGTATCGGCTTGTGCGTGTCTTTCGCTGTGCGTGGCTTTGCCCTATTCGATTCCATGAATACGTGTGGTTCGGGTGCGTGTGGGCGTTCAGTCTGCTTCCCTGCAGTACATCCCCAGTTACGCCCTTGTTTTCGCGAGTTGTTCCCCATTCCGCGCGTTAAGCCCCGTGTTCCGCCCACTTTCTAGTGTATGCGCCGAGGTTGTGTGCTTTCACTGTGCGCGTCGGTAAACACGTCGGTAAACACGCGCAGGGACTTCCATGAATCGCACGCGTGCGCGTGCGCCTGTTTTTTTCCGCTTGCGCCTGCTTGCGCCTGCTTGCGCGAAGATTTTCGGCGCACGTTTGTTCCATGAATCGGCCCCTTAGAGAAGTGCAAGGTATTCCAGGGATGCACTTATACGCACAGACATACTCGTCATATACATTTTGACACTGTGAAAAACGTGCTTTAGATGGATATAGAGGAATCATGACTTGCTTCCTAATCAATTGGTAGTTCAGAAAAGTGTGTTTGTAGATGTGGAACCACAATGCCAGCCACCCCATTATCATCTATTGTTGGAATGACTTTGGGTTAATACCAAAGGGAATCGAAAAAGTGCCATTTAGGTTTGCCCCATACCTGAAAGAAAGCTGCACCTTTATTAGTCCATAACAGAAGCCCCATTTATGTTCAGTCCTATGACAAACATTGTCCCTTCACTCTTTTCGGTGTATGCCAAACAGTAGCAAAATACGAGCCTGATAATTGGTTCACTCACATTCACCAATTGAATCGTCAATCTATACCTATAGAGAAATTATACAGGCAGGGAATGTTTTGTTTATATAAAGCAAGAAGAAGGGACGTTATGCAGTTTAGCAAAGATGCATACTTTTTCCTTTTAGTTTGTCAGTTTTTTAAAAGAGACTGCATTTGACAATCTTACCCAGTTTGGGCCCACATGCTACAAGTCCACAATATCTAGCGCTAACACATTTTCTCTTTCATTTTTAAATGTGTATATTGGAAGCAGAATACCAAATCGTTCCAATAAGAGGTTGTGAGCATGGTCTTTCAAATAGAACATGCCATGTAATAAGTGATTATGACTGAACATTGATAAAGGTAGTCTGTTTAAATACATTTAGCCATTAATACATTGTCGCATATAGAATACAGTCCACACTATATGATTTAAACTTGAGAAGAACATACTTTAATCATTAAATCCAGGCCCATTCTTAGCCTACACTCACACAGCCAAGATAGGTGTTGCTTGCAAGAGATGAAGCATACATATTTTGTTCAGTGATATGACTAAAAAGCATGATGATCTGAATATCTGTAATGCATTGTGAGAGTCGAGAGTTAATTATTTAATTTATACTACGTATGCAACACATTCATGCTCATTGAAGCTTGCCACAGGACCTAATTCATAACGTAATAATTCTAACAGAAGAACTTATTAATATAGTTTTTTTTTATAGCTAGTGCTTACGTTTTGAATACAATTTCAAAATACAGACAAGGCAGTTATTTTAAATAAAAATGGTAATTAAATTGGAGGGAACAGCGTTTGTGCAATATTGATCTTTTCCACTATATGGCGTAAAAAGTAAAGGGTAAACATTCGCCACACACTTTACTTTTGCAGTAGGCGTTTGGACAAGTGTAAATGCCACCCACACTTGACCATCGTAGGAGTCATTTACAATGGATTCCAGTGGAATGCCTCACAAACGAACAGAATGGAGAAAATGCACAAGGATTGTAACTGGCTACCATCCAGTCTCTTATTCGTTTATTTATTTTTGCATTTGTTAAGCACACTAAACCTGCAGGCATCAAAGCACTGATTACATATAGAGGCATACATTGGTCCTTGAGAAAGGTCAGACAAGGGGAAAATTCGAGGAGAGCAGGAGGGTCTCGCGATTTTTCCAGAAGTCCCAGAAGGATTGTTCAGATCTCAGTGTCAGTGAAAAGGAGTTCCAATTCTTGGCAACAATGACTGGGAAGCTAATCCCCCTCTCCCACATATTTAATTCACCTGAATTCTTTCGATGGCATTTGGTGAGAGTACAGGGAGCGGGTGGGTCTGGAGGATTGTGCCTTGGTACATTTTTTGGACAGATACCTTGGTGCCATGTTGGAAAGGCATTTGTGTATGATGGCTAGCGATTTAAAGATGATATACCCGCTAATGGGTTGCCAATGAGCGCTTTTTGTTAATGTTACGCAAATAATTTCCTGCAAATAGGGCGCTGCAGAAATCCAACCTTGAAGCTATGAGGGTTCTAGCAATGGTGATGCAGATTTCAGTAGTTAAGAAACGTCTATATGCATTAATAAGCTTGGAGGTTTGAGCTGCAGAAGAGGCAATCACATTCAAGTGACTTGTTAAGGACATGGTGGCCTCAAAGAAGATGCCCAAGATCTTGAAGTTGCTGGAAATCTTAATGGTGATGATGTCTATGGTGAAAGATTGGCATGATTGGTTGGGCTTACTTAGAGAGGTGAGGGACCCCACCAGTAGAAGTGCTGTCTTTTCGTCATTTAGGCAAAGAAGGTGTGATGCCATTCAGGCTTGAATGGTGTAATAAACTGAGTGCACGTTTTTGGTGTCTGTAGCATAATTTCCAGTGAGAGGGAGCATAGATCTGCGTGTCATCCATGTAATTAGTGGGATTTCGTTTTGTATTGGTTTCTAATAGGCTACCACTATAAAAGGGATTTAGATAAATAAACCAAAAACCCAGGCACAAAAATGTGCAAAACTCCATACAAATAGAAAAATAATTTCAGTCAAAATATTGCATTTGGTGAAAGAATAGATTCAGTGTGGACCATCTATTCCGGTTGTTCCTAAACTTCTCCAGCACCTCTTCCAGCTGGCACTCTCTATTGAATCCCCAACTGAATTCCTACTAAAGGGTCAAGTCATTTGAAGATTTGATCATGGACTACTTGAGGTTTTAGACATGTTGTTGCAAACGATCCCTCTATAGAAATTCGGAAAGTACATTATGATCAATCAATCAATATTTAGTTTATTTCAGATAGATTACCTCCATAAACCTTGCTGTTACTGTTACGCTTGTCTGTGCATATATAAATATGTTTTCCAAATGTAACCACAATGAATTCGTGCTTAACACTAACCTAGGCAGTCGGTAGAGTCTGAGGGTGGCAACACCGTTGAATTGAAGGGTCTCCCGGGAAATCCTGCTCCCTCCTCACCAATGAGTGTTACTCAGTGAAAGAGGAAGCACAACCTCCAGGGAAAACCCTCCGGGGAAGAAAACCTCTGTGTTGGAGCTGAGGAGAAATTGGTCAGTTGGTCGCTTTCTGGGATCAGCCTAGCTGGAGTCTGGAAAAGTGAAGATGGTGCCAATCATCCTAAGCAGGAGACAGGAGAGGTAAGTGATCTGTGAACAGAGAGAAAGCAAGATACAGTAGTTTGAAGAAAGGAATGCACTTACTCCTAAGACAGAGATGATTGTCTATTCAGCTTAGATCGGAGCTCTCTTCAAAAGGAGACATTTGCTAAACCATTCAATGGAGACAGAACACGGAAAGGATGCCAAAAGCAGAGGTTAGTAATGTGCTAAAAAGAACTGGATAGGAATGGAAATGGTTGGGTGGAAAGCTCGGGGAACTCACTTCAAAACAGTAGAAGAGGATTCTGCAAGATGAAGTGGCGAGGGTAAGAGATGATCGGTCGGCAATCTAACGAGTAGACAAGGTCTGCAGAAGAAGCTGTAGAGGAAAGGAGGGTTATAGGGAAAGTCCGACACTAGGGAAATTCACAACTGGATAGCAGGTTATATTCCTAGGAACGAACTCACGGAGTGCCATGCAGGAGAGTAGCGACGCATTTGCTTGATTTCCTGCTTTTCACTATATGGAGTCGCATGATGGTGTCGGTGCGTACTCAGGAAACGTACGTCAGCAGTACCGCTGCTCGTAGACTCGGCAACTGTGCAGTCGGCCATTTTAGGTGAGTAATGTAGAATAACATTGCACATTCGCCGTCGTTGCCAGACAGACCATCGGCGGAAAGGTGTAACACTTGCTACATAATAACACAGTTTAAAAAACGGGTAAAACATTTTTTGGGATTGCATGTACAACACTTACTCCACAATTAAATGAATTCTTGTAAGGAGGGAATGTGGAGAAATAAATATTTGGATGCTCAGATGACCATCATTGCAAACAATAGAACGAAACTGATAGCAAGAGCAAACCTGGAATTCATGATATAAAATTAGATTATTATTACAGTGCAAACTCCTGGTCCTATGCAAATACAACCACAATACCAAGATAAAATACATTTAGTTAACATATTAATAATTGCCTTTACAGCAGTTGAGTTTGAATTATGTAATGATAAGCTTTGAACAACAATAGATAGTTAAAAGTGTTCTCCTTCACTCAGCAAAAAGGATCCTACCATCCCTGTCCTTCACTCACAAAACACTGACAATTGTCGCACTCATCATGTCAAGAATCGACTATGCAAACAGCCTCTACCACGGGATGCTGGAACACCTCCTGAAGAAACTACAAAGCATCCAAAATGCAGCAGATTTCTCCTCAAATTATCTAGAAGTGATCACATCACTCAGTGCTACAAATGTTACATTGGCTCCCAATCAAACATTGTATCACGTTCAAAACAATGTGGATAACACACTGGGCAATCAACGGACAGGGAGCAGAATTCATACAAAAGAAAATAACAAACTAAATACCAACGAGACTCCTCAGATCAAGCAATGAAATCCGCCTGGAACCAAAACCATATGCCAGGAAAAAACTGGGGGGCTCCACTTTCTCCCACCTAGCAGCAATAACCTGGAACAACCTCCAAAAGGAATAAGAAATACCAAAGACCACCTAAAATGTAGAAAACTACTAAACACATGTCTCTTCAGCACCTTGAAAACAGACGGAAACAACTGACACAATCAATTAGGAAATACAAAAGAACAGGCTGACACAATCCATGTCGACACAGACAACACGTAGAACCAACTAAGGTAAACCCTGACAAGAACAAGACTGACAATGCTAGGTGGAACCAACCACAATCAACATCCTATCAGGAGAGAACAATAGCAAACAACCCTAACACAAAAGGTTCAACCCCCAACCCTACCCACTCAGACAGGGCATTGGGTACGGGCGTAGGTCGCAAGTAGATAGATCAGAGAGGACTAGTTTGAACCAACCACAAACTGGGATGTAGGGGCTGGCCTAAAGGAAGATAGAAATGCAAAGACTAGCTAACTCAACATAATGACAGTGAGATGAGAGATAACCTTGTCATGCTGAAACTAGACCACTAATAGGAAGACAACCATCTCTAAATCCCGAAAGACACACAATAGGAGTGTGCATTTCCCGGGACAACAAGGCTACTAACCAACCCTACAAAAACATCTAAAAACCTCACCCCTATTCACACACCTCTCACACTCTAACTAAACACCACCACATCTCTTAAACAGCAGCAATCTGCATGCACTTCACCATACTGCAACAACAAACACACAACATAGACCCTCACACAACAGCACATAACAGACTTCGACCAGATACCACACCAAAAAAGCTTAGCCAGTGCTGTTATCCGAACTGAAGCTGCCAACAGTACATCACAGCTCCCTTGCTCTTCTTCAAACTTTGTCCTACTAACACACCCTAACCTACCTCGTTTTTCTTTTAGATCCACCAGAGCGCCAGGGGACCACTCTGGTGGTGATAGTGCACGATACAAATATCCATTTACATTAACATTAACATTAAGTAATAGAAAGACTTAACAAAACAAAATACACATTTACCTATTTCTAATAGCCATTGCCTTTCTTAGAAATGGTGTTATAGCCCAAGATGCAGCTCTATCAGTTGCCCAAAGTAAATACATGTATTGCAGGTAGCATTGGCTTACATTTCTGTTCTTAAAAATGGGCAAAGTAGATTGGGCCTCATTATAAGTTTGGCGGTAGCCGTGCCCTTGTTAAGGGCACGGCTACCGCCAAACTCGCTACCGGCCCCGGCATCGGCAAATGGGCCATTACCGGCCCATTAGGAGATGAATGGTGCCGGTAATTGCCGTGGGTAGAATGGGGGTCGGGAGCATGTTTGCACCACCAATGTTAATAAAGGTGACGGTGCAATCATGAGTTCTGCTCGCGGGTGCCAGTCTGCACGCCTGGTCAGACCACGCGTGCAGTCCAGTACGGGCAATCAGAACTCGTAATGTGGCAGAGAGGTAACAACAGCGCCGGTAGCATTACCGGCGCCATTGTTGCCTTTCCGCCACATTTGTAATGAGGCCCACTGTGTCTGAAAACACTGGGCCTCATTACAAGGTTGGCGGTCCGGTAATAACGATACCAGTAAGGCAAAACCAGCATAGCTTAACGGACCGGGCCATCATGACCTGCAAGGCCGGTCCTACCGCCATCGACAGGGACCCGCTGTGACTGTGCACCACTGTACCGGACTGTGCGCGGACACACAGCCACCTTGCCAGTAACACCAGCATAACGCAAGGAAGAGGACATTATGAGTCGCATGGACATGCACTTACCAGCATCCAGATTACGGCAAGAAGGGTAACCATGATGACGTTAACACTGGCATTGCGGGACAGGCGTTAATGGCAATCTGCTGTGCGCAGACCTGCCACAGGTGCACACAATCACCATAGGTGTAGGCTATGGTGTCTGGCCCAGCACAAAAGGTGCACACCCACACACCACACCCCTTCCAAGACCAAAATGATTCCACTAGCTGTTGCCATACAGGGGCTGGAGGACATGCCTGCACTGATACTCATCGAACAGGCAGTACACCAGGGACTACAGAGGAGACGCAAGAGGAGGGGGACGAGGGTGAGACTGGCCCAGCAAATACCACCAGTGCAGGCAGTGGTTCCCCGCAGGTAGCCACCAATCCCTCGCATAAGGGCCAGTCAATTCGACTGAACCCCTGCACAGATCCACATCCTGTACCGCCTGGACAGGGACACCATCACCACCATCGTGGATCTCCTTCATGATGACCTGGTCAGCCTGAACAGCATCTGCACCGCCATCCCACCACTGCTGACGGGAGTTTGTATGCACCACTTCCTGGCCACAGGTACTTGCCAGCACACAGTGGTGCAGCTGCATGGCATCTCGCAGTCATGTTTCTCCGGTGTGCTGAACTAGGTGCTGGATGCACTCCTGAAGCATGCAAGTGCCTACATATCCCTACCACGGACTGCACTGGATGTGAATGAGATCAGAATTGCATTGCATGCACTGGCAGGCATGCCGAACGTCATTGGTGCCCTCGACTACACCCACATGGAGTTGGTAGTCCGGCATGCTGTGGAGGTGGTGTACTGCAATCGAAAGCAATACCACTCCATCAATGTCCAGATGGTGTGTAATACAAGCAAGATGAAAAAACATTGCTGTGCCAGATACCCAGGATCCACACATGATTCTATGGTGCTGCAGAACTCTATGCTCCCCCGCTACATGGAACGAAATGCTGCATGACGACATGCCTGGCTGTTGGTTAAGTCTGCCCACAGGGCCATGGGGCTCATTTGTGGGGGGGGTACATCCATATTCAACGGGTCTGCTTCCTGGCCCATGGGGGGAGGGGAGTACCAGCATGCCAGTTGACACCCTGTATCAGTGAAGGGAAGTGAAGCCTGCTTCTTTTCCCGTATGCGGCTTATCAGTTAGATGGTTTTTAAAAAAAGACAGCAGAATCAATTATTACACCTGCATTGTAAAAGGTATGAGTCTTTGGTGCCGTTTCTTTAGCCAACAAGAATACTGCAGACCACTACTACTTCACAGCCAAACCCTTTTCAACCATCTGGGTGGTATAAGAATCAATGGGTTTTTGTAGAAATGTACTGGCTCCGGCTACTAAACATTATCGGCAGCATATGATAGCAAATGAATCTTGATGGCACTCATATGGCGGACATCTGTTGGGAAGGAAATTAACCTATCCCACCCCCCTAGGCGTTTTAGGGTGAGGTGAATCCCATGAAAAGACCTGCGATCTGCTAGCGGGCAGGGGGGCATGCTAAGAAACCCGGCATGGACATAATATTATGCGAATTGTAGATGTTTAGACGTAGTGCGTCCATATAAACAGGTGCTATTTTGTAGCTATGACAGAAACATAGGACCTGCAAGGCAGCGTAGTAAACACAAGCCGCAAACTTAATGAAGAAACATGAATAGGCCCAAGCGCTGATGAAGAGAGAGACCCGCCCTGTTAGTATCCCACAGAAACTTCCCTTTGTCCTACAGCTGTTGCCAATACGTGTTATCCCGAGAAGGAATGTGCCCCACATGGCCACGAAACAGTACCAGGCATCTCTGCAGAGATAGAATGATAGAACATGGAGGGATATACCAGTGTATTCTTTTGGCACCAATTAGCTACTAATAAGTAATAATTAAAAGTACAAATAACACATCACAGAGATCATAACAGCTTTTCACTTCTTTATTATACTCTGACAGATACCATCCGGACAGAGTCACCCTTCACTCCTATCCTGAAGAAGGCCACCTCAACAGCTAGCTTCTAACTATCGCTACAGTTGGCCAAAACACTACAGTGTCGATCTGGAACACACCTTCTTCTCCCACCCTTTTTGTTTTGTACATATTGTTGTGTGTTATGTTTTTCTAAACCCATGGACCACTAATAGTCCTGGGCAGCACTTACTCATGTTTATCTTGTAATGTCCATTTGTTTGCTAGAGAATGTGCACTAATACAAGGAAAATTACCTCAAAAATGAAGAGGTTGGTACTCAGCTGTATCCCCCATTGCAAAATTGTAAAACCTGTCCGTTTACTGTCCTTTTGTAAAAAAGTAAAACAATTCTTTTGAGTTTAAATAAATTAATCCAAAATACCACTGTTTTGATCTCCCATCCTGATTCTTTTCATTATTACTGGTATATACCCACTGACAGTCCGTACCACATGGGCTATACTAACCCAACATATGTATCCGCACCATCAATCACCCCACCGCCCCCGTATGTGCCCCCTCCAAACGCCCTATCACATGCTGATGTCAATAAGAGGGACAGCAAGAGCAGAGTTGGATAAACTGTGAACACTGCAAAATGAAGTGAAAGCTGACAGACAGTTAGAGCAGGCACCAGATAGAAAGAAAGCAGGAGATCTTTGATTCAGAATAGATAATACACCCATATAAACGTGCATGCAGAGAAAGAGGAGGAAGGGAGTGAAGGGGCAGACAGCATAGGATACGACGATGCTGACGGGTGGAGTACATTCGATGAGGGTGAGGATGACGAAGATGAGGAGGCAGAAGAAGCACCAGAACAGACTCCTCGGGTGGAAAGCTTGTGGGATGGGTGGCTAAGGAGCAGATTTGGCCAGATGGTGGTAGCAAGGAAAAAGGGAAGTGGGAAATGAGCAGATGGGAGTAGGCAAAGCATGCAGATGCCCCTTATACATGAGGGTGCCGGCAGACCACACTATGTACTGGGGCACAGATGGATAAAAACTATTTGATGAAGGTGCTCCCGCCCCTCACAGTGGGTGTGGGCAAGTGTAATTACATGTTCAAAAAGCAATCTGCTGGGGTACCCCTGCCGGTGGGCGACATAACACGCTTATTGGTGGCAACAATCAGAGATCAGGCTGGGGAGGTGTGGGTGAAAGCGGGATACCCGGGAGTGACTTTGGGGAATGATGCACATTATGGAGCATCATTTAACAAGATTTGAGCCAGAGTATGAGGTGTGCTATGGTGAGCATTCCCAGACACACCTGACTTACATTCTCTCATGCAATGTACTATGAGTGATGATGAAGACCCTGCCCAATTAATTCTTACGGTTCAGGAGATGTGGAGGGCGGAAACAGGTAATTCATGGGATCAAGCAATACCATTTTTCAACTTCATTTTTAAGAAGGGTCTGCCCAAAGCAGTACAAAAGGCATTAGATGAAATTGTTGGTGTTGAAGCAAAGGGATGGCCTCAAATACAAAGCCTAACAGTACACCATTGCAGAAGAATAAAGGAGCATGGCAAGGAAATGGTGGAGAGGTGGCAGGCAGAGGAAGCAAAACTAGTAGAAAACAAGCTAGCTAGGGTCACTGTGGGGACGACAGTATCGACGCCAAACCAGACAGAAGTGGCAGGATACAGCCCACATTTCACAAACACTAGAATAGCTGCACTGTGGCTAGAAAGAGGATAAGGACAGTTGGGCAGGAACATGCAGTTCCCCAGCCCACAGTGGCAAGAAGGACAGCAGCAAGGAAGAGGAGGGTTTTTTAGGCTCACAAGAGGCAAGGGGGGTTGGAGGATTGGGACCCAGAGGGAGGAATGGGGCCTTCACTAATTGGAACTGTGGAAAATGGGGAAATATTTGAAGGGAATGTAGAAGCAGACAGGGAATGGGGTAAAGTTACAGCATACACGCAGTTGCCCCCGCAGATTCCAGGATCACCCTTAAAGCAGCAGCAACAGTAATTGATGTAACAACATGTACTCCAGAACACTTTCCAACAGGCGAGTGGCCCAAACCCATTTAATGGAACACTTAATAGTATGGTCACCCTGATTCAAGGTGCCCCCATTGTAGGGGGGAACCCTGTCCTATTTCCCAGGACAAATACATACCCTGACTTACATACCCTGACTAGGAGCCCACAGAGATCTCTTGCATGTCCAGTCCTGTCAACGACCCTTAGCCCTGAAGAGGAACCCTTAGCAGGGGCAGAGATAGGAAACAAACAATTCATTTTTATGTTGATTCAGGCGTTGAGCAATCATACATCAGTGATGGGGACTTCCCATTATCTGGCAAAACTCTCAACATGCAGGCATTCTCTGAGGCTATTTATATGCTTCCTTACACTAAAGACTTGGATCTAAAGGTAGGGGGAAGGGTAGTGTGTGCTCCCCTATTGTACTGTGAGACTTCTGTCAACCTGCTGGGCAGGGATCTGCTCAGTAAGCTGAATATGACAATCTCATTTACTGATCACAGTATTGTCTGCGCCACATCAGGGATGTGCGCGATATGAGCAATTGTAATAATACACACAATGGCAGGCGTGGTGGTGGTCTGAGGAATACCTGTAGACCCAGACATGTTAATTAATGGCATACCAGTACTTATGGATGTGGTGCCACAAATTGCCAAGAGCTGTTGGAGAGTGCCAACAGATTTCATTTTTTGCCCTGCAGTGTCCCCGGAGTTTGTAGCAGGTACAATCTTGTCTCTAGATCTCCAAGGGATGGTACTGTTGGCGAAAAGAGTGGTTGTGCTAGGAACAGACAGGCAAGGGTGTAAATGGCGTACAGTGCTTTGCATGGACCCCACTGCACCCCTCAAAGAGGTAACAGACTCAGAGCTATTCAAAAACAATGATAATGATGGAGAGATAATCTTAGAGATCTGTATCCCCTGTGATATCATGTAAGAAAAGAAAGGTATGAGGCCCCCTGATGGCTGTTGTGTCACAACCTCCCTTTATTGAGGCAGACTTGGAGTATGTGCCCGCGCAGTTGTAGACCACCAATCCACATGACATTGGGCTTCTAAAAGCGGTGACCCCAGTACATATCACACTGAAGGCTGGAGAAGTATTACCCCATGTGAAACAGTACCAATTATCAAAAAGGCAGAAGAGAGCATAAAAGACAAAATACAGGCCCTAATAAATCAAGTGATAATAGTGCCATCAACCTCACCATACAATACTGCGATCTACCCTGTCAAAAAAAACACAGGGGGCAGTTGAAAAATGATCCAGGACTTACGCCCCCTGAATGATGCAGTACAGAAAGAGTATCCTATGGTTCCCAACCTGGCCACCATTTTGTGTAGTATGCCCAAAGAAGTGACCCACGTCACTGTGATACATTTAAAGAACGCCTTCTTTTCAATATCCTTACACCTCACCACCTTTCCCATGTTGGAATGTGCTACAAACACACTCATTGCCCCAAGGTTGCTGTGAGAGCCCAATCACCTTCAACAGAATACCACAAGATGACCTCGGTATCATCTGACTGCCCAATACTGTCATTCAGTATGTGGACGACTTGCTTGTGTGTAGTGACAGTGAGCAAAACTGCTGAAGGGACTCCATCACTCTTCTACAACACTTAGCCCGCAAGGGTACAAGGTTAACAGAGCCAAACTTCAGTATTGCCAGCAGGAAGTGCTCCACTTAGGTCAATTAATATCAGCAAACAGCAAGAGATTAATACCAGACAGAGATGCATCCATGCATAAGGGCGCCCAGACCTTTGACAGTGAAAGACAAGCAAAAGTTCCTAGGGTTGTGCAATTACTGCAGAGCATTGATTCTAGATTATGCAGCATACACAAGGCCGCCCGTACAGGGGCTGAAAGAAGCACAGAAAGGCAATCACAAACTCAAATGGACAGCAGATATGATACAGAATTTCAATGATTTGAAAGAAGACATATCCACAGCCCCAGTTCTCGTTACCCCAGATTATGCACAAGAATTTTACATATTCTAACATTCGAACAGCAAACTTAAAACCATTGTACTGACCAAGAAAAGTACCAGGGGCTACAAGCCATTGGCCTACTATAGTGGTACACTTGAGTCAGTTATGCAAAGTCAATTTACATGTGAACCAGCACTTGCTGCTGCTACGTCCACAATTGAAAAGAGTTCCACAATTGTAATGGGATGCTCAGTTACTTTGTACGTGGAGCATTCAATATTCGCCATCTTAGAAAGATCAAAATCTATCCTGACAACACAGAGATCATTGGAATACAAGATTATCCTCTCAAGCCCAAACATCTGTGTTGTACAATGTAAAACAGTGAACCCTGACACTTTTCTGACAGAAGTATGCACAGATAAAGATTTAAAAAGACATGACTGTGCCATATATGAGGGGGAGCAGGATGACATTCCTAAAGCAAGGGATACCGCATTGGAGGAGGGGTGTGCTTTTTGTTGATGGGCCAGCGATAATTGACCAAGAGACAGGACAAAGGCATACAGGTGCGGCAGTAGTGCGCCTCAATGGAGGTGAATATGAAACACTAGTGATGAAAGATTACCTATGCACTACTCTCCCCAAGAAGCAGAGCGTGTGCTGCTAATCTAAGCGCTACACACGTCCCAAGTTTGACACATGATCATCTATTCGTACTTGGCATTTTCCACTACAACAGTGCATGCCAGGTTGTCACGATGTAAGAGGAGTGGTTTCCAGAGAGCAGATGGTCCCCAGTACAACATGACACACTGCTAGACTTATTGATTTACGCGTTGTGACAACCCTCTGTGGTGGTGGTCATCAAATGGGCCGCCCACTCCAACAACACAGACAAAGTTTCATTGGGGAATGCCATGGCAGATGGTGCAGCCAAAATGGCAGCCAACCTTACTCTCCCAGTAATCTCTGAGTATGTCCTGACAACACCAACACATGAACAACAAAACTTACCGTATGCAGCACTGCCTATTACACCGTTCATCAAGCTGTAGTCCAAACAAACCAAGCAAAGAAAAAGAACTTTGGTCAAAGAAGGGACCAATTTACAATGAAGACAAGAATGCACTGGCAAGGCAGTTATGCCTGTAGAGCTTTTATCAACAGCATTCGATCAGCTACACCACCCATCCCACAGCTCAAAGCCACACATTGCATCCGACAAGCAAGAAGATTGGTTTATACAAAACCTTCAAGCGCATCTCACAAACATGATTGTACACTGCACCACTTGCCAAACTTTCAACACTGGTATGGCAATCTGCACATTGTGAGGCACTCTTCTCTGCCCCATTGAGACACTCTGTGAGCCACACATAGACTATGCGGACATGGGGGAAAGATTTAATGGTTCCCGATACTTGATTGTCGTGGTAGGCCCTTTTTCACGATGGGTTGAGGCTGGACCTTATGCACATCCGGATGCCAAATGCGCTGTTCAATTTCTGGTACGCAAGGTTCTTCCACTATGGGGCTTGTGCAATGTACTAAAAGTGTGACAACGGCACCCACTTTTTCAATGAGATATTCAAAGAGATCACAGCATTACTTGGCATAAAACACTGGGTGTGCTCAATTTACCATCCCAAGCCAACGACATTGTGGAGAGGATCAACAGCCTCATTAAAAGCAAACTGTCCAAGCTCTGCATCACATTAAAGAAAAACTGGGTGCACTGCTTACCTTTGGCCCTCTTCAGTTTATGCACATAACCCAGCAAATACCACCACATGTCACCCCATTAAGTAGTCACTGGCAGACGCATACACAAACCCATCTCTCCAATTAGAAAGGCATCAGATGCCCATAGGGCAGCAGAGATCTTGGAAGAAGAATTCAAAGATTTCTTGACAACCCTAACATGTGCAATCAAATGTGTATACTGACAAATTGCGCTGCCCCCAACAGAGGGCACACTAACCACTTTAGACACGTTAACAACTGCTTCTACACCAATCCAACCCCTGCTTCCTAGGGAACTTGTTTACGTAAGGAGCTTCATTAGGAAATGAAACAATCATAGATTTCACGGCCCTTACGAAGTGGTGTTTTCCAACACTCTCTGTAAAAGTGAAAGGGCTTTTTTCTTGGATACACCTCTCTGATGTTTGCAAAGCACCCCAAAGTAATAATCTACCTCAACAGTTATTGACATAATCATTTGCTTTTAAAAGCATTGCACACTTTATGAAAATCTCTCTCTCTTTCTCTCTCTCTCTCTGTCTCTCTCTCTCTCTCTCTCTCTCTCTATCTCTCTCTCCCTCCCTCTCCCACTTCCCCTTTTTTATTTCCTCTGCAGGTGCAAAGAGAATGGAACCAGCAACCTCATATCATTCATTGTATTTTCATCATCATCATTATGTTTATATTGGATGTATGCTTTGCATTTCATATAAACAGTATAGACAGTAAAACAAACAGAATACAAAACAGATAGCAAATTCTAAAAACATAAACACTAACAAGCTCAAAGATAATCATAACTGATACAAATCGGAGTATATAGTAAACATGTTCTCATATAAATTGCAGTTTTTAGGTATGGAAGCAAGCACCAGCCCACACGAGGCGAGTCGGCACACAAAAGATATATTAAAGCAGGCCGATATTACACAAATCCCATTTCAGCCAATAAGGGCCGTAAAATGACACCTCTCACTCTAGCCTATGCAGGACAAAAAAATAGTAGGTGGGCTCGGTCGTCGTATGGCATATCACACAAAGGGCAAGAACGATTACCACCTCCCCAGGCCAGTCTGCCACTACCACCCTTAGTGGGACACAGTTAAATCATGCTCTGGTTATCAGTACACAGCCTGTTGGGAATTCTACCCATAGCAAGTATTTCTGTACACCTGGGGCATGATAATCATTAGCCCTCTGATCTATGGTTTCAACAGCTCATCACTCTCTCTGATAGCAGATACATACTCGTAAAAAACGGGTGGTCCAGAGATTGACCTCACCTTGGGATAACACAATGGCGGGTGGAAACGGATGGGTGATGTTGATTGCTCTAAGTTGTTTCATGACATAACTGAGCCATGGAATCTTACAACCTAGGTCTTTGGCAGCCATGGATGTGATTAGCCTGAGCCAGTGCAGGACCTGCTGCACAGAAATCACTACCCCAATTGGCCTACAACCTAATTTCATACACACTCCGAAATTTGCAGCCGACATTGGCAAGCCCAGCAGTTTCTTAAAGAAAGTCTGCTATTTAGAGTCAGCATTCCCCTAATTCCACAACTCCATACCAAATCTGGCCACTGAGGCCGCCTTTCTTTTATACAGTTTATGCAGTATATCAATTGGTCTTGCTTTAAACATCATCGTTGCCCTGAAGACCCTACCAAGACCATGCCTAAACCGTGCAACCTGTTTAAATATATCAAAATAATCGACCCTGGGGATCACACTACTATTGCAATATATGGCGCTGCATTTAACCTTATGCCTTCCCTTCCAACAGACCATTACATATGACTTCGTCACATTCGTTACCAGGTCTAACTCATCCATAAAGGCAGCATATTGAGGGATAAGGGACTACAGGGCTCTCGGAGTGCGTGCCATCATGGCTGAGTCATCTGCGTATACCAAGACTGGGAGAAACCGACCGCGTAACCTCGGTACATCGAGTTTAGAAAATGTTTATAGAGTCCATTAATGTACAGCGAGAAATGGAGACGCACCAGGACACTGCCATGTCACAACCCCAGTTCCACCTAGAAAAAACGTGTGCAATGTCGATTGGCACCACTCCTTAGAGATGTGTAGATTTGTGCAGTCTGGCCAAAAGATTCACCAGAGCCATAGCGAAATTCAAGGACCGGATCACCTCCCATTCACTTTTTTAAAAAAAAAAAAATGTTATTTAGAAGGTGCTTGACATTACAACAAAGATAAAGGTAGCAGCAGTATAAAGAAAAAAAAATAATTTTACATTTGTTATTGCTCACATTGGTTTGGTGCGATCGAGGCATGACATAGAGAAATGGTAGTATAGATACAGATGTGATGCCATAAAGTTGATGAAGGGGGGAGAGGAGCTACTGCCTGTTCAATGAGTAACCATTGTTTCAAGTATTCGCCTGTGTAGGCCAAATGTCTATTGGTTTTCAGTTCTTAGGTTGCAACAAGGACAGCACTCCTTCTGATCAGAGGCCCACATAACGGCCCACAGCCATTGTGTCATGGACGTGGAGGAGGGGCGCAGCCATAGCATCAGTATACATCTAATTTCCAGTAACATAAGGAGGCTTGCTAGTTTATGAAAGCAACGGCTCAGCTATTCAAACCTATGAATCAAGCAGTTCAGTGGGGTAGGTTTGATGGTACATGTAAATATCACAGACATAATATTACATACCTCCCTCCAGAACACCCTCAGTTCAGGACATTCCCAGAGCATGTGGAGATATCCCACATTCTCTGTAGGACATCTGGGGGACAGGGTAGAGTGGGCGCGAGAAAAGAGGTACAATCTGGCCTGGGAGTAGTGGAACCTCTGTAGTACCTTGAATTGTATTAGGCGAAATCTGGAATTAAAAGAAACAGCTTGAGTCTGAAGGCACATAGCTTGCCAAGTCTCGTCAGTGATGGCCATGGCTAAGTCTTTGGCCCAGGTGTCTCAGAGTTTTGTAAGAGGTTTATTGCCGCAGCATTGTATCAAGTCGTATAGTCTGGCTACTCTACCACGAGCAGAGGTTCCTCCCATAGCGATATCCAGTAATGGTTCATCGGGGGCAGTGCAGGGAATTCTGACCAGGCTATTTTAGCTGTGCAGCGGAGCCCTGCATATTGCAGCCAGCCCGAGGAGAGTCTTTGCGAAGAGCCGGTCAGGTCTTGAAACTTGATGAAGGACCCCATGTTGTAAACATCCCTCATGGATGCATAGCCATCCATCGCCCATTGTTGTACCACTGTTTTATTTATTTTAGGGAAAAATGGAAAGAGGTTTCATACAGGTAAGTCCCCATGGAAAGGGCGGGGGTTGTCTAGCATTCTCCATATTTTGCCCCAAGCCAGTGCTGTCACAGCAATGGGGTTACAGCCTACAGGGTCCTTCCTAGCAGCAGTAATATCAGTGTGGGCACATCACGAGGGCTCGCCGCGTGCCTTTCAATTTTAACATGTGGGTGATGTGTGTCAGTGTCAAACCGGTAAGCTGCATACTACCCCTGTGCTGCTAGCCAGTTTTTTCAAAGTCTGGGGTGGCAATTCTGCCCTGCATGTATGGTCTCATTAGTGTATCCCACTTAGCCTGACCACACATGCATGCGCAAGGAGTTACTTATCGGCACTTTCAGTGTTTTGAAAAACGTATTGCCAGGCCACATTGGTATATTCAAGAAGTAGTACAGTAGCTTTGGGAGAGTGATCATTTTAAGGAGCGCCACACAACCAGCTACTGTGAGTGGGAGTTTCGCCCAGGCGCTTAGTTTGGCTGTGAGCTGGGCAAATATGTCCCATAGTTGTGGGAGTAGAGTGGTACAGGTTGGCGTGTCACAATGATTCCAAGGTATTTGATTTCTAGGGGTGTCCAGGCGAACCCCATGAGATCCGGCGGAGCGACAGTGGCATATGTGAAAGGGAATCATTCAGATTTGGCAAAATTAACCTGAAGCTCGGACAGAATCCCAAAGTAACGTACATTGCGCATGATTGGGGCAAGATTTAATGTGTGGTCTCGCACAAATAATGGTACGTCATCTGCATATGGAGAGATAATTTCGGGCTCGCCTAGGAGTTAGATCCCCTTTTGGGTGTGTCTATGCTGGATCGCATCGGCTACGGCTTCCATCACAATAGCAAATAATAACGGAGACAGTGGGCATCCCTGTCTAGTCCCACTGTGAATGTCTATGGGGGCAGAGAGTGACCCATGTATATTAAATCTAGAAGTAGGTGACGTGCATAGAAGTTGTATCCATGATATGAATCGAGACCCAAAGTTGCATTCGCACAGTACTGCCCGCATAAATTGCCAGGAAACCGAATTTAAAGGCCTTTCGAACATCAAGAGCCGCAGCGACTGCTTGTGTTTCTGCATTTACCTGCTCCAGGACATTGAAAAGGCATCTTAGGTTTAGTGCCGTAGAGCGGCGGGAACAAAACCTGATTGGTCGGGCGGATAATGTGCCTCAGGTAGGGAGCCAATCTGAGGGCCAGGACCTGGGCAGATATTTTTACATCAGATTTTATGAGGGAAATGGGGCAGTAAGACCTACATTGCTCAGGGGGTTTAAACTCAGGGGGTTTAAGCAGGACTGTGATCACAGCCTCGCGCAGTGTGGGGGGAAATATTTTCGATGTACAGGACTCTTCCCATAGGGCAGTCAATCGCGGAACAAGGCGAGTCTTAAAGTGCTTGAAGAAGTCCATTGTGAGGCTGTCAAGACCGGGGAGGGTTTTCGATAGCAATGGTGATCTAGTCAGATGAAATATGATGATCAAGTATCTCTCAGGACTCGTAGGACAGCATTAATAATGGCAAGGTGTCTAGCAATGCGTCTATCTCAGGGATGGTTGCCATATCAGAGTTGGCGTAGAGTGTGGCATAAAAGGAGTGGAATTCCATAGTCACCTCAGGTAAGGTGTGAACCAGTGCCCCAGTCATGTCCTGCATGACTGGAATGTGGTGACTTGCCCCCGCTTGTTGTGTCATCCTAGCTAATAGCCATATTGTCCTGCCAAGCACAGGTTATCAAGAAATGTCGATTTCATGTAAGTGTGAGTGCAAAATCTGTCGAGTTTGGCCTTAATGTCCCCAGAGGCAGCACTATCAGGTGTGGACACATATTGTAGTTCTAGCTGTTGCAAGTTAGTTTCACTAGTGTGAATATATCGTCATATTGCCTTGAACAACCCAGATTCGATGGCCAGGGACATGCCCCACACATGGACCTTAAAAGCCTCCCATAGGGTCACCTGTGCTTCGACAGAGCCTGTGTTTATTTCTAAATAATCATCTACACATCTCCTCATTTCAGACACAAACACAGGGTCTGGTAATGCCTGTGATTTAAATCGCCATTCTCTTTTAGCACCCAGTGTGTCCCCCAGTGTTAGTGTGTCAATATAATCGGGGAGTGGTCTGAAAAGGTTCTGGCTAGTATGTCAGTGCCACCGAGGTGGGTACGAGGGGGCCAGATAGTCACCACATGTCTATGAGTGGGAGTCATAAACTGTGTAGTAGTAGGAGTATTTACATGATGTCGGGTTAAGCATCTGAAGATCTGGTAGGCCCGCTCATATTATCTAGGAAGACCTGGTCAGTTGTCAGGGTCTATTTCCAGACCTGTCAAGATCTATGTCCACTATGGTGTTGAAGTCTCCACCCCACAATACTAGTATTAGGGGGTATGATGCCAGCAGTTCGAACACTTCTGAGTAAAATTCAGGGTCGTCTGCGTTTGGACATATAGATTCAGTAGGACTAGTTCTTTACCTCTCAGTAACCCCCACAATAATACATAGCGCTCCAGTGGGTCTATGTGTTCCTGCTTGTGGACACATGGTATGGACTTGTGAATAAGGGTCATGACACCCCTGCATTGATTTGAGTATATGATAAAGTATTGTTGCGTACCCCAGCTCCTTGCAAACCTCTCACAGCCCTCAGCCAATGCATGTGTTTCTTTTAGGAATAGGATATGTATCCTGTATCGCTCAATGTATAGCTGTAGGCAGCACATTTTTATCAGGTTACCCAGATCACGCACATTACAACTCATAAATTGCAATGGTTCAACCCCCATCAAGCCGAAGCGTTAATTGCGTAGTGTGCCCTGGAGTGTCCAATTTCAGCTAGTGCAATGGAGCCATAACTATATAATGCTACATTTTATAAACAAACACAAACATGTCAAGCATTTTTGGTACAATCAACCCACAAATTACCACCCCACCCCATCCTTCCCCCAATCAGAGGAATGATAACCTCTACCCCAACTCCCCAACAACAATTGCAAATCTGCATGGGGGGCTGTCGGCTGACCTCAGCCTGGCATCAACACAGCCTAGCTTGTACATTTTGGTAAACAGGCTCTGGGTGCATACTTCCCAGGTATACAGTGGTTGAATAGTGAAATTGGCAGCTGTAATTTTGGGGGAAAGGCAAGGGTATGCAGGTACTTGCCGTCCACTGTCAGGGTCCCTCCTGGGAGCGGTTAACAAGGGATCCAGAATCCGGAAAGTGTGCAATTTGAGGTCACAGAGAAGAGTGGTTGTCTAAGAACTTCATAGCCTCCTTGGGTAGCACACCTTGTTGCTGTGTTCCATCCTCAGCTTGGCCATTGTAAAGCATGTCATATTTCATATTAAGGTTGCAGAGCTTCTTCTTTGTGTCCATAAAGGTTTTGCCCTCTTGCTGAACTGTCTGGATATAGGTGTATCCTGTTGGAGCCCAGTAGTAGCTCGCCCTTGGCTCTCGCCGCTCACAGAAACATGTCCCTGTCTCGATAGTTAAGTACACAGGCTATGATTGGGCAAGGCTGAGTTCCAGGTTTGGGCTTGGGAGCGAGTGTGCGATGACCTCATTCTATTGCAAATTGTTTTGATAATTTTGGGGCATCCAGCAAGGAGAGTAAGCTGCGTTCAATACCGTAATATTCTCCTCAGGCACACCTATTATCCATAGGTTGTTGCATTGTTATCAGTATTCAAGATCTTTGGTCACACCCATTCTTGTTTCCACTTCCGCTATGCGGGCATTAGATTTATCCATTCATGATTTTATTGAGCTTATTGTGCCACTCATATCGTCCAATTTTGTATGAATGGCAGTGAATCCCTCTCACATGTACTCCATCACCCGGTGAAGCTCGCTGGGCTCACCTCCCTCAGGCACTCTGCCAGCAATGCCATCCACAGGATTGACTCCATCCGCCACCCTGGATGCGGCTTTGGTGTACATATTTATCAAGCTATGATTTTTCCCCGTTCCCTTGGTCATTGTGACCCGCTGTAATGGCGAGGAAATGTGGCGCGGCGATCGCTGGGAGATTTTTGGCCTGACAGCGATGGCAGTGGTAGCAGTCTGATGATAGCAGAATCTGTCGGGTCATCAAGGACTGCAGGTGCCAACCACAGTCCCCAGTGGAAGTAGGTGTGGTGACGGGGCACCATGTGAAGTGAGCAGGGGAGAAATCAAGCGATACGTAAAGTGTACAGAGAAGGGGTGTTAGAGCCGGTGTGGGTGAGTATTATACTCCTGGGGATTGTGGTAGATGTAGGAGGCATTCAGATTTAATGGAGCTTTAGGCAGTTGTTGAGGGCGAAGAGTGTAGTACAGCAACTCAGTGCACTGAGAGTGGTTGCCACTGCCTGCCGAGTCACCTCTCTCGTTAGGTTTGGGTAGGGTAGCACCTCACAGTCCTGTGGTATGTCGAGGCAGTTTCAGCAGTGCTCCCTGCAGGTAAAAGTGGACCTCCGGTCCTTGCAATGGATTGGCAGGCTTCAGGGCCATCACCCAGGACGTGCTGGTGCCTCACACAGTAAGTGGGCCCAGCTTTGCCTGTTGTAATCACTGAAAGCAGCGGGCAATGCGCGTTCCAGGCCACACGCCAACAGTGCAATCGTATGGTAGTAGAGTGCTTTATGCTCTGGGTATAAGGAGTAGTTCAGAGGCAGTGCAGAATATTTAATGCTGGAGACAACAGGGTGGTATGCAGAAGTGGGGGTGACTGCTGTAGGCATCCTGTTGGCTTCCTTTGAATAGTTACAGTAGGTAATGGGGGCAGAGTGCTCAGTGCAGCACACCCGGTGAGTGAGGTACCCCAGGTATTGGGCAGGGTAGCACCCAGTAGTTCTGTCGGAAGTTTATATAGTAGGCTGCAAGAGAAGGAGGGGGTGCGTGTGCCAGTCCAGGTGCAGCTGTAGTATGTGTCAACAGACAGCAGAGGTCCGTGGGTCCCCGTGGCAATGCAGTGGGTATTGGAAGAGTGTTGAACTGCTCCTTGCAGTAAGCATGCTTTTCCATGCTGGATTTGAGCACTTGGTAAGGGGATCCATGAAAGGCACCATGCAGACATCAAACATCAGCGGCAGTGGAGGGACAGGCCCATACACTCTGGGAAGCTTCTGACACCGTCATGCAGAATACTGAATCGGAGTTCGGACAGTGTCTCTCCTGGGATGAGGGTGCGGGAGGTGAAAGCAGTGCAGCCCGGTGTGAGGGCCAAGAGCAGGTTCCAGTGGGGATATGCAGTAGTTTCCTGTCCCATGGAGCTGACGTCCCTTGTGATGGCAACACAGTGGTGAGGACCACAGGGCTGCCTCCACGCCACACTCACTGGCTTCTGCAGGCACACATTGTGGAGGAGGAGAGGTATGCGGCTTCTGGTGCACTCCCAGGCTCACTACTCGGGCAGCCGATGGGGATGAAACCAGGACAATTCAGTAGCGCTGGCATTCAGCAGCACAGGTGAACCACTCTACATGTATAATGCAGAGCTCCTCTTTCAGGTGGCCATCTTTGTTGTGCGCAACAGTGCCCCTCCCCCATTCACTTTGTCAAAAGCCGTGCTCAAGTCCATGAATGCCAAGTAGATGGGCTCTTCCTTTACATATAGTGAATGTGCTGTTATCAGATAAAGATTGAGAACCTGCTCTGATGTGCCTAGCCCTGGCCTGAATCCCAACTGAACCTGGGAAAGAACCTCACTACTCATCACCCATTCCTCCAGGCGGGCCAGAATGGCACACCCAAAACTTTAAAAAAGGGAATCTAAGAGTGAAATTGGTCTATATGAGAAGGGAGATTCCCTAGGTCCCTTTTTATAGATTGGCGGGTTGATCGCACTTGACCATAAGGGTGGTATAGCCCCGCCCGCTCACATAGCATTAAAGACCTGGCCCAAAACAGGGGCCCAGAAGTCGGGGGGCCATGATTATAGTATCAAAAGATGCATAAATAGTATGTTACTCCTAGATACTCATATTCTGATATGTGCAGATTGTATTTTAGTGCAGCACTTTTTACTGTTTTAATGTTTAGATTAGGACTATATTGGGGGATATCTTTTATCTGGGTGAGACATTTAAAAGGGGGGGGGAATAGAAAGGGGAGTACACATGTTAACATTACCAATCTTACTGTAAATATGCTTAGCAACATATATGAGAGCAATACCAGCTATAATACCACACTCAATTAATATGTACGCAAGGGTATGAGTGCCAGAAGAATATTCGAGACCTCCTTTCCAACTATTTTTTTGAGATATTTTTTGTAATACAAGTAGCAATAATAAGACTAGTGCAACAAAATGAATGAAAAGACTTGTAGTGCAGCATAATAAAATTAGAGGATATGCGCGTAGACAGAAATATGATGCATATAATGCCCTCGGCCTAGGAGCTTTTGAAGATGTGAGCCATCCAGAGATGCTCAACAGCTGGTACACTGATATGAGTGTGGTAGGAAGGCAGACCGTAAATGGTAGCTGCTATGTATGCTCATTAATACCGCACACATCAGAGGCACCCAAGGTATTAGAACCACAAGAATTTGCAGATATGTAGGCACAATGCTTGGTCCACCTAGCGCTATGTAGAATAAAAGGCACCTTCCAGGCACATGTTATTTGATGTCATATGAAGATATGATATGATTGGTTATTCATGACGCGCTTAATACCAAGAGGGTACTAAGCGCAGACCCGGGGTTCGAACCTGTTGCTCTGTGTCGTCTTGCTTCCAAGATAAGCACGTTTCCCCTGAGCTATCCTCCAGAAGACTTCTGGGGTACATGGAAAAGGTCATGGCACTAGTGGAAAGAACCTGCACACATATATGGCCAGAGCACATCACAAAATTGATATTGATTACAGCAATGGAAATACCAGTGAAAGTGCACCGGGAAGAGACTTATGAACTATGTTTCCCCAGTGAAGGAACTCTCTTCATCAGCTCTAATGAACGGTGTAACAGAACTCTTTTGACTGCAGACTTGTTAAAAGGCACAGCAGCAGTGCATGTACTATTACTGGATCTGTGGACGAGAAGCGTACTTGCACCTCCCTCCATCATGGAGGGTCTATTGTTTGCTGGCCACACTGCACTCAGTGCTATTAGTAGTCCCAGAACAACACCTGCAAAGGGAGCCAATACCAGATACCGGCCCAACCGTTCCTCCAACATTCGTGGAACAAATCCCACTACCATCACCTTAGTTCCACATCTTACCCAGACACGGGCAGTACAGGAAAGTAAGAAGGAAAAAGAGTTCAAATTATTTGTCCAAAGACTCATCTGAACTGCTACCTGAAATACCAGAAGAGTACAGACTTTTCAGTTCAGCTGAGACATGCTTTGCCTCACTACTGCTGGCCGGCATACAAGTAGCTGCTAATGCAAAATGGCTTCAGATTGTATGATGGGAATTAGGATAACTGACAAATGATACCGAACACGGGTTCAACAGCATCATATGTGAGTTGTATCCCTAAATTTGATGACGATGTAGAACCGCTACAACCTCAATCTGCTTACGGCAATGGAAGGAGGGGTTTGCCACAAGATCAAGGATTCATGCTGCACTTTCGTTTACCAGAAGATGCAATAAACGTGTCCTTGTCTCACATAATTACATCTGTGCACATCCTAGGAGTACGCATGAAGAAGGAAGGAGGAATACAAGACAGTGACTGGTTTGATCTCACTTTCAACAGGGCCCCATCCTTGCTGGGAGCTATAGTGAAAATGCTTGTTCTTCCTGGTTATCTTCTGCACCTGCCAAATGGGACTCTGGTGTTGTGCCTAGTGGTGCAGTAGTGATGGTATCAATTGGGGTTTCAAAGGTACCTCACAATACAAATGATGCTGAAATACAAACAGGCCATACCATTCCCTGAATGGTCCCTATCCCCTATGGAGATGAAGTAGACCACCTAAACCACACCATCATTGTCCCACTCCCTGACACTGAAAATGATGAGGAAGTATGGGTTGATCTAGCAGGAGATGGGGGATGTATGTATATGACATGCACAACCGAAGAATACGCACAAGCAGGAGAAAGTTTGCATTCAGTATGTAGGGCTTGGATGCCAATAAAAGTAATTCTGCCCTATGAGGCTGCAGTGAGAAGGGAGAATGAACACATGTGTATGGGGAGTTTGTTACTATAGGAGTAACAAAAGGGGGGGATGTTGGTAAGGAAATTAACATATCCAACCCCCAAAAGTGCTTTAGGGTGAGGTGAATCCCATGAAAAGACCTGCGATCTGCTAGCGGGCAGGGGGGCATGCTAAGAAACCCGGCATGGACATAATATTATGCGAATTGTAGATGTTTAGACGTAGTGCGTCCATATAAACAGGTGCTATTTTGTAGCTATGACAGAAACATAGGACCTGCAAGGCAGCGTGGTAAACACAAGCCGCAAACTTAATGAAGAATCATGAATAGGCCCAAGCGCTGATGAATAGAGAGACCCGCCCTGTTAGTATCCCACAGAAACTTCCCTTTGTCCTACAGCTGTTGCCAATACGTGTTATCCCGAGAAGGAATGTGCCCCACATGGCCACGAAACACTACCAGGCATCTCTGCAAGCATTATCATAGCAGCTAGGCCAGCACAGGCCCAGATCCCTAGTCATCTCTGAGTTACAGCCTCTCTGAATGTCCTGGTCACAAGACCCCTGAATTCCACGATAGTAGATGACCCCAGACCACCAACCATAAACCCACTGGGCATAAAAGATCTAAAGAACACAGGCATTTCACCTTATTTCATGATGACACGATCTGTAATGCATGGTACAGGGAGGATTAAATTACAGTGCAAAGCGAGGGTGGAAGCCTTCAGTGTGGGTAGTGTGATACCGAATGAGTGAAGGGTCTGTGGGTTAGCCTGACCTCAAGACTCCCCCTGTGCCAGTCCCCAAGCCTCTCAGGTGCATGGCAAAATGATAGAGTAGCATTGTCTCATGTTGTAACTAATTGCCAACCTGATCTTGGTTCCCTTGAGATGAGGAGCCTAGCAGACCCTGCATGATGGAAGACAGATTGACGGGGCTCGGGCCAATGGCCTTGCATCTCCTATAGAGCAGGCTGACCATGTATAGCGTCTCACCAACCAGCCGTGCAGGTTTTCACTCATTACTAATAACCCTGTGCTCATTTTTAAGCTTTTGCTTGCACCCTTTTTGCTCAGAACGTTCCTGGGCAGTTCTTTGCTGGCACTCAATTTTTTTAATCATTCAAACGTGTTATCCTTGCAAGAATCTCTTAGCCTTTTTTCCCTAGTGAGTTGTATTTTTTCTTGTGTGAGTGTTGAGGGGCGTGCCTTCATTTGGTGACCCCGGCATGATCCCAGCACCCCCATCCCATGCAGAGGTGTCCAGGCATCTTCTCCGAAGGGGCTATGCCCACCTACAGCGATCAACCTCAAAAATGCATTTTGCCCAGTGGCCGTGCAGGAGCCGTCTTTGTAGAATTCCTGTCTGCTCTTTGGATTGGTTGTTGGAACCCTATGACGGGGAGTTCAGGTGAACAGGCACATGTGTATATAGCTTTGCAAGTGATAACAAGTAGAGCGTAAATGTATGGGACAGTGTGAAAACTGTGAGTGCGTGGAGAGCAAAATTGGTGGTGTGTTGTGGGTGTGGCTTATTCTGTTTTTTGGCATTATTCATTATGTTAAGGAAAGGAAACAGAATGGAAAATGGAAGGGTAGGGATCCTCCTTGAGAAAGGGGAGAAGTTGGTACCACTAGCATCGTATAACAGAGGAAAAAAGGAAATAAATAGGGGCCTGTATAATTAGAAGGATTGGGAACAGTAGTTGTTGTTATTTTAGCTTGTTATTTTAGCTTGTTTTACTTGTGTTTTTATTGTGTAAGGTGGAATCCCAAGGAGGGACACGGTGTGATTAGTTGTATGCTTGGAGTGTGTGAAGTTTGTGAGCGGGAGTGTGGGAAGGAAAAGCATGGGGGATGGGAAATTGGTAGAAAATGTACTGTATTTACTTACGAAACAGTAACAGTATGTGCAGCACAGTTAGCACTGGCGTATGGACAGTAAGGATGTGACTACCATTACTGTGAGAGGGGAAACCCCAACAGAGTAGATGTGTAAGGCCCTACTATTGTACCAAGACAGACAAGAGAAGTACCATAATCAATGGGTGACAGAAACAAAAGGAGGGGGCATGCCCCGCTCATGGCCAGAGTAGAGCTCCCATAAGAAGGGTATGCTAGAGCACATGTCCATATTTCTAGCAGCTAAATATACGGGGAAACAATTACAAAAAAGGAAGGAGATATTAGACATTTGGAAGATGTTTGAAGACATGGAAGAGTGTAAGGGAGACAACAGACAGGACAGTGGCAAGGGGAATTGCCCAGGATGAGAGGGTGGGACAATGATAGAACATGGAGGGATATACCAGTGTATTCTTTTGGCACCAATTAGCTACTAATAAGTAATAATTAAAAGTACAAATAACACATCACAGAGATCATAACAGCTTTTCACTTCTTTATTATACTCTGACAGATACCATCCGGACAGAGTCACCTTTCACTCCTATCCTGAAGAAGGCCACCTCAACAGCTAGCTTCTAACTATCGCTACAGTTGGCCAAAACACTACAGTGTCGATCTGGAACACACCTTCTTCTCCCACCCTTTTTGTTTTGTACATATTGTTGTGTGTTATGTTTTTCTAAACCCATGGACCACTAATAGTCCTGGGCAGCACTTACTCATGTTTATCTTGTAATGTCCATTTGTTTGCTAGAGAATGTGCACTAATACAAGGAAAATTACCTCAAAAATGAAGAGGTTGGTACTCAGCTGTATCCCCCATTGCAAAAGTGTAAAACCTGTCCGTTTACTGTCCTTTTGTAAAAAAGTAAAACAATTCTTTTGAGTTTAAATAAATTAATCCAAAATACCACTGTTTTGATCTCCCATCCTGATTCTTTTCATTATTACTGGTATATACCCACTGACAGTCCGTACCACATGGGCTATACTAACCCAACATATGTATCCGCACCATCAATCACCCCACCGCCCCCGTATGTGCCCCCTCCAAACGCCCTAGCACATGCTGATGTCTATAAGAGGGACAGCAAGAGCAGAGTTGGATAAACTGTGAACACTGCAAAATGAAGTGAAAGCTGACAGACAGTTAGAGCAGGCACCAGATAGAAAGAAAGCAGGAGAACTTTGATTCAGAATAGATAATACACCCATATAAACGTGCATGCAGAGAAAGAGGAGGAAGGGAGTGAAGGGGCAGACAGTATAGGATACGACGATGCTGGCGGGTGGAGTACATTCGATGAGGGTGAGGATGACGAAGATGAGGAGGCAGAAGAAGCACCAGAACAGACTCCTCGGGTGGAAAGCTTGTGGGATGGGTGGCTAAGGAGCAGATTTGGCCAGATGGTGGTAGCAAGGAAAAAGGGAAGTGGGAAATGAGCAGATGGGAGTAGGCAAAGCATGCAGATGCCCCTTATACATGAGGGTGCCGGCAGACCACACTATGTACTGGGGGCACAGATGGATAAAAACTATTTGATGAAGGTGCTCCCGCCCCTCACAGTGGGTGTGGGCAAGTGTAATTACATGTTCAAAAAGCAATCTGCTGGGGTACCCCTGCCGGTGGGCGACATAACACGCTTATTGGTGGCAACAATCAGAGATCAGGCTGGGGAGGTGTGGGTGAAAGCGGGATACCCGGGAGTGACTTTGGGGAATGATGCACATTATGGAGCATCATTTAACAAGATTTGAGCCAGAGTATGAGGTGTGCTATGGTGAGCATTCCCAGACACACCTGACTTACATTCTCTCATGCAATGTACTATGAGTGATGATGAAGACCCTGCCCAATTAATTCTTACGGTTCAGGAGATGTGGAGGGCGGAAACAGGTAATTCATGGGATCAAGCAATACCATTTTTCAACTTCATTTTTAAGAAGGGTCTGCCCAAAGCAGTACAAAAGGCATTAGATGAAATTGTTGGTGTTGAAGCAAAGGGATGGCCTCAAATACAAAGCCTAACAGTACACCATTGCAGAAGAATAAAGGAGCATGGCAAGGAAATGGTGGAGAGGTGGCAGGCAGAGGAAGCAAAACTAGTAGAAAACAAGCTAGCTAAGGTCACTGTGGGGACGACAGTATCGACACCAAACCAGACAGAAGTGGCAGGATACAGCCCACATTTCACAAACACTAGAATAGCTGCACTGTGGCCAGAAAGAGGATAAGGACAGTTGGGCAGGAACATGCAGTTCCCCAGCCCACAGTGGCAAGAAGGACAGCAGTAAGGAAGAGGAGGGTTTTTTAGGCTCACAGGAGGCAAGGGGGGTTGGAGGATTGGGACCCAGAGGGAGGAATGGGGCCTTCACTAATTGGAACTGTGGAAAATGGGGAAATATTTGAAGGGAATGTAGAAGCAGACAGGGAATGGGGTAAAGTTACGGTCAACAGAACTATGGTTCTCAAACTCAAGGAACCCCCAAGGGCCGATGCCTCGAAGGCATACACGCAGTTGCCCCCGCAGATTCCAGGATCACCCTTAAAGCAGCAGCAACAGTAATTGATGCAACAACATGTACTCCAGAACACTTTCCAACAGGCGAGTGGCCCAAACCCATTTAATGGAACACTTAATAGTATGGTCACCCTGATTCAAGGTGCCCCCATTGTAGGGGGGAACCCTGTCCTTTTTCCCAGGACAAATACATACCCTGACTTACATACCCTGACTAGGAGCCCACAGAGAACTCTTGCATGTCCAGTCCTGTCAACGACCCTTAGCCCTGAAGAGGAACCCTTAGCAGGGGCAGAGATAGGAAACAAACAATTCATTTTTATGTTGATTCAGGCGTTGAGCAATCATGCATCAGTGATGGGGACTTCCGATTATCTGGCAAAACTCTCGACATGCAGGGATTCTCTGAGGCTATTTATATGCTTCCTTACACTAAAGACTTGGATCTAAAGGTAGGGGGAAGGGTAGTGTGTGCTCCCCTATTGTACTGTGAGACTTCTGTCAACCTGCTGGGCAGGGATCTGCTCAGTAAGCTGAATATGACAATCTCATTTACTGATCACAGTATTGTCTGCGCCACATCAGGGATGTGCGCGATATGAGCAATTGTAATAATACACACAATGGCAGGCGTGGTGGTGGTCTGAGGAATACCTGTAGACCCAGACATGTTAATTAATGGCATACCAGTACTTATGGAGGTGGTGCCACAAATTGCCAAGAGCTGTTGGAGAGTGCCACCAGATTTCATTTTTTGCCCTGCAGTGTCCCCGGAGTTTGTAGCAGGTACAATCTTGTCTCTAGATCTCCAAGGGATGGTACTGTTGGCGAAAAGAGTGGTTGTGCTAGGAACAGACAGGCAAGGGTGTAAATGGCATACAGTGCTTTGCATGGACCCCACTGCACCCCTCAAAGAGGTAACAGACTCAGAGCTATTCAAAAACAATGATAATGATGGAGAGATAATCTTAGAGATCTGTATCCCCTGTGATATCATGTGCAGAAAAGAAAGGTATGAGGCCACCTGATGGCTGTTGTGTCACAACCTCCCTTTATTGAGGCAGACTTGGAGTATGTGCCCGCGCAGTTGTAGACCACCAATCCACATGACATTGGGCTTCTAAAAGAGGTGACCCCAGTACATATCACACTGAAGGCTGGAGAAGTATTACCCCATGTGAAACAGTACCAATTATCAAAAAGGCAGAAGAGAGCATAAAAGACAAAATACAGGCCCTAATAAATCAAGTGATAATAGTGCCATCAACCTCACCATGCAATACTGCGATCTACCCTGTCAAAAAAAACACAGGGGGCAGTTGAAAAATGATCCAGGACTTATGCCCCCTGAATGATGCAGTACAGAAAGAGTATCCTATGGTTCCCAACCTGGCCACCATTCTGTGTAGTATGCCCAAAGAAGTGACCCACGTCACTGTGATACATTTAAAGAACGCCTTCTTTTCAATATCCTTACACCTCACCACCTTTCCCATGTTGGAATGTGCTACAAACACACTCATTGCCCCAAGGTTGCTGTGAGAGCCCAATCACCTTCAACAGAATACCACAAGATGACCTCGGTATCATCTGACTGCCCAATACTGTCATTCAGTATGTGGACGACTTGCTTGTGTGTAGTGACAGTGAGCAAAACTGCTGAAGGGACTCCATCACTTTTCTACAACACTTAGCCCGCAAGGGTACAAGGTTAACAGAGCCAAACTTCAGTATTGCCAGCAGGAAGTGCTCTACTTAGGTCAATTAATATCAGCAAACAGCAAGAGATTAATACCAGACAGAGATGCATCCATGCATAAGGGCGCCCAGACCTTTGACAGTGAAAGACAAGCAAAAGTTCCTAGGGTTGTGCAATTACTGCAGAGCATTGATTCTAGATTATGCAGCATACACAAGGCCACCCGTACAGGGGCTGAAAGAAGCACAGAAAGGCAATCACAAACTCAAATGGACAGCAGATGTGATACAGAATTTCAATGATTTGAAAGAAGACCTATCCACAGCCCCAGTTCTCGTTACCCCAGATTATGCACAAGAATTTTACATATTCTAACATTCGAACAGCAAACTTAAGACCATTGTACTGACCAAGAAAAGTACCAGGGGCTACAAGCCATTGGCCTACTATAGTGGTACACTTGAGTCAGTTATGCAAAGTCAATTTACATGTGAACCAGAACTTGCTGCTGCTACGTCCACAATTGAAAAGAGTTCCACAATTGTAATGGGATGCTCAGTTACTTTGTACGTGGAGCATTCAATATTCGCCATCTTAGAAAGATTAAAATCTATCCTGACAACACAGAGATCATTGGCATACAAGATTATCCTCTCAAGCCCAAACATCTGTGTTGTACAATGTAAAACAATGAACCCTGACACTTTTCTGACAGAAGTATGCACAGATAAAGATTTAAAAAGACATGACTGTGCCATATATGAGGGGGAGCAGGATGACATTCCTAAAGCAAGGGATACCGCATTGGAGGAGGGGTGTGCTTTTTGTTGATGGGCCAGCGATAATTGACCAAGAGACAGGACAAAGGCATACAGGTGCGGCAGTAGTGCGCCTCAATGGAGGTGAATATGAAACACTAGTGATGAAAGATTACCTATGCACTACTCTCCCCAAGAAGCAGAGCGTGTGCTGCTAATCTAAGCGCTACACACGTCCCAAGTTTGACACATGATCATCTATTCGTACTTGGCATTTGCCACTACAACAGTGCATGCCAGGTTGTCACGATGTAAGAGGAGTGGTTTCCAGAGAGCAGATGGTCCCCAGTACAACATGACACACTGCTAGACTTATTGATTTACGCGTTGTGACAACCCTCTGTGGTGGTGGTCATCAAATGGGCCGCCCACTCCAACAACACAGACAAAGTTTCATTGGGGAATGCCATGGCAGATGGTGCAGCCAAAATGGCAGCCAACCGTACTCTCCCAGTAATCTCTGAGTATGTCCTGACAACACCAACAGATGAACAACAAAACTTACCGTATGCAGCACTGCCTATTACACCGTTCATCAAGCTGTAGTCCAAACAAACCAAGCAAAGAAAAAGAACTTTGGTCAAAGAAGGGACCAATTTACAATGAAGACAAGAATGCACTGGCAAGGCAGTTATGCCTGTAGAGCTTTTATCAACAGCATTCGATCAGCTACACCACCCATCCCACAGCTCAAAGCCGCACATTGCATCCGACAAGCAAGAAGATTGGTTTATACAAAACCTTCAAGCGCATCTCACAAACATGATTGTACACTGCACCACTTGCCAAACTTTCAACACTGGTATGGCAATCTGCACATTGTGAGGCACTCTTCTCTGCCCCATTGAGACACTCTGTGAGCCACACATAGACTATGCGGACATGGGGGAAAGATTTAATGGTTCCCGATACGTGATTGTCGTGGTAGGCCCTTTTTCACGATGAGTTGAGGCTGGACCTTATGTACATCCGGATGCCAAATCCGCTGTTCAATTTCTGGTACGCAAGGTTCTTCCACTATGGGGCTTGTGCAATGTACTAAAAGTGTGACAACGGCACCCACTTTTTCAATGAGATATTCAAAGAGATCACAGCACTACTTGGCATAAAACACTGGGTGTGCTCAATTTACCATCCCAAGCCAACGACATTGTGGAGAGGATCAACAGCCTCATTAAACGCAAACTGTCCAAGCTCTGCATCACATTAAAGAAAAACTGGGTGCACTGCTTACCTTTGGCCCTCTTCAGTTTATGCACATAACCCAGCAAATACCACCACATGTCACCCCATTAAGTTGTCACTGGCAGACGCATACACAAACCCATCTCTCCAATTAGAAAGGCATCAGATGCCCATAGGGCAGCAGAGATCTTACAAGAAGAATTCAAAGATTTCTTCACAACCCTAACATGTGCAATCAAATGTGTATACTGACAAATTGCGCTGCCCCCAACAGAGGGCACACTAACCACTTTAGACACGTTAACAACTGCTTCTACACCAATCCAACCCCTGCTTCCTAGGGAACTTGTTTACGTAAGGAGCTTCATTAGAAAATGAAACAATCATAGATTTCACGGCCCTTACGAAGTGGTGTTTTCCAACACTCTCTGTAAAAGTGAAAGGGCTTTTATCTTGGATACACCTCTCTGATGTTTGCAAAGCACCCCAAAGTAATAATCTACCTCACCAGTTATTGACATAATCATTTGCTTTTAAAAGCATTACACACTTTATGAAAATCTCTCTCTCTTTCTCTCTCTCTTTCTCTCTCTCTCTCTCTCTGTCTCTCTCTCTCTTCCTCTCTATCTCTCTCTCCCTCCCTCTCCCACTGCCCCTTTTTTATTTCCTCTGCAGGTGCAAAGAGAATGGAACCAGCAACCTCATATCATTCATTGTATTTTCATCATCATCATTATGTTTATTTTGGATGTATGCTTTGCATTTCATATAAACAGTATAAACAGTAAAAAAAAACAGAATACAAAACAGATAGCAAATTCTAAAAACATAAACACTAACAAGCTCAAAGATAATCATAACTGATACAAATCGGAGTATATAGTAAACATGTTCTCATATAAATTGCAGTTTTTAGGTATGGAAGCAAGGACCAGCCCACACGAGGCGAGTCGGCACACAAAAGATATATTAAAGCAGGCCGATATTGCACAAATCCCATTTCAGCCAATAAGGGCCGTAAAATGACACCTCTCACTCTAGCCTATGCAGGACAAAAAAATAGTAGGTGGGCTCGGTCGTCGTATGGCATATCACACAAAGGGCAAGAACGATTACCACCTCCCCAGGCCAGTCTGCCACTACCACCCTTAGTGGGACACAGTTAAATCATGCTCTGGTTATCAGTACACAGCCTGTTGGGAATTCTACCCATAGCAAGTATTTCTGTACACCTGGGGCATGATAATCATTAGCCCTCTGATCTATGGTTTCAACAGCTCATCACTCTCTCTGATAGCAGATACATACTCGTAAAAACGGGTGGTCTAGAGATTGACCTCACCTTGGGATAACACAATGGCGGGTGGAAACAGATGGGTGATGTTGATTGCCCTAAGTTGTTTCATGACATAACTGAGCCATGGAAGCTTACAACCTAGGTCTTTGGCAGCCATGGATGTGATTAGCCTGAGCCAGTGCAGGACCTGCTGCACAGAAATCACTACCCCAATTGGCCTACAACCTAATTCCATACGCACTCCGAAATTTGCAGCCGACATTGGCAAGCCCAGCAGTTTCTTAAAGAAAGTCTGCTATTTAGAGTCAGCATTCCCCTAATTCCACAACTCCATACCAAATCTGGCCACTGAGGTCGCCTTTCTTTTATACAGTTTGAGCAGTATATCAATTGGTCTTGCTTTAAACATCATCGTTGCCCTGAAGACCCTACCAAGAGCATGCCTAAACCGTGCAACCTGTTTAGATATATCAAAATAATCGACCCTGGGGATCACACTACTATTGCAATACATGGCGCTGCATTTAACCTTATGCCTTCCCTTCCAACAGACCATTACAATTCGTTACCAGGTCTAACTCATCCATAAAGGCAGCATATTGAGGGATAAGGGACTACAGGGCTCTCGGAGTGCGTGCCATCATGGCTGAGTCATCTGCGTATACCAAGACTGGGAGAAACCGACCGCCTAACCTCGGTACATTGAGTTTAGAAAATGTTTATAGGGTCCATTAATGTACAGCGAGAAATGGAGAGGCACCAGGACACTGCCATGTCACAACCCCAGTTCCACCTAGAAAAAACGTGTGCAATGTCGATTGGCACCACTCCTTAGACATGTGTAGATTTGTGCAGTCTGGCCAAAAGATTCACCAGAGCCATAGCGAAATTCAAGGACCGGATCACCTCCCATTCACTTTTTTTTAAAAAAAAAATGTTATTTAGAAGGTGCTTGACTTTACAACAAAGATAAAGGTACCAGCAGTATAAAGAAAAAAAAATAATTTTACATTTGTTATTGCTCACATTGGTTTGGTGCGATCGAGGCATGACATAGAGAAATGGTAGTATAGATACAGATGTGATGCCATAAAGTTGATGAAGGGGGGAGAGGAGCTACTGCCTGTTCAATGAGTAACCATTGTTTCAAGTATTCGCCTGTGTAGGCCAAATGTCTATTGGTTTTCAGTTCTTGGGTTGCAACAAGGACAGCACTCCTGCTGATCAGAGGCCCACATAACAGCCCGCAGCCATTGTGTCATGGACGTGGAGGAGGGGCGCAGCCATAGCATCAGTATACATCTAATTTCCAGTAACATAAGGAGGCTTGCTAGTTTATGAAAGCAACGGCTCAGCTGATCAAACCTATGAATCAAGCAGTTCAGTGGGGTAGGTTTGATGGTACATGTAAATATCACAGACATAATATCACATACCTCCCTCCAGAACACCTCAGTTCAGGACATTCCCAGAGCATGTGGAGATATCCCACATTCTCCGTAGGACATCTGGGGCACAGGGTAGAGTGGGCGCGAGAAAAGAGGTACAATCTGGCCTGGGAGTAGTGGAACCTATGTAGTACCTTGAATTGTATTAGGCGAAATCTGGAATTAAAAGAAACAGCTTGAGTCTGAAGGCACATAGCTTGCCAAGTCTCGTCAGTGATGGCCATGGCTAAGTCTTTGGCCCAGGTGTCTCAGAGTTTTGTAAGAGGTTTATTGCCGCAGCATTGTATCAAGTTGTATAGTCTGGCTACTCTACCAAGAGCAGAGGTTCCTCCCATAGCGATATCCAGTAATGGTTCATCGGGGGCAGTGCAGGGAATTCTGACCAGGCTATTTTAGCTGTGCAGCGGAGCCCTGCATATTGCAGCCAGCCTGAGGAGAGTCTTTGCGAAGAGCCGGTCAGGTCTTGAAACTTGATGAAGGACCCCATGTTGTAAACATCCCTCATGGATGCATAGCCATCCATCGCCCATTGTTGTACCACTGTTTTATTTATTTTAGGGAAAAATGGAAAGAGGTTTCATACAGGTAAGTCCCCATGGAAAGGGCGGGGGTTGTCTAGCATTATACATATTTTGCCCCAAGCCAGTGCTGTCACAGCAATGGGGTTACAGCCTACAGGGTCCTTCCTAGCAGCAGTAATATCAGTGTGGGCACATCACGAGGGCTCGCCGCGTGCCTTTCAATTTTAATATGTGGGTGATGTGTGTCAGTGTCAAACCGGTAAGCTGCATACTACCCCTGTGCTGCTAGCCAGTTTTTTTCAAAGTCTGGGGCGGCAATTCTGCCCTGCATGTATGGTCTCATTAGTGTATCCCACTTAGCCTGACCACACATGCATGCGCAAGGAGTTACTTATCGGCACTTTCAGTGTTTTGAAAAACGTATTGCCAGGCCACATTGGTATATTCAAGAAGTAGTACAGTAGCTTTGGGAGAGTGATCATTTTAAGGAGCGCCACACAACCAGCTACTGTGAGTGGGAGTTTCGCCCAGGCGCTTAGTTTGGCTGTGAGCTGGGCAAATATGTCCCATAGTTGTGGGAGTAGAGTGGTACAGGTTGGCGTGTCACAATGATTCCAAGGTATTTGATTTCTAGGGGTGTCCAGGCGAACCCCATGAGATCCGGCGGAGCGACAGTGGCATATGTGAAAGGGAATCATTCAGATTTGGCAAAATTAACCTGAAGCTCGGACAGAATCCCAAAGTAACGTACATTGCGCATGATTGGGGCAAGATTTAATGTGTGGTCTCGCACAAATAATGGTACGTCATCTGCATATGGAGAGATAATTTCGGGCTCGCCTAGGAGTTAGATCCCCTTTTGGGTGTGTCTATGTTGGATCGCATCAGCTACGGCTTCCATCACAATAGCAAATAATAACGGAGACAGTGGGCATCCCTGTCTAGTCCCACTGTGAATGTCTATGGGGGCAGAGAGTGACCCATGTATGTTAAATCTAGAAGTAGGTGATGTGCATAGAAGTTGTACCCATGATATGAATCGAGACCCAAAGTTGCATTCGCACAGTACTGCCCACATAAATTGCCAGGAAACCGAATTTAAAGGCCTTTCGAACATCAAGAGCCGCAGCGACTGCTTGTGTTTCTGCATTTACCTGCTCCAGGACATTGAAAAGGCATCTTAAGTTTAGTGCCGTAGAGCGGCGGGAACAAAACCTGATTGGTCGGGCGGATAATGTGCCTCAGGTAGGGAGCCAATCTGAGGGCCAGGACCTGGGCAGATATTTTTACATCAGATTTTATGAGGGAAATGGGGCAGTAAGACCTACATTGCTCAGGGGGTTTAAGCAGGACTGTGATCACAGCCTCGCGCAGTGTGGGGGGAAATATTTTCGATGTGCAGGACTCTTCCCATAGGGCAGTCAATCGCGGAACAAGGCGAGTCTTAAAGTGCTTGAAGAAGTCCATTGTGAGGCTGTGAAGACCGGGGACCTTGTGGGAGGGTTTTCGATAGCAATGGTGATCTTGTCAGAGGAAATGGGATGATCAAGTATCTCTCGGGACTCGTCGGACAGCATTGATAATGGTAAGGTGTCTAGCAATGCGTCTATCTCAGGGATGGTTGCCATATCAGAGTTGGCGTAGAGTGTGGCATAAAAGGAGTGGAATGCCATAGTCACCTCAGGTAAGGTGTGAACCAGTGCCCCAGTCATGTCCTGCATGACTGGAATGTGGTGACTTGCCCCGCTTGTTGTGTCATCCTAGCTAATAGCCTACCGGGACGTTCACTTTCACCATATTGTCCTGCCAAGCACAGGTTATCAAGAAATGTCGATTTCCTGTCAGTGTGAGTGCAAAATCTGTCGAGTTTGGCCTTAATGTCCCCAGAGGCAGCACTATCAGGTGTGGACACATATTGTAGTTCTAGCTGTTGCAAGTTAGTTTCACTAGTGTGAATATATCGTCATATTGCCTTGAGCAACCCAGATTCGATGGCCAGGGACATGCCCCGCACATGGACCTTAAAAGCCTCCCATAGGGTCACCTGTGCTTCGACAGAGCCTGTGTTTATTTCTAAATAATCATCTACACATCTCCTCATTTCAGACACAAACACAGGGTCTGGTAATGCCTGTGATTTAAATCGCCATTCTCTTTTAGCACCCAGTGTGTCCCCCAGTGTTAGTGTGTCAATATAATCGGGGAGTGGTCCGAAAAGGTTCTGGCTAGTATGTCAGTGCCACCGAGGTGGGTACGAGGGGGCCAGATAGTCACCACATGTCTATGAGTGGGAGTCATAAACTGTGTAGTAGTAGGAGTATTTACATGATGTCGGGTTAAGCATCCTCCAGGCATCCACCATCTGAAGATCCGGTAGGCCCTCTCATATTATCTAGGAAGACCTGGTCAGTTGTCGGGGTCTATTTCCAGACCTGTCAAGATCTATGTCCACTATGGTGTTGAAGTCTCCACCCCACAATACTAATATTAGGGGGTATGATGCCAGCAGTTCGAACACTTCTGAGTAAATTTCAGGGTCGTCTGCGTTTGGACCATATAGATTCAGTAGGACTAGTTCTTTACCTCTCAGTAACCCCCACAATAATACATAGCGCTCCAGTGGGTCTATGTGTGCCTGCTTGTGGACACATGGTATGGACTTGTGAATAAGGGTCATGACACCCCTGCATTGATTTGAGTATATGATAAAGTATTGTTGCGTACCCCAGCTCCTTGCAAACCTCTCACAGCCCTCAGCCAATGCATGTGTTTCTTTTAGGAATAGGATATGTATCCTGTATCGCTCAATGTATAGCTGTAGGCAGCACATTTTTATCAGGTTACCCAGATCACGCACATTTCAACTCATAAATTGCAATGGTTCAACCCCCATCAAGCCGAAGCGTTAATTGCGTAGTGTGCCCTGGAGTGTCCAATTTCAGCTAGTGCAATGGAGCCATAACTATATAATGCTACATTTTATAAACAAACACAAACATGTCAAGCATTTTTGGTATAATCAACCCACAAATTACCACCCCACCCCATCCTTCCCCCAATCAGAGGAATGATAACCTCTACCCCAACACCCCAACAACAATTGCAAATCTGCATGGGGGGCTGTCGGCTGACCTCAGCCTGGCATCAACACAGCCTAGCTTGTACATTTTGGTAAACAGGCTCTGGGTGCATACTTCCCAGGTATACAGTGGTTGAATAGTGAAATTGGCAGCTGTAATTTTGGGGGAAAGGCAAGGGTATGCAGGTACTTGCCGTCCACTGTCAGGGTCCCTCCTGGGAGCGGTTAACAAGGGATCCAGAATCCGGAAAGTGTGCAATTTGAGGTCACAGAGAAAAGTGGTTGTCTAAGAACTTCATAGCCTCCTTGGGTAGCACACCTTGTTGCTGTGTTCCATCCTCAGCTTGGCCATTGTAAAGCATGTCATATTTCATATTAAGGTTGCAGAGCTTCTTCTTTGTGTCCATAAAGGTTTTGCCCTCTTGCTGAACTGTCTGGATATAGGTGTATCCTGTTGGAGCTCAGTAGTAGCTCGCCCTTGGCTCTCGCCGCTCACAGAAACATGTCCCTGTCTCGATAGTTAAGTACACAGGCTATGATTGGGCAAGGCTGAGTTCCAGGTTTGGGCTTGGGAGCGAGTGTGCGATGACCTCATTCTATTGCAAATTGTTTTGATAATTTTAGGGCATCCAGCAAGGAGAGTAAGCTGCGTTCAATACCGTAATATTCTCCTCAGGCACACCTATTATCCATAGGTTGTTGCATTGTTATCAGTATTCAAGATCTTTGGTCACACCCATTCTTGTTTCCACTTCCGCTATGCGGGCATTAGATTTATCCATTCATGATTTTATTGAGCTTATTGTGCCACTCATATCGTCCAATTTTGTATGAATGGCAGTGAATCCCTCTCACATGTACTCCATCACCCGGTGAAGCTCGCTGGGCTCACCTCCCTCAGGCACTCTGCCAGCAATGCCATCCACAGGATTGACTCCATCCGCCACCCTGGATGCGGCTTTGGTGTACATATTTATCAAGCTATGATTTTTTTCCCGTTCCCTTGGTCATTGTGACCCGCTGTAATGGCGAGGAAATGTGGCGCGGCGATCGCTGGGAGATTTTTGGCCTGACAGCGATGGCAGTGGTAGCAGTCTGATGATAGCAGAATCTGTCGGGTCATCAAGGACTGCAGGTGCCAACCACAGTCCCCAGTGGAAGTAGGTGTGGTGATGGGGCACCATGTGAAGTGAGCAGGGGAGAAATCAAGCGATACGTAAAGTGTACAGAGAAGGGGTGTTAGAGCCGGTGTGGGTGAGATTTATACTCCTGGGGATTGTGGTAGATGTAGGAGGTATTCAGATTTAATGGAGCTTTAGGCAGTTGTTGAGGGAGAAGAGTGTAGTACAGCAACTCAGTGCACCGAGAGTGGTTGCCACTGCCTGCCGAGTCACCTCTCTCGTTAGGTTTGGGTAGGGTAGCACCTCACAGCCCTGTGGTATGTCGAGGCAGTTTCAGCAGTGCTCCCTGCAGGTAAAAGTGGACCTCCGTTCCTTGCGATGGATTGGCAGGCTTCAGGGCCATCACCCAGGACGTGCTGGTGCCTCACACAGTAAGTGGGCCCAGCTTTGCCTGTTGTAATCACTGAAAGCAGCGGGCAATGCGCGTTCCAGGGCACACGCCAACAGTGCAATCGTATGGTAGTAGAGTGCTTTATGCTCTGGGTATAAGGAGTAGTTCAGAGGCAGTGCAGAATATTTAATACTGGAGACAACAGGGTGGTATGCAGAAGTGGGGGTGACTGCTGTAGGTATCCTGTTGGCTTCCTTTGAATAGTTACAGTCTTGAGTAGGTAATGGGGGCAGAGTGCTCAGTGCAGCACACCTGGTGAGTGAGGTACCCCAGGTATTGGGCAGGGTAGCACCCAGTAGTTCTGTCGGAAGTTTATATAGTAGGCTGCAAGAGAAGGAGGGGGTGCGTGTGCCAGTCCAGGTGCAGCTGTAGTATGTGTCAACAGACAGCAGAGGTCCGTGGGTCCCCGTGGCAATGCAGTGGGTATTGGAAGAGTGTTGAACTGCTCCTTGCAGTAAGCATGCTTTTCCGTGCTGGATTTGAGCACTTAGTAAGGGGATCCATGAAAGGCACCACGCAGCCATCAAACATCAGCGGTAGTAGAGGGACAGGCCCATACACTGTGGGAAACTTCTGACACCGTCATGCAGAATACTGAATCGGAGTTCGGACAGTGTCTCTCCTGGGATGAGGGTGCGGGAGGTGAAAGCAGTGCAGCCCGGTGTGAGGGCCAAGAGCAGGTTCCAGTGGGGATATGCAGTAGTTTCCTGTCCCATGGAGCTGACGTCCCTTGTGATTGCAACACAGTGGTGAGGACCACAGGGCGGCCTCCACGCCACACTCACTGGCTTCTGCAGGCACACATTGTGGAGGAGGAGAGGTATGCGGCTTCTGGCGCACTCCCAGGCTCACTACTCGGGCAGCCGATGGGGATGAAACCAGGACAATTCAGTAGCGCTGGCATTCAGCAGCACAGGTGAACCACTCTACATGTATAATGCAGAGCTCCTCTTTCAGGTGGCCATCTTTGTTGTGCGCAACAGTGCCCCTCCCCCATTCACTTTGTCAAAAGCCGTGCTCAAGTCCATGAATGCCAAGTAGATGGGCTCTTCCTTTACATATAGTGAATGTGCTGTTATCAGATAAAGATTGAGAACCTGCTCTGATGTGCCTAGCCCTGGCCTGAATCCCAACTGAACCTGGGAAAGAACCTCACTACTCATCACCCATTCCTCCAGGCGGGCCAGAATGGCACACCCAAAACTTTAAAAAAGGGAATCTAAGAGTGAAATTGGTCTATATGAGAAGGGAGATTCCCTAGGTCCCTTTTTATAGATTGGCGGGTTGATCGCACTTGACCATAAGGGTGGTATGGCCCCGCCCGCTCACATAGCATTAAAGACCTGGCCCAAAACAGGGGCCCAGAAGTCGGGGGGCCATGATTATAGTATCAAAAGATGCATAAATATGATGTTACTCCTAGATACTCATATTCTGATATGTGCGGATTGTATTTTAGTGCAGCACTTTTTACTGTTTTAATGTTTAGATTAGGACTATATTGGGGGATATCTTTTATCTGGGTGAGACATTTAAAAGGACGGGAGGGGGAAATAGAAAGGGGAGTACACATGTTAACATTACCAATCTTACTGTAAATATGCTTAGCAACATATATGAGAGCAATACCAGCTATAATACCACACTCAATTAATATGTACGCAAGGGTATGAGACCTCCTTTCCAACTATTTTTTTGTGATATTTTTTGTAATACAAGTAGCAATAATAAGACTAGTGCAACAAAATGAATGAAAAGACTTGTAGTGCAGCATAATAAAATTAGAGGATATGCGCGTAGACAGAAATATGATGCATATAATGCCCTCGGCCTAGGAGCTTTTGAAGATGTGAGCCATCCAGAGATGCTCAACAGCTGGTACACTGATATGAGTGTGGTAGGAAGGCAGATCGTAAATGGTAACTGCTATGTATGCTCATTAATACCGCACACATCAGAGGCACCCAAGGTATTAGAACCACAAGAATTTGCAGATATGTAGGCACAATGCTTGGTCCACCTAGCGCTATGTAGAATAAAAGGCACCTTCCAGGCACATGTTATTTGATGTCATATGAAGATATGATATGATTGGTTATTCATGACGCGCTTAATACCAAGAGGGTACTAAGCGCAGACCCGGGGTTCGAACCTGTTGCTCTGTGTCGTCTTGCTTCCAAGATGAGCACGTTTCCCCTGAGCTATCCTCCAGAAGACTTCTGGGGTACATGGAAAAGGTCATGGCACTAGTGGAAAGAACCTGCACACACATATGGCCAGAACACATCACAAAATTGATATTGATTACAGCAATGGAAATGCCAGTGAAAGTGCACCGGGAAGAGACTTATGAACTATGTTTCCCCAGTGAAGGAACTCTCTTCATCAGCTCTAATGAACGGTGTAACAGAACTCTTTTGACTGCAGACTTGTTAAAAGGCACAGCAGCAGTGCATGTACTATTATTGGATCTGTGGACGAGAAGCGTACTTGCACCTCCCTCCATCATGGAGGGTCTATTGTTTGCTGGCCACACTGCACTCAGTGCTATTAGTAGTCCCAGAACAACACCTGCAAAGAGAGCCAATACCAAATACCGGCCCAACCGTTCCTCCAACATTCGTGGAACAAATCCCACTACCATCACCTTAGTTCCACATCTTACCCAGACACGGGCAGTACAGGAAAGTAAGAAGGAAAAAGAGTTCAAATTATTTGTCCAAAGACTCATCTGAACTGCTACCTGAAATACCAGAAGAGTACAGACTTTTCAGTTCAGCTGAGACATGCTTTGCCTCACTACTGCTGCCTGGCATACAAGTAGCTGCTAATGCAAAATGGCTTCAGATTGTATGATGGGAATTAGGATAACTGACAAATGATACCGAACACGGGTTCAACAGCATCATATGTGAGTTGCATCCCTAAATCTGATGACGATGTAGAACCGCTACAACCTCGATCTGCTTACGGCAATGGAAGGAGGGGTTTGCCGCAAGATCAAGGATTGATGCTGCACTTTCGTTTACCAGAAGATGCAATAAACGTGTCCTTGTCTCACATAATTACAGCTGTGCACAACCTAGGAGTACACATGAAGAAGGAAGGAGGAATACAAGACAGTGACTGGTTTGATCTCACTTTCAATTGGGCCCCATCATTGCTGGGAGCTATAGTGAAAATGCTTGTTCTTCCTGGTTATCTTCTGCACCTGCCAAATGGGACTCTGGTGTTGTGCCTAGTGGTGCAGTAGTGATGGTATCAATTGGGGTTTCAAAGGTACCTCACAATACAAATGATGCTGAAATATAAACAGGCCATACCATTCCCTGAATGGTCCCTATCCCCTATGGAGATGAAGTAGACCACCTAAACCACACCATCATTGTCCCACTCCCTGACACTGAAAATTATGAGGAAGTATGGGTTGATCTAGCAGGAGATGGGGGATGTATGTATATGACATGCACAACCGAAGAATACGCACAAGCAGGAGAAAGTTTGCATTCAGTATGTAGGGCTTGGATGCCAATAAAAGTAATTCTGCCCTATGAGGCTGCAGTGAGAAGGGAGAATGAACACATGCGTATGGGGAGTTTGTTACTATAGGAGTAACAAAAGGGGGGAATGTTGGTAAGGAAATTAACATATCCAACCCCCATAAGTGCTTTAGGGTGAGGTGAATCCCATGAATTGACCTGTGATCTGCCAGGGGGCAGGGGTCATGTTAATAGACCCTGCACAGACATAATATTAAGCAAATTGTAGATGTTTAGACATAGTGCATGCATATAAACAGGTACCGTTTTGTAGCTGTGGCAGAAACATGGGGCCCGCAGGGTAGCGCAGGAAACACAGGACACAAACTTAATGAAGAAACATGAATAAGCCCAAGCGCTGATGAAGATAGAGACCTACACTGTTAGTATCCCACAGAAACTTCCCTTTGTCCTACAACTGTTGTCAATGCATCTTATCTTGAGAAGGAATATGCCCCACAAAGCCACGAGACAGTACCAGGCGCATCGGCATGCACAATCATAGCAGCTAGGCCAGCACAGGTCCAGACAGCCACCTCACCCAGCCATCTATGAGTTACAGCCCCAGTTCCAAGACCCCTGAATTCGATGATAGTAGATGACCCCAGACCACCATCCATAAACCCAAAGGCCATAAAAGATCTAAAGAACACGGTCACTGCATCTTATTTCATAATGACAAGATCTGTAATGTGAGGTACAGGGAGGAATACATCATAGTCCAAAGCAAGGGTGGAAGCCTTGGGTGTGGATAGTGCGATACAGAATGAGTGAATTATGTGTGGATTAGCTTGACCTCAAGACTCCCTCTGTGCCAGTCCACAAGCCTCCCAGGTGCATGGCATAGTGATAGAGTAGCATTGTCTCTTATTGTAACTAATTGCCAAACTGACCTTGGTTCCATGGAGATGATGAGCCCAACAGGCCCGATGTGATGGAAGAACGACAGACGGGGCTGTGGCCAATGGCCTGGCATCTCCTATAGAGCAGGCTGACCATGTATAGGGTCTCACCAAAAAGCTGCATGGGTTTTTACTGTATATTGATGATGTTGTGCCCCTTTTTAAACTTTTGCTTGCACCCTTTCTGCTCAGAACGTTCCTGGGCAGCAGAGTTCTTTGCTGGAACACCTATTTTTGTACGTTTTAATCCGTACAAGAATCCGTACGTATTCTTGTACGGATTAAAACGTGTTATCCGTACAAGAATCTCTTGGCCTTTTTTCCCTAGTGGTTTGTATTTTTCTGGGTGTGAGCATTGAGGGGTGTGCTTTGACATATGATGCTACTTCACATTATGGCTGGTATAAAAGATAGGGACAGGGGACAGGGGACAGCCCAGTCACACACCCTTTCTGAAGACTCTGCATTCCCTGCCATACCTCACCTCCATCCAATTATTTTCAGTGAGAAAGTCCTGCGGTACCACCACTCCGGCCATGGTTGTCCATAACTTACACGTATCTCCAGAATCAAAAGCCACACCAGATCATGAAAGGGCATTAATCATTTTTTTTCCATGGAAAATATGGATCAGGCAGCACGTAAATACAGATCTATAACTTGTTCAGTACCAATATCTGCCCTAAGTCAAGTTGAGCTATACTCAACAAATCCCTGCCTGTTTATGCTGCATATTACCTGCCCATAATTTCATCTGTCCTATCAGTGTAGTGAGTCCCTATCTTGATATTCCAGAATCCTCCTCCCTTCTATGCTATATAGAGCACACTATTTTATTCTATCTAAGTGTAAACCCTACTAGTGTCACACAACCTAACTAATTATTTATGGCAGAGGTATCTACATTGACTATTTAAAGTATTGTTTCATGGAACCTACCTTAGTTTGTCCCATCTCTCACCTCTAGATTCATGGGGTGGTAGGGCTGCCACAGCTGGTGTTGTTTCTCAACTGTACTGTAATGGTGAGGAGTAGGGTCAGGAATTGGTACTTGCATATTTATCTGAGTAGTGGCAGAAGGCAATACCTGTATATTTATCTGCCCCATTACACTCTCCCCTATGGGCGAATCTTCGACCATCCCCACACTTCTGCATGTTCACTATCGCCATTCTTTGGTAGCCATATGTTTGTGACCCCCTTCAAGGTACCTCCTTGTGCTGCATGATCTTCTTTGCCACATGTCAGAAACAGCAGTCTCCATCCCCTGCACAATCCACCCAATGTTTGGTGTAATTGTGGGGGTCAACAGGACATTCAAAAAGTGTCCCAGGAGTTTCTGTTTAGGTATATCTTTGCATTAAATTACCCACATTTACTATTATTGTACTTTCCAGTGCTTTCTTGCTAACCTATTACATTGGCTCAGAGCTATTTTCAGGACACAGAAAGCTGTCAGGACCAGTACCAGTATGGCCAGTAATATTTTGAATGCTTTTGCCAACAAGGTGGGTACCCATGAAAAAAGGTACTTAAACCAGTCATCATCTTCAATGTACTCAACCTTTAACACCATCTTAGTGTGCAGCTCGTGCAAGGTTGCTGTGGGATACATTCTGCTCATTGTTTGCCGGTATGGACATACAGCAAGATGTATTTATTTATGTATTGGTCATTTATATAGCACCTATACACTTAACAAGCATTTTGAAGTGTTCCAATGCAGGGAGGCTCAGATAAACATTCTTAATAGGCATTAGGATATTCAGAATGGGCAAGTGATTTGTGTTTAGTGGAACAACATAGGACAGGAGGAATACAAATTGTTACAACATATTACAAAAAATATTTTATGTTCCTGACAGTTGTTGCAATAATTCAAGAGCTATAAATGAAGAAGTTAGAGGGGGGTGTATTTTAAGACAAACAGAGCAAATAAGGGCAAGAGATTCATAGAAGGAGAGGAAGGGGTGAGATGGGGTAAGGGGGAGGCACACTATGCACATCCAGACGAAAAAGAGGCTACAGATGTGAAAACGCCCAAATTCGATTTTTAAGCAAGGCACACTAGAACACATGAGGCAAAAGTGGCTGCAGATGTAAAGTCACGGAGCAACAACTTTAGGTGTGCTGTCTATTGTTAGGGAAAATTCTCCAGACTGGCTAATTTCCCTTACCTACTGAGTCCCTCAGCAGCTTTGTTGGATTTCTAGGATTTATTTTTTTCACCTGGTAAGAATGTGAGTCTTTTTTCCCACTCTTGCATGTGTTTTTCTGTGTGTGTGTAAAAATATTTTTATTCATAGACTGTGGACCTACTCCACAGGCATCATCTTTTTACTGTGTGTTACACAACACCTTTAGTGCAGTGACACAGGGTTGTCTTTTAGACTTCCCAACTCAGACTTCATTTTCTGGAACTGACTACTGTCTCCCAGAACATGTAAAGTTGCCATTGACTTTATTAGTCTCTTTAAATCCACAGACCCAGTACAAACTATCTTACATAGAGTACTGGAAAGGGTTAATACTTATCCCTTTTTGTCTGTTTCTCTTGGAGCACTGTTTCGCTCCCTTTTCATTAAGACTTGGCTGGTGGCAGTGGTAACTACCCTATTTTTCCTACCACGATTGTCTTAAATAACCGTGGTATTGTTTTAGGCTATATTGGTAGCCTTGAATTTAAACCCGCTAGACCACATACTTTTTTATACGGTTCCTGCTGGGTTTATTCACATTTTGAAAATGTCTTTCTCGTGTTTTACTCTGCACGCCAAACCAGGTTTGGTTCCTTTGTTCGCTGTCCTTTCCCAGACTTCTACACAGAAGCCCTCCCTAAGCGCCTGAAAGTCTGGGTAGGCAGGATGTGAGGGAGGGGTTGTAGGACCCCTGCCATGGGTTCCCTTGGTAACCCAAGTCGCACTCCTCTTTGAATGGCTAGGTGACTGTCCGGCCAGGACAGCCACCCTGCTGTGTGATTGACAGCTAGGCTGTGTGAATGGGGGAAAACTGCATAAAAAGCAGGTATCTGGGACTGAGAAGGCAGAGTCACCACTGGAATGAAAGAACCAACGAGGAGCAGAATGAAGAGGACCCCTACAACGACTGAACCGCCCGGTGAAGCACTGATGCAGGTCCGAATCTTCAGACTCCAATGACAGAGAAGATCTACCAGGAATCTTCTTCCCCTGAGCTGGTGGGACCAACCAGTTCACCCAAACTGCAAGCCAGGACTCCCTCCTCTGGTCGAATTTGCTGTACAGAGCTACAGTGAACCGGATAGCTAGGAGGGTCGGACCCTGCTTAGGTTTTAAGGAGTGCACCTTTTATTCGTTGCTATGCCCTGCTGCTGGTTTCTTCCCTGGGCAGTGCAGGACCCTCCAGTCTTCATACTTCATGTCAGTCCGACAGTCGCTTCAGGAACCATGAGTCTGGAGGATCTGCCAGGAATATCCGCCTCAGCTACAGCTTCTTCTCCAATTAAAGGTACTGTGAAAATCCAGTTGTTGGTTTCGTCCAGCCACAGTGAAGGTGTGTGAAACCTTTCACCAATCTGAGGGCTCATCCTTCTCTACTCTTTAAACTAACTTTTCTACTGACAAACATTGTCCAGAACCCTTGGCCGAGACTTAACTGTGAACTACCCTGAAATGTGTGATCTTGAGCAAAAGACTTTTGTCCTACTGACTTTGGCCCTAATCCTTTTTGATTTGATTCCATCACTGTAGTTCCGCTTTCTAGATTGTCCTGCTTACTTACCTGTTGGTGCTGCTCAATTTTAGTCTATTTTTGTCTTTTCCTCACTTTTAAATTATTGGAGTGCCATTTTGCTCACACTTCATTTTGAGCTTAACTTGTCCAGAATCTATTGGGAGTGGTGTGGTGTATTAAGAGTGTGATTTTTCAACTGCTTTACTTCAGTGAAATGTTTTACAACTGATGTGTAAATAAATGTATATTCTTTTACTCAGGAACCCTGAGTCAGTGTTTGTTTGAATCATAGTAATTGCTGTCCTTTGTGTAACTATTGATACTGCTCACTTGATCTTGAGATAAGTCTGGCTGCTCAGCCATCGCTACCACTTTACTGTGTATTACAGGCTTGTACCCAAGGTGAATTTGTACTGTCACTTGTAGTCTTAATTGTGTGTGATCTTCCCAAAGGGTACTGCATATAATTCTGCCTAACACTGGTGTACAGCAGTGAGGATCAAGTATAGTAATTACACTTAGAGTGCTGCTATTACCTTGGATCAACTAACCACAAGGCTAAACATCACTAAAAAGCAATATTAATCATGACTGATATGGAAAGCTACAGTCAGGAGACCCTCCTTAGTAACACTGTTGATTATCTGAAAAATCTGTGTAGAGAAAGGAATCTCTCTGTTAAAGGCAAAAAGTCTGAATTGATTGAAAGGTTGTTAGAGAAACAAAGTCTGGAGGGTGGGTCTGAAATACCTGACCCCTCATCAAATGTGGAAAATAATGAGGATGATAATATGTCTATTATTGATGAGTTAGAGGAAGTAGATGTGTCTCCTAACATAGGCCTCACTGTTCCCTTGCCTGCTCAACAACCTCAACCTTTGTCCACTGGGACCCCACCAGGCACTACACTCAGTCATGAATTCATTGCTCTAGAAAGGATGAAGCTTGAATTGGAATTCAAACGTTTAAATGCTCAAACTGAAAAAAACACCAAGAACTTAAGCTCAGAGAAATGGAGTTGAATCATGAACTAGAAATGAAAAGGTTATCTCTTGAAAATGCTTCTCTCCCAGAGTCTTCTAGGTCTTCCAGTCCTAAGAGACCCTGTATGCCTAAAGACATTGTGGGTATGTACAAGGTTAAGCTTGATATTTTCGATTGGTTGGCAATGTTTGAATATAACCATGGGATTCAAGGTCTTATAGGGAATCAGTTGCTTCCCTGGCTCTTCTCTAGGCTATCCAATGCTGCATCTGATGTTGTAATGGAGTTGGAGGAGGTGGATTGGATGGATTATGTGTGTGTGAAGCTAGTTTTAATAGCTAGATTTGAAAGACCCCTTCCCAGTACTTAAGAGGTGTAGGACCATCAAAAAGCATGATGGTACCCATTGGGCTACCTGGATATGTGAATGTTTGAATAGCTTGGATGGTTGGGTTAAGGGTTACAGAGTAAACAGTTATGAAGGTATGAGAAATCTTGTTATGTTGGAGTCAATTTATGATGCCTGCTCTCCTGAGCTCAGACAGCACTTGGATGATTTTAAGGAGATAGATCCAAAGAAGTTAGCTAAGGCTGCTGACTTGTGGGTTGCCAACTGGGCTACTCACAAGGATTCTGGGGCAACTCAGAAGAAGGATGGGGGAAAGCAGCCAAAGAAAGATAACGAGGAGAATTCTAATACCTCCAATCGAAAAGAGGGCCACAAACAGCAACATAAAGGTAAACCACAAGGGAAACCAAATCAGGCTAGTGCACCATCTGGACCCAAACCAGATGGAGGTCAGAACAAATCCCCATTCATCAAAACATTTGGGAAATGTTATGTTTGTGGGTCAACTGACCATGTGAAAGGGGATCCCAGATGTAAGGGTAAAACTTCTTGGCTCCACACTGTCTCTTTAGCCTTCTCCCCAAAGTAAGAAGTACCTATGGCAAGTGGCAACTTTCACCTACTGGCTGATGAACCCTTGAGAGTCTCAACTAGTGTTTCTTTAGTGTCCCATGGGTTGTGGGAACAACAGAATTTAGATGTCTATAATTCCGTTCCAGATAATACTAAAGAGTTTTATAAAGATAGTGTTCTTGTGAATGGACAGGAGATCCCTGCCATCAGAGACACTGGAGCCAGCATATCTGTGGTGGATGAATCATTTTTCAAGGTGGAGGATGTTGCTAAGGCACCCAAACGCCTCTCCAAGTTAGCTGGAGGCCCTGTGCATATGCTTTCCCAGTTACCAGCTCTCATCCAGTGTAATGATATGATTGTCAAAATACCTGTTAGTGTGCAGAGTGAAGTGCCTGGGAGAATTTTGTTGGGTAATGACCTGAAAATTCTTGTTGTGTCAAGTACCCCCAGACCTCCCAGTAAGAGGAGACCGGAGCGCACTAGGCCTGCAAGGGAGAGGACCTTGAGAGGCTCTGCAGAGGAGTTGATAGAGGAAACTATCACTCCCACTCCACAGGAGTTGCTCACTGCTATTTCTGGAAAGAAGGAGGCCAATGGGAAACCCAAGACCTCAAGGAAAAAGTCAGACAGCACCCCTGTGCTACCAACGAGGACATCCCCAAGATTGTCCAAGGTAACACCTGTGATCCCTCCACCTGCTGAGGCAGAGTGTGAGGTAAAACCATGTGTGGTTGAGCCAGTTTCTGAAGAGTCAGATCTGGAAGAAGACACTGTTTTGGTTGGAGATCTTGACCCTGTTTACCCTCCTGTCTTTACTGGCAGAAGGTGGACCCAACAGGGCAGACTTCAGCAGAGGACAAAGAGAGTGTCCTACTCTCGAGGGTATTCGACAACAGGCTGCTAACCAACTTGATGGGCAAGAAGTTGGAAAGCATAGGTTAAGCTGGGAAGATGGCCTCTGGTACAGTGAAGCGACTGAGTCTATCCCTCATCTTCATCTTCTTTCTCAAACTCTAGCCTTCTAAGGGGCTCTCTCACATATGTTCCACTCACTATCTCCTCCAATACATTCCTATCCATACTGTGCGGAGACTTCCTCTAGTTTTATCATCTACTCATGCTATCTCTTCTACTCCTATGTATGCTGCCACTGTTCCTTCTTGTAATGTCTCCTTATCTCCGCCAGTCAATGTATGTCTGGTAATTATGTCATCAACTTGCTTTCAAAGTCTCTCCCTCTCTCTCTTTCTGTCATTTCCTTTCTCCTTCCCTCTCTCCTCCCTGTTTGCTTTCTCTTTCTCTCTCTTCTTCAAATTTCTTACTCTTCTTCTCTCTTATACAACCCCTTTCTCCTTCTCTATTTCCACTCTGTTTCCATCTTCTAACGCCTTCTATTTACAATTGTCTAAGTCTTTTCCATAAAGTTTTAGTATAGTTTTTCCTCCTATTTTCCCTTTTAAAATCTCTGAACTGAGTGGTCCAGCACTCCTATCCTGCCTGCAACCTCACCATTGAGGTACTTTCATCTGCCACCCTGCCGTACACCAAGGTACCCGTGTTCTGTGCTAATCCATGCATCTATAATTTAAACATCTGTTTTACTGTTTAATTTGAAAAAAAAAATGAAATTGATCTTGCTGTTTCCATCACAGTAATTTTCGCAGAATACGTTAAATAGCTTTATGTGGTGTATCGCCTCATGGCTTGGATGTAGCTGCATTGTGAGCATTTTGCTGCTATATTTTGGTGTACTTCATGATGCCTTTGAAGATGGCTGCCAGCTTTGTGTGGAAGCTGAGGCCACTAGCATTGCCTTCTTTGAGCCTCCTGCACTTCCCATTGGCCAGCTGGGAAGAGAAAGACACCATCACATGACCGTCAGGCATTTTGACGGCCCCCTGCTCGGAAGCCTTCCTCTGTGCTTCTCACTAGGAATTCATCCCTTTTACCATCTCTGAAGAGCGTGGTCCAGCACTCCTACCCTGCCTGCAACCTTACCCTTAAGGTTCTTTCATCTAGCGCCCTGCCGTACAAAAAGGTACTCGTGTTCGTTGCTATTCAATGCATCTCTAATTTAAACAGCTGTTTCACAGTTTAATTAAAGAAAAAAAAAGGAAGTAATCTGATATTGGTCTTGAAAGAACCAAATTGCTTTTGCCATCAAAGTAATTCGTGCAGAATCCGCTAAATAGCTTTATGTGGTGAAGCGCCTCACGGCCTGGATGTTGCTGCATTGTGAGCATTTTGCTGCTATATTTTGTTGTACTTCATGCTGCCTTTGAAGATGGCCGCCAGCTTTGTGTGAGAACTGAGGCCACTGGCATTGCCTTCTTCGTGCCTCCTCCACTTCCAATTGGCCAGCTGGGAAGAGAAAGACACCATCACGTGACCGCCAGGCTTTTTGCCGGCCCCCTGCTTTGAGTCCTTGCTCTGTGCTTCTCACTCAGAATTCCTCCCTGTTACCATCTCTGAAGTGCTTGGTCCAGCGCTCCTATCCTGTCTACCTCGCCCTTGAGGTACTTTCATCTGGCGCCATGCCGTACAGCAGGATACTCGTGTACTGTGCTATTCCATTCATCTCTAATTTAATCAGCTGTTCCACTGTTTAATTTGAAAAAAGAAAAGAAAAACTGAATTAATCTGAAATGGATCTTGAAAGAACCAAATTGCTTTTGCCATCAGAGTAGTTTGTGCAGAATCTGCTCAATAGGTTTATGTGGTGCAGCGACACACAGCTTGGATGTAGCTGCATTTTGAGTATTTTGCTGCTATTTTTTGTTGTACATCATGTATCCTTTGAAGATGGCTGCCAGCTTCGAGTGAGAACTGAGGCCACCAGCATTGCCTTCTTCGTGCCTCCTGCACTTCCCATTGGTCAGCTGGAAAGAGAAAGACACCATCACGTGACTGGCAGACTTTTTGCCGGCCCTGTGCTCAAAGACCCACTTCTAGGGCCCCTGTCTGGTCCCTGTCCGTTACCAAAAGGCTACATGAGAATATTGCCACAACCTGACCCTCCCTGAGGTTTCTACCTCTCTCGGTTAGGAATCTGGTCTACCAAGACTCTCTTAGTCTTGGTAGTTGGGTTAGTTCCCTCCTTCTGATGCCCTTTTTTCCCTTTCTGGGTCCTTCACTCCCTTCTCTGCTTGTTCTTACAGTTCTCCCTGTTATGCTCTCAAATGCACTTGTTTCTGCACTCACCTCTAACTTCTGATTAATACTGCGTTCCTATACCTACTGTGCCTTAGCATTTAACTTGGAAAGTCAAACTTGGGTCTGTCTTGCATTTAAATTGGAAAGTCGCATTTGGGTGTGTTTTGTATTTAACTTGGAAAGTCACATTTGGGTGTGTTTTGCATTTAACTTGGGAAGTCAAATTTGGGTGTGTTTTGCATTTAACTTTGGAAGATAAATTTGGGAGTGTTTTGCATTTAACTTTGAAAGTCAAATTTGGGTGTTTTTTTTTCATTTAACTTTGAACGTCAAATGTGGGTGTGTTTTGCTTTTAACTTTGAAAGTCAAATGTGGGAGTTTTTCGCATTTAGCTTTGAAAGTCAAATTTGGGTGTGTTTTGCTTTTAACTTTGAAAGTCAAATTTGGGTGTATTTTGCATTTAAATTTGTAAGTCATATTTGGGTGTGTTTGCATCTAACTTTGACCTTGGTTTGTAACCTGCTAGCCCAGTGACTGTTCCATACCGCTGTACTTGTATACTGCTCCAATTGCCTCCTCTCTCTACTCACCCATGGCGCTTTCTGTTTCTTTTAGCTACTCCAACTGCTTCTCTATCAACTATCCTTCCTCCCTTCTCACTAAGTCTGGGAAGAAGAGGTTTAAAAACAGATATCTTGACCTCCAACCCAGGTCTCTCCATCGCTGATACCTATTCCAGTGCCTCTTCCCGACAGACCTCCACTGACATCCTCTTTGTCGTTCTTCCGCCAGATCTATGGACCTCTCATATGATCTCTGTGCTCTGTCCTGTCTCCTCCTCTCCCATTGATGGTGGCACCCACTGGAAAGTCCTCATGAATTCCTTCGACTCCTCCAGAGTCGTCATTAATGTCTACCTAAATGACACTGTCATGGTCCAAGGCCCTCAGGCCAATCAACTCCTCTTCAATAGGCAGTTCCCTCGCCTCATCAACTTCCTTTCATATCAAGTTGTCCCCTCCTCTCCTCCCTTGGCTGCTTTGCTCTCTCTTACCTCCTCCTCTGCCCCACCTAGGGCTCCCTCCACACCTCTGCAGGGCATACTTCTGATTTGTACCCCTCCCCCGAAGGTCTTTAAGACTGGCAACCTTCTTCATCTTGCCACTCTCAACTCTCGCTCTGCTGTCAAACACTCCTCTGACATCTGCCACCTATTGGAAGAACTTGACCTTGATGTCCTCGGCAACTCTCGCCCGCTGCATTGCCATTTTATGTTAAAATGTCCAGTGCTTCGCTGACAGCACACAACTCATTTTCAGGCTGCCCTCGCCCATCTCCTATACTTCTCTCATCTCTGATTGCTTAACTGCCATTCAAGATTGGTGTGCCGCCAATGATCTTTGTCTAAATGTCAACAAGATTGAGATCCTCCTCATCGGTACACCTTCACCATCCTTTCCCCTCCCTCTCTGGCCGGCCTCATTTAGCCCTCCTCCTACCCCTACCTGCGAGGCTAAGAACCTAAGGGTCGTCTTAGACTCCACACTTTCCTTCTACGCCTACATCTCTCACGTCTCTTAAAGGTCACACTTCTTACTGCACCTCCTCAGAAGTACTCTACCTTTCCTCTCCTTCCCCCAGAAGCTCATCGACTCCCAAGCTCTGGTTCTCTCTAGGTTGGAGTATTGCAACATCCTCTTTCCAAATCTACCTGCCTCTACTCTCCGCCCTTTACAATTAATCCAGAACAGGACGGTGAGACTTGTCCTTGGCCTCAAGCCCTGGGATAGTATCTCTCCAGCTCTGGAATCCCTTCATTGGTTCCCAGTGGATGCTAGGATTAAATGCAAAACCCTCTGCATTTACCACAAGGCTTTTGGAGGCCTGGGTGCAAAATACCTTCAACTATCCCTACGTAAATCCCTCCCCTCTCAAGCGCTTCGCTCCTCTAGCTCCAACTCCCTCAGGATCAGTCGTTTTTCAAAGAAATGAGCTGGGGGTAGATCTCTGTCTTTGGCTGGGGCCTCCATTTGGAACAGCCTCCATGCCACTCTGAAACTTGAGGAGAACCATCTCCAGTTCCGGAAGCACCTCAAGACCTTCCTCTTTGCTTCGGACTTCGTCCCTCCTTGCCCCTGCTGATCTGTTTCTCCCTCGGCACCTGCTCACCCTGCCACCCTTCTGCACTGCCTCTGGGCCACCCCTTGCACTGGGGTCTGTATCTGTATCCATACAGTCCTCTGCCCCCTTTCTTTTCTTTCTGCATTTATCAGACATACCCTGTCTGTCACCTTAAACCCAGCACTTGCCACGTGCTGGCTGCACTACAACGTTTATTGCCTTTATTATTTAATGTATTTATTATTATTTCTCCTCTGCTCCGCACTTTCCACTTCTCCCCCCTTCCATGCACTTTTCCCCTTTCCCATGCACTTGCGCGTTCAATGTCACTGGGCCTAGTAAGATGGTTGTTTTGTTCTCCCCTGTTCCCCTCCATTGCCTTGTCGCGCTCTGAACCACTTGTGTACGAGCGTGATATAAATAAAATATCATATCATATCCATGTATCTGACACAATTGTTGTTCCAGCTCGTTCTTCTGGCATTCCTCTATTTGACCTTCTTCTTCTGTTTCTGTTAGCTTTGCTTACAAACAATACTGTGCCTCATATTCTCCTGGCAGCAACAATACCTCAGCTGGTATCATTTGTACAGTAATGGTGAGGGTTAGGGTCAGGAATTGGTACTTGCATATTAATCTGAGTAGGGGCAGCAGGTGATACCAGCATATTCATCTGCCCCACTACACAATGCTCACTACATTTCTACTGCTGGAGAAAAGTTAACATTGATCTCAGGATTGCCTACTGGGTCACAAAATAAATCTGAGCTAAATGTCATTATAGCTTCAGACTTAAAAGGACTACCAGAATCGAGTGAGCTTTCCTCACATGGAGGACCAAGGAAGAGTGACATTTGTCAGGCACAGAGGGGCCGTATCACTCTAGAAGGTCTGCTAAAGCAGTTGGCGGAGCAAGCTCAGGGTACAGTCAGCATGAACATAATGAGGCAGGGTGCAGTCAGAGATTGTTTGTTCCCCAATGTAAACAGAAGTTATTAGTGGATGAAGCTAATAAAATAACTTTGGCTTGGCACTTAGTGTTTAAGAGCTCAAACAGATTGCGTGCTGATTTATACTGGGCCTGGATCAATGTCAAGGTAAAGAATAGTGTGTGTTCCTGTCAGACCCGTCCTACATCGTGTAAGTCAAGACAAAGGCCCTAATTACATGTTTGCTGTAAAAATGGCGGTAATTCTGATATTTTGATGAGTGAAGACCAGAAGAACACATTTTCTGTGACCCTCTATGTTTATCAATCAGTTGTGCTGAGGGCACTTGGGGTATGCGTATCCAGAATGGAACCCATGTGCAGGTTATGCATTCATCACTGATCCATTCACCACTCTTCATTGTAAAATCCCTTTATGAACACTATACTTTGATCAGAAAAATGGAAATAAAAAGAAAGAAAGAAAGAAAGAAAGAAAGAAACCAAGAAACCAAGAAACCAAGAAACCAAGAAACCAAGAAACCAAGAAAGAAAGAAAGATGTAGCAATTAGATGTATTCTTCAGTGTAGTTACACAATAAACTCATAATGGATTGGATACTTCAGGGTTGGGACTGTTTTCTCATGCAAACAGCTGGGTCTCATCTTTAGAATCTGCTAAATGTCCTCCAATGTTTGACCGCTATTACGATAACCTTTACTGATAACATTTTTATTGAAATGCATAGATGCATTAATATAAATGTCTAAAATGTGTAAATAACAGCTCATTTACAACAGTTAACTGAATTCTCCTAACAATTTACCCTGATAATGTATTTTGAAAGGGGCACTGAAAAGTCATGAATAGTACATACATGAGGAATTGCAGCTGTTAACATGTACTGCTTAATTAGTGACCTCGGAAAATTAACTGGATTAAACTCCATCTCTAAGCCACCCACAATGCAGAAATCGGTCTCAATAATACACACCATGTTACACGCTGCTGCATTGAATAGTTCAAAAACACCTTTCTCATTTTATACCAGCGCCACATAGTGAAGGTGTATTTGGGACAGATATGCATCTGCTAGGAGAATCTCCAAACGTTTTGAAACTTAGCTGAGAACCAGTGCTTTAAAGGAACACTCTGCCCGAACAATGGAAAGATTGTACCAGGGTGGTCATAGCTGGAGTCTCTCTGAAGTAAGGCAGGCAGCGGAGAGGGAGAAATCAGAATATCTCAGTAGAGTTTGCAGCCAAGAGAAGGGTTCAACCATCTTGGGATTTCTTAGGCCACTCACAATTCCTGTGCCCCCTGCCCACTTACTGCAGACAAAACACTGTTGGTCTTACATCACCAGGAAAAGACTAGTCACAGAAGCCAGTATTGGCCCCTTACTGAAAGCTTGAAATTGACATGTTTTCCAGGGTGAGAAGAACCCACCCCCCTTAGTTGAAAAATCTTTGGACATCAGAAGAAGAAGGGTTCACATGAAACTTTTTTGCAGTAATGTATGTCCAAGGTCCTCTGCCACAAAGAAGATAAAGACTACAAGGAGGGAGCACGACCCTCCACTCAGCGGCCCCCAGAGGACAATTTGAGGTGACGTGCTGTGTGCATAAGGCTTGTCTGAACTCTGGTAACCAGGAGTCTGTCCACAGGAATTGACATCCCCAGAAAGTGCTCCGTAGAAACCTTCTTGGCTGGGAAGGGCAGAAGAAGGACTCGCCTATTATTTGAGGACCTCACATTAACCAAAGGAAAATAAATCATATCTGGCCTTTGCACACCAACGTGTGCATTGCCTGCCTGTCCAAAGCTTCTTTGCGCCCAGTGCCATTACCACATGTTGAACTGCACCTCATGATGGACCCAGTAGACCCGCTAACCCAACCAATGTCAAATCACTGCCTCAGAGAAGTCCCTAAATCCCACATTGATGCTGTAGAGCCAAATGAACACGAATGAAAGATATTTGTAGGGGTCCTGTCACTGTGCCTGGTTTTGGGAGTCCTAGTGACATTTAAATCCCATTCTAAAATTTTAAAATGCATATACTATGAGCTCACATTATTGACTATGTAGCCCTGTCTTTAGACCTATAATGCCACCTTTCTTTCAAACGTCTGTGCATTCTTTGTCTTCCTTTACAGGGGTAGGAGGGTTATTAGTTTGTTTGTATTTTTGTTTGATTAAAGTCCCTGTTTTTGGAGGTGAGCTGTCTAGTGAGATTTAGCCAGGGCAGGACTTGGTTAGTGTACATTTGGTATCATATGCGAATTTGTGTGGTGAGGCAGTCATGTTCATGCATGCATGTTATGTGCTTTCAGACTGTGATCAATGGTGTTTGTCATGGAGGGCTTGATTGTTATACTGGCCTGGAGAAATGTGATGTAAGTTAAGGTGGAGACTGTAATACTAATTGGTGGTTAATACTGGCTTTGGGTATGGTAATGCCATGTGGTTCTGCCATGAGTGCCTTATGTTGTGTCCAACAAGCCATAACAAATGGCATTGATTAAAGCTGATGCTGAATGGTAAATATTATGTGCATTTATACTTTTCAAATGGGCATTAATATGCTATATATACATTAATTTCACACACTGAACAAAAGCACATCTCTCATGAATAGAGAAATTAAAATCATCCCACCTTTTTTAGCAACCGAAAGGGTATCTATTTTTCTCTGGGTTCAATGCAACCTGTGAAATATTGGGGAGGCCCAGAAAATTACCATATAAACTGGTGATGGGGAATCCACTCTGCTATACTGGATGCCACACCTGGATGAGCTTTCCAAAACAAAGCAGAATCCACTGCATTTGGGGTGATTATTCAAGGACATACCTAAGAAGAACATTTGGAAAAAAAGTGTTTCTGACATTCTTGCACAAGGCGTAAAAAAGGGACACATGGCATTCAGGCAGCTTCTAGGAAGGCAGGAGATCATGAAGGCAGGTCTAGGATATTTAAGGACAGCCTTATACAGGTGAGTGTATTTGGTATAGTTATAGAAAGAAGGGCAGGTAGATCTAGTCAGTGATTTGGACCCAGTCAGAGAGTGAGATGAAGGGTTGAGTTCAGACATTATATGATATGAAATGGCATTTATAACGCGCCTATACTCAGTGTTTCAGTGCAATGCAGAGTGAGACTTCCAGTGTGAGATTTGGGCAGGCAGTTGATACTCCAGTCATTCTCTGACTGTTGACATAGGGAGATGAGACAGGTGCCATCAGCCTGGGCGGAGGAGTGTGAGGAGCCAAACATCAATGTGGGCAGCTTGTGTGCGAGGCATGCCCATCTGTTTTTGATAGGTGGGTGCAGCCAATATTTGGGAAGGGAGCTGGTGAAATTCCAGTCAGTGTCAAACTCTTGAAGAATTTGGATGAGACTTGTCCTTTTCTGTGACACTTGGGAGATGGAGCAGGAGAAGCTGGCAATACCATAGGTTAGATTGTTGGAGAGGCATGCTTGCCTGATTTGTCTAAAAATAAGCAGCAAATATTCAGAGAATTGGCTGATGACACACCATTCAGTGGATAAGACATGTGCCACTGGGTGGCACCTGGGAGGAGAAGCCAGGTATCCCGGTGGGCAAGTTTTTGGAGATTAATGCTCACCTGATTTTGTTGTGAGGGAGCGGCAGAGATTCAGAGAGTGATCACCCCTGGAAGCAAGTGAATTAGACACATGCTACTGGGTGAAACCTGGGAAGAGAAGTGGAATCCACCCATGAGGCCAGTTTGTGAGAGTGCTATGTTGAGCTGATTTTGTTGGGAGGGAGCATCAGAGATTTGGGGAGACTTCAAGTGACACCCTAGTCAGTTTCCATCACTCTAAGCAAGCGGATGAGAAGCATGTCATTGGGTGACTCCTGGGAGGAGCAGCTGGGCATAAGTGAGGGCAGCTCGTGGGAAAGTCATGCTGAAAATAAAATTCAGGAGAGAGCATCAGTGATTTGAAGCGGTGACAGGTGATACATATTTGGAAACGATTGGAAAAACATGTCAGCACCAAAGCGAGTCAGAGGCAGGGGGAGACTTGTGTTACTTTCACTCCTACAGCTGCACTTGCTGTATGCGCTGGGGGTAACCAGAATTACACATGCTCAATTGAGGGCATCATCCAATTCATGTTCCACACTCGTGTCACAAATCACTTTGGGTGTGTGTGCCATTACAAGAAAATGCAAAGTTATTGCACCATTTCGATAAACACCCACTGAAATCGACAGAGGAGGTTGTACTTTCATTTCTGTCCATTATATCAAAGGCAAAAGTCGGAGGTGTGCTTATCTTATCTAATGAAGATCAGCAGCAAACAACAGATAGAGTACTTGAACAGAAGGAGAAGATTGAAAAGTACTTGCATCAGGCAACACAATGAGGAGACAATGCAAATGCAAAAAGATGCAAGGCTGCTTTACTGCAGTACTTCCAATGTCAATTAGAGTAAGAGCACAGGCAGCATGAAGACAATCAACCACCCCACATTTTGGCAATTACACTGGATATTTCAAACTCATGAAAGACACAACAGGAATGACTAGTACATCATTAACACCAACACAAGCTTTGTCAGCAGTGGGGGTACATTCTACAAGAAGGGGAATCATTCCACAGTACACCATCCTCAGTTACTCTGGCATTTTGAATGAAGACGGGTAATCAAAAGAACAGACAGTGGTACACCAGCTGTACAGATGCTTGATGCCTATATATTGGACACTTCACCAGCAGGAAGGATTGATTACATGTTACAGTTTTGGTAGAACAGGTAGTCCAGCTAATCCCCAAACTGCCTACTGCAAGTGTTCAGTCTGAGAGTGTGTTTACTGCATTTCAGGTTATTGTCTCTAACAGCAGTGCTGCACATTGATCGATTGACATGTATCAAAATGAATGAACACTTAATTGAGGAAGACCATGGAATAACATCTACCCATAGCAATAGAGTAGTTTGGATCATGATGATGATCACATCTTACCCGTACACGTGACATACTAAAATTGAAGAAGGGTTGTTTCAAGGTTGGGAAATGAGCAGCTGTCATAGTGACTATGATTAAGAGGCCCTTGCTAGCGGCTGCCTTGAACATGAGCTGTATTGACTCTGGTGCAGGTAATGTTTTTGAATCCTGACTGCACACTTATCAAAAGTGTCCATGTTCATCCACAGGGTGCGACCACTCACTAAGGTTCTTGGGCTCATTCGCAGGGTGCAGCTACCCACTAATGTTATCTCAATATTTCACAGGTAGTAGCTGTCATTCATTTGAGATGTTCAGGTTCCCCCATAGAGTTCAACCAGCCATTAATGTTCTCAGATTCTCCAAATAAGCACAGTCATCTGTTAAGGCTCTCATCTTCTTTCAGATTGCACATCCACCCCGTTTCTCATGTTTTCCCAGAGGGTACAGACAACCTTAAGCTTCGTCAGTGCTATGACAAGGAGCAGTTGCCATTTTCGTTTTGCAGATGCTTCCTCAGGGTATGGCCACACCTTAAGGTTCTTGTTTTTTCAATGACATAGCCAACACCTGAGGTTTTCAGATTTTGCCACAGAGTGCAGCCATACCTTATGTTTCTGAATGTCTTCCACAGAATGCACCTGCCCCATATCTACCCCAGGCTCTCACCACAGGGTGCATCCACCCACTAAAATGTGCAGGTCGTCCCACAGGGTGCAGCTAACCCATAATATTTTTATAATATCCTAGAGGGTGCAGGCACACCTTAGGCTTATCAGGTTCCACCAAAGGATAGAGCCACCCTGTTAGGTTTTACAGCATGTTTCATATGTTACAGCTACCCCTTAAGGTTCTTATGATCTTCAACATGATGCAGCATGTCCTTAAGGTTTTCAGGTTCTCCCATATGGCAAAATAACTCATTAATGTTATCAGGTTCCCCCAAAGTACACATCCACTGCATAAATATCTCAGGTTCTTTTACAGGCGACAGCCCCTACGAAGGTTTTCAGTTTCTCACACAGGCTGAAGCCACACAATAAGGTTCACAGATCCTCCCAGAGGGCAAAGTGACACTTTATGTTTTTTATTCACATCTCACAGCCACCTATTAATATCTCAGGGTCTTCCACAGGGTTCGGCCATCAGTTAAGTTTATCTGTCTTTTTTACTTGGCATTGCTGCCCACTAAAACACTCTGGAACATTCACAGGCTCAGCTGCCCACTGACGTTCTCAAGCTCTCCTATATAAAATAAATCCTCAGCTCCCCTATGTACTGCTGCCAATTTCATCAGTGGGAGTGTCTCCCTGTGACACAAATCCCTTGCCCATGACTGCCACCTCATCCTCCTTGCAAAATGCCCTACAGGAGGGAAGGTTGGTGAAGCTCCATGTGGCCCCTCAGTGTACCTGCCACCACTACACAATCCATCTCCCAGAATCCAACAGAAGTCCTGCAATATAAGCATAATGTGGCCCCATTCCAAATGTTGTAGTCCAGGGATCCAGTATAAAGATCCTTGCTGGCAGTGGTGCACCAGCCCAACTGCTTGTGGGTGTGATACTGGTAAAAGAAACCTGCAGGCTACAACCATTGCCAGTGATGCAGATTTGGCAGGATAGATGTTTGCAGGAGATTAGGTCATCTGTTCCTTTGACTCCTCCTGGGCATAGCTTTCCCATTCCACATTGGCAGGAGAAGGAAGTGGCTTCTCCAACACCCCCTTACTGTACTTGTCCCTCCACCTCCACTCACTTTGGTCGTTCACCGTTGTGCCAGATTTGTAATCTGGTTCTCCTCCCTGAGCCTCCTCCTATCAATCATCCCACTCATGCACACTTGCACCTGGGTTGTAGACCACTTCTGAAGTATTGCGCATAACCAGCCAGAGTGCTGGCTTTAGCCACCCCACCACCCACCCCCTCAAACTCTAATGTCTCTATGTGATCATCCACAGGAGTACCTGCCTCTACCACCTCTATGTTTTTGTCTGGTCCAGGGCCTCCTCACTGTGTGGAATATTTTTACCCATGCCAGTGCGTGCCACACTACATCCCTTTGCCAATAGGGGAAAGGAAACTGCCAAAAATGGAGGTGCTAAACCCTGTGCGTGCCAAATCTGCAAAACTGTGCATGGTTCACAAATCACAAAAGGCTGCACACCCTGCCACACACAGTCAAAGTTGGTATAAAAACAGGACTCACTGAATGTCAGTGGGTGCTGTCACCTGTCACATGAATAAGGCACAGAATGCGGCTAAAATCTGAAAATGCATTTAAAATCCAGTTTTCTTAATCCATCACAACTTTCAAAGTGCTGTTTTGGTGCTAAATTCAGTCATTTTCCCAGTGACCTTTTGAGAGGAAAAGTGTGCTGAAATCACAGATTCTCCAGGTGGCTCAGAAATAAACCGGGCCTCACTGACTGACAGCTGCATAAGAAAAGTAGATGTCAAACCCAGTTTGAATGTGTTTTTTTCCCTGAAGAAATTGCAAAATTCGACTATTTAAGGCATGTTTGTGAAGGGTTTAATTCTTTTAAATGGTCAAATCCCTTGTAAACTGCACTTATTTTTATATGTGTGAAATGAAAAGACTGTAAAGTGAATTCAAAGCAGCCCAGTATTGGAGATAAGTAAATACTTAATTCTGACCTGAAAGTGCTAGCCTGGGAAAGATTGACACTTCAAAATTGACACTCCCTTGCTACAGGAAGCCTTAATGGTTCCCGCGTATTGGCAACAAGGAGCACAATGGACCCATCAGACTTTCGTCAATGGCAAGCTGCCTACTGATCTCTACAGGGGAGCTTCCCTCTCCAGAAAGAGGACACACCTCCCTGATCAAAGGACTGTGACAGCTGTTGCCTGTGAAGGGGAGTTACAGAGGAAACATAAAAACTGTTTTTGATGTTTAAATCTTTATTTGTGATTACATTTGAAACTCTTAACTGTGCAACCTGAAGGAGGATACATCTAAAAATTGGTCGATGTTAACCTAATTTTAGGCTTTTGCTTTGAAGACATTAATGAACCCTGTACCATCTAAGGAACCAAAGTTAAGGAGAAACCCTAATTGAAGCAAAACTATTAATGTTGCCAGTCTAAGATTGTATATACATGATCCAGTGATAGTTGCCCAGATATGTACTGAATTAGACTGAATTAGAAATTCAGTAGTCTAAACTGTTATGATTAAAATTGATAAAATTCTATACAATGACAAAGACAGCTCTCACAGAGATGAGGATTGCATGTGAACATAACCCATCAAATATACAATGTATGTGACCGATTTTATTAGGGGACATCATTTTAGAAATGTACATTTGTGCAAAAGTTAAGTTTTGGTCAAAATCAATGTGGGAATCCCATCATAAAGATGACAGCTCTGTTCTGACTGCATACCAGAACAAGGCAAGTGCCACTCACAGCCGTGGTGGGGTATTTTGAAATTCTGCCCACACCATACACTTTTTGATGTCACTTGGCAAGATAAATATGGGAACTTCACCACACATAAGAGACTGCTTCCTTGACACAATGCCTCCTGAACCAATCCAGATTGCTGTGCAGCGCTTTGTTCCTGAATTCTTCATTCTATCCACAACTCTTCACCTTGCAGCTGACTCCAGACTTCTTGCAGAATCCAAACTTTAGCATTGCTGAACTCTTTTTAGCTAGATCCAAATTCCAACATCCCAAATTTGAGGCAATTTAATTCTGATTCAGTTTGGCTTGCTACCATTAAGGCTTGCCTGCTGAAACATGCATCCTGCTATCTACCGTGTTCACTGACCAGAAGAGCCCATCCAAATCCAGTCTGAAGTGCAGTCCAGAATTGACCAGAACCGCACTGCTGATCCAAACCCGCAAGAGGTGTCCTGCTGCCGTAGACCTGACCTGATCCAATGACCAGAATGCTGACGGTCCAATTTTAATCACAAGGGACTGTAAGTATCAATAGGAACAGTGACTCATAGTATATTTGCATTATCATATCCCAATCTAAACCCATCCCATATTTAACTTCAGAACCCTAGTATTGTCAGAACCATTCTTGCACTGATTTTCTCATTTGTTTTACCAAACCATAAGTCATTAGTGATTCACTAAAGTAAATCCCAGAAAGAAATAGAGTATCCACCACGTGAAGGGAAATGGTGGCCACATAACTGTGGAGATTCCCAGATGGCATTCTCTTTTTCATAGTCATTAATATAGTGTAATAAAACAAATCTGTCATTTTGGAAAAAAAAAATCTGTTTTCATTTTTGTGCCTATTTTGCAAAAACGCCTCTCACTAAAACCTCTAGAACTTCGTCAGTTTTATAGAAAGAAACAACATTCCAACTCTCATGGATACCTCGGACCTTTAGCTACATCACAACCACAAACCGCAACTGTATTTGACCCGTTTTTATCAAAAAATTCATAGTGAAGTTTTGCAGCTAATTTGGAGTTTTCAAAAGTTTACATGTGTCTTTTTCCCATTCAAAGTGTTTCTTCAATCCCATTCCGATTTAAAGTGTGTAATGTTGCTTATCTGGTGGCTCATGTGTGCTAGGACCTGTTTAGTGTTGCTTTCCTAAGAACCTTTCTCCATTTAAGCATGTTTGCACCCTTTTGCATTGTGTCACAAAGCATTTTCATCTGTCATTTTAAAAGTGACTATTTCCAAAAACGGTTTTCTCTCTTGTTTGGGGAGGGAAGATTGCACTCAACTCTAGACATTGGGGGTAATTACGAGTATGGCGGTAGGGGATTAACAGCACCGGTAAGGATGCCGGTGCCGTTAACCCCCTACCGCCATACTCCGAGGTCCTTTAGCGAGTCCCACCAGGAACGGCTGGTCTGACCAGCCCTTCTTAGCGGGACCCGTTAAGGGACCAGGGAGCAAATAACGGGCCCACAATTAGCGGGACCGTTATTTGCTCCTTCCCCATTCCCATTGAGCCCTATGGGGGCTCAAATGGGAATGGGGAATGGTTTACTGTATGGGGACTTGCCGGGTCCTCCAAGGTTGGAATGACCTGGTAAGTCCCCATTTAGTGACACCGGACCCAGACCTGGGTTTGGAGGCAGCCATGGTGCTAATAGCACCATGGCTGCCTCCAAACCCAGAATGACCCCCCCATTGTATTTCATTCCTGAATACCTGCTGATTACTTACATCTGTTTAGGATTGCTCATTTGTACCTTAAAGAACTTTGCAGGGGGAAATATTAACCTAAACGCTATCTTTCACAAACCAAACTGTTCTTTTTCCTGTGTTTTACATTCTGCATTTTCATAAGTGGATTCAATTGCTTTACTTATTTTCTGAATTGTATTATCACCACTTGGTGATTGCTGCCCTATATATATATATTAAACTTTATGTGTGATTTGAATTTAAAATAAATAAATACATATTTACCTTTACAAACTAGCCTGATTCCTGGTCCACTATTTTGAGATGGGTGTGATATGAGTGGTATATCATTCAGAATATTGAACTTAGACACAAAAAATCCGTATTTCATTGCGCACTATATGCTAGGCGCAACCCAGGTGTGTGCCTGAATGAAATCCTTAACAACTGTCTTAGCCTCCAACTGACTCAGAGGTTTGATGTTTGTCTAGGGCCGAGGCCCATGATCTAGTATCCTCAATGAGCAAGACCTTCGCCCACTCCATTAACAGGTACTGCTCCTCTTCCTGTGAGGAGAGATGTAACGCTTCCTCCCCCTCAACCTTCTTCTACCCCACTCTCCAGCATTGCAACTGAAGTTTCATTACAACTGCCACACATACTGCAGAGGACCATTTTTGAGTTCTCACTTCTCAACCTGCAAACCCAAAATTGTGTAACCCAAGAACCAGAAAGAACCAGAGCACCACCGGAAGTCACCCATGTGACATTTGCACGGTATTAGCACTAGGGTAAAGTTTGCCTTTTTTAAAATATACAGTTAAATATTAGAAAACCACTGCACAATGACAACGGCAGTTTCACATAGTATAAGTGTAAAAAAGATACATTTGCACTGCATTTTTGCTCCAGGGCAAAGTTTGTCCTGGTGCTAATATGGAATGGTATTAGCACTAGGGCAAACTTTTCCCTTGTGCAAAAATTTGTCACAAATGTATCTTTTTGCAGTAGGGTAATCTTTGCCCTGGTGCTTATACCATGCCAAACTGCACTTGTCACGCTGCATTCGTTTCTAATATGTCCCAAATTACTATAGTGCTAATACCGTGCAACTTTTCACTTACATTGGTGGAACGTTTCAGTAATCTGACCGCTGATAGAAATATAAAGGGGTTTCTCAGTAAGGCATGTAGTTACAACTGAAACTGCATTAACAGTGTAAGGGGATGATATTTGCAAGGCAAATCATTACACTCTGGCAATAAAGAAAATAGAACAAAGGCAGACAGGTTGAGTGAGAATTAGCTACAGTAGCAAATTGAGTACATACATTCAGTGGTAAATCACTGTGTACAGTTTACAGTAATTTCACATGTATTTCAATATTAATATCTCTGCAGTTTTCCAGAGTCATCAAGTCTCGACATGTTTCAGTTCATATGTCATATATACAGAACTTTCTTCAGGAGAGAAGTGAAAGATGAGATTGCTATAATCAAACAATTAGCGTCAGCCAGTCACAACAACCTGTCGTAGATAAAAGAAAAGGAAGACAAAGACACCTATTAGTGCTGTGTGTGTCTTAATAGGAACCCTAAATGATTTGTAAAACTGGGTAACAAGGCAATAAATTACCTTGAGATGGGTTAGGTGGGGGCAGACAGCTCCAAGTATGAGATGTCGAAGAGTCAATGCAGTACTCCTTCTGCGTGACTGCAAAAAAAGTGAGAGAATAGCTTTCAGAGTGCTAGCAGTGGTGGGGGTGCACTGGGTATAGTCCGTAAAGATCAACAATTGGTAGGAGAGTAATGGAGGAAACCTACCTCGTGGTGTAGCTGGTAATCACCCCAGAAGGTTCTAGAAAAAAATCTGTGGCCTCTGTTTAGTAGGACCTTAGTGGTTTTTTCACTCTCTGCATTGGTGTTTTCATTAGGATTGATTGTGCCAACAGTATCCCATTATGTATACAAGATATTTCATTTATTAAACAACTGCAACTGGCATAAGCGTGCTGTCATGCATAGATAAGCAAAAGGAATAATGTGTGAAACCACCTTTGAATCCTGTTACTGTTACGCACAACTTTGCAATGCAGTCATCTAGCTGAGCATTTGTTTGGCAACTATTACGGTATTTTATGAATAGTAAAATCGCATTAAGATGTAGATAAACCTATCTATCACCATTAACTATGTTATGTGTGCATCCCTGTTTTACTTTTGGCTGTTAGGTGGCACTGCAAGTGCTTACGACTATAAGACAACATTATTGTCATGGGAAGTGATGATAGGTGTTGGATGAGATGTGAAGAGGGACACAAGTTCTACAGGTGTGTTTGGGTATTTGCCCACCAGCCTTTATTGAACATAGCCATGCTTGTCCATATGGCCATTGAACCACCCCTTCTCCCATTTCTGCCCCTCCCCACCTAAATACCATTTCTGCCCCTCCCCGCCTAAACCACATCAACCTGGGATATTGTTAAGTCTAGCTCCTTGATATCTGAACAGCCCTCTGAAAGGTATGTGCCTAATCACAGCTATGCACTCGCTAAAACAACTACTGATGTAATATAACTGTTTTAATAAAATATGCATTCATCCACTCAATGTTTTATCTTCCCACTGCCATAGATGGCATTGTATCAATTGAGACACCAATAGATGTTTATGTGATTTGTGGGATTAAGGCTTGAGAGTATTTCGTGACAATACTACCCTTCCCCCCCTTCAAATCATGCTTACTGGCAAACATCTGTGTGGCCAATCAAGTGCGCCCGTAATTGGCTCAACAAATCACACCCCAAACCAAACTGTAGGATATTCTAAGAACAACTTCACTCTACTGAAAACCAGTAGGTGCTCCCACAGCCCAGGCCAGCACATGTATTTCAATTGTGGCAATACTTAATCATGGAAGTGTTTTATAATGGTGCAATCGGAAAACGTTCTGTGAATCAGGCCCAATTGGGATCGAACCCAACATGTTCAGGTTAAATAAACATAACGTTTTGGACTGAACTGGAGATACACATTCTGAGCAATTGTCTATTGTCTGACAGAAAAAAAAGAAACATCTGATTCTATGTGTTTTGAAAGCTAACGTTGTACATCCATTTACCATTTATACTTGCATACATTTGCACTTGCAACAAATTAGGAATGGCTAATTAAAGACTGATTAAGTTACACAGGAGAAAAGAAAGCGATTAAGCCCTGCATTATGCCAAAAGCTGGTGGAAACATGCTCCTCCACCACAATAGAACAATGAGGGGATCGAGACGGGCCCTGCTGGGAATCGTCTTCTAATGGCGCTGTCTGAATGGGAAATATTAATGAGTGTGCGGTTTAATCTTACTGAAGATGGTAGGAAACAGTTTGTGGGCATGTCTGGCATAATGCGGGAGAAGTGATAAAATGTAGAAAACATAACCTAATAGCTGTACACAAAGATTAAATAAGAGGCACAGTAGGTAGCGGCGAGGGTGAGAAAACAAAAGCAAATTAGGTCTTGTTTAATTACATTTTTTACACAACATTAATCACCATAAATGCAGTGCTATGTCTATTGTACATTAGTGTTATAGGTTAATAAAAGTACAATTTCCAAACATCCCCTGTAATTACCAAGTACGGCACCTTCACCAAAACCTGACAGCAGGGAAATAGAAGAGTTTAGAAATTGATTTTAGAAACATATTTGTCAAAGTACCGCACTAGACCGGCGAGCTGCAATTGCAATTGATTCTGAACTAGTAATATTGCGTTGCATTCCACAAAGTGCTGCCCTTCAGCATAGATTCCATGTCGCCGCTTTTAAATGACTGTGCAAGCTATGGACAGTCACATGACGCTAAGTGATTTACAGTGTCAATGGTAATAATTGTGCACACCATGCTTGTATCACTACATATACACCGATTCCTTTACAGGAAAAATGAACCACACTAACATATACACTTATTGTGGATCATCTCAAAGTAATGTACTTCTCCTTTTGTTTTTGGCAGAGAGAGTAGAGAATGGGAGGTGCAAGATGAAAACTGGTGTTGTGCAGAAGAGTATGCTGTTCTCAATGCAACTGGAAATCCTACTGACATGCATTTTGTGTATGGCAGTTTATGTTTTGTGTCCTTTTGTTCACCATTCTTTATCTTGTAACCTTGCTCTTCATCATACTTCTTCACCTTTGTCCTAGTCTGTCTTCTTTGTAATAGCCCTTCTAATTGTTTGTCTGCCTTAATCGTTGTCCCTCTCCTTCAACATAGACCTTCTCCATCCTTCTTCACCTTTGTCTCCCAATCATCTTTCCACTTTTCCTTCCTCATAGTCCTTGATCATAGCCCTTGACCTTTGCAACAGTCCTTTGTCATATTCCCCCAGTCCTTGTTAGTTACAGACCTTGATATAGTCTTTCATCATAGTTCTACTCCATCCTCAAAGCCTTCATCAATGTTCTCACTCCTAGATTTTCTCTGCTAAAGTAGTCGATATTCCTATTCCTTTACCTTCCCAAACGACGTTCTATTTTGCAATAGTCCTCCATCCTACTCCCTTTCATAGTCTGTCATCATTAGCCTTCTAATTCATCTATTCGTTTGTCACAGTCCTTCATCATATGCCTTCTCCGTCATCATAGTCTTTTGTAATGTTCCCACTCCTTCATCATAATCCTTCATCATATTCCTTTGTCATAGTCCTTTGTTTGTGAACTGGCCTTTTCCCTTCTTCATAGTCCTTCATCAAGGTGTTTTCCTTTGAATAGTCCTTCATCATAGTCTATGACCATAGCCCTTCACCATGTCACTTCCCCATGGTCCTTCATGAAAATCTTTTTTTATCATCATAGACCTTTTTCATAGTCATTCCGCTTCATTAGTCCTTCTCCATCCTCAAAGCCTTCATCAATGTTCTCACTCCTAGATTTTCTCTGCTAAAGTAGTCGATTTTCCTATTCCTTTACCTTCCCAAAGGATGTTCTATTTTGCAATAGTCCTCCATCCTACTCCCTTTTCATAGTCTGTCATCATTATCCTTCTAATTCATGTGTTTGTTTGTCACAGTCCTTCATCATATGCCTTCTCCATCATCATAGTCTTTTGTAATGTTCCCACTCCATCATAATCCTTCATCATATTCCTTTGTCATAGTCCTTTGTTTGTGAACTGGCCTTTTCCCCTTCTTCATAGTCCTTCATCAAGGTGTTTTCCTTTGAATAGTCCTTCACCATAGTCTATCTCCATAGCCCTTCACCATGTCACTTCCCCATGCTCCTTCATGAAAATCTTTTTTGATCATCATAGACCTTTTTCATAGGCATTCTGCTTCATTATAGACTTTTGTCATAGTCCTTTTTCAAAGTACGTCTCCTTTCTACTGGTCATTCTCCTTTGTCATTGTCCATTGTCTTCATTGGAGCCCTTCCACACCATCCTTCACAAAGTCCTTCTTCATCAATGCCCATCATAATCATCCTTTTTTGTTTTCATAGTCCTTTGTCCTAGTAGCTATCCTTCATTATTGTGTTTGGTTCTAGTCTGCCTTCTTCACCATTGTCTTTCATAGCAGTCCTACTCATTCATCATAGCAATTCGTCACAGTCTTCTCCAGAGTCCTTTGTTATAGTCCATCATTATAATTCTTCTTTTTCATCATAGTCCTACATGATAGCCCTTTTCCAAAAAGTCCATTGTCCTAGTTATTCCCCTTTGTCCAATACCACCTTCATCATAGTCGTTCATGGTGTTTCCTGGTGTTTTCCTCATTATAATCATTTATATAAAGTGAAACAACAGTAGACATAGGAGGAAAGCAGGTTACAGAATACTGGGCCCCTACCACTAGGCACAGAACTGTGTGAGGATCCCCTGACCTTGGCAACCTGTAAATAAAGATATAATACAAGCCCAATGCATATATTGTTTCTATGAGTCTTATTTCTTTCTAAATAGTTCTACCACCACAAATGTACCTGGAATAGCAGAGTTCTTCGATGAGGCGTTGATGGATCCTTCTTGAGTGACCCCCTTTAAGGCAGGAGTCACGGATCATCGATAGTCCTCGAGGAAGGTGAACCATGGCGTTGAGAGTTGTGAATGAAAAGGTTACATGGCGTCGAGGTAGCAGCTTTGGTCCTGGCGGTGTTCCTCGACGATCAGTCGGGGCGTCCTGCGAGTACGAGGCGTGCGGTGCACCTCGGCATCGATAGTTAGTTGCTGCAAAGAGTCACTGAAGAACTTTGACCCAGCAAGGGTGTCGGGTCGTTGGCGTCTTTGGGATCTTTGGGTGGCAGGAAACCCACCAGCGGATTCTCCTCGGCGCGTCGGCAGCCGCGACTTTCTCCTGTTGGACAAAGCGGTCGGCAGTGCTGACGGGAGAGTTCTTGGATTCAAAGTGTCTTAATCAATGGAGCATTGCGGCTCTGGTCATCTGCGGCACGGTGTCAAGAGGTCCTCGCTTCAACGGGCCTCCAGCGGTTATAGCAAACCTGCAAAACCTGGTCGATGACGGTGGCCGGAATGTCCGGTGCTTCTCTTCGATCTCCTCAGTGGTCCCCCGTCTCCGGTCGGCAGCCTGTCGATGGTCTAACTTCCAGGGAGCTCTGGCGAAGGTTAGCGGTGCACGATGTTCCCTCATAGCTCGGGAAGAGGCCTCTTGGATCAGTCCTTGACAAACTCGACAACTTTCAGATTGGGTTGAAGCAAATGCAGCAGCAAGTCTTCTTCCAGCTGGGCGTTCAAGGATAAGCATCAAGAATCAACTTCAGCTTCTGAACGATTTCTAGCAGTGAGTGGCCCCAGATATACTATTCTGTCTCTCATTCACTCTGCTGGGTCACACTCAGGCAACCAATCACTCAGAAGGGCATTCAGCAGTCAGGCAGCCAATCAGGCTCAAAGTGCATTCAGGCCATCCTCCTCCCTTTTAGAAACTCACAAAAAGGACTGTGTATTGGGACAAGTTAAGTAAAACAGGACTGTGGGTTTGCAACCAAAGGTCTGTGCGTTAGTGGTCACTGATTATGCTAGGGTATCGTAATGCAAATTGTAGTGCAGGCAGCAATACCACCTACGCCAGCCAGTCCACCCTGGCTGGTACTGAAAACTGATAAAGTAAAGGGTGAGGTGGAAATGCGCTTCACACAATAACAGTAAGGCACAGTGATAAAATTGTTGATGCTTTAATTGAGACAGGAACAGCCGACACGTGTTTCGACACACAGGTCGTCCTCAAGGCTGGGTAATTATTGTATGCACAAAACCAAAAGCAAGTTATCACGAAACTCAACAAAATTGAATGTAGTGAAAGACATTAAAAAATATTGACAAATCAAGATATAGATCCAAAATAATATAACAAACAGTATTAAAGGTCATACACATTACACATGAAAAATAATTGTTTCACATGATAAACAGAAAAAACCACAACATATAAAGTGTTGTTTGAACACAATGAAGCAACAAAATATATATATATATATATATATTTTTTTTAAATATTGGCATACCATGTACCCGGGTTGGAGAGTGGAACAAGATAAGCGAAGACAGGCAGGGATAAGGAAACAATCTGAGCTGCACTGCCAGGAGTCCCCCATGGACTCCTGGGCAGAAAACAATACAGAACATACATGAAAAAGGACTACAGAACAAGGACAGGGAGGCCCTGTCCCTCCAATGCATTTCCAGTATCACAGTGGTGCCGGTCAGGACAGAAATATCACAAGAGAAGGCCATGGAAGGCCTAATGGCTGCTTAAGAGTTTGTAATGACCTGGATTCTGAAAACGGAACATTTTATATAATTTATGAACATTTTGCTCAGCTAATATTAAACAATCGCCTCCTAAGAAACTGCATATCGGTCTGCATGTAGCATTTTTACATTTGTAGGTAGGGGCTTCACTTGGTTAGCGTGTTTGTAGTCCATTGGAACACAAGCTCTATTATCAAACATTTGACTTGCATGGCAGTACCAGGTACAGCAGCTGTTTGCTTCCGTTTTTACAGAACAAAGGTAACTCACAAGGCATGAATCCTGCTCACATTTCTTCACAGCCAGAAATGAGCATGCAGACTTCATGCTATAGGATCCCCCTGAAATAATAACTAGTATGATAACATGAATTTGGATTTCTGGGCATACATGGTAAACTGGTGCTAGGTCTTGGTACAGAACAATATTCCCACCTTGCTGCAAACAATAGTTACAAGCAGTACGTGTATCAGGTAGGGATTGCACTCACAGTAGTACAATCTAATTTATGGCCTTGTAGTTAACAGATTGTAAGGGTGTATGTTGTTCTGTTGGGCATCTGTCGTAGCCCTGGGTATTTTGGACTTGAAGGCGTGTTTTACTATTATTGTGGTCAAATATGATATAGCCTTAACTATACGACCCCAATTGCAATTGATAATGTGGATAGCGTAGATCCTGAAATGCTTATCTATCAAACAAAGGACTGTTGAATTGAGCAATATGCCATGTATTTAATTAATGAAGACTGTGGAAAGAAGTGTGTGGACATGGATTTTGCTATATTAGTATGTCCTTCTAATGAGGTTATGTTATCTCATATAGATTCAACACTGCACATATCGCTCCCATAGTGGCCTTGACATGCTGAGCTTTATCAATGTGAGGGCAAACTGTGATCCTACACATGGTGCCCAGTAGGCCATTGTCTCTGCAATGAAATGGAAAAAGGGGACTTGTAAGAGGTATAGGGCAAAGATGGGGAAATATGCTATAGCAGGCGTTAAAGTGCAACCTGCAAAGGGACCTCGTAATCAGGTGTTAAGGGTTTAACAGCGCCGACACCTGTTACGGCGCCGTTAACCCCTTAACGCCTGGGTTGTAATGAGGCCCATTGACTAGAATAGCCTCGTTTCAAAAACCACTCCTTAATCTGTGCACATTCATTGTCATTCATTGTCATAGGCTTTTTGGGTACTACAATTTCTTCTTGCTCGATAAAATTCGCCAAATGGAATGTTATTGTTGACTGAACATTTATGACAACTCGCAGCATTCAAAATAGAGTTCACAGCCGTGGATTTTCTAAAAGTCTGCGTATGAATCGTCTGATTCGAAATGCTAATAATTAAATCCAAGAATTCTATTTGTTTGGGACTAGAATGTCCAGAAAATTCAATGCCAAATGTGTTGGCATTCAAATACTCAGAAAATTCTTGAAAAGATTCTGTCGCCCCGTTCCAAAGCAATAAAAAATCATCAATACACCTTTTCCATTCAACAATGTTATCAGTGAATTTATGTGTTGCAAAAATGTAGTTTTGTTCAAAATATCCCATAAAGAGGTTGGCCAACGAAGGGGCGTACTTGCCCCCCATGGGCACGCCTCTGGTTTGCACATAATATTGACTGTTAAACAGGACCTGATTGTGATCGAAGGGAAAATGCTAGGAAATCTTTAATCATTGCTACGTGCTCGGTGTATGAAGAAGAGTGGTTCCAGAGTGGGAAATCTATGGTATCGAGGGCCAAATTATGCTGAATCGAGGTGTATAAAAGTGTATAAAGCTTTGACATCAAAGCTTGCTAACAAGTCATGTTCACACCATTGTATGGATTGTAATATTTGTAGGGTGTGGGTGATGTCCCACAAGTAGGCTGGAAGAGTGTAAGTATCAATGTATTGTGACAGGGCTTCCGTGGCCCATCCTAGACCACCGATGATAGGTCTCACTTGTGGCAGTTCAGTACATGGTTGGAATGACCGGACAGGGTCGAAACAGATAATGTTTTTCATCGTCAGTAAGTAACCCATGTGAGTGTCAGTTTTGAATAAGGGCAGATAAATCAAATACTGTTTGTTGTGTTGGATTCCCTCTGAGCAGTCTATAGCAGCCTGGGGTGGCCAAATGTTCATTCGCCATGCTGATGTAATCTGTCTTAGTTAGTATGACTGTATTTCCGCCTTTATCGGCTTCATTGATAACTATGTTGGGGTGCCTGTTTTTCTGTTTTCGAAAGATTATGTTTCCTGTTGTGCGTGTCCTTTCGATGATCCATGTAGTGGTGTAAGTCCTGTATCACTGCTTGATAAAATGTGTCTATTACATTTTCATTCTGTGATGGTGGTGTAAAAGCAAAAGGAAATATCGAAGTTGAGTACCCCAAAAGGAAATACACCAAACACGGGCTTGTAAAGATTCACAGTTCTTTATTCTAAGACTGTACAGTTTACAAAGTATCAGATCGCTATCTGGCCCTCAGTACATCACAGCGAATACCAGCCCTTTCAGTGTGAGAAGTGAGAGGTACTGGACGTCTAAACAGTTGTGCTTTTTATACATTTCCAATCATACTGTCCAACCCCTCTACAGGTTAATGATACTCGGTCTAGGGTTCGTGTCGAGTTCCCATCTGGTTTGTCCAACTATATGCATGTGGATCATCTTCAGTTTACATGTCAACAAGTCACAATGGCAACAGTGTATTCTCGGATTTAACAATAATCCTTAACACATGTCCTATACAATGTAGTTCAGCCAGTGTCCATGTTCATTATTGGCACTATATTGTGGTTGATGTATGTCCGCGGATCGGACTTGTTGGTGCAGGTAATCCTCTGTCTACATGTCAGACATGGGACAAGGTCTCTTTACTCAACCCAAACATTCGGCCAATGGACAGTTTACACATTAACTAACGAACAAAGTGCAGGACGGCTCAGTTACAAGCGGGAAACACTGTACACCATTTTAGAACACAGAGCTACTTTAGAATAGAAATAAAAATGGAGGACGGACCTAAAATGGCAGCTAAGTCGATCTAAGATCGGAGCTTTGAAACGCGGGTTTTCTACGCAGAGCGACTGGGCTTAGGCCAATAGACACAATAAAGGAGGCACGATATGATATCCCGTTAAACAAACCCTCCTTTTGACCTAAGGCAAGCGCTAAACTACTTCTAGTCACTTTATCAATAACTCCATGTCTCAATGTCCATACATCCTGAATCACTATCGGAGATATCAATTGCCATGAGGTCGGATACTGAGATTTTCTTCAGCACAAATTCATTAGATATTTTCTCTGTGGCGTACACCTTGTGCCCTAATGTACCCATCATTTGTGCACAACATCCTCCTAACATCGAACACATACCAGGAAGACATTGTATACAACAACAAAGAAACAACAAAATACCTAAAATAATCAGTAAGACCGAAAGTAGCTTCCATCCCCAAGATCGCAAGAAGTCCCAGAACCAAGCGCTAAAATCCCAGTTTCCCTCGGGAACATGCACTTCTGAACTAAGGATGTGCAGATTTTGTATTGCTCTGAAAATCATTGGGGAGGAATCTGGCACAAAAACACAGCAAGCGGACCACACTAATTTACATACCCCACCACGCTCAGTCAGGATGATATCTAATGCCATCTGGTTCTGAAGTGCCACTAACCTTATTGCTTTTTATTCTAAAGTCATGTTATAGAGTATGTCAGTGGTCCGGTTCATGGTCCTCTCCAGTACTCTCGGCAGTCTTCTGATATCTTCAGAGTTCAGTATTTGCCCCCAAAAGGGCACAACGGATTTAGCTACATCACCCAGAACTTGTGCTGAAGTATCGCCATTTTCATCCCGCCGCGGTCGAGCCTTTGAAACTTCTACAGTACTAGCAATGAATACCCTGGGTAACAGAGTCCCTAAATTAGAGGTTCCTGCCAATTCCTGGGCAACTATGGAAATGCTACATTACTGCAAACAAAGTAGACAGGTTCGCCTACATACAAAGGTCTGTCCTCACTAGTCAAATTCACAACATTGGCGCAACCCTTGAAATCACCCATTGACTGAGTACCGTTCCTCTGGATGCAGAAAGAAACTGAATCGGGGCTGTGGTTAACAGTGTAAGAAGGTGGTGTGGCATCCCTATTGCCTATAGGAGCCATCTTGAAAGAGATCAAAGATTGAAAAGGACGGGACAGTCTATCAGAAGGCCTAATAGAAGCAATATTAGGCTTGTTCCTATTCGCAAAGAGTGAGCATCCCAGGGGCGTTAGAACACGTTTCTCAAAATCGTTCAAGTTAGTTCCATCAAAGTTCCCCGAGATGCTATCGTTCCATCGGCCAAAGAATAGTGCCCTTAAAGAAGCATAGCATGCAGTTGTCAAAGGTAGAGGATGAATATACCAACCCAGCCCCTTATCCCGTGTTGCGGTAAATGCGAACAGCCCCAACAATTCGACTTATTAAAAATGCCATGTGTAGCATTCATAATGAGTAATAGAGTATTGTTATGGTAACACTGTCTGTGCTGAGAGTCTCTAGGAGATAGAGTGTGCAGATGCACAAAAGGCATAGAAACAGTGTTTACATTTTCAGTAGGTAACACATTTTCAAACCATGTACTTCTTCCAGATACCAAAAACCTAAGGCAATGACTATTGTAAAAAACCAGTTAACATCATCACAAGACAACAATACGTTTTCGGGGCCCACGCATTCGATTGTTCATTTTCATGGCCGGTCACACAGTCTCTTATCTGTTCCGTACGAGTGGGAGCGGTTGCAGGCATTGTTTCTTCAAACGATTGCACCAAAGTTATTTGCCGGCAATCTCCAGATCAAGCGTCTTCTTAGTCCTTTCACAAACCTTAGCCAACAGAATCCTCTCATGTTGAAAAGATCGGGCCATAGAGACAAGCCCTTCAATGATTTTCCTTGATGGCACAGCTGAACCGTTCAGTAAGTCTACTTCCTCGGACGCAGATCGTACCTTGTAATCCCTGGTACTGAATGATCTGTGAACAACGTGTTGTTACTTCCTTGATGGAAGCAGTGAGCTCAAAGCAGGATCTGACACAAGATTCGAAACAAATTTTGAAAATGCAACTGTTGGAGAGTGTGGAGATGAAGTGGCTGTTTCCCCAGGCCCCATAGCTCAGGGAGAGTCTCCGACGCACTCTCGATGCTGTTTGATGACAAAAGATCATTGGTTATGGTATTGGTGAGGGGTTCTGTGTCTTCTTTAGCATGTGGCAAAGGGAAAGGAATCCTCTTGATGTGAGACGCGTGGATCCAATGCTTCCTGCCCGCCACTCGCACTACTGTCTCTGTGACCAGAAGAACTTGATGCGGGCCCCGCCAACGAGGTGCGAGGTTTAGAAGATCGTTCAAACGACTTGGTCTGGACCCAGTCTCACGGCCGTATGCTGTGGCCTGGGCCCTCGTATTTTTGAGGTAAAGCCTCTCGCACCTGGTGATAAATCAAATACAGATTTTTAGTTAACTGTCCACATTAGTCAAAAAGAAGTACATTTTCAACTTCGCGTAGAGAATGGGGCTTTGGTAAGTTCCAGATGTTGGCTGGCCTACCCATGACCACCTCAAATGGAGTGAGCCCAGTCTTAGTTTGAGGGGTCGTTCTCACAGACAATAACATGATCGGTAAAGCGTCCGGCCTTTTCAGTTTGGTGCCATCACATGTCTTAGCGAGCTTGTTCTTGATGATGCCGTTGTGTCTTTCTACTAATCCAGCACTCTGTGCATGTCTAGCCGAATGGAACCGTTTATCGATCTGTAATCCTGCGCATATCTGCACAATTACAGCAGCGATAAAATGTTGGCCAAATTATCCGACCAGATGACTCTTGGCAAACCAAACCTAGGAAAATATTCCTTCAGCATGGTCTTCGCCGTTGTCATAGCTGTGGTATCTTTGACAGGAAAGGCTTCAACCCATTTACTAAAAGCACAGATAAACACTAGTAAGTATTTGTAGTTACTACAACGCTCCATTTCAATGAAATCGAAGTGTATTACCACAAAGGGGACAGAAGGTGGACCAAAACTACCCCTAGGAGTCGATGTGCCCTTCCCCACATTATGCTGCAGACAAATCATGCACCCTTGGACAAAGCGCTCGGCTACCTTAGAGATCTTGTCATTTACCCACACCCTTTGCAACATTTTGGTGACCTTTCATGGACAAATATGGGTGGGACCATGAGCCATAACAACCATCATTATAACATATGCATCAGGCAGTAACCATTTCTCCTCTACTTTGTCCACCCAACACTCATCATCATCCAATTTTGCCAAACCCTCAGCCCATTTCTTAGATTCCTCTAACGTGGCATCAGCTTGAATTTTTTTCACAGATTCAATACCCTTATCCAAAGTACAGGCATTTGTGCCTTCCCTTGAAGTATACATTTCTGAAGAGAGATCAGTGGCAGTCTGTTTGGCTATCTGGTCAGCAAAAGTGTTCCCTTTTCCTACATTATCTATAATCTTCTGATGTACTGCGCATTTCATAATTGCTAGCTGAATAGGGAGTGCAAGCGCTGAGAGTAACTGTACTATCAAGGAGCTATACAGGATTTTAATGCCATGTGAGGTCAAGAAACCTCATTCTGCCCAAAGTCTGCTGAAGTTGTAAACCACCCCAAAGGCATACTGACTGTCAGTATATATATTTACGGTAAGCCCTTAAGAAAGTTCACAAGCTCGGGTCAATGCTATAATCTCTGCGGCCTGCGTGGAGTTATGCATGATTCTTTTGGTCTCCACGACTGTGCTCAATCTGGTGATTGCATAAGCAGCTGTGGATGTACCATCCGGGAGTTTGAAGCAGGAGCCGTCACAAAACAGCTCCCCTTGCGGATTGTTCAAAGGAGTATCTTTTAGATCGATTCTGCCTTTCGTCTCTTGCTCTGTAGTGTAAAGGCAGTCATGTGAACTGCAAGCAGTACCTTGCGGGAAAGGTAAAAGTTCAGCCGGATTGAGAACACAACATCTCTGAATTTTAATATGCGGTGCAAACAAGATCAATTCGTATCTCGGTAATCGTGCATAGGTGAGATGTTGCCTTTGTGTTCTGTTTAATAGAACATCTACAGACTGAGGTACCATCAGGGTTAAAGCATGGCCTAGGACCATTCCCTCACTCTGTTTCACGAACGCAGCAGCGACAGCTCTCAAACATCTTGGCAAAGCGCATGCAACAGGATCAAGGGCGGAAGAAAAGTAGCCGCACGGCCTATTCTTTCCTCCATGTTCCTGCGTTAATTCAGCCAAACCACATCTATCACGTTTATGCACATACAACACAAAGGCCTTTTCATAGTTTGGTGTGCCCAAAACTGGTGCTGATCACAATGCAGTCTTGAGCAAATCAAATGGTTGCTGGTGTTCCAAGTTCCACTGCAATGGTGAAGAAATGCCCTTCTTCGTCAAAGCCAACATTGGTTTAATCACTAAGGAGAAGTTTGGGATCCACTGCCTACAGTACAAAGCCATTCCTATCAACGCTCTGACTTCCTTCTGTGTATTTGGGACAGACATGCTAGAAATTATTTTTATCCGTTTAGGCGTCAACCTTCTTCCCTCCTTTGACAGGAGATAGCCTAAATAGGCCACCTCCTGTCGACAATATTGAAACTTTTTAAGTGAAGCTTTGTGTCCATGTCGTGCTAAGCGGATAAGCAACAACACAGTGCCCTCCTTACAGGTGCTCTCTGAGTCGGCAGCTAAGAGTAGATCATCGATATACTGAAGCAGTATACAAGTGGTGGGCAACTCGAGTGCATCGAGCTGCTCTTTCAAAGCTCTACTGTAAATGCTAGGACTCTCCGTGTAACCTTGCGGTGCACGGGTAAAGGTAAACGAGCGTCCCCCTAAGGTGAACGCGAACATGTATCTACTGTCTTTGTGTATAGGAATACTAAAGAAGGTGTTCTTTAGATCCACAACACTAAAGTGAGTAGCTGAAGCCAGAATCATAATTAGTATAGTCGTCACATCGGGGAAAATAGGAAATTGTGGAGCAACGATCTTATTGATGGCACATAAATCAATAATGAAACGGAAAGGAATTGCATTATCACCTTTTTTGTACACGGGCAAAATCGGACTATTGCACAAACTACCTGCAATTTCCTCAATCACCCCTCTATGCACAAAATCGGAGACTATGCATTTCAAAGCTTGCTCACCATCAACCGAGATCTTATACTGGGGAATACGTGGCAGCTGTGCTCCATGTTTCAAAATAATCTTAATGGGCTCAATTTGCAAAACACCAACATCAGTATCATCAATTGCCCACAAACACTCCGGAGCATCACTGAATTCCGGCGGCAAAGGTCTGGTCATGAATTGAGAGACAGAAAGTTGCTGTAGTGAAATCATCAAACGCATTCCATCGGAAGAACAATGAATTACCGCATTTAATTCCTTCAACAGATTCAACCCCAACAAGTTCTTTCCGCAATTCGTAGTAAAAAGGAATGGACAGTGGTCCGTAAATGGACCCAAAGTAATCGGTACTGGCGAAGAAACCGGACAGACTACTGGCGTACCAGAAAACCCTACAGAAACATTAGTTTGCCCTGACAGTGGAATGTTTGAAACCCATGAATGGTCAATGGAACACTTCTGTGCCCCTGTATCTATCAAGAATAGATGTTTCCTATTTCCCACTATCATCTCAACGTAGGGACCTTTCTGATTAACGGGAATAGGCGTTGGTTCCAAACCCTGCTTTGGGCTATCCTAACAAAACAGAATGTCATAGAAAGGAAGTTCTTCGGAGAGGTAAGCAGCAGAAGGATGATCAAAAATGTTTCTATTATCCACACTTGATGCCTGATTATCCTGTGAAAATGGTTGCTGTGAATCCTGCAAAAACAGACTTCTACCAGGACCCCCTAGCCCAGCGCGGCCTCTGGATCATCTACCCATATTACCGAATGCGTTATTCAACCTCTGCTGGAGGACTGGGGATTGTGCACGCCAATGACCCTCTTGTCTACAATAAGAACACTGGTTTACGTTTACAGGACCCAATGGCGCATTTCTCTGGGGAACATACTGACCCCTAAATTGCGAATTACCCCCTGTAGGGTCCCTAACAATTTGCTGCAATAGAACTTTTATCTTTAAGTCTCCTTTTCTCTTTTCAACTCTTTCTTTTTCGTTATTGACATGATTCTCATAGTACTGAGCCATATGCAATACTTCTGATTGAGACTTCGCTTGCCAAGCGCTCTCGGAGGACATAATTTGCGACTGGATGTCAGGCAGCAATCCACGTACAAATGTGTCCACGAATAGTCGTTTCCCAGACTCTGTGCTCAAATCTTGTCCACTGAAATCTGAAAATACTTGTTTGAACTGATTGAAGAACTCTGTAGCACCCTCAGACTTTCATTGGACACAGGCAGTAAACTTGTCCCAAATAATCCTTCTTTCAGGAATTATAGCTTTTAATTTTGTAATTATTCTATCAGGCAAAGTTAGTATTACCTGTGGTGGTCTCTCGCCAGCTGGCCTTTCTCTGTCTAGCCTAACCATGTTATCCCATGTATCTCCTAACCCTGGTACATCATCTAATCTGTTTCCACAAGTCAATAGGCAGGAGTACGGGAAATAACAAGACAATATTGCTTAAGGCAAATACTGATGATTGCAAAACAGACTCTATTTCTTTATAGAACCCTGTCAGATTCTTCATAATATCGGGAATAGATTGTTTTATGGTGTTCACTTCCTGTCTCGAAAACGGGACGTGAACGAACTGCGACACATAATGTGCAGGAATATCTTGATCAGCTGCACCTGTTGCAGGATCAGCTGGAATCTCAACTTTTGGGACAAATGTCAGAGGAACATCTCTCATAGGCAACTGAGAAGTGGCAATTCCGAATGCTTACTAAGCAACAGAGCTAGATTGAGCGCTAAAGCAGTTGAAGTGTCAAACGAAAAAGCCCTCTTAGAAATATTCAATAATTCTGCGGGGCAACAAATCTTTTTCTTTATACATTCATCCTGCAGGTACTCTAACATTACCTGTATCACTTTCCTCTGCATTTCTGGCGTATACTGACTATACGTGTCATATACTTCAACGGGAGTTATTGACATGTCTGAAATCCACCTAACAGCATCTTTCGTACAAATTTGTGTTTCTTCATTTATCGATTTACGACAAGGAAAGAACCATTTCTGTACTAACATAGCGTCCAAACTATCACCATCTACATCTTCACTCTGTGACCTTTCCAACTCCCTTCTATCCTCAAAACCCCTCTCAACGTGCTCATGTACTTTCTCCGCAGTATCTCTAGAAAATGCTAATGTATTCAGACCCCTTAACCCTTGTGGGAGATCTATATCATTTAGCCTGTTCCACATTATACATAAATGAATTCCCAATCCTTCAATAAAAACTTTTTCTCAGGAAAATTGTCTAAGTTATAGAGTGTGGCAAAAACATCAGCTTGTTCACCCCTCTCCATGCAATGTCTGGCCCATGCAGTCAATTCATGCTTTCTCTCTGAAGACACAGTATTACGAGTTACAATTCTTGATCCTGCTCCCCGATCAACTACAAGCGGTGCAGAACCACTTGGAAGAGGGAGAGTAGGCAAACCTTGTACATTCGGAAATAGAGGTGCTATCACTGGTGCAGCAGGCAAACCCACCGGACCCGTAACAGCTGGCAAAGGTGGAGGAGCAGGCGGGGGAGCAACGACCAGCAATGACAAGAGGAGGAACAACAGCCGACGGAAGAGGAACATTAAGAGGAGCAATAGGAGGAGCAGGAGGAGCTACGGGAGGAGGAATAACAGCAGGAAGAGGAACACACGGAGGTGGTGCAGTGGCACCAGGCCTCCGCTCATTTAAACGTTTGTCAATTAGCTCATTAGATACATGAAAGTCTTTAGAAGGATACATTTTCTGGATACCAAGTGAAAAAGCCCTATCCATAGTCTTAACTGACTCAGACTGTTTATTCTGGTCATATAACAATGCTTTTTTGGCGTTTGTCATATGACGGCGGCATGTGTTTCCCTACTGCTTAGCCTCTTTCTTCCAATTCTGAAATACATCCAATGCTGCAGGTCTAGCCTTTTCCTTTAATAACATGGATTCTAAATATTCAATACGAGGAATTTCAAAACTACCATTGATTGGCCACTGAAGTTCAGAAGCATGTCTAGTTTGTGCCAAATATCATTAAACACTATACTACCAATGCCGTGCTTACAGTACATAGTACACGCCGGTGACCCCTCCATTGGCGCCGGTCGGCCAAATTCCAAAGATTGGCTGTCACTGCGGAATAACGCCCTGAAGCAGGCAGACAATTTCCCAGGCATATCAGAATACTGGTGTTAACTGGTCAATAATTGTACTCGCAAGTGCAATGCACCAAAACTAATTATCAGGATAATTAAGAATCGGGTCCCAACTCACCTGATCAAATCCTAAGGAGGTCTGATCGGATTTCAAAGTACTAACAAAGGTCCCACGTGGTTGGTGATTTCGGCAAATCTGCCCGCCTCGATATATGGACCCTCGTCAAGATGCCGTCTCGGACCGCAGGCTCGCCATCCAGAGGTCGGGTCGTGCAGCGCTGCTGAGGTGTCGCATTTCATCCAAGAAAGGGGCCCCCTTTGTCACTGTCCAATCACGGTCCGATAGCCGCGTCAACCTTCACCAAGATGGCATCAATCTTGAGTGTCCCTATTCGGGCGCCATCTGTAAAAGCAAAGGAAATATCAAGGCTGAGGACCCCAAAAGGAAATGCACCAAACATGGGCTTATAAAGATTCACAGATCTTTATTATAATACTGTACAGTTTACATAGAAACAAAGTATCAGATAGCTATCTGGCCCTGAGTACATCACAGAGAATACCAGCCCTTTCAGTGTGAGAAGTGAGAGGTACTGGACGTCTAAACAGTTGTGCAATTTATACATTTCCAATCATACTCTCCAGCCCCTCTACAGGTTAATGATACTTGGTCTAGGGTTCGTGCTGAGTTCACATCTGGTTTGTCCAACTATATGCATGTGGATCATCTTCAGTTTACATGTCAACAAGTCACAATGGCAACAGTGTATTCTCGGATTTAACAATAAGCCTAAACACATGTCCTATACAATGTAGTTCAGCCAGTGTACACGTTCAGTATTGGCACTACATTGTGGTTGATGTATGTCCGTGGATCGGACTTGTTGGCGCAGGTAATCCTCTGTCTACAAGTCAGACATGGGACATTGTCTCTTTACTCAACCCGAACATTCGGCCAACGGACAGTTTACACATTAACTAACAAACAAAGTGCAGGGCGGCTCAGTTACAAGCGGGAAACACTGTCCACCATTTTAGATCACAGAACTACTTTAGAATAGAAATGAAAATGCCGGACGGACCTAAAATGGCGGCTAAGTCGATCTAAGATCGGAGCTATGAAACAAGGTTTTCTTTGCAGAGCGACTGGGCTTAGGCCAATATAAACAATAAAGGAGGCACGATATGATATCCCGTTTAACAGTGGTACAAATTTGGATGTACGTTTGTGTTCTGGTAATTTAAAATTGTACTGATGTATACCTAATTCCTGATGTAATGACGATTCACTCGTACTGGGATCTTCTGTTAAAGACATAAGGAGTGTGGTGTCTTCAATATCTGATATGATCAATTCACTCACCAATTGGGGAATCAAGCTTGGCTTGTACTGTTTGACCTGAGTATGAAAGAATTTCTTGAGTTTCATTTCATGTATAAATTTGAACAGATCAATTTGGAAATCAATCAAATCAGGCTGTCGACTGGGTGCAAAAGATAGACCTTTATTCAATAAAGACAACTCCCGTGGTTAATATTTTAGATGATAAATTGCAAACTAAGTTTTCAGTATGGACTTGGCTTTGAGATTCCTGAGACTTGACCGTGTCAAACGTGTGTTTGTATTGCGCCCTGTATCTATCCCGTGATCCTCTTCCTCTGACGATGTAGTTGGTGTTGCGATAGCTCGCCCTAAAGGGACATTAAAACGCACCTGTTTGTTAGAAGAGGTACTGAAGTTGGGAATATTTCCCTTTTTATATCTATTGATTTCTGCCAAAAAAAACCTTTTCCAATGGGATAAGACAGGAGTTGGATTCCCCCCTGTCCCCGTCTGTTTGGTGTAACTGTTCTTCCTCGGATTCTACCTCAGAGGAAGCTGGTGTTGTCCTGGACGTTTTCACCATACGACCGATATTGTCTTTGTCATATTTCGCCTGGAAAGTATACACTCTGTCGTTATTATAATCTCTCTCATCACAGAACATTTTCCGAAATTTCCGTATTTTAATTTCTTCTTGATATTCTTTAAGTATGGTGTGCATTTTATCATAATTCTTTTCCTTAACAGCAGTTGGATTGCTCATATTTTCAATTTCGTTTTGCAAAGTATCAATTTGGGTGGAAACCCTTTCATGTTCCCGTTCTGCATGTGTGATCAATAGTTTTAACATTTTTCCGGAGCTAAGAGTTAGATTCTCTTCCCATTCCTGGGCAAGATCCCTGTCCTCGTCATTGGTGAAATCAGGAAAGATGAGTATGCGTAAGCCCCTAGGGATCATACTATGTTCAATATAATTGGACAAAGATACTTTTTCCCAGTATTTGTTTATTTTACGCTTGGATAACCTTTCTAATCGGAAAATGTGTTGGCAAGGGTATCTGGTTTGGAGCTTCTGCTAGCAAAAGCATTACTGGGAGTACCTTTAGGGGAGAACAGAGCAATCCTGTCTCTTTCTCGGTTAACAAGATACTCGGCCATATTGGTTGTGAATGCAGTTCAAAGTAATTGGGTTTTAGTTCCACTTGTTAATTGCGCTGCTAGATCCAAAATTAAGAAAAATCTGCAAATGTATTAGAAAGTAAGAGTCCATAGATCAAATGACGTGACACAGGTAAATGTCAAAAAATTCTTGTTTTCAAGTTTTTCTATTAAAGGTTGCCAACACAACAAACAGTATCCAATTTATCTGCCCTTTTTCAAAACTGGCACTCACATGGGTTACTTACTGACAATGAAAAACATTATCTATTTCGACCCTGTCCGGTCATTCTAACCATGTACTTGCTCCCGAAAATCCACAAACAGTTTTCTGAACTGCCACAAGTGAGACCTATCATGAGTGGTCTAGGATGGGCCACGAAAGGCCTGTCACAATACATTGATACTGCTATCAAGGGTATGGTTTACACTCTTCCAGCCTCCTTGTGGGACACCACACACACCCTACTAATATTACAATCCATACAATGGTCTGAACATTATTTGTTCGTGAGCTTTGATGTCAAAGCTCTATACACCTCGATTCAGCATAATTTGGCGCTCGATACCATGGATTTCACATTCCGGAACCACTCTTCTTCATACACAGAGCACGTAGCAATGATTAAAGATTTCCTCGCATTTACCTTAGATCACAATCAGTTCCTGTTTATCAGTCAATATTATGTGCATTGGGGCAAAGTACGCTCCTTCGTTGGCCAACCTCTTTATGGGATATTTTGAACAAAACTACATTTTTGCAACACATAAATTCACTGATAACATTGTTGAATGGAAAAGGTACATCGATGATGTTTTATTGATTTGGAATGGCATGCATTTGAATACCACCACATTTGGCATTGAATTTTCTGGACAGTCTAGTCCCAAACAAATAGAATTCTTGGATTTAATTATTAGCATTTCGAATCAGACGATTCAGACGCAGACTTTTAGAAAATCCACGGCTGTGAACTCTATTTTAAATGCTGTGAGTTGTCATAAATGTTCAGTCAACAATAACATTCCATTTGGCGAATTTTATCGAGCAAGAAGAAATTGTAGTACCCAAAATCCACATATGCTGTTTCAATTGCTCGACAAACATTGGTATATTTTAAAGTTAGATGCAGACCTATGTTGATATATCACTGAACAACCGAAGTTTATTTTTACACGTAACCAGACACTCAGAGGACATCTTTGTCCCTCCTTTCTTGCTCCAAAGTCGGTGCAGGCTGAAAAATTATCCTGGTTGCCACCTAAACCCAGAGGTTTTTTTCAAATGTGCTATGTGCAATTTTTGTAAGTTTTCAATGCGTGCAGATTCTTTTACATGTCACAATGGTTTTACTATCCAAATACGGGACTTTATAAATTGTAAATCGAAGTATGTGGTTTATGCGATTGTTTGTGTATGCGGTAAATTATATGTGGGTTCCACAATTAGGGAACCACGGATCCGCATTATAGAACAGTTTTCACACTAAATAGCCTTGATCCTAAACTGCCATTGCCATTCACTGACATGAACATCACCAAATGGATGATGTTCAAAATATATGTTTTATTGGGCTATTGCAAGCACGTGTTCACCCCAGGGGAGGTGACCGTCAAGCACTATTGCGCCAGTTGGAAGCACGCACCATCTGTCAGCTTAGATGTACCACGATGGGTCTTAACAAAGACACGGAACTACATGTTTTTCTATAAATGGCTGATGGGTGTGAGCCATTTACTCCATGTGCATTGAAAATAGAATAGCTGTTTATTGATGCCACATTTTTATTTCTGCACTTATTCCCAAAATAATGGGAAGATAATGATGGAGCCCGGTGCTGGTAGGGCTGTCAGTCCTGTGCCTGTTCGCAAAATTACATTTTGAACACAGAATTAATTTACATAGCTTCCCATTGAATACTTTTGACATGATCATAAATTGCATCACTGAAATATACATTATAACAGTTGGCTTTCCATTACTGGACGTAGCTACTGGACTTTGGGACATTTTTCTCAAAAGTGTCACTTTCACTCTCTTTATATTCCAGGACTCTATCACGCAAATCAGTGCGTCACATAAAGCATGTAATTATCTATGCGCCTATGGGTATAGTTACAGCATACGGCAGTCTTGTGAGCGCAAATCTGCATGTGACTGGTTACGTATTCTGTTGATGTTTTACAGTGACCCAACGCTGCATATTCCTTTGCGTTAGTCATAACAGGACAAACAGGTAATTAGTTCACTGGTCATGAGGTATATCAGATTGGAAGTTGGGTGACATAATCTCACAGGCTCATTCATCTCCTGTTTTGACATTCAACACAGGCCAATTTGATTCTACAGCATCACTGCTTATACCCCAGCAGTTCATTACTAAGCACGAGAAGAAGAATATACCAATTTGGTAATGGAGTTTCGAATTTTCACTTTTAATTTAGTCTTCCATGTTGATGACATCAATCGTTGCATTTTGATTTGCGAACGGGCACAGTTGACTGCACAGCAATTGGAAGTGCATGGTTGGGGTTTTTTGCACCACAATTATTAGAATACGTTTGCATGTCCAATTGGCAATACACTCAATGGTATACAGTTAGTTATGACTTTGTATACATACACTAGCAACTCTGAGGCACTACTGTTGATATGATATCTGAACATTGTTGTCATTATATAATGAGGCTCATTGTGCCTCTGGTTTTTTCCTTCTCTTTCTGTCTTTTACATGATGACATGGTCCCGAACACGTATATTCATTCTGTTTCGGGCATCGTGGTAATGTATTGATTTACATATTGCTTTTCAAATTTGTTTGTTGTTACCCCGGGTATCCATTCCCTTGAACACATATGCATTGTTATTCTCTTTTGGAATGGACTTTTTGTGTTATATTATGAATGCCACCTTGACAAATGTTATGTTTTATATGATTGTGGTTAACATTATTTGTTGTGTATGATACCACAGATTCTTGCCTTGAGAAAGATCGCTGAATGTCAAAACACGTGTCGGCAAATCACTCTGGCAACCTTTAATAAAACTTAAAACACGTCCTAGACCTAGCGTTCAGGAGCAGGAGTCTGATAGTGTTGATTTTAATAAAGACACTGGGAGGGTGAATGCAACACATTTAGCAAAATCTCCTCATCTAGAAAAAATAGCAGCTATAGCTCAGGCTTCCTCGTCTCCGATGAGGAGGATAATGGAGAACCACATGTGTATGGGCGAGATATAAATAAACTATATCATAGCATATCATATCATAACCAGAAGGTATGAAAATATTGAAGGCCTTATTCATTATGTGTAATTCTATTTTTAAAGAGCAACAACAGCTCAAAGAAAGTATGATAGAATTAGGAAATGCAGGCTTAAATAGCAATAAATGTAGATCCATTGGATCCCAGACAGACCTGTCTCACCCGCAAACAAAATAGATGTCTGGGGGGGAAGACTTCTGACTCGGGCACCCTGAATGAGAATGATTCCCTTCTGATGATTCATGATGATATGGAGACCCCATATAGTGAGCCTGATACTCCACTTGCAGTAATAAACAAAATTGGGGGAAAAAAGAAAAAGAAATGTATAAATAATGCCACAACTAAAAGGAAAACAAATGAAGTAAAGGAAATTGACAATCTCAACCTGTGGCGTTCCCCAGCAATCTAACCTGCACCCATAGTTCTAAAACGTCTATATGCCTGCCTTGGCTTGTGTGATTGCCACTTTCACCTCTAACTTCCAGTTTTATGTGGATGACACACAACTATCTTTCAGGCTACCCTCAGCCACCTCCTCCTCCGCTCCCAAATCTGACTGTCTGTCCGCGATTCAGTCATGGTGTGCTGTTAATGACCTCCGCCTCAATGCCAGTAAGACTGAGATTGTTCGCATTGGGACCCCTGCTCCCTCTTTCCCACTTTCACTCTGCCCGGTCTCTCTTGGCCCTGCGCCCGCACCCACCTGAGAGGCTAAAAACCTTGGGGTCATCTTCGACTCCACTCTCTCCTTCTCCTCTCACATTTGGGACATCTCTAAAAGGCTACACCTCTTCAGAGGTACTCTACCTTTTCTCACTTACCCCCAGCGGCTCACTGTCTCCAGAGCTCTGGTTTTCTCTAGGCCGGACTACTGCAACAGCCTCTTTCTCAACCTCGCTGCTACTGCTCTGTGCCCTTTGCAACTCATCCAGAACAGAACCGCGAGACTAATCCTTGGCTTCAAGCCCATGGACTGCATCTCTCCTGCGCGGAAATCCCTACACTTGCTCCCCTTGGCTGCAAGGATCAAGTTAAGACCCTCTGCATTATCCACAAGGCTATCTGGGGTCTGGGACCTACCTATCTGTAACAATGCCTACCTAAATACTGTCCCTCCCGAGCTCTATGCTCAGCTACCTCCGACCTTCTGCGAGTGAGCCGGTTCTTCAAGTAGAGATTTGGAGGGAGATCTTTATTCTCAGCAGGGGCCTTCCTCTGGAACAGCTTCTCTGCCACCCTCCATTTGAGCCGAATCTCCTTAAATTCCGGAAACTCCTCAAGACTTTCCTCTTCTCCTCTTCCTCCTCTCTCCCTTTACCCTGCTAACCTATTTCCCTGCTCTTTCCCTCTCTCCCTCCTTCTTCCGTACAGCCTGCTGACTGGCCACCTGGTGTACCTCAAAGTCTCACAGGTCCCTTGCACACCAACCAGTCCGCTCGCACTGGCCTCCAGGCCCTGCACTCGTCTCACCATCATTGCACTTGAGCAATTACCCAAGGGAGTGGCTCTCTCTGCACTTACCCCAGTCTCCACCGACCAGGCGCACTTGGTGCCCCCACCACCAGGACTAGTCCCCCCCATCCACCTCACCCTCTCCTGTAACCGTCTGTGCACTTGCTCGATCCAATTGCACCTTGCCTGAAGTTCGACTGTCTGTTCGCCCCTGTCTTCACTCCTTGATCGTACTTGGATAAACTGCAGAATCGTCATCAGACCTATCTGCTGCTGTATCAACTGTTAATTTTATTATATGCACTTACTCTGCCTGTGCACACTATTATAGTTTCAGAATGTCCCCCTATTTGGAGATGGAGAATCAGAACAAGAAGATTGCAAACGTTTACCCTGAGTCAGTTAGTATTAAATATATACCGTGTAATCCTAAACTGCAGTCTAAAAAAATCAGAGTATATGATATCTACGATTCTTCAAATAGCCAATTTCTTAACCTCAATTATGCACTGGAACTATTTCACCAAATCCCAGACCTGAGAGCTGTAAAGTCTCAAGATCTCAATAGAGTCGAGATCCCGAAGTGAGCGTATGATATAAATTGGGCTACAGTCCACCTGGTTTCTATTATCACGGAATGTATCTTATCCTATTCAGCCCATTTCTATGAACTGGGTTATAAATTAAGCAAAATTGAAAAATATGCCCCAAAGAAGGAAAATAAAATAGAGAATATCTAAGAGAACGTTAAAGTTAATTTGGATATTGAAATAGAGAAGCTGGTTGGCCAAATTGTGCATGGAGTAAAAGAACATTTTAGAAAATCTAACCCAATGGATTAGATCCCTTGAAGGGGCGATGTCTGTGATGAGATCGATTGACAAATTGTAAAAGATAGGGAGGGCTTAAGAGTCATATCAGATCTAGAGGGTACCATTCGTTTGTGTCTAATGTGGTAGGGACGTCCTTCCTCTTGAAAGCAGAGGTTTTTGCCCTTCAGGAAACTTGCATGATTCAGGACTTCAAGCTAAATGGCTATCAAACTTTTCAACGAAATTCTATATACAATAAAGTAGGGAGACCCTCAGTGGTCTCGTTTTGGGGGCGAGCTCTCATCTCTCGTTGTCAGAATATGCCTCCCTCTCAAATTCACTATTTATCTTGGGGTCTATATTGGTAGTTAAGATGGAGGGGGTTGATCAAGAAATTCTAATTATAAATGTTTATAATCCCCAAATTAACATCTTTTCTGCTAAGATTATCGAATTGGAAAGAATTTTGGAGGGATGGTCTAAAGAACATACAAGAGCACTATTTATAATCTTGTGGGACCTCAATTATGCAAGATTCCCCTATAAAAGCACAGCAGAGAAATTTGAAAAGAGCATCAACTGCCATGGTGTGCTGTTTTTATCAGAAGGGGAAGAGTTTACATGTGGCGAGAACCCCTGACATATGTTTATAAACTCAAATTGTGTAATGCAATTATATCTAGATGAGTGAGAATGAATTAAGCAACACTATACTTGGTGATCTCGAAATTGTTACTAATGGATTGACTATATCTTGTTGCCCTTCTCAATGGTTCAGCATTTGGGTAAACATTGTACCATTCCTACAACTGCAAGTGATCATGTGGTTCAAATGTTCACTATTTGTTCAGTAGAATCTCTAAAGAGTAAGATTATCGGTGATGTTTGTGTAAATCTGCCTCAAAATACAATACAGTGGTCTATTGATAACATTGAATGACATACAGATCATATTGAGGCATTTTGCCCTAAAAATGTAAAGTGCGGGAGGTTTCTGTGGCTATGTTTCAGACACTAACAGAGAATGCTAAGTAATATATTGGCACTTTAGGTAAAAAGAATCGTTCAAAACTACAGTCAAAAAGAAGCCATATGATAGAATTGTGGCATGTGAAAAACCTAAATATGTGAGGGCGCTGAAAATGTTGAGGAGTTGAAATAGAGAAAAGGGTAGTAGTACTGGAGAAGGAATTGCTGCACAGTTGAAAACAAAGACACAAAGCTTCGGTGCTCACTACAAATTTGTTCCTAACAGTTGGCACTTTGACCGGGTGATGGTCATATATTTTTGAATTTCTACAAAAATCATATGACCACATAAGATAGAGTGGGAACTGAAATCTATCCTACACCAGAGACTGAATGGCAGACACAAATAGCTGGGCTTTATTATAGTAGGACATTAGGACCCTCAAAGAAACCTGTGTATGGAGTGGGTGAGCTGATCCCAGTTTTGGAGATCAAGAATGATTCGGTTGATGCTATAATTTTGAAACTGAAACCATCTAAGGCTGCTGGCCCTGATGGAATACCCAATTTGATCCATAAAAATAAACCCATATTATCGGGTAAAATTCTAACCCTTCTATTTGAAATTATCGTGTATACCTGTATACAAGAAGGAAGCGAGGGCCCAACCTGGAAACTACAGATTATTGGCAGTGACTGACACTTGTTAAAAAATAGTCTCCCAGATGCTATTGTTAGTACTAAAGGCTTGGATATGGAAATAAAATCTGATACCAAAATTCCATTTAGACAGGGAATGGAATCTTTGTCAAACCTATGGACACTCTTGTATCTTATGTGTGAAGGTTCAAAGGAAAAACAGGATGCTCTCTACATCTGCTTTTTTTTGATTGGAAGGGAGTCCTTTCACAGAGTCGATAGAGAGATATTATGAGCCAAAAGTCGAGATTGGGATCTGAGTCCTGTGGTATGATATGTCATCCAAGAATTATACAGTGAAACCAAGGCACAAGTGCAATTAAATCAGGATGGCGTCTTGAGCGGAGAAATCGAAACAAATGTGGGACTCAAGTAGGGTTGCATCTTGGCACTGACTGTTCAATTTATATGTGGCAGATATGGGCAAGCACTTAAGGGATATAAGAAATGTACCCCTGGAATTGGCAAAGAAAAGATAAATTGGCTAGCCTATACGGACAACACTCTCCTGATGGATCACACGCCGATTGGACTGCAGTGCCACATATCCAAGCTATGTGGATATTCCAGCTCAATTACCTTAATGGTAATTACAAAAAGACAAATATGATGGTTATCGGATGAAATAGAAAAACATTAGGAGTATGGATAATGGAGAAATTGAAATTGCTAAATCAGATGTATACCTGGGAGGCTTTATCTCTAATTCTTTAAGCGCAAAGTCTTGGAAAATTACAACTGCCAAAAAGTAGAAAAACGATTTGTAGCATTGCTGAATATGACTAGATATAATATATGGAATTCAATCTAAGCATTGGTGAAATTATACAAAACATGCATCATTCCTTGTCTGGCCTATGGCCTTGAAATCTTTATAAATAAAGAAAAGGCGTGGGCTAGGAAGTAAAAGGGTTGTCTATTGAGAAGAGCTATGGGACTCCCAAGAAATACACTGATTGAGGGAATACATTGTGAATTAGGCCTCATGTCACTAAATATGCATGTAAAGATAAGAATGGGCATATTTTAACTGCATATGTGTGTTAAGAAAGATGATAGGGATTCTCTTTTCTCTGATTTTGGCAGTCTCCTTATGGGGCCCACGAGAAAAAGTTCTTTAAGGGAATGGATAGAGGATATCCACCATTTCCTTTATGAAATTGGCTTTAATATTGTGGTGGAAGAACCTGTTGAGGTGATGGAAAAAATAAATTAGAATTTAGCAGCCACATGGGATCAAAATGAAAATATATCATATTTAGCCAAATTTTAAAAAATATAACTCTTATGTGAAGCAGAGTTTTCTGGTGGATACCCCATGTTCCTATCTCTATTTGTTATATGATAGCAGGTTTAGGAGGTTCTTAATGTTATTAAGACTAGATTTGTTATCTACTTTATCTTGAACGGGGGCTTAGATAGTGCTCCCATATCCCCACAGAATTTACAGACTCAAAGAGATCGAAACTCCCAGAACAAAAAAAGTTAGAATAAAAAAGGCGAGATAGAAAACAGAAAGAAACGACTCACAAAAACCATAAAACTGGATAAAAAAGTTTAGTGTTGTTGAAGTTCCTGAAAAATAAAAGACCATATTTGGTAGGAGGTATAATGTACAATTTCATATTGTAATCCCATAAAGTCTAAGGGATGTGCAAATGAAAAATTTTATGGAATTACAATATGAAATTGTACATATTACCTCCCTATCATCTTTCTTAACACACATATGCACTTAAAATATGCCCATTCTTATCTTTAGATGCGTATTTAGTGACATTTCCCTCAATCAGTGTATTTCTTGGGAGTCCCATAAAGTCTGAGGGATGTGCAAATGAAAGATTTTATGGGATTATGATAGGAAATTGTACATTTTACCTCTGACCAAATATGGTCTTTCTTATTTTCAGAAACTTCAACAATACTCAACTTTGCAATCCACCGTATGTGGATAAAAATCCAGTTTTATGTTTTTTTTTTAGTTGTTTCTTTCTGTTTTCTATCTTACCTTTTTTTGTTTTTATTTATTTTGTTCTTTACCACCTATGCTAAGATGTGAATATAATAAGAATCATTTTATAATGTGTATTAACTTGGATTTAAGATTTGTATTGGCTTTGTTCCCTTTTAAAACGTGTTGTAAGGTTTAATAAAAACGAATTAAAAAAAGTGGAGCCTCACATAGATATCTTCATGGCTTGCAAAGAGCTGATGTTTTTAGCCACTCGCTATGAGTTGATGTGTTTATACCAACCTTCTATGAGCTGATATAAGAGCAAAACTACATAAATGTTTAGCTTCATCACTCATAAGAGGGGAGGGTCCTCCATGTTGTACAGGTTAGAATCGTTAGAAGCTGTGATATTGCTCACCGGGTGAAAACTGCTTTGATGGTAAGGGCCTTTCTACCTTATACCATATAAATAACAGGGCAGCCACCATACAGGGGTTGCCTGACTGGTTTACTGAGACGGGGTGATGCTGAGTTCTTGAGACACTGTGATCCTGATTACAAGGGGTGTTTTTGATAGATGCAGTTATTTGTGCTTTGCATTATATATGAAGATGATATATATTAAAATGCTTTATTAATTTGTATTTATGGTTTAGTTTGGTAACTATAGAGAGGCTTTGAATTGAGCAGTATATTTTTACTTTGATTATCCTTAGCCAAAGAAATCTGGTTGGCCAGGGCTTTGTGGTTTTGTCAGAAGAAAGAAATGTGTGTTAAACCCCATGTGGGGTTGGACAGGACTCTGTGTAGTGTACGTATGTTTTGAAGCCCCATGCTTGGGACATTGATTTGATTATAAAAGATGAAACGTTTTATGTACCAGGCAAACAAATGTGTTTAAGTTGCTTGGAGAGTTTTAATATTGCGGTATTCTAGAAAGAATGTCTGAGGATTATTATATGTGTAATTACAGTATTCCCTTTCTTACAACATTAGTCATTCTTGACTCAGCGATGTTGGTACAATGAAATGCTGTATGAATAAATAACACTGTTATGCAATGCATATTATGCTATTATACTATGTAGCAACTCTCTACCTGAAGTCTTCCTGCCTTTCCATCCCTAACTATTGTGCGCATTAGGTGCAACATCGTGGATGGGTTGCAGAGCTTGTGAGTAAGTCAAACAGGTCTGTAGGTTGTTAACAGAGCTGTGACAAATGAGGTGGGAAAGGGATGCACGTCTAAACCCATGTACATAATTCGAATTGCAGCTACAGCAAAATCACCACTGTTCCAAGATGAGAGGATACGCCCTCTGGGTTCTAAATCAATGGCTGCTAGCTTCACTATTGGATAGTAGAGCACTAGATCGTACTCTCAGCTTACCCTGGAGCCGGGGGTGGGGGACCCCCTTTAGGCTCAGAGCTCTGGCTGTACGGGGTGCTCCTAAATCAACAAGCAACAAGTCTTCTTCCCCTCCTTCTTATTCTTCTTCTTCCATAAAGAATAGTTGTTTTGCAACTTCAAACACAGTGCATCATGGCAAGCTCATGCTAGTATGGTAGCATGCACATTATATCATTAAGGAGGCCTGAATCAGAGAGTGAATGCCCCTCCAAGAAAAATTTATTTTTCAGGCATATGAAAACACTTTACATGTGGGCAATTAATGCCTCATGGACAGCCAATCATGTCAAAGATTTAAGAGTCTTTAAGAGTATAATCAAAACATGGCTATTTAATAGCAGTTCAGTATAATTTAGGAACAATTCAGTGCACAACACATCTTGCAGTGTGGTTGTACAATAATAACGTAATAGGATAGAAAAGACCCTAGCTGTTCAAGCATTCAGACATTCAGAGTGCCTCCTTACCAATGATATTCACCTCACATACTAATCCTGTTACATTTTTCAGTCGCAAAGCTACAGACACAGCTGTGAAGTATCACAAAGAGCGGTAAGCAAGGACATCTTCCCTCCAATGTCCTCATGTCACTGTTGGCATCATTTAGTTTAGGGATGGCCCAAAAATATCTACCAGATTAGGCCCTATATCTGCAAGCCAAACAGTATGTCTAAAAGCATCTGATAAATCAACATGTATTGAGTTTCAAACAACATTCGTTTAACAGCATTTCTTATGGTAGTGCGTACATGTTTCTAATGGTCTTCAAGTTAATTATATAGGACCTTCCAAAAGTACCTTACTACTAATTTACATACACCGAATGAGTGCCTGTCAAGAACACTTTAGACATGTATTTGCAAAACTGGTGTTGACATATGCATGTAGAAAAACAAATACATTGTGCAGCATCTATCTTCACATATAATTATAATCTTGTCATCGTTACTGAATTGGTTGTTTGTTCTTATGGTTGATAACATGAAAATGCTCCCTGACACTTGAAAATCGGTACTGCACAAGTTGTACAATACATGTCCCTCAGAGTCTCAGGAGAACTAATAAAGACACGATTACTAGTCACCAGTGTGCAACACCACTACTCAAGCTGTTAGTGTGCCATCATCTACATTTCAGTGACCTATTTGCTGATGTATCATCACAGAGAGGAAATGGAAATACTTTTCTATCTGACATGTGCCTCTTTATCCTTTAAGAAGGATAAGGCAAACAATTAGGCAGAGGATATACCATATGAGAATTATTTTAAGTGATCAACCTCTATTGGGCAAACCCAGAAGCCATAATGTGCTTGCTGTACACCTTTGAATACCAATTGGCGACCACAGCCATACCCTATTTAAAGCCCGAGAGCCCCAAATGGGAAAGCAGATTCAGGCAGAAACAACACGGTTGTTTTCCGCAATGCCGCGTTGTTTCTGCCTGAATCTGCTTTCCCGTTTGGGGCTCTCGGGCGCTCCGTGGGGAGCCCGAGAGCCCCAAATGGGAAAGCAGATTCAGGCAGAAACAACGCTGGTTGTGTTGGAAAACGCTGCGGTTTTTCTTTCCGAGTTTCTCAGGCTCCTCCGAGCCAAAGGAGCCTGAGAAACTTGGAAAGAAAAACTGCAGCGTTTTCCAACACAATAACGTTGTATTTATGTTTGCGGTCGCTTCAAAAGCGACCGCAAACATAAATACAACGTTTTTAAAGCTGCGGTTTTATTTCTAAGTTTTCCGGGCTCCTCCAGCCCGGGAAACTTAGAAAAAAACCGCAGCTAGTGCTTATTTAAAAAAAAAAAAAAAAATAGCACTTACCGAGATTCAGCTGCAGCTTTCCTGCTCTGGTCTCCGGTCCCCGTCCTCCGCCTACAGCACTAATGAAGGGAAAGACACCCAGCGGTAGCTTTTGTTTACTACAGCTGGCTGGCTTTTCCTTCATTAGTGCCGCAAAAGCAAAAGCCAGCACAGGAGGGCCTCCATTTCACAAAGCTTGAATAGCTCAAAATTTTACATAGGAAGTTTTAAAACAGAGAATGCTAGTATTTTTTTTTATGTTGCCTATCTATTTTTTAAATAAACATTTTTACTAGACCATCCCTTTAATACTATACTTTCTCAGTTTCTGCTTTACTGGATTCTATCGGAGATAGGTGTAGTAGAGGCTGATGTATACCAGTTTGACCTTTGCAAAATATCAGTGCTGTGTTAAATGAAATAATGTGACACTTGAACTAGTTCATATGTTTCCACAAATTCTGTGGCGATATTAGCGGTAAAGGCATAATTATTACAATTGCTGTTTCCTTCAATGTTGTAGAAACTATTGGCAAAACTTCATTTGCCTGGTGTTACTCCTTTGCAGGTATATATTAAAGCAAAACGATGCACTACTCCATGAATGTTTGAATGATTTGCAACACCATCTTGCAATGTACCTATTGACTTGCCAATTTCCCATAACCTGCACTTTATTTGTTTACCTGAGTGGTAGCAATGTCCCCTAGCTGTTGACCAATTTGACTCAATAGTAGAGCTGGCTCCTTGGTTAGACTAGACATTTATCCTGCTGATTGGCTTATATCCTTTTTTATATGACGTGCATGCCGGGAGTATCTTATTTGGCAAACTGGTGTTTTTGAACCTTATCCATAGGTGTCCTCCATTTATAGCCAGGGTTCTGTATGCTGTATGTACTAGATTAAAGAGAATTCTAGCATCATTGATAGCATCAAGCCCTGGTTCCAGGGGACAGCTACAACAGTTTGCACATAAGGATGTGCAATATTATAAAACACACCATTGGATTACTAAAGAGCAGACTGCATTGCCTGTACATTTCAGGGGGCTTGTTGTGCTTACCAGAAAAGGCATATCACATTACTTAACCTTATAAATTAGTATAAATGAGCCTATTAACCCAGAAAAAGAAGAACGCAATGTCGTGGTGCAAAAGGAAATGGAAGCGTGGGATGGATGAAATTGCTACTGATTTCTTTACTTGATTTATTGTATAACCGCATGTTCAGTGTCCTAAGCTCAGTGGGATGCAATATTGTATTTATATTATGTATTATTAGGTGCTACAAGCATGGCTACATGTGGGCTTGTTTGAAATGTAACACCGTTTAACAGCCTAAACAGCTGCTGCAGTTGTTTGGAATGCACGAATCATGGATTGCAGAAAGGTTCAGCAGCAGGTTGCAACCAAAAGGACCACAACAACCATGATTGCAAGTACTCAGATCATTGAAAAAATGTTTGAGGTAGCTACTAGTGACTGGTTTGGTTTTGTCTGACAATTAACTATTGACAGACAAAAACGCTCTTTCCCTAGCATCTGAGTATGGCACATTGTAACATAGGTTACATCTTATATGAGAGAAGTGCTGCAGTAGTTGTGATCAAAATCTATGTTGTACTGCAGATATAGTAATATGTGCCTGCAGTTCATATCTTCTATGTGGAATTATTTAGTTCAGGGTCAGGAACTGCATCTTGACACCAGCACACTGTGCCAAAACAATGTCAGATGGGAATCCATACTGTTCTTGATACTTGGTGCAGTGCATCAAGGCCATGCACAGTACTTGTATAAAATAACATATACGGCACAGCCTCCACCCATGATGCACGAACACTCTGCAGCATGCTTGCATTTCCAAACAGTGTCACACTAGAAGCAATATGTTTGTGAAGTGTGCAGCTTTGTATGCCCAGCAGCAAGCAGAGCTAGAGTAGTGACAGGCTGCAATGGGTATGCACCAGCAAAGCCGTAGTGAGTCATTCGAGCCAAAAATAAATATCATTATATTGTCTTTAAGTACATATGTTGAATGCCAAACTGGCTGTAACATTGGTAGAAGACCATCTGCCATACACATTTTCTGAGAAAATGGTTTCAGGAAGCTAATGATATCCACTGAGAGTTGCTGGCAAATTCCCATCCAACATTACATTGCACAGGTGTGCTAGAGTTGTATGATGCAATGGGAATGATATTGGACATACAAAGGAGAAGGAATTTCTAGGTCACTGCATGTATCTGGATGAATTGCCAAAACACTGACTACATGGCTGTAAAAGCACATTAAGTCACCTTCTCCTCTAGTGGTGACACTTGTGAGCAAGAGCGTTCATCTGCAGCCAGCAGCAGCATGCCATCCACCAATGAGCAATACAAGGCTTTGATGGCATGAGCCACGCCGGCACAGACGTCTGGTATAATGTGAAACAGGTGGTGGCAGAGTGACTTATTTAATAAAATCTATCCTTGTGGTTTGCGGAAGCAGCCAATGGATCCAATGCCATTCCTTCCTTAATGCAAAGGAACCCAATGCATGCCCAACATGTTACCCACCTTGTAGTGATTCTTTTGACAACTATTGGTATCCTGTCTGTGAATTGTTTGAGATGGCACCAAGATAGACTCACATTTAAGATGGTCATTTTGAGTCACAAATGCTTTGCAAGTATTGAAGGTGCAATGCAAACTTCCACACCTCCTGCTGAAAATAAATTTGTTGACACAGTGGAATTGCACTTTTCTTGCGCTCAATAGCATGTGTGAGCAAGGCAGTGCTGTAATTGACATGGAAGAGCCACAGTAGAGGCCTGGATTATCCTTCTTCCCACGGACTCAGTGGCAGCTCATGTTCAATCTCTGCACGGAGTTCCCTTTGAGCAAGTTTCGGATGGAGCGAGACATAGCTCTGAGTGACTTAATGTGGTACTTCTGTTGATATACTTGTTGGAAAGGAATCTTTCAAAAATAGAAACAGAACATGATATCACAGGATGTGATACTGCGAGACAGATGTTGTTCGGCTCATGTGGTAAATGCTGTCAATTAGTCATGGTGATCTACGCATTCAACACAAGAAAGAACGCATTGAATATCATATTTTCACCCTCCTTCACCCCTTCTTTATTGAAAAGTGGCTGCAGCCCACATTGGGGGAAAGACTGGCATTTGGTAGCCACCTCTTATTAAGTCTGAATGTGTCAGGTACAAGAGTATCCCATGTGGGCATTGTATCTCTTTCACACACTCAACTGGCCTCAAACGAATGGGGACAAGACTGAGGTGATGGTGGTGGGCTATCCTCCTGATCCTACACTCTGGGTGTCCTCTTTCTGGCCTTCCTCCCTGGGGCCCTTACCGACTCCAGTTAAGAAAGTGAAAAACTTGGGTCTGGTTTTATCCGCATCCTTGTCTATGGACCAACAAGTTTCTGCGGTCTGTCAGGCTGACCATTTTCAGTTGAAGATTTTGAGAAGAGTATTACCTCTGATCCCGGCCTCGCTACACCTTCCGGTGGTTGCCACTATCGTTTTATCACATATAGATTATTGTAACTCGCTGTACCTGGCCCAACCTAAGGGCCTGATTAAACGGTTTCAGCGGTTGCAAAATCTGGCCGCTAGGGTCGCCACTGGCTCCCCTTTTGGAGCACACATCTCCCCTGTATTACGGAACCTGCATTGGCTCCCTGTGGCTCAAAGGGTTGAATTTAAGACCCTGTGCATTGTAAGCTGGGCCATTCATGGTCAGGGTGCAGAATACCTTCAAACTAAATTTATGTGTTATTGCCCCACTCGTCATCAGCATTCAGCCACCTCCGAACTATTGATTGTTCAAAAGCGCAACAGAGACCGGTTTGGTAGCCGGGCCTGCTCTATTGCTGCAGCAGTTCTGTGGAATAATCTTCCACTTATATTATAAAGACAACTACTAATTATTTGGAGTTCAGAAGACAGGTTAAAATGTTCCTATTTTAATTATTATGAGGCTGTTTCCCTCTCTCCCAGCGCCATGATTTCTTTTGGGCGGCCGTGCGCTCTACAAGAACTAATGACAACATAACACACTGCATTGGTTCTCCTCATGCATTCTCCAGAATGTCTGGGTTTGGGTGTTAAACATCCAGCTGTAGTGGTCACACTCTTACAAATATGGTGAATGTATTCTTGAGTGGTACATGCTGGCAAAGTATCATGACCTACTGCAGTATTTGTTCTCCAAGTGGTCTTTGAGGCCTGTAGCCATCAGTAGCACTTGCGTTTTCGAAACAGAGAGAACTCTTCAGAGAAACCTATGTTTCAATGGATGGAAGGTCAGCTGTGGCAGTGTAATAGGTGTGGTGGCTCATGTTGTCATGGCTGTTACTAGATCTGTTTTTGATGGATATATGACAAGGTGGTGGTGGTGGCACTGATTGCAAGTCAATGTGGTGTACTAGAGAGGATACACATTTGATATCTCTAGGTATGAATTAGCAAACTTGCCCTATTTTCTATTTCTACAATCACACTAAACTGTGCCTGGACATGCATGACATGTCTGAGTCACTCCCACACATACCTTTTGCCACACTTGTCCATACATTTAATGTTTGCTACACTCCCTCAAGGTAAGAGCGCAAATGTAGTTTTGCTGTTTGCTGCAATCTCACAGGAAGGGGGAGCACATCTTCCCACAGGGAAGTGAGAGAACACGCAAATATAAACACACACACACACACACACACACACCACAATTGAATTTGTCTCTCAAAGGATTAATGGAGTGAGGAGTGATGTGACAAATAGCAAAATAGAATTACCAAATGGCTGCAATGCATATTACAGTGTTTCGTGAGGTTACATTCAAAAGCATAGCAACAGTGTTTCTGCAACACTTGAACTGCTGCTCTTGATTCCCACCATCAGTAGGCAAAGTCCCCAAGGTTGATGATGGGCAATGTGGTGACTGTCTTTTCTGACTGTTACATAGAAACTGGAATCAACCTTCTCTAGATGTAGAATTGGAAGCAGCGAGGAAGAGTGATGCAGCTATAAAGGTCTCTCAATTTGCACATCAGGAGGATCCTAGATTATGATGGTGCGTTTATTGTTTGCCATTGTCCCATCAGGTCCCTGCAACAGCAGCTACTTCCTTCTTTGTGTCACGGGTGTTGGAGAATAATGGTAAAACCTAGGGATGTTTTGGAACAGAAGCAGTGCTCTTCCACCCACTGAGCAATTGGCAGAGAGTGAACCTCTTCATTGACTTCGGTAGGTTTCTACCTTCCGTTCCCACAACAGGAATCATAGATATTACTAAATACCCTCGGATGCCTTTAGAAATATAACTGCCCATAATTATAGGCTCTGTCACTTGTCAACTGAAGGGAGCGCTGGCCATATAAAGACTTCAGAAACAATATAAATAGTAGGGATGGGTGAAGAAAAGGTTAAAATCGGCTTAAACAAATTAAGCCTCTATAAAAATGGCTTGTGAGTCAGTAAGTGTTTGATTCAAGGTAAATCGGATCGACCCAATTCAAGCTATAGGTACCATATCTCAAATTGTTTAAGAAAGCCTTTACATTCGATTAGGATTTTAAGAAATGATGGGTCAGGTTTTCAAAATAAAATTCAGACTGTACTTATGCAACAAACAACCTGCACATGTTAATGTCCTTTGTGCATTTATAGCAATGAGGGAGTGTTTCTGTGCATTTCAAAGTGCATCCCGAATCCACAAATGCAATGCTCTTTGAAATGCATAGAAAAAAGACATATTCCCCTCCGTCTATTTGCTAAGGAATGCGCAATGAATAACAACGTCATTGCCAACTCACTAATGCATTTTAGTTTAAATCGAGCACCAGGAATAAACCACTGCTGTCCCATTAACATTGCAATTACTCATTACAGTCCGCTCCCGAAAATCAGGTAAGTGTGGGGGGCAGAGAGGGAGGGAAGTAAATGAAATCTTGGAGGAGGGGTGGGGGTGGTTGAAGGGGAGCACTTACCTCCTTTCCCAGCGGGGGATGATGGCAGCCTCCAGCCCTGAGTGGGATCAGGGCGGCGGGATTAGTGTGTGGTAATCTCCCGTTTCGAGCCTCCTCATTGGCTGGGAGGCTGTCACATCTAGTGCTTGAACCTGACGCTGACGCTGCAGTTCAGGTAAGAAGAGATACGATCCACAGTGTTCATTTGACCCATTTTTTTACAACCGCACTTTAAGGGACCATGACGCACGGCTTATATTTTTTAGACAACCAGTTTGTGCATAGAGGCTGGGACTTCACAAATTTGAATATGCGGCAAATGGCATCCGTGGAAGTTCTAGGTAAGAACAGTGTGACTGTTAGTATCACTAGCCACAAATTGATATAGAGAGAAATATACTCATGAATGCACATATTGCTTTTAATTCGAGATCACATCGTGGGGACCTCTTGATAAGAGGTTAGTGAGGTATATGAGTTCAAAAACACAGTAAGCCAGCGAAAATGCACACGTTTGACTCTTGTGACATAGACTCAGTTTGGTGCCTATTTTTATAATATTTCTCTATTGTTTTTCTCTTTTGTTTTTGTCGTTTGACTATATTGCACAAACTGGACACATCTGATGGTAATGTATCTTTACATAATATGTATTTAAATGATTTGCATGTACATGTATACCCATGCATATTTATTAATCTTTTTTGTGGATATTGATGGTGAACCTCAAAACCGCTTGCTTATGTAAATGATGCATTGGCAATATGTATTGTTTGACTACTATAAGATACATGTGGCATCAATGTGTACAACCATGATGGGACATTATGATTGCACTTATTTCTTTGTTTTGATGCAAACGTTTGTATGGATACTATTATTAATCACGATCTGTGACCAAAAGTTTTATACAAGAAGATATATTATCACAGGCCCTGAAGAAGGACATCCTTGTCCGAAATGCATAGACCTACAATGTGATACATCTGCCAATTTAGTAATCATTTACAATAAACAGAATTGGAAGAATTATATTATAAAGTCTCTTTAAGTGACTTTTTCATAAGTAAACAAGATACTACTATATCAGCACGCAAAATAATAAAAGTTAGGCCACTTCACTGTGGTAATCAGGGTGTGCAGCCCACACCGCTGGCCTCGCAGCGAAGGTCTCTTTTTTCTTGGTTTATAGAGTGCTATACCACAGAGGCACCTTAAAAAGTGGGTATGCACCCCAAGTTTAATGAACAGTGATATACAATAGAAATTGGTTCGCATTTGAATACCAAGGATGTGCAAACTCACCACCAATTAGGCTGTCACATCTATCGTTCCTCACCGGGTACTAATTCTGAATTCTGTCTAGAATGTTTTTTTTAAATGTTGCTCTGTACACTTTTTTCAAAATGATTTATCACATTTAACCTTCTTTATATTCCATTTGTTTTTTCTACATTCAACTTGTTGCTTTATTGTCCTTGTCCCCATAATGTAATAGCTCTGTTATATTTCTGGCAGTACCTTTTTTCACACGTTCCCTGTTTTTCCTTTTAACCTTTTTTGTGGAGTTTTGTAAGCCACCTCTAATTCCACCTCCTACTAACAGTGTCATGGCAAATGCAACCTCTGCCAAGTCCATCAGTCCGGTGCGAGTTTGGTGCTGTGGCTTGCCAATGGTCACTGGGGTTTTCTTAGTTGACTACAAGGCATTTCTACAGTTGGCCAGTTAAATGGTGTTCTAATTGGAAGTGAGATGGGATGTCAAAATATGATTCCTATGTGTTGAAGAAAGTACCTAGAACTTTAAGAGCAAAAATAATTATATAGATCTATGGGTTTGCTCATCAGAAGTACCTTTGTAAAGAGAGATACCTTGCAATAGCATTTCAATATGTTTGAAGTATTATATTCCTTATAATAAATGAGTTTCAGCCTCAGTACTCTCAAATGCCTGCTGCCAGTTAAAATGTGCCTCTTTTTCAATGTCTTCATTATTGTATCTCCTTTAATTAACTATTCTTACAGCTATGATTCTCTCTTAACGCATTATTCTCTTGTCTATGTTTATCTTTCATTTCAAGAACGTTCCTATTTTATGTATCTGCAGTTTTCATTCTGTACATTTGTATTTGTAATTGCAATTGTTTACTCTCATACACAAATGGAGTGATTCAAAACGCTTCAAGCTGGGGAGGAAGCAAGGGTATACATTGATCATTCTTAGGCCTTGAAGTTTCTGAATGATTCAACAAAAAATATCTAGAGTACTAGTCCTGACAGCATTTTCTCCTAGTGCAAGTACATGAATTGTTACAGTCGCAACCAGGCTAGGCAGGGAAGACACAAAAGGGGCGGAGGGGGACAAGACAGACACACTTATTAGTCCTAGTACATTTAGGTCATGCATGTGAACAGACATAGATGAGAGGATGGGTGGAGGGGGAAGAAGTGTGCATAGTCGAGCAGGGCCCTGGGTTAAGTGCAGAGAGGTAGCCCCACTCAAGGAATGTAAGCTGAAAGTGCAGCAATACTGAACATAGTGCAGAGGCCCTCAGGCAAGTCCAAGGACTGGCAGGAGAGCCTGGGACCTGTAAGGCTTTGGAGGTGAACCAGGCAACCGGTCATCAAAAACTGAACAGAGCTAGGGAAGAGAAGGAGGAAGCAGGCTGCAGAGAAAAGAAAGGAGGTTACAGGGAGAGGGAGGGAGAAGGATGAAGAGAAGAGGAAGGTCTTGAGGACTTTCTCAAACGTAATGTGCTCTGGCTCAGGATGGAGAGAGGGAGGGAGGATATTTTAAAGAGGCACCTGCAGAGGATAAAGATCTACCCCCTAATCTCTGTTTGGAAAAACGCCTCACCCACAAAGTGTTGGAGGAGGATGAGCGGAGGGCTCTAGAAGGAGAGAATTTAGGAAGAGAGTGTTGAAGATAGTGCAGGCCCCAGCACCGGAAATCCTTGTGGACTATGCAGAGGGTCTTGAACTTGATCTTTGCAGCCACAGGGAGGCAGTGGAGGGATTTCAGCACTGGAGGGATGCACTCCCTCGGCTTAAGGCCAAGGATATGTCTGACGGTGCTGTTCTGGATGAGTTATAGAGGACGCAGAGTAGAAGTAGAAAGAGTGAGAAAGAGGCTGTTTCAGTAGTCCAGCCTAAAGAAGACAAGGGCTCTGGAGATGGTGACCCTCTGGGAGAAAGTGAGAAAATGTAGAATATCTTTGAGGAGGTGCAGCTGGTAGAGAGACTTTTTAGAGGTGTTCGAGATGTGAGAAGAGAAGGAGAGAGTGGAGTCGAAGATGACCCCTAGATTCTTTGCCTCATTAGTAGGTGAGGGCGCAGGTCCAAGGGAGGCTGGCTAGAGTGAAAGTTGAAAAGCAGGAGAAGAGGTCCAAATCAGGACACTCTCTGTCTTACTGGCATTCAGGCAGAGATTGTTTGCAGCACACCAAGACTGAATTGCAGACAGGCAGTCAGGAATGAGTGAGGAGGAGGCCGAGGGTAGCCTGAAAGAGCTGCGTGTCATCCACATAATACTGAATGTTAGAGGTAAATGTAGAGATCCTCTGGGCCAAGGGAGCCATGTAGACATTGAAGAACCAGGTGGATAGGTTAGATGCCTGGGGGACACCACAAGTAGAGAGAGTGATAGAAGAAAGGACCCAAGTTCCACCTGGAAAGAACGCTCAGCGAGAAAGGAGGGGTGGGCCACGCCAAGGCCTGATCTGTGAGGCCCATGGTATCACAGAGATGGGAGATCAGAATGTTGTGGTTTACATATCAAAGGAAAAAGAGAGGTCCAGAAGAACGAGGACAGAAGGAGAGTTTGAGTCAAGATTTGAGAGCAAGTCTTCACAGGTGTTCAGAAGAGCAGTTTCTGTGCTTCTGGATGCTCTAAAACCAGACAGATGGGCATAGAGACCACCAACAGATAAAGTTTCGAGGACAAACTGTCCAATAGTAAACTTCTCTAGGGGTTTGCCCAGGAACGGAGTCATGGAGAGCAGGTGATAGTTTGCTGGAATTGATGGGTTGGCAGATGTGTTTTTGAGCAGAGGGTGCACTAGAGAGTGCTTGAGAAAACTTCAGTGGTGAAGGAGAGGTTGCAGAGGTTGGCCACCGCTGGAGCAAGAGTGTCAATATTGTCCTTGATGGTTTTGGAGGGTCAGCGGTCCACCAGTTTGGAAGAGGCTTTCATAGGCTGGACATGTCTAGAGACCTCATCAGGTGTGACAGGGGAGAGGGATGAGACAAAAGGAGAAGGAGGGGTTGGGATGGACGAGGGGGGCCCAAGAGATGTTGGTGCAGAAGGGGTTGCAGAAGAGAGAGAGGACTGGATATCCTGTGTTTTGGCTGTGAAGTATGCAACCAGGGCTGAGCAAAGGGCCTGGATGGGTGCAGTAGAGGATGTAGCTGGGGTAGGGTAGGCCAGTTCCTTGCAGACTTTGAAAAGTTTGGCCATGTTATTAGATGCCCTGGAGATGCTGGCTTGAATTTAGACTCTTTTCTCGGAGCAGATGCAGAGTCTATGAAGAAGGCGGCAGGCCAGTTTGTCAGAGGGTGGACCTGAAGAACCCCATTTCCATTCTGCTGCTCTGCACTTGTGTTTAAGGGCAACCAGTTTGGAGCCATACCAAGAGTTGTACTTTTTGGCAGGCTTCAGTTGGAACCACTTGACAGGGGAAAGAATGTCAAGAGTGTTGGAGACAGAACGGTGGAAGTTAGAGAGTGCCGTGTCAGGGTGGGAGTCAGCCACAGGTGTAGAAGGAGGAGAGTAGGAGGAGGCACCACTGACCCTCTTTTCATGGGTTGGATGATCTTGAATGCAGGAGGCGGTGCAGGGTGTGCTAGTGCTAATGGAGAAGAGAATTTCAAGTGAGAAGAGAGAAGAGAATGATCAGTCCAGGAGAGTGAGGTAGTGAGAGGAATAGAAATTGGGATGTCTATGGAGATGAGAGCATCCAAGGTGTGGCCAGTGGTGTGCGTAGGGCCAGAGGGTAGAAGAGAAGGAGAGTCACACAGTTTGCTGAAAGGTGCTGAAGAGTCAGGAGAGTCAAAATGGATGTTAAGTTACCCCAGCAGGAGGAGTTGGGAAGAGGTGGAGAGGAGAGAAAAGGCCAGGTCAGCCCATTCTGAGAGAAAGAGGGTGGACTGTCAAGGCAGCCGATAGAAGGCGGCCAGAGTAAGAGAGTTGACAGGCGATAGGGAGAGCCTGCAGACCAGGCATTCAAAAGAAGAGTAGATCTGGGTGGGAATGATGGAAAGAGGGATCCTCTCAGGAAAGATCAGGGCTACTCTACCTCCTGGCCTGTTGGGCCTGGGCTCAGATAGGATTGTGTACCCTTCAGGGAGAAGTGTGCCAAAGCTCATGACAGAGCTGGCCTTAAACCATGTCTCAATAATAGCAAGAACATCAAGATCCAGGAGTTCAAGGAGGTGGCAGATGTCAGAGGAGTGCTTGACTGCAGAGCGAGAGTTTAGTGTGGCAATGTAGAGCAGATTCCCACATTTGAAGGACTTACAAGCGGGGTGCTGGGGTCAAAGGTCCTCCTCTAAGCGGTGAGAGGTCCTGAGAGATGGATGTAGGAGGTGGCAGAGGAGGCAAGGATGACATGGATGTCAGTGCGGAGAGTGCAGGCAATGGAGCCAGGACAGTGGTAGATGGCAAGGGAGCAAATGTGGGAGGGGCCACAGGAGGCAAGAGAGCTCCAGACATGGCGGCAGTGGGTGGCCAGGGCACCAGAATGGAGGAGGCTGACAAGGTTGTCAGTGCAGTGGGAGTAGGCAAGGGAGTCTGTACAGTTGAATGTGACAAGGAAGCAGTTGTGAGAGAGGCAGTGAGGGTGGTAGGAGGCAAAGTAGCCAAGGTGGGCATAGCTGGCAAAGGGAGCCTGGGTGGCCGTAGAAACAGATGGCAAAAGAGCCTGTGAGGAGGAAAGAGGAAAGTTGATATGGCGAGGAATAAGCCTATCAAAAAGTATGAGGTTGGGTAGAGGTCCTTGTACCAGGATGGTACCATTTCGATAGACATTTATGATGACCATGGAGATGGAAAGGCAAGATGACCTCCCAGGAGGTGTCACCATTTATGTGTGAGGAAGAGTAAGGAGAGAGCAGAGCAACCATATGGAGAGTCCATAGGTCGGAATAAGGAACAACAAAGAGGATGTCGTGATAGTCTCTCTGTGGAAGTGCTGACGTAGGTGCCAGTGATAGGTAGGCCTGGGTTAGAGCCTAGTGTGTCCTTCTTACGTTTCATCCTGCTAGACTTAGTGAGAGGTGAAGGATAGAAAATGGAGAAGCAGTTAGAGAAGATAGGGGAGATAGAAAGTGCCATAGTGAGGGGCACAGGGTGTGGTACACTTACCCAGGCAGAGCAGCTAAGGTACGTTGGAGGAAGTAGTCAAGGAGGTAGCAGGCACACAAGGAGACACTCACAGGACTGTGAAGAAACAATGGTAACTGAAGAGGGTATGGGAGCAGATAGCAGACCAAAATAGAGGGCACAGGGAGTAACCATTCAGTGCAGTGCACGAAATGCAGGATGTACACCCACACTTAAATTAAATGTTAACTAGCAGAAAACAATGCAGGATGTGTACACGCCTACATTCCATTTTTAACTAGCATCTAAACAATGCAGGATGTGCACACACCTACATTCGATTTATTTTAACTAGCAGCAAAACAATGCACAATGCAGCATGTGCACACACATACATTTGATTCTTAACTAGCAGCAAAACAATGCAGGATGTGCACACACACCTGAATTTGATTTTTGTTAACTAGCTATAAAACAATGCAGGATGGGCACGCACCTGAATTCGATTTTGAAGGTTTCATAAAGCACACACAATCACCCTAAGGTCGCCAAGGTGCAAAGTGGACAAAGGGATGGTGAACGAAACATACAGATTGTAATCATAGAAGCTGATGCAAAGAGAACAACGATTACTTTGGCAACATTAGTACTTTAAAAATAGTTGCTAACCTGGTGATTAGAGGGAGGATGGTTATTCCAATGATGTGTCCCATTATTTGAGCATGATATACTCTCCCAACTGGTGCCATTTTAGAGTGCATAAACTCTTGAAATGCATTCACGTGCCTTGGTTTTCAAAATGATAATTTGCTTGTCAGGGCAAACCCCTGTTTGTGTAGTTCCTTGAAGATCAGAGATAGGGTTTAGCTTGTATCTTCTCCAACAGTGGCAGCCAGAGAAGTTGAGTGAGAGACCTTGACAAACAAGCAGTTGTAGGAAGTTTTAAGATCTACCTGTCAGCCACAATTTATATTCTTTGCAGTTCACAGATGGCCTTTTTCAGTATTTTCTCCATATTAACTTTAGTTTCCATTGTTCGTTTTCTTCAGTATTTTGACATTATGACCCATTCCTCGAATTTTATGTTAGTCTTTTCTAGATGTGTGCTTGTTTTGGCATAACTGCATTCCTTATTTTATTTACTTGTTATTTCTTTCGGCATTTCCATTTTTCGTTCAAGTTCCTTACACATTGCCTACCTTAAAAAAGTTAATCTATATATAGACAATGTGACACTAAGCATCATCTTGATTTCAAGGAGAGTTTCATGTCCTTGCCACTCTCCCACTTACTACCTTCTATGTTCACAATGAAATCAAGCACTCTGAATGTCACTAATGTCTCATACAATATGGGGAACAGCTGTCTAGGCAACATAACTCTTTTGTGTTGGCATCTGACATTTGGGAATGTACATCATGGTCGGAGATGTTCTTTGCTTGAGATGAATCTAAGATGAGGTGCACTAACAGCACTAAGGTAAACTTGCCAGTGGGAAGTAAAACAATGTCTCATATGCAATATCGTGTGGGATCTCAACTAGACAATTATTCAGTAATCAACTGTTGATTTGATAACTAACACATTATAAGTTTGCTCTCTCTGTGTATTTATATATATTTGAAGAACAGATATGTCAATTTTAACAGAAAAGACTGAAAATAACACAATTACAGATCTCATGAAGGGTTCCTGCACAATAGTATACAGATGTGAACAAGAGGTGACACAGATTATGCTGATTTAAAACATTAGGACATATACCAGGGACAAAATAACACAAAGAGAAACCAAATGTGCATATGGAAAGAGCTAATTTGCAAAGATAACATTAATTTAAGAAGTCAAGTGCTTCAAACTAAGGAGGAGTAGTAATTCAATATACACAATTACATTATTAAGCATCACCAGAAGCAGTGGTGGGTTCAGGTAGGGAGGATTGAGGAGTGGGTAGGGGAGCTCCCTCGTTAGCAGGTATGCTAAGTTTAATACAAGCATTAAAGAGCTTAAAAGGTGGACTGAATTTGATTTTCATGGTCAGTGGTTTCCAGTGGAGTAGGAAGAGTAAGGAGAATGAGAGGAAGTTAGAGGAGGCTCAGGGGGTTATGGGACAGTGAGGTTGAGTGCAGTGTACGATCAGTGAGAATGAGATGCTGAGTAGATTCAGCCAGGAACTGAGGAGCAAGACCATTGATAGCTTTGTAGACTAGGAGAATAAACTTGAAAAGAGAGAGGTTTGCATGGAGAGCCAACCAGCATGTTCTCAAAAGGGAGAGGTGGAAGACAATCTAGTTAGGTGTAGACATTGTGTTTAGCAAATTTAAAATCTTAGTTGAGAGGGAGGAGCAGAGAAGAATGGCAAGTAGTAGGCTTGAGCAGTAGTCCTGGTTGATGAGAACAAGAGTGGAGATAAGAGGTTTTGTAGAGTGGGTAGTAAGAGAAGGATATATTTTCCAAATTTGGAGGAGGTCAACATGAGCAGCAGAGGCAGTGGTACTGATGAATCACAGGTTGCTATCAAAGAGGTCGCTTTGATTGTGAGCCTTAAGGGAGGAGCAAGTCAGACCAGGTGGGAAGGAGATAGGAGTGCTGAGAGTGGGCATGACAGTGGAAGCTGGGAGAAAGACAACTTCAGTTTTGGAAGAAATCAGCATCCAGTGTCCAGTGAGCCATCAGGAGTCCAATTACAGTGAGACAGCTCGCAATCAGTTCCGAGATGGCTGGGGTGAAGGAGGGAAAGGAGAAAAAAATTTGAGTGTGCTCTGCAAAAAGGTGTTAGTGAAATCCAAAGGATGAGATCATTTTTCCAAAGGCATAGATATCGAGAGTGAAGAGCAGAGTTCCACGGACCTATTCTTGGGGGACACTGACAGGCAGAGTGGGCCCAGAGGTATGTGAGTTGCAAAATAATTTAAAGGATCAACCTTCCAGGTAGGAGGCAACCCACACAAGGGCACATTAGCAAAACCCAATGTCCTGGAGAGTGAGAAGGAGAGATGAGTGGTCAACAATATCAAAAACGACAGAAAGGGTCCAAAAGGATGAGTATAGAAGGAAGTTTGGAGTGGTGAGCATTCGAGGGAAAGTTACATATGTGCATGTGTTTTTACTATGGAAGTAGTGTTTACTACAAAAAACAGATTTAAGTGGATCTCCAAGGCCATTATCCTCAAGATCGTTAGTGATCCAGTTGAAGGCCACCCGCATTGTTCAATACTGGGGAAGGAGAGAAACTGGGCGATAGTTTGCTGATACATTTGGGTCATCAGAGGTTGTCTTCAATAGGGGTAAGACTGTTGCATCTTGGAAGGAGGCAGGGAAAACTCATATGTCTTCTATGGCTTCTATGGAATTCACTATCACAGTAGGGATATATATTGTGTCTGTCATTCATTGTGGGTTCATGTGGAGTGAGGGGATAGGTAACCTGGTTCCGAAAGTTGAGAATGGGGCGTTCTTTTTGGCGGCACGCAAGCTTTGGATTCAGCCGCCGCTAGCCTTAAGAAGCCATTCCTCCCTGACAGCATTCAAGAAAGATCTAAAAACCCTGTTATTTTCTTAATTACAGGTTCTTCTGACTTCTATAACTCAGCCCCATAGTGTATATGCAGCGGATAGCTGAACCATCTTCCTTGTTTTTTGTTTGTTTTGTAAACTTGTCTGCGCACTATAAATGGCTAAAAGTAAAGTAAAGTTGATATTGTATATAGTTCCTTCAATGCAGAAGGTGGAAAATGAGTTGGGGAGGCATACACAACATAGACATGTAGATAAATAGCTATTGTTTATGGAGTGTATTCAACCTCAGAGTTCTGAGTGACATCATAGACAACTTCCTTCACTCTTGTTTTCTAACAGGTATCATTCAGAACCCCTACAGTGAATGTATCCATGTGGTTAATATCTCTCCATCTTTAATCCTACATGTTTCCCCCTGACAATTGCATTACTTGTCTATTATGTTGCCATTTGCACTGTATGACAATACATTTTGAGATGATTTATTTAGGAGATTTAAGTCTCTGATGCAGTATAACACATTATGAAAACACTTTTCATGAGGACATATCCATCTAGCAAGCTCATTCTACATGACGTGGATACAGAAAACAAAAGTGGAACATTGCCTTTTCTCCATTGCTGATTCCTCAACCCATTGTAATGTAGACATTCTATGAGAAGTTGTGGACGGGCCCCAATAGTGCAGGAACTCTGCCTACTCCACAGGTTTCATCATTCTGATATCTCTGCAGATCACCCTTATTCCAAGGAATTTCTCCTAACTTTTCTATGTTAGGAACTAGCATGTCCACTCTGTTTGAAATAACAGAGCAATGATAGCCCCCATTGTTGCTATGGTGGTTGCCATTGCATGTCGCCACTGCAAGCATGCGTGCAAAGTGGGATGCATCTCACATTCAGCATATACGTTGTGTGAAAGGCAGAGGAACACAGGATGCAGATGCTCTTGTTTTTACTGCCCACATTCATGAACTACTTGAAATGTCTGCATTATGTGTAGGGTGATTGCAACAGAATGCCCACACTATTGGTCACATTTATCACAACTGTTCTGGCAAGCTTAGTCGAATTGGTTTGTATGCATGAAATGGAAATTACATCCAAGAACTGTTATTATTGTTATGTTTGCATAGATATTAATTTCAATATAGTTGAACCATTGCGATTAGTCTCAAGTTTCCCAGCTTTCTTTTCAAGCAACAATTCGATGTGTCCTTGGTGACAGCCTCGCTGCTATCACACGAGATTTCCATTTATATGAGAACAACAGCAACTGATTTTTAATCAGTGAAAAAGGAAGTTGAAGAACAGATAATTGGCTTTTATCAAGCAAATGCAATAATTAAAGAAGTTTCTTTTTCAGCAGCTTCTGACCACTGGACCCAATTATTCACTGCCTTGTTTGTTCAGCTTTTTGTCTATTTGCCAAAAATATGTATGCAACAACATATTTAGAAATAGATAACATTTGGAACAATATGACATATGTCTACTATTTGAAAAACAATACAATGATCCAAAAGGTATGTTTTTGATAACGATAACTACACTGGGTTCACCTATTCAGTTATTAATGGAACCATTAACTATGATTTATTAACAATGACATTAAAATGCAAAGAGAAACACTGAACTTGCACATAAATACATTGTTCACTTTAAAAAATAAAAACAATTAAAAAAACCTTCTAAATAAAATGTTATTATGATGTATTGTAACATTCTTGAACTCAGACAGAAAACAGGGGCAGAACTCTCGCATTCAGTTTGGTTTTAAGCATTGACTTGGGGGGAATAGAGAATCTTGAAAAATACTTCACTCAAAGGGCTTGAAGGGTAAATATGTTGAGAATGTGGTGTGACTGCTACCACTTGTTTGCAACTCAGTCCAACAAAATGTAACATTATTCCCACATCTAGACTCATGCACAGTAGCATTAAGTTAATTGTTTGCTGCAATTATTTGAATTCGTAAACATATGCAAGTAATTTTTTGCATAAGATATGTGGGCATGAACATTCATTTTACATGTGCATCACTCTGTGGAATAATTAGTTGTGTAACACATCCCATTTTGAATTAACCGCTGAAGATGTGAACAATGTAATTTATGTTTTTGAATATTGCATCTCTCACTCCTCCCTGTCAAACACATGACTAACACTTGTACACACATTCTCAATGCTTATTGATGTAATTTGTGATGCCAACAGTGTGCATAGGGGCTGGGCAGAGGTGGCCTCCTAGTTAAGGTGCCATAGCTTCCAAAACATGCCACATTTCAGGGGTTGTGTTGCAGTAAATTGGTACTTTAACATGACTTCAAATATTTGTTTTTTCTGAATACCAAGGGTTTTCATTGCATCATGTTGTTTCAACTTAAAGGTGCTTCAACTAAAGGTCTTTCACTCAATTTCAAGGGTTTTGTTGATTTGAGCCGATTAACCTTAATTGTCCCTTAACTAAGGTTTTTTCACTGAATTTCAAGGGTTTTGTTAAGCTATGCCTCCCACCACCTGTAATTCTGTTCCTTTTCTAAAAACATACCTGATATCATATAATTTGTTATCAATATCTGTGTTTCATCTACGCAACATCATGTTTATGAAGTATTTAATCTTTTGTTTGTCCACTAGATAAGAAGGGATTAGTAATGGTGTACTCTGATGAGGACGGGTGAGGTGCGGTGTGACAAGGAAGACTGAAGTTGTGTAACTGGGGACTCTAAATATGCATGGTTAGATGGGGTAGTTGGGAACTGTGATGAGGAAGAATGAGGTGTGGTAGTTGGAGACTGTGATGAAGAAGAGTGATGTGTGGGTAGTGGATGACTGTGACAAGGAAGAGGGATGTGGTTGTAAAAGTAGTATTACTTTTGGGTACTGGGAAGCGATTCAGCCAGAATGACCGAATTCAATTTACCTACCCCAACAAAAGATCTAATAAACATAGCACAAAAAGTTCAAAATACCCAAAGTTAAAACTTTGTGTGGTATGTATATTAGGTCTTTTGTTGGGATAGGTAAAAAAAGAAAAACAAAGGCTGTGCAGGCTGCAGTGGTTCAGTGACACCCCCGACCTGAAAAAAGGCTGTGGGGGTGTCCTGCGCAACACCCCACTCACTATACTAAACAATATAGAGAGCGGGGTATTTCCTGGGACACCCCCGCAGCTGTCCCAACCCAAAAAGAAATGCTGCCAGGGTGTCCCCTGCAACAACCCGCTCACCATACCATACATTATAGTGATTGGGGGTTGCGGGGACACCCCTGCAGCTGACCCGCTCAAAAGAAAACAAAAACGACCCTGCATCGCCGGTTCCCCATCATGGAAGTGAAAGGGAACCAGCCTTGCAGGAACACAGCGCATCACAATGAAAGTTAAGTAGAGGGGTGGGGGTGTGTTGGGGGTGTGGGCAGGGCTGGGGGTGTGGGCAGGGGTTAATGTTGGTATGGATTTGGGGTTGTTTTATCACGGATGCCCGCATGAGAAATGTACGAACATTTATGTATAACGTACATTTCTCATGCAGTCATTTCCATCGCTGACATTTCAGCCACAGTAAAAACAACCCTAAATCATGGGAAGAGGAAGAGGCGTTCGGGTAATGGTAGGATTACCATTGGGTACTGGGATGAGGAAGTGGGATGTGAGGGTAAAGATAAGATTACCATTGGATATTGGGACAAGGAAGATGAATGTGGGGTAATGGTGGGATTACCATTAGGTACTGGGATGGGAAATCGTGATGTGAGAGTAAAGGTAAGATTACAATTGGGTACTTGGATGAGGAAGAGAGATGCAGGGATAATGACACAGATTACTATTTAGTACTGGGACGAGGATGAGGGATGTGATGGAAAAGGTAGGATTACTAAATAGGTACTAGAACATGGAAGAGCGATGTGGGGGTAATGCTAGTGATTATGGTTGGGTTATTTTGATGAGGAGCAGGGAAGTGTTTGTACTGGGGGACTGTGATGAGGAAGACTCAGATGGGGTAGTTGGGGACTTTACAAGGAAGCGTGAGGTGGTGGTAGTGGAGTACTCTGACATGGAAGAGTGACGTGGTGATAGTGGGAGACTGTAAATCAGAAGAGGGGTAGTGTGAGGAGGAAAATTGAGTTGGTTGTAGTGGGGTACTGTGAAGAAGAAGAGTGATGTGGTGGTAGTGCAGGACGGTGATGAGGATGGGTGAGTTGGTTGCAGTGGGGGACTGCGACAATGAAGAGTGAGTTGGGGTTAGTGAGGTGCTGTGACAAGAAAGAGTGAAGTGGTGGTAGTGTGGTACTGGGATGAGGAAGAGTGAGATGATGGTAGTGGAGAACTGTGATGACGAAGAGTAAGTTGGTGATATTGAAGGACTTTGACAAGGAAGAATGAGATGGTGGTAGTGGGGAGCTGTGATGAGGAAGAGTGAGGTGGTGTTAGTGCAACGATATTCTAAAACAGTAAATGACTTTATAGAAAAATATGTTACCTGCACAATTCCAACTTTGCTAAAAAGTAATGTGCGTTCAACATCACAGTTGCACATCTTATTGCAAAAGAACATAGAAATCAAATGGCCACATTTACGAAGCTGTAATTTGAATTTTCCATGTAAAGAGCGTGAAGCAACAGTAATTAATGACCACCTTTCAGCCATTACACCCCATGTAAAATGTAAAAGGTAATTTAATTCATTAGAGGTTAAAAAGAACATGAATATAAATATAATATAAATGACTACTGCCCTGTAGTTTTAAGTATGTGGAATGCAAACATAGACATTCAGTGTGTAGCTGGCAATTCTATGTCTGTACATCACACATAACTAAAGCTGGAAAGCAGACGTAACGTTTTAAAACCTCATCATCAAATATAAATGTTAACCCAGACAGTGAGGATATAGGAAAGAAAACCTGCAATGTAACCACTACCCCGATAGACCTAACAATTTGTGTCTCTATGAAATCCAACAATATTACAATTATTGTGAAGATGTTAAAGCAAATGTTGAAAAGTGACATAATAAAAGTAAAAACAGCGTAGTGAATCACTGAAAACTAACCTGTGCTTCATTACAGAAAAAGGATCTGTATTACTATTGCTTACTACTGCTGTTTTACCCTGGCATAAAGAATCAGAATAATTTAACACTGGAATAGTTCAGAAGCTGCAATTACACATCATAAGCAACACATTAACAGGGTAATTCATGGAATAAATGTGCGCCGAAAGGGGAGCGCAGGTGTGAAAATCGCAGCGCACGCGTGCCAAAGCCGTGCACGCAGCCGTTCATCGATTCATGGAATGCGCTGCGCTTGTAAAACCTGGGATTTGCGCCAAATCCGTGGGTGGCTCACGCGGGCGCACATGTCACTAAACGACATGCGCTACATGCACAGGGTAAGTGCACATCGTGTAGCGCACACAAGAAAAGTGGGCGTAACATGGAGCGTAACAAGCAGAATGGGGAACAACGCGTGAACATGTGGGCGTTACGGGGGAAGTACAGGAGGTAAATGCTTGCAACACCCACAAGCGCACTAACACATATTCATGGAATCGAACAGGGGAAAGCTGTGCCCCAAAAAAGATGCGCTAATCCGGAAACACGTACGCCAGCAGGAAGCAGGCGTAAGTGGCCCCTGCGCAGCATAAAAGTGCAGGCAAACAACAAAGAAGCTCAGACGTTACAATGAATATACCGTTCCTCACAGCAGTGGTCGTGGGACACCGCAGGAGGAGGAGGATAGCCAGGCCCCACATTTTTCTACCCAGGCCCAGCCTTTTTAGGATGCCTGATGACCAGATGTATGGGAGGTACAGGTTTCCACCACACATAATCCTAGAACTGGTCAGGGAGTGGGAGGATGACCTCACATCACCCACCCAGTGCTCCCAAGCACTGAGCCCCTTGGAAAAGATGCTCAATGTACTGCACTTCTTGGCTACTGGGTCATTTTAGCGGACAAGTGCCATAATGAGGGGTGTCTCAGAGGCCACGCAGTCACGCTGCCTACACCAGGTGTTGGCCATCATTACTGCATGCCCCTCAGTCCGCAGGCACATATACATGCCCAGAACACCTGCAGAAAGGCAGGCTGTCGTCCATGACTTTAACGGGGTGGCACACTTCTCCAAAGTGCTAGGTACCAATGATTGCACCCATGTGGCTCTACGTCCTCCCAGGGCCACTGAGCACATCTATCAAAACCGCAAGCACTGGCATTCCATCAACGTGCAGGTAGTATGTGATGCCAAGGGAATCATCACCTCAGTATATGCCAACTATCCAGGGTCCAGCCATGATAGTTTCATATTCAGAATGTCACCCCTAAATCAGGACCTGGAACCTGGCGGCATGGCGACACATGGCTAATTGGTGAGTATAAATGCCTCTGCACATGCATGCATGTCAGACACTGAGAAATGTGAAAACCACACTAATGCCAACCATTATCACCTCCCCAGGGGACAGTGCCTACCCTCTGAGAACCTACATGATGACGCCAATTCGGAACCCCACCATACCACCCGAGGTGAGATACAACACAGCCCATATTGCAACCCGGGGCATAGTGGAGCGCACATTCGGACTGCTCAAGTCACGCTTTCGCTCCCTTGACCGCTCTGGTGAGCAGCTGCTATATGCGCCCCAGTAGTGTGCAGCATCATAGTGGCAGCATGTGTACTGCACAATGTTGCAACCCGGCAGGCCGTGCCAGTGGACATGGTGGTGCCCCCACATCCCCAACCACATGCACGGCTGCTGTGCATTGGAGATGAAAGGAAACATGGTGAGGCAGCCCGTACCCAGCTTGTTGCAAATTACTTCACCTAAAATCCCGCCCCTGCGGAGTGCACACAGGCCTGGCACATACCAGCTCACAATCAATGATGGTGACAAAAGGGACAGTCAACTGTCACAACCATATCAGCCTGAGATTGTCCACCTGGAAGTGCTACATTGTGTGCATCCCTAGCTACTTAAAGGCACACAATGCTGTGTCAGAAAAAGGCACACATTTATGCAACATGAAGGCCTACCCCCTTGCAAAATACCACATCAAAATATTGGCATGTCACCCAACCCCTCCCCATCTCAGCTACACACCACACCACGGCATGGCATGCAAAGTAAAGCAACCAAATGAATGCACAACACATGGCACAAGTGTCACAAAGTGCACTGTCCCAAATGGAAACAGGCCACAGACAATTTGCTCTCAGTAATCAATAAAAAACAACACACATCAACAAATACTTACCAGCAACATAAAACATCAGTACATGATCAAACAGTGGCAATAAATTACAATAAAAAAATTAAAGTAGTGCAAGTGTCACAACCTGACTAAGGCAGCACATCAACCCCTCCAACTGCAGAGTGTTGCTGGTAGGCAAATGTGTCAGTGTACTGCATACAACATGAACTGCATCTGCAAAGGAGACGGGCTTGTTAAGACATGAAGAAGGTACATATATGTAAGGATAAAGTCATGGATGTACAACCATATACAAATCCACAATGCATTGTAGAATGCAGCAACACTCCCCACTAGGGATGTATTCACAGTTTTGACACCAGACTGCCCACTAACTCATGGGAGCCCAATGCCACTGTGTAAGTGACTGTCACTTGGTCACACCCTTTGCAAGCCCATGGAAAGGGGAAGCAGGAGGGGTATGTGTGTCAGGAATTCAAATTTCTAACCCAAACACAGGACAAGCCTGCATGTGCCCAGCTGGAATACACAGTGGATGCCTATGGGAGCCACACAAAGCAACACACTGTAAAACATTTTTTAAAAAAATCAAAAATGGCCATGTGTAGACCAGGTGGGGGTGAGGCCATCCAGCAGAGACAAGGTACAGCGTGAACCCCAACACCCACATGCGTGGATGTTGAGAAAAAAAACCCTCCATGGGCTCATGGCCTGCACGGCTATGCTACAGTGAGAGAACTGCCGTCGCTGTCATCACCCTCTGGTGCTACATCAGAAGGTGGGCGTGATATGAGAGGCAGACCACGCAAGGCCCTGGCATGCTCTTCCATGGCAGCAAGCATGTGGGTGTGAAAGGTTTGGTTCTGCAGGATGATGGTAGAGATCCCCATGCAGCACTTCACTGGTAGCACGCATCTCTGCCTGCATGGCCTTGCGTGATGGCCGGATCTCCCGACGGGTTGCCTGGAGCTCATCTGAGAGTGTCCGTGTCAGCTGCTCCAGCTGCTGTTCGGACCTTGTACTCCGGGACACCTCAAGTTCACCCAGAGTACCTCTGAGGGACCTGTGTTCTAACTTCAGAGCTTCCCTGTGGGCCTGTGACTCTGCAGATATGGCTGTGCGCAGAGTCTCCTAGTCAGCCAATTTGTGAAAGTTCAAAATTGTGTTTGCTAACTTCGGATGCACTTGGACTTTTGTTGAATAAACAACCTTAATCAGACTTAGCCTTGTGTTTTATGTTTTTTTTTAGATTTATTAGACTACTTAAAACCATTTTTGTGCATGGTGCCAACATTACTCCTTTTTGGAGGCACGTGTTTCTCTTTCGCCCCTACTTGGGATTTTTCATGGCACATAACCATTTATTTTCCATTGTATACAGTTTGAATCTTCATTTGGAGATTAGTTCATAGTCAGGTTAGTTACACTGTTATTTGTTACTGCCAGATTTAGACATGTGATTATTATATCTGATATTTCAAGGTTCTTCAAAAGTGAATTTCATTTGTATGCAGGGTAAATCATCATTTGCTAGTTAATTAGCAGTCTGTTTGGTTATTTTATTTATTTATGCATTGCATTTATTACAGCGCACACAACACATGGGTATGTAGGTGCTAGTTACATTGAAAGAGGGGGAATCCCTTAGGAAGAGTGATGAGTCTGAGGAGGAACAAAGTTAGTTGAACAACAAGGTAAGTTTCTGCGGAAGGTCCAGTAGGCGGTTCTTTTCTGAGTGCAGGAGGAAAATTGTTCCAGCCGATTCATGAACTAGTTTTCCCTAGATTGCTTGACCTTATGTTGTCAGGCAGTCTGTATTTCTATCCAGGTTTCCGTTAATGAGTGCAACCTAAGTCTGTAAAGCAGGTTTCTATCAAAGGGTTCCTTCTTTCTGGATGGTGGCGCTCCACGTATTGGCACGTCTGAAGTGTTGAATTAAGATGACATGGTCAGGTGTAGAGTTTTTGGATGTGAATAGTGGATGAATGTCTGAATCTTTGAAAGCGGCCAATGAGGGAGTGTTACAAACATGAACGTGGAAAGATTAGAAGGGCTGCCCATGTGCTATGGGGTCCGCAGACACTGTGGTAGTCTGAAACAGCACATGCTACATCTGGGCCTTTTAAGGACGCGTGGCATGGAAAGTGGACTGTGAGGATTAACCAATGAGGCGCTCTGGTTGTGGTTTACAGGAAGAACGGGTAGCAGGTGTTTTGTTTGTTGTGTGCCGGAAAAATGGCTGTGAGTATTGCTAGGAAGAAGATGAATGTGTGGATGGTGGGAGATTATTCCATGAATTTATTAAAATGTTATAGGGAATCTTGTGGCATTTCAACTACTATTGGACTGCAGGGAGTGGAAGTTAGGTGGTATGCAGTTTCTTGGGTAAACAGGGTGAGTGGATTATCATTCTGTCAGAGTACGGCTCAATTTCAATGGCCAGATATTATTATTGTGTGTTTGTTGAGAAAGCAGTTTGGGCCATGTGACTGCTGCATTGTTGCAGTTAGCCATTAAGGATTTCTTGAAAAGCCTAAAGGAACTGCAGATTATTTTTTCTACATTGAATCCAAGGCAAATATGGAGATGTCCAAATGCACTGAGTCCAGACATGCAAAAAGCGAGGAAGCTTTTGAATAAAGGTGTATGTGAGTTGTTATATCCTTCAGGGATGACCCCTTTTCAGAATGGAAATATTATGTTGGATAGTGTACATAGTTTTTGGAGCGATTGAGTCCATTTAAATGATGTTGGGAATTGCATTTTTATTTTCCAAGTTAAAAATGTTTTGAAAAAGTTCATATGAACAACTTCAATGTGGAGCGTATTGTAAAGTAGTAGGTGTATAAACAAAACCAAAATTGAAAACCTAAAAAAGGCCACCATTGTAGAATAAATTGTTTCAATTAAGTGTAAACCTCCCCAGTCCCTTCAATTGCACATACTTTCTCCAGACACCATAGTAGTCCGCGGAGGGCATGTGCCACATGCGGGTCCTTTGAGGATGCCCGAAATGGCAGAGACTGCGGACATTTGTGATGTCTGCAGACATCGGGGGATCGGCCAATCAGGTTTTCTGGGTGTGGTGTACAGGAAGAGAGGGTAGCAGAAGATTTGTTTGGTCAGGGCACTGAAGATGGCTATGGCTATGTCTTTGCGAAGGAAGAGTGTATGGGTATGGGGGACTCTTGGAGCCATTGGCTGAAGGTCTATTCTGAGCACTGTGGATTGGCTGAAAATCTTGGATTTGATAAATTTGAAGTTTCATGGTATGGAGTGCAAGAAATGAAGTGGGCAGATTTCCTCCCATTTTGTAAGAATATGGTTCACTTGAAACATCTGGACTACATTGTTGTTCATTGCAGAGGGAACAGTTTGGGCTGCGTTACCGGAATTTCACTGCAGCTTGCAATGAAGGATAGATTTTGAAAGTTGATGGAAATGTTTATAAATTTGAAAATTATCTTTTCTCAGATTGCTCAGAGGCAAATGTGGATGTGTTCAAATTTAATTTGTCCGCAAATGGAAAAAGCAAAGTGCAATGTCAATAAAGCTGTATGTGCATTTTTGCAAGATGTTGGCATGACATCTTTTCATGATGAAAACATTACATTTGATATTGTCAAAAAATGTCTAAGAGATGGAGTGCATCTAACTGAGCAATCAGATTGCTCTGGAAAACATAAATGTATTGAAGCAGTTTTTGTGCACACATAAAGTATGGATTAAAGTATTCATTAGAATACAAAAACTTGAAGCAGCTTTTGTGGAAGTTAACACAAATAATTGTGTTGTGTAGAATCTTTGCTAGTTTAGTGTATTAAACAAAATAATAGAAACATTATTTAAAAGTAAGACAGAAAAGGTTCTTTTAAGAGCCACAATCTTTGTGCAAAAAACAATAAAAATGATTTCCATTTCCCCACTCCACGCTAGGAATTTTTTTGATGTCCACAGACTACCGTGCTGTCCATGGACTATACAGGCTACAAAGGGGCCTGTGAGTTTTTGTTTCAGTTCTATCTTCTAACTGTGACAGGTTTACCTGTACGCCAGCCTATCCTTTTTGACATAATTTAAACGTTCCTTAAAGTCATTACTGATTTTATACAATTTTGCAGACTACATCATGATTTCATTATGTACAGTTGGGGATGGGATTTCTCTTTGTGATTCTTGGGAATTTACATAATTAGATTGCAGTGTTGTTTCTTCGTGCAGACACTGTACTATAAGAAAAAACGAAATGATTATTTGAGTTAGATATGTACAAATTATATTATTTATTTATAATCAAAGATTTACTGTATCCCATTATATACGTTATCATCACTCATGTCTTCTTTTGGGAAATTGTCTTCCAACCTCTCAAGTGTGTTTGCCATTTCTTTATTCTGTTTTGCTTATGAGAAATGTTTATATAATTAATGGTAATAATCGAGAAATAAATACAGTTTACTTAATATTTAGTAAGAGCTTGTTTTTGAATAAGCACCTGGTTTATGTTAGTCTGTATGCAGAGTTGTATTGAGGTGATAATATGAGGTGTACATTTATGGTGTGTGCTTGGTACATTCCATTATGTTGTGTGCTACATGAAAACATTATCTGTACATTTTCAAATGATGATTACGTACGGAAAGGTATATTTGTGTGTAGTCAATGATGTTTTATGTATATGTGTTTGCTGGTTGAAGGGTAGCACATTTTTTTTGTTCTCAAATTTGCTTCTGGGCTTTGTGAATGCTACCTGATGTCTGCAGACATTCGTACTGTCTGCGCACTCTACAGCTACTAAGTTGGTGGTGAGTATAACCGAAAACCTGCAGAAATTTGCCAGTTATTGTAAGCTAAACAACCATAACTTGTGCCACCAATGTGCACTTCTAAGACTAACACCCAGGACATCAAAGATGACATCACACATGGCATTGATGACATCACTGATGACATCCCATATGAAATTAATTTTGATGAAAAGTCCTTACAAGGGGATGTGTTATAATGTTGGTAACAAGATGTCAGGGGTCATCGGGAGACCTATCATTAACTACTTAATGTACTTAATTGCCCAGGAATATCAGTTTCGGTTCATGCGGAACCAGGGTCCCCATGACAACAGACATGTTGTCAATACATTTCCACCAGAAGCTTCGAAGTGCATCACATCCCCACAACATATGAAAGAACATACCCTAATTTCTTTTGCATCACAGACATTCTCATTTGTGTCCCCCCACCGCCTCATGCATTTGCCACATATTTTTACGCTCTCCGTTGTATGCTGAGGCCGCCCTTTAAGATGGGGTGCATTTCATGTCTTTGTCACATATTTGGATGTTATGCATTGTATGCTGAGGCCACCCTTTAAAATGGGGTGCGTTTCATGTCTGTGCCACATATTCTGACTCTCTGCATTGTATGCTGAGGCTGCCCTTTGAGATGGGGTGCGCGTCATGTCTGTGCCACATATTTTGACTCTCTGCATTGTATGCTGAGGTCGCCCTTCAATATGGGGGGCGCCTCATGTCTGTGCCACATATTTGAATCTCTGCATCATATGCTACCTTCCTCCATTCTAAAAGGGGTCAGGAAAACTGTATGTTCTTTGCTAGCACTACTGTAATTAAGATCTCTCATAAGCACTTATGTAAGTAAGTAAGCCTTTTTAACAGTGCCACAAGGCCCGAGGGCAGTTGGCGGTTTACAAATGCAAATAAAATAAATTAATTATAGAATGTACTCATCTAAACAAAGCATTTTATTGGAGTGTTGTTGGTAATTCAGGAATCTAATCATACATACACATAGGCAATGGCTGCAGCATGCACAATAGAAGTACAATATTTTTTATCTGGTAATTTTGGATAGTTTTGGATAGTAAAATAATGAATGCTAACTTATCAGAGTTTTGAGTAATGTTAAACATGTAATAAATAGCTAACAATTCAAGACTTACAACACACTTGTGTTAGTACAAAAAATATATATGAAGAACCACAATACATACAAATAAGAGGCACAAACAGGGAAACTAAACTAAAGAACAAAGAAACAACATCAACAGAAAATGTCAATTACATTAAAGTTAAACTTCATTTATACAAATGAATTGTGTGTTTGAGGCCTGCTTATTGCCCATTATGTATGCACCATGAGCTGAGACCAAGCCATAAAGAAAATACGTTAAGTCAACACCAGGCCAAATGTGCTGGTCCTTTTAAATTCATGAACACAATAGGAGTGAATTGCAATGCAAACGTATCACTCAATCTACTAATCCAATAATAAGACAAGAATGCAACCACAGTGAAACAATTGTTAAATTCACCATAACCACAGAGGAGGATCCACAAGAACTTCGAATGTACTTACTAGAAGTATTACAGAGACAAAACATGTACATGTAATCCTATAGATTTCAAATATTATACCCCTTTCTTCCCTCCCATACCCTTCCCAAGCACTCTTTCATCTTCAACACAACCATAAATCTGTGTACAGTTGTTTATTACACGCTGTCCGCAAACATACGGCACTGATCACAGGCCAAACACGGCGAGTGTATCAAAGTATTTTGATGCACCTCGCATTTCTTAGTTGACATATTGGCTCACTCACTTGGTGTCTGTGGACATTACGCAGCTCCCTGATTCGTTCAGAGGTGTCTGCAGACACTGAATCGGGAAGTGAGTCCTCAAACCAGACGGAGATATCACTAATGTTTTTGCACCTATTCTTTGCACATTTAAAAATAACCACTGGACAGATTAACAGCAAATTTGCAAAAGCACACTTTTGGTATCAGGCTGCCACTGCTCACACAGGTTTGGTGCAAATCTGTCCAATGGTTCTGGCTGTGGCCACAGCCAAACGTTTTTCCCATTCTAGTCTATTCGGATTTAGAAAAGTATAACTTTTGCCACCCTTGATGATCCCCACAAAACTTTCGCCACATCATTTGTGTCTATTTAAAAAATAAAATCTTTGAGTGGATTTGTCGAATGGCACAAAAGTTATAAGCCACAACAAAAATGCCCTTTCTGTGGCAAAGCCAGCTTAACCATGACTACGGTGATGCTATCGCCAACCCTGTATTATATATACACATATATATTAGTTGCAGGTATGTTAAGGTGGAACTTTAACTCAACAAAATCCCTGAAATTTGGCATACAATTTAGGCAAAGCCACCTTAACTTGCCGCCTCCTGTTCTGCAGTATATGACCACAATGATGACATCAGAGATAACATCAGTGAAGAAATTGTAAGGTAGGCCCAAAAACGGTTTGATAAAGAAAACAATCCAAGTAGTCAATAAGTAGAACTGAAAATGGAGAACTCATTCTGACATACCAACATTAGTCACATCTTGTAAAGATAAAAAACACAAAAAATATATTTGGTAAAATGTATCCAATACAGATTAATCCCACATTTTCTATTGGCTATACCAAATACAGAAATCTAAACATCACCTACATTTTGCTATCCATTGGTCAATTATGTTTCCGTGATGACATGAGTACAGTCCTTTGTGAATTATCTAATTGTGTAGTCAGCAAAAAATACTTTGTTCTGATTGATCCATTTCATTTAGGTAACTTATTGCAACAATGGACTTTGTTTATTGTTCAAAACAACTTCAGATAATTCATGAGGTGCAGGACCCTTGAATAGACCAAATTGTGAGCAAGTGTGAACAATGAAGTGAATACCATGTGGCAATGTGGTGGATGTTCTAATGAGACCAGACAGCTTGGCAAACCCGAACGGCTTTTCAAACATGCAGCTATACTCTTTGGCAACACCTTGTGTGACTTATCTTGAAACATGTTGTGTTTCTAGTACACATCCTTCCCTATCTCTCTTGGTAACCAGGTGTCTTTGTATAAAATGCTGCAGAGGCACTGCTCTTGGGGATTAATTTCTTGGATGTATTTGATTTATTTAGTATGATACTTGTAGTTCTAATGGACCTGCCACTTCTCAATGGGGGCAGACCTTGGCAATGTCTGCACGCCAGGCCTTGTTCTCCATAAGATATGTCCTTCACAGCTGCTACACTTATCTAATTGTGTGGATAAAACTGATATAATGCATTCTGTTCACATCTCCTGTAGAATGCTATGCTTGCACCATTAACTACTATCAGTACGGTTCTTCTCCCTTCATTCAGGACCCTTGGCTGCTTAAATACTCGCTGATGGGGAGGGGGAAGGGGAAATACCATCTAATTAAATGAACAGAACAGAAGCTCCAATTTGTGGCCTAGTATTTTAACTAACAAAAGTCACCTCTAATGGGGCCTAAATCAAAATGGCAGAACTCTTGCTAATGTGGCTGACAGCCCTTAAGTTACTAAAAAATGAACATCTATCCTACTTAATGTTTGCACTACGTGGCACTTCAGCCACCCTTTCACCAACTAGCAAGGCTACATATTCTGAGTTCTCATATATACAAACAAAGCACAACTTAATTCCCTAATACTAGCTACAAAGCCCTTAAAATATCCTGGGCTTAAATCTAAATATAATAACCAATATTGGTGCTGCTCCTTCTTTCACCATGTGATACTCTCTAAAGTGTGTCAAAGCTTACTACAAATAGCATGTGTGCAGAAATGCTAAACCAAATGGCAAAAATACAAACACTAAATGACCAGCTTTCCTTGCTAATAGAATTCTCGCATTGCACTTGCACTTGCATGCCAACATTCCCCCTTTTAGCTAATTCATTAAATAATGTAGCTTCCCACTCCCTGACAAAGTCATCCTTGGGTGCCTACACTTTAAACACATTATTTATCTTTTCTCCGCCCCTGGTATATTCTTGTGGCATACATGTTAGGATACAGCATCCCCCGTCTCCTGCAGGATCAACCCAATGATCTGTCTAGTTCTCTGAATGGGGGATAGGAAAGTGTCCCGGGGACCAATCAAATGTCTGTGTGTGGACATGTTTCAATGGAGAAGTGGCCTCACCTGTTTTAATGGTTAGGGGCATCATAGTCATAACTTTGGATGTCGCTCATGCAAAAGCTTAGGACCAGATGACAGGAGCAAAATATAACAAGCAATAGGACAACGATGTGTACTAGCACGTTTGGGGCTATGCTGCCTTGAAAGAAACACATAAAAACATGGAAGTTAGCCAGCCGTGCTACAGCACCCCACCTTTTTTTCAATTGAATCACGTAAATTGTTTAGGGCCCCTATTGCATTTGTCAGGGAACCGTTGCACGAATAATGGGATGGTAGTAAGTGCAATCAAAATCTAGTGCAACGCACAACATCTTAAAGAAAGATATAGAGACACTGGAGGCTTTGAGTTTGTAGGAGAAAATGTAACTCTGGCACAGGAAGCTGCTAATGTATATCAAGCAAATACTGGTGTACTAATTGGGGAACACTCCTGTCCCCGGCACACCAATTAATGCTGAGTAACCACAGTCAAGGCTTGTAGATAGTCATAAACAATTATGTATTCAAGCAATTTTACAGTTAGTCTGACAAGTGTCAGAATTGAATTTGTCATGAACAAAATAGTAATCATAAACAGTGGTAATAAATAAAAAAATAATGAGCTCTTTGCATAGCAGCATCTAGGAGCAATCCAACTTAAATTGTTAACCTTGAGTCTTCCTGCTGTGCAATTCATGTGTCCACAAAAGGTAGGTAAAAAAATGTTGTTTAGTCTAGGATCATGAACAAACTATATGGTAATATTTCAATGATATTGTTTTGTATTGCTTCAACAATGTTGTTTGAGAAGTTACTGATTGTGAAACCACAAATTGGTCAATTCTTCAAAGGCTAGTGCTGTCTGTGAATTTCTGTATAGGTACAGTAGTCAGAATCCACCTATTATCATATCTATATCAAAGCTATAATATATGTTCTAGTGTTATTCAGTTATAGAACTGTTTAAAGTAGAACCCACCTTATCTCAGTGGAGTCTTGGCCAAGCACTGCAAGGTTGCTACGGATATCACGGACATCTAAGTCATCTATTTGGTATCAACTGTGATTTTCTGTAGGTATCTATCTATCTATCCATTTCTGGAGCGCCAATTCCTGCAGGCATCAGGGCGCTACATAAAACAGAGACAAAGACACAAAACATAACAAGCGAGAACCAGGTGGGAGTGTAGAATAGTCTGCAGACCTTTGTAGGTGAACAATCTAGTTTTCAGGAATTTTCTGAAAACAAGATAGTCCTCTTCCTTTTGTAGAGATTCTGGGAGCTCATTCCAAGCTTGTGCGATCAAGATGGGAAATGACCGACCATTTCCCCGGGTTCTCTTGAACCAATCGATCCTTAACTCCAAGCACCAGAAGATTTCAGGGTTATCCCTGGTTTATAGAACTCCAGGTTCTCTCTCAAGTATTGAAGGGCAGTTCCAAGGAGACACTTCTGTCCAAGTGTAAGAATCATAAATTTAACTCTGGCTGCAACCGGAAGCCACTGAAGTTTCCTGCGAGCATTTGATACTGGGTCTCTGCGTGCAATGTTGCACACTGCATCATTTTGGAGCTTCTGAAGCTTCTTTATACTTTCCATGCTAGCACCCCGAAGCAGGGAGTTGCAGTAGCTTGGACCAGTCTTTTACAATTTTTCTTTGAGACCAACTGACAAATCTGTTTTAGGACCCAGAGGTAGTAATTAGAAGTCTTGACAGTATAGTTGACTTGGGCGTCAGCATTGAGCATGGCCTCTATGTAGGTGCCGAGGGTTTTGACCTACATGGTTATGGGAACAAGGCCTCTATCAATGCTGAACCTGGCTTATTTCTTTCTGAGACCATCAAGGGCGTGCTTCAAACCGTATACCATAAACTCAGTTTTACTGGCATTTAAACAGAGCCAGTTTGGAGACATCCAGCCTTTGATGAGTAGGTACATTTCATTGAACTTTTCTTGGTCTACCGCATAGTCCCCAGTACCTTCCAGGGAGAGCTGGAAATCATCTGCATAATTTGCAAAGAAAACCCCTCAATGTCCTCACATAGTGGCTAGATTTAAATGTTAAAAAGGGATGGAGATAGTGAAAGCTGGCATTCCCCACAATTACAGTGAAATAACCAAATAAGAGACACTAATGGACAAACCCCAGTAGGGGATGAGACCAGGACCAAGTGTAAGTGAGGTAAAAGATAAGTCTTTATATAAAGTTAAAATGGGGCACGCAGAGGACTCTGCTTCTCCGAGAGCGCTCTGCCAAAACAACAGAAAATATATGTTATATTACAAAAACACGTCATCTATGACATGTACTATAGGGGATACAGTGAGTCGCCATCATTGGGCAAAGGGAACTAGACGGTATCTTTTCTATAGGGTTGTTGCTCCCTCATTGGTCAGCTCTGGACTTGTATCTTCGTGGAGCACGTGGGTCAGCAGGGCTCATCTGGGAGGGGTACAGGGTCAGGCGATGCCCAGGTTGTTGTAATTCATACTATCTTATTCTTTGCCCTTTTGGGCACACATTTTAGTACTACACTTACATTTCAATGCACATTGTATATATCAGTTAAGCAGTTGACCTGAGCCATCAGGAATGAGGGTACATGGGCCCAGGTGCCTTATCTAACACAGTATTTCAGTAAACACATTAATCGAACATCCCTTTACATCTTGGTGCACGTGTCTTGCTTTTTGTTAGTCAAAGAAGAATATATGGCTGCAGAGGATTAGTGACAGGGGGGTGAGCTAGGGTGGTATAGGGGCGAGGGATTTGCAACTGTTTCATCAAAGCGGTGTGGGGTTTGGGGGGCCCGTGGTCTATATGTCTTTTAAAGGGGTCTGCTAGTGCAGAGGCAGATTTGCGGATACGGATGGTTTTTTCCAGGAACAGGCTCCAGCCCGGTCACACACAGGGCAGTGATGTAAAAGGAAGAGGAGATATACAGTGTTTGGCTTGTTACATTTTGCTCCCAAGCTTTTGTGAGAAGAGGACAGCCGCAGAGATGGCAGAGAGGAGGAGGTGGGGGGTTGGCATGCTGGCTGTGAGCAGAGAATGAAGGGGAGAGACGCAGGCCTGTATTCAGCATTTACATGCGGCTAATAGAATAGAGTTGGGAATTAACACAAAATGGAGTCTCTCAGCTCATAGGCCATGCACAGATATGTGTCATTCAATGGCTACCTCACACTTTGGCCAGAGGTGTGTTGTCACCCGTGGAATCAGCATATCATGTGTGTTCAGTTGGAATGAAGGGGGACCTTGGAGACCCTTCCCCCCTTACCATAGACAGGCCTCCTGTGGCACACCACACAAAATTGGCTCAGAGTCTGAGGAGGCATCTCCCCAATGGACTCTGGAATTATGGCCACAGAGAAATGATTCCATCCAAGATACAGCTTTCTAAGAGAAACCACTGATATCAGTCAGTGTTCGCAACAGGCTTTTGTGGTGAAGGAGTTCGAAAGCTGCTGATAGATCTAATAAAATCAGCAGTCACGATGCACTCCTTTCCAAGGCTGAAAACATATGGGTTTGAAGATCTAACAACATGCTCTCGGTCTCGTGGGCACGCCGAAAGCCAGCCTGTTTATTATGGAGAAGGCACGTGGCTTCTACATAGGATTGCATTTGTACTGCGGCCACTTTATCAATAACCTTAAGAAGAAAAGGAGTATTGGTATTAGGCCTAAGGTTCATAGAATCCTTAGGGTCTAACCCTTGTTTTTTATGAGGGGAGTGACCACCACATCCTTGATGATCGCAGGGAACACACAGTGTCCAAAGGAAGCAAATCTGCGCAGGTATGATGCAAATAAATCATAGTGCTTAAGAATGAGTTTTGAAGCTAGCAAATCTTCAGGACAGCTGGTGGGGTGCATATCTTTCAATATTTTGAAGACCTTGTTTTCTGCGATCTGAGAGAAGTGAAACAATAATGGGTTTTTCTTTGTTGTTTGTCCCTTTCCCCCAATGGTTTCAAAGAGGTCCAAAGAGTCTAGCTGGTTCAGGTCTTTCTGTATTCTGGCCCGTGCTAATCTGATTTTACCTGCGAAAGATTTTTGAACCTTAACACAGTCGTCTTTATCCGGGTTTATGGTTTGGTTCAAGGCATTAGATTTTTCCCAAGTTTTGAACAACCTGAAAAGCTCTTCAGTTTCATTACTTGCTTTAGTGATTTGTTAATTATAGACATTTTGTTTTGCGTCCTGTAACTTGAGTTTATAATCTCTCTCCCTTAGTTTGCAAACCTCCTTGTTCTTCAGTAGTTTATCTTTGTGGCAATTATGTTCAGCCTGTCTTTTCTTTTGGTTAAGCAAGGTGAGTTCCGGAGTTAATCACTTCTGGTGGTTAGGGAATTCCTTGATAGTTCTAAGCTTAATCGGGGCAAACCTGTTTAACAAAAGTTCAATGTGCGTATATTTACAGATTTATGTAAGAAAAATATATCTAGCAGATTAAACATGATCACCCACTGAATACAGTCATTAAAAGTTGTTAGGATGTTGAGGTATACTCAATTATATACTGGATGTAATTAGTCTCGCTGGTAAACTATTTACATAGATTTCTTGTAGTGCTTTGAGCACAGCATGTATTTCTTGGGTAGTAAAGTTCGTTTTGTACATTAGCATTAGCAAGGCTGTGGAAATTGCTCAATTTCAGTCAATAAAAATCTAAAAGGATGGGATTGATTTTACTTGTATTAATAAAGGGCACTCTGGAAGTGTCCGCTCTATGCCTACTCCTAAATTTGAGTTTGATTTTCTTGAGGAAAAACACAATGGTGATGTTGGAGCTGGAACAATGCCAGACTTGCCATACTTGACAACACTGAGATTGTTCACACCCACACCCATGTCCCACTTCTTGCCCTATTGCAAGCACTTTGGCATTACTGAATTCTATTACCTTTCCTTGTTTGATTCTTCAGGTACTATGTGTTCCATATCCACGCACAGTGGCAATGAGGAAGAAGAATGCATTGGCCCTTTTGATGAATCTGAAAATCATTTCAGCAAAGGACAAGTCATTGTAAAATGTTCAATCACTTCAGAGAAAATATGACATATATAATTTTAAGTATTTGATCAGTATGGACACTGTTGCTAGCGAGTTATTTGGACAACAAGGTTGGCCTTACTGTTCATTTGAGGACCACCATCCTCATCTTTTTGTACAGAAAATGTGAGAATAGACACATCTAGCTTTGTTACAACAAATTCTTGCAAATGCAAGGAATGAACCCATGGTGCCCTCTGTCTCCCTTTCTACTGCCCCATACTTTCCCCTTAAATCGCCAGACCAGTGGCTGGTTCACTGACAGACAACAACTTACCCCCTGTACATCACACTCCCCTCCTCTATTTTTCCATCAGACAGTAGCTGATCGTCTGGAAGCTGTTAACATATCCTGTTCTTGACTCAGACTGGTCCTGTCCTTTTCCCTTAATATGTTCCAATGTATAGTAGACAATATTTGGCTGCACTACTGCATCATACACTTTTCTGTACTATGCTGCACGTGTTCCTGCTCCCTCAAGTGTTTACCTATTAATTGTATATGTTGGATGACTGGTGCAGCATGATAGCTGGGTAACACACTGTAACATAAAATAAAGTTTGAACAGTCATAGGGGGATATACAGCACATTCACATGTTGGTATCTTCCCTATTGCTTTTTCCAACCAATGTGGTTTATCAACCCTGAACAGGAAGCTAGTATGAGGGCATGCCACCAAAACTTTGAAATACCAGGCAGGAATTATGTGTTGTTGTTAGGCTTGTGAACATACTTGAGGTACCTCTTATGTTGTTACCAAATGAACTCAAGTTGATTTGGTCAGGAGTTGCGACCCAAATGAGCTCCTGTTCCCCCATGAAGGCTGCTGCAGAGGAGTGTCTGTTTTGAGAATTGTCCTGTTCTGATAATGCCACCTCCTTATGGCTAAAGCCTCTGCATATGTAAATTGTATTTAGAGAAGGCTGTGCACATTAGGTGTGTATGATTTGGGCCAGCTTTCTTGTTCTTTCCTCCTGAAGGTCATCCTGATTAACTGTTCTAATATGATGGTCAGCAGCCTCTTCAACATGTTGTTATAGACAATGTGAGTATACTCCTCTAAATAAATATGGTTGCATTGTATGGCCACACCCACCTTACATTATACTGTCCTGTAGACCACCTGCCTATCCTGATGCTTAAAGTTCCTCATCTGTGGGTGTTTTTTCCTTCTGGTGGGGTGATAGATGGGAGACTCTGTGAGGAAGAATGTGAGAGTGATGAGACATTGCTGGATATCTGTAATGCAATGCCTATTGATAAAATGCTCTTGTATATTGACGCTCTTCTCTGGGCTCATAAGGTTAGTCATTGCAGGGACAGGAGGTATAGTAGGTACTGCAGCTGAAGGATCTCAGCAGTTACAATATACAGCGAATAACGTTAAGGTTGCCCTCATATTGATGTCCTTCATATGGGGTAGGAATGTATGAAGAGTGGTACAAAAAGAACAGAAATTTATCTGCAGATTAATTATTTCATGAAATACTTTGTTAAGTCCATCCATCAAGTCTTGGTGCCTGTATCAGGACCTATTGATGTTTTTCGTCTGGGGCAGACATAAACTGTCCATGGAAAAACATGCCTGAACTTTGAAAGTGGCACTCTTCAGGATTTTAACATTGCTATGTCACTGTGAATTTTGTTATGAGGATACCTATATCTCAAAATACAAAGATGTTGCAGACGTGAACATTTGGATTTAGATTATTCTTCAAAAATAGCGAAAAAGTGTGTTTTACCAATTTCCGAAAATCCAGTTAAGGGAGATGGAAAAGGGGTGTTGTTTTTAAAGGATACCCTTATCTCACAAACCAAAGATGTTAGAGTTTAACTCTTTGTTATAAAGTAACTTTAATTGCCACATTTCTTGCTCCTAACGTCTGTAGTTCTCAAGATATGGATATCACTAAAAACATGAATACTCTTTTTTCACATCTGACAGTTGAGTCATAATATATAATTACAATTGAATATTATATATTGCAATTAAATATTACAGTTATTGTAATATTCCCCTTAAAGGTTTATTTCGCCATGACCATCAAAAAATCTCAGGGGCAGACTTTAAAGGTAGCATGGATTGATCTGAGGGAAGCCTGCTCGTATGGCCAGTTGTATGTGGCCTTTTCCAGAGTGAGCTCACCTAACTCTCTGGTAGTCCTAGCACCTGAAAGGAGAACCACTAATTTAGTACTCAAATAGTTTTTTTTCTGTAGGTTGCAGATGCCAAATAAGTATTTTTTTTTTGTCTGTCTTATTGTCTGTTTCTAATTCCAACATGAGAACATGTCTGGACGCACATCAATGGAACAACTGTCTTTGTTTTGTACCCAATATGTCCTGACTAACGTTTGCAATAAACATTGCTCATCATGTAAATTATATTCCATACAGTTTGAACAAAAAACTCATGTGTCTTTTAAAAACAATTGTACCAAATCCCAAAATCCACGCTAGCGAAGCCGCAGGCAACAGCTAGTTAAGATAATATTTTAAAAATCTGGCATTTTAATATGGAAAGAACATATCATTACTGCCCTGGAATAAGATAGCCTTTCATTAAACAATGGCATTTAGATCATGCCATCCCTTCTCAAAATGATAAATGAGCTCCAGAATGGCAAGAGACTATCAGTATGGGAACACTCTGATAGGGTCCAGTTTCAATGTGCAATTCCAACTGCCTCTGAATTAACAATCCTTCAGTAAAAGAGAAAGGTTAACGAAAATATACTATCCCACTGTGAGCTTTACGCAAGTACTTCCTGGATTTTAAATTATCAAGAGACATGGTGTAAGCCAGAAATTTAGTGAAAAGTTTTAAGTAACATTAAGCAGCATTCCGTCATAGAATGAACTGACATCAGGGATACAAGGTTTTTGATTATGAAGTGAGTTCCCTGGAATGCTATAAAGTTTCTCCCTTTTAATTTATTTATTTATTAATAATGTGTTACAGTTTATATTTAAACTTTACACATACTGATAAATTATACAAATTCATCATATTACTTATTATATATTACACATTGTTTCTAATCAGCTAGTCAACTAATCAATTACAAGAGATAAAAATAAAAAGAAAGAAAAATGTTTAAAATACCATTAAACATAGCATAGTTAGGACTTATTACACTTACAATTCTTCAGATCATTCAAACTTAATAACGATTGCACATACTGAAAATACTGAAACACATATAACAGAGATCATGATCCACTACCATAATCTATAACCTGCTGTTTAACTAATTCATATAAAATTAAAAGGCCAATTGTCAATGAATGCTACGCTTTTCATTTTATGGTGTGTTTAGTAATTCTGGAAGATAATACCCTAGGTTTTCTTGACATGCTGTTCTCAAAGACAGCCTTCCATCTTGAATGGCAAGGAAATTACTGTTCTTTCAAGGGTCTGATAAGGAATTGGCAGATACCCATTGGTTTCCTTCTTAAATATCTGACAGCAATGACTGCCCTCTGTGGGTATGTTAATAGGAGAAATTCCCAGATGTTTCTGAGGCATCTTAATTTATAGTCACCTGGTCGAATGTAACCCTATGGAGTTGAAATTATGTTAATCTCCATCAGAGAGAACCAATAACTGACAAAATCCCCTTTTGGAGTCTAGATATTTCCCAGCTGAATTTGTCAAGAATTTAACGTTTTAATATAATCGTTGCTCTACCACGATACATGCATTGCTGGTCCCCTGCTCGGATTTACAGACAGCGGACACTTTTTACATGTTTCAGGTTCCCAAATCAATCTGTTGCTAGGAGACACACTGATTGCTGTGATCAGCTAGTACCTATACACAAATTTACCCCGAATTTACTTTTGCACTTTTGCAATTTCGAGCATACATGGATCATAAACAGCTACCATTTTCAACAAACCCATAGTCACTTCTTCTCTTTCCTTCTCATGCCTAACATGAATGACATTTTGTTACTTTTCAAGGAGTATGTATTGCTTTTAAATGTTCATTCCCCAAAGCTGATCTGCCCAAGTCTTCTCCAGTGACAGGGTACCCTTTTCATTAACTCATAGACAGACCTTTGGGATTTTGCCATCCAGGCAACAGGTTCCACCTAATCTAGAAGAAATTACTGGAGCACCAATGGTGGCATGGTACTTTCCCCACCCTGCAATCCAATTAGTTTACAGGACAGATATTGGCAAGCTCAGGAATGAGTAATGATGGTATTTCTCCATTTGCTGCTAATGCACATGTTTTCAATGCTGCTAACAAAGGATCGCATTTGGTATTTATAAATGCATTGTAAAAATAATTTCCAAAAATTCAATAGGAACAACTTTTTCATTCAGTTAAATAATTACATTCTGACCATGTGTATTCATTTCAAAGTGTGACTGTTTTTATTTTCATTGTACTTCCTTATGACTCCCCAAATACATCTGTTTTCTCCCGAACCAGGCGATTGAACAAATATGGCAACCAAAGCAATGTCAACATGCTTTGCAAAATTAAAGAATGTAGTGATGATTCATTCTAATGTTGAGAGATTGTTTCTCATTGCCCAGTGGAGTTGAAACTGTAAATGTGACTGTTGTAATAAAAGAATTGTGTTTCCAAGAGAATTCCTCTAATGTTGTCGATGTCTTGGTGCCTGATGGTTATGGCAGGGAGGGTACTTCAGTATACAGGGACTGATTCATGGAATTATCTGCACCGAAAATACCGTACTTTCGCCCGCAACTGTGGCAAATCCGCCTTCATCGATTCATGGAACAGAATGGAGCACTACTTTTTCTCTGGACTTGCATGGAGTTCGCCCTGGCTCAGCAAATCTGTACGAGCCATCGAGAGCCTTGCTCGAGACTCCAAGCAGCGTGTGGGCATGGCTTGCACATAAGGCTGGGCAGGCGACAGAACCCCAAAAGTGGGGAAGAACTTGTGAAAAAGTGGGCATTCCAAGGAACGGCCTGCATGCCGTCCCTAGCACACCCACCATTGCGCGGCACAAGACGTATTCACATCTCAGCTAGGAAATGGCCACGTAAATCCTTCATACGATCTGCCACATGAAGGCAGGCCTAAGTACACTTCTGCGTAGGATTTGCAGCACAAAGGTGGGGTTGCATGTCATATTTCAGGGTGTGTGTACTCAATCGGGGTTCCATTGTAGCTTAGGGGTGGGCATAAGCAGTGTAGCGGGGAGCAGCAATGTTTTACGGGGGTTTGCACACAGGTTTCCTGAGTTATTGCTGAGTTGCAATTTTTTATTTACATGTAGTTGGGGTGCCGGACACAGTTATGGGGCAGCCCATGCAGGGTGCCCTAGTTGCCGGCCTTCTTACGGGTGACCCCATGCACTTTTGGAAGGGTGCTTGTATTTGCATCCGGGGGAACGCTGAAAGTTAGCTGCTCTGGCTGTTAATACTTTGCATGTGGGCGTGTTCCAGCTAGTGACTTGCCAATGTGGTTACTTTGCCCTGACAATTACATGAATATGCAGGGCATGCATTTTCTTTCTGCGTGCAGGCTCGCACAGTTTCCTTCTCGACGTGTGTCCCTTGCAGGTTTTCTGTGCTCATTAATTAGGCTGCAGGTGAAAAAGTTACCGGCAGCTTTTCTGGACCAGCTCACTCTGTTTGTTGGTAGGGGCTGTGAACTACTGACAGGCCGGCCTGCCAGTAGTTGAGGGCCCTAGTGGCAGATAATCACTGAAGCACAAGCACTATTAACAACGGCTCCTGTGCTTCATTGTTCCTATTCCCATGGAGTCCTATGGCACTCCATGGGAATGGGAACTTACTGTCCCGCCGCTGCTCATAATATCCTGGTATTACTGGGCTATCGGGCAGCAGAAACTGTAAGCCGAGGTTGCCGGTAGGCTGCTGATACTACTGGTAGCCTACCTCCAACCTCTTATTGAGGCCCATGTTCTGCTCAGAAGGCTTTCCTTTCTCTAAACGACACGATTAATTTCATTACGTACAGATTTGCCTGCATTTGTTGTGTTCTGTCTAAAATATGTGCTAATGTGGATTTCTAGGCCCCTATCTGCCTGTACACTGTTGTATTCTTATGTCATGGAGTGCACTCCTTTCATTATGCAGATGTGGAAAGTTGTCTGCTATTTGATATATTGGGGACTTATATACTGCCATTGTATGATTTAGACGGAGAATATTGTTTGTAAAGAGGTATTCTCAGGAGTTCGAAATGCATTACTAAGAGCTGCTGGAAGTGGTGTGGTGAAAGGATGCGTGTAGGATAGAAGCACATCTTGATGGATAGATTGGTGAAAAAGAGAGTGAGTAAAATGATAAGTGTAAGATGGGTTTATTGGCGAGTCAGAGAATATATAGATGGAGGGCTTGTGGGTTGGATTGAGAGAGAGGGTTAGTACCTGAAGTATCGGCACATGTATTGATGAGTGGGTGAGAAAGAGTGGAATGGATGGATGAGATTGAGTGTTAATGGATGGTTGATGAGTAATAGAGTGAGTGAGAGGGGGTATGAATGGTTGGACTTGTATGTGAGACAGTGAGTTAGAGGAAAAGTGTTGGATGGGTTGGGAAGCATGTGAGTGTTGGATGGATGGATGGATGGATGGATGGATGGATGGATGGATGGATGAACTAATTAGTGTGGGAGTGAGAGGGTGAGTGCCGAATGGATGGGTTGGTAACAGAATGTGTGAAAGATATGTAGGTTGATGAGAGAGCATGAGTAACAGGATCAGTGAGGGATGGCTAGATCAATGATGTACAGACTGGGGGGGAGGCTGTGTGATGAATGACTGGATGGATGGTTCAATTAAATAATGGATGGATGGGTGAAAGTATATGAGAGAGGGTGTTGTTGAATGGATTTATTGATGAGTAAGAAAGTGAGTGAGGGTGATTATTGGATGGATCGGTGATAGAGAGCTAGAGGGTGAGTTTTGGAAAGATGGATTAGTGCATGAGTGAGAATCAGTGTGAAGTAGAGTATTGCATGAATGTGTGAATTGATTAGTGAGTGAGAGATTAAGTGTGTGCGTTTTTGGGGACTATGTTGTTTCACCAAACCCAGTTCACTGAGAAAGAAAATATACCCTAATTTGAAAAAGTGACAAAAAATAGATTTGGGTGAGAGAGAATAGGTATAAATAGGGTGGGGCAGAGGGTTGTGCAAGGCAGGTATGGGAATGACACCCTATAAAGTAAAGGGGAGGAAAACCAAGGGGGAATTTAAGAACAAAATGGGAGGAAATAGAGAATTGATGAAATAAGATAGAGCATTTTTATGGATGGATTGGTGAGATAGAATCACAGTGTAAATGGTGGCTGCATGAATGGATTAATGACAGAGAGAACGTGTAGGTGATTGTTGGATATATGTAGGTATGTATCAATAGATTGACAGATTGGTGAGTGAGAGGTTTTGCTGAGAGCAAAGTGTCTTGTTGAAACCTATTAGCCACACATCAGAGTCACTCACCCGCATGTGGGGGCAAAGAGAAGTGCATATTACATTAAATTTGTATCATCTAGTGGAGAGTTCACATTGTGAAGCCTGGTGCTATTTGTTGGATCAAAAGGTTGATGGATTGGTGAGTAAGAGAGTGGGTGAGATTGTAAGTGCTTGATGGATGCATGGTTTGTCGAGTGATTTGAAGGATGAGAGTTTCATGCATGTTTGGATTGCTGAGTGACAAAATGAGTGGAAGATTGAATTGAATGGATTGATGACAGAGAGTGAATATCTCAGTGTTGCATGAATGGACAGGCAACTGACAAATTTAAGGATGGATTTTGAGGAAGATAGTGAGTTAGAGGGGGATTGTTGGATGGATTCATTGTTTGGTAGATCAGTGAGTGAGAGTTAGGGGGACTGTTGAAGTATTGCAAGAATCGCATCCACTCGAATAGTTCAATATAGAAATTCAATTTGAAAATGAGTGCTACATCCCTTTGTTCAACGTATAAACATGCAGAATCTGTGACCTTTGAATGTGACCCCATCTTTCTTGCCTTTTGATTTTCAGACCTTCTGGGGGTCTGGACCAGGCTGAAAACCAATTCTTCCATCATTGGATCATTTACTTCTTGGTTGATAGTCTTAATTTTTCATACATCAAAAACTAAACTGCATCACCAGCAAGGCGGGATTTGGGGGCAAGTATTCTGTGAAAGACACAGTTGTGCCCAGAAGGAGAAAGACTCAGAAAAAAGCAAGGGGAAAAACATATTGAACAATAAAAGGGAGTCTCCAGTCATGCCTATAATGTTATGTGTACACACACACCGGTGTAACCCCGTACTGTGCTAGGTCCACACTCCCAATCACCGCTAGTGCACGCACATCACAGCACATACTTTATATGGTCTTCTCTATTGCCCACTTTAACATGGTAATGGCAGCTATACACATATATACACACTTATCAAAAACTGGCGCTTACCACGAATAGGCCATCATACTACTGTCAGTCTACTATTATGATGCAACATGTGCTATTCTCTTTATGTCTCTCATTACGTCTTGTCTCGTTTATGTCAGTAAGAAATAGGTTTACGCTTCTAAGAAGTTGATGCCACTAGCACACTGCTTAGTCGAGGTTAACGATATCAAGGTTCCCATTCTATGTCTTCAAAAGTAATGATCCTGCAACCTAATATTTGTATGATTGTATGCATAATGCATGGAAATGCTCGTACTGCCTAGCCAGATTTTTGCTCTGTTAGCCTTACTCCCGTATGAACCACTACTATCTACCTTCCACAAAGCATGTACCACCGCTATACTCGACATAATCCTGTTCTAGAAAATGTTGGAAGATTTACTTCATGTTGACTTAAGTGCCCGTTGGCCACATCATGGCATTATACCAGGTACCTAGATATTCTCCCTACGTCCCCGAGAATGACACGGTACTAGTGTTGGTCTCACACTATAGGCCCGAGGACCAGACCTCACCTTTAACATAGTCTCTCCTATCATAAAAGACCTAGATATCCCTATATATTATGTATGCCTTCCTACTAGCATTGGTAGGTGCATCCATTGCACTGAACCGGGTCACTGTGCCATTGCACCACTGGCTACCAACCATGACCCACTATTTTAAGGAAATAAAGGCTACACCAGTCTTACCCACGCTCAATCTTAAACATTTGGACTCTACAATCAGCCCAACCTACTTCTTACCTAACTTAAGCCTTGACCTTAACCACCTATGTAATAGTGTTGGAAGTAAGAAGAATTACATCCAACCGGTGCTGAATCCACACCGGATTGGCTCAGTTCTAAAACGTAGGTCTCCTAGTTACATGTGTCAGGCTAAAGACAGAAACCTTAGTCTTAGGGCCAGACTCCAGACACCCTTAAAGTTGTATTCTGCCAATAGAGACTCCACTAAGTCAAGGCCATCAACTTACCCTTGCCAAATTTAAGACAAAAATCTCAAACTTGGTACTAGATTCCAGATACTACCTAGTTCTCATCAAGCTAGATCGCCACCCAACACCCCTTCAAATTACACCATTCCTAGGAAAGGCCCAACAAACTTCAAATTACACCATTCCTAGGAAAGGCCCAACAAATAACCCACAAAATTCAAACAAATCACCTAAAAGGAATATTTACCTAGCGAAAGACAATAAGCAGATAATTAAGTGCTCCCTTATCAATGCCAGGTCACTGGTAGAGCACGCAACTGACATTGCCGACCTAATCATTGCAGATAACATAGATTTCCTGACCTTTACAGAATCCTGGGTGCATGCAGCAGCAGGTCTGGCACTCTTACTTGCGGTACCAGAGGTGGTGGCGTGGCCATCATAGCTAAAACCAACCTAGACATTAGATTAGCCACCAAGACTAAACTTTCATCTTGTAAATGACTGACTGCCAAAATTCCTATCAATAGTGTGAGTACTTTAACTATCCAACTAATATACAGACCTCCAGGACCCATTGGCAACTTCGAGGAAGACCTGTTACTACTCCTGACTGATGATGTTAAAACATCCTCCTAAGTGCTAGTACTGGGTGATTTCAATCTAGGTCTAAAAGACCCAAATGAACACCAGGCATTAGCTCTTGCCAACATTATCACAGAACAAGGCTTTACCTTAAAAGGCACCTATCCGACCCACAATAAAGGTAGGACTCTTGATTGGGGAGCTGACCTCAATTGTGGCACCAACATCACTGCCATCACCCCCCAATCCTGGACAGATCATCATCTATTGTCTTTCACCTTTGTAGTAAATGCCAAAATTCTATGGCACCTCCTTGTCTCACAAGGAACAAATAAAATATTACGGTGGACACCATCATGCCTCTTGTGCTCCCCACGTTGTACTTATTAGACAAAACTACCAACCCTAACAAGCTAGTAGAGAGCTACAATTCCTCCATCACAAATGCTTTGGACATCATTGCTCCCCGACCAATGCGTAAAAGCAAACTTAAAGCGCATTTGAACACTTGGTTCACCCCTGAACTGAAAATCATACATGCTGAAAAACAAAAACTAGAATGCATATGAAACTTCTCCCTTCCATTGAGAAAAAAACTAATCTAATTAACCTAATGGCAAAACTCAAGGAGGAAATACGTTGGACCAAATGTGAATCTTATAATAACAGAATAAACCAAGCTAGCTCTAGCACTAAGGAGCTATTTATGATCCTCCAAGACATCGAGACACCTATCAACCCAACAGACTTGTGCATTAAAGATAAACTTTGGTGTACAAACATTCAAAACGCCCTCACTAACAACATAGCCACTCTGCAAACTAAAATTGATGAAGTGTCTAAACATTAAAAACTCTGATAACCACCAAAATACAGACAACTACCTCCTTAACTCTAAGACTACTGTTAAAACCTCCAATGGCTTTAAATTTTCCACAGTCTCACCTTTGGAGGTACAAAAAAGTATTGCGTCCCTTAAATCATCCAGATGCCAGTGTGACACTTGCACAGTGCAAATAATCAAAGACACTGCGAGAGACCTGGCACCATTCATATCTAAACTTATCAATGTCTCATTCACCTCAGGTATAGTACCTAATAATTTAAAGGAATCATGGGTGCTACCGCTCCTTAAAAAACAATCACTGGACCCCACCATCCCCACGAACTATAGGCCTATTACCACTGTCCCATTTTTAGTAGCGATACTGGACAAGGTAGCTTATCTACAAATCCAGGCATACTTGTAAACTAACCACCTCTTAGGGACTTCTCAATCTGGTTTTTCGACATCACATGGGACAGAAACGGCGCTGATCGAGTTAAAAGCACAGATAGATGATCTTAAAGACAAAGCGTCATTCCATCTAGTCGACCATAAAATACTGTGTAACCACCCTGAATCAGCTGCTCATTTTTCACAAAATGCTATAATTTGAAGACAATCCTTTCTCAATAACAGGACTATAAGAGTCCTCTCGCCCTCAGCAACAGCTGAGCCTATTCCCATCACATGTGGAGTCCCCCAAGGATCCTGTGTATCACCTACCCTGTACAACATTTTCACGAAGCCTCTGTTTGATGGACTGGATTGTCTGGGTGTCACCTACACTAATTACGCAGATGACACCCAGATCATCCTTCCGCTGACGGGTATTTATGACAATGATCTACTATTAGTGAACAAAATGTATCTACTCACTCAGGCATGGATGGCCACTCATGGCCTTTGCCTGAATGACAATAAAACCGAGCTACTGAGTGTGGGCTCCACAGCTAACCTAAACAAATTGAACAAACATTATGCCTCCTTTAATATCGATGGGAATAAGATCCATTTGGCCAAAGAAGTAAAGGCATTAGGTTTTTATCTTGACACCTCTCTGAACCTACACAAACAAGTGAATGCCATGGCGTTGGCTACTGCCGACACTGGTAAACTTATTAGGGCCTGAAAACCTTGCATCTCTGAAGAGACTTGCATAAAGCTTGCTAGAGCATTAATATTATCCAACTTGGATTATTGCAAAAGACTCTACTTAGGTGCAAGTAAACATGTGCTCAACAAGCTACAGAGATTGCAAAATAACACCCTCAGCTCTGCATTGAATATCTCAAGGAGAGATCATATGTCTGAAACCAGAAGACTGTATAAATGGCTCTCAATTAAGAATAATATCCAACGCAAAACCATGTCCCTTACGTATACATCTTTGAACCAAGCAGTCCCGATGTACTTAACAGAAAAGTTCAACCTCGGTCCTACCACCAGAGCTACTAGGTCTTCTACCACTAAGTGATTAATTGTCCCCAGCAACAAACTTCAAAGGTCTGGAGGGTTAAGCTTTCCAATCATGGCTGTGAATCTAGGGAACTCGCTCCCTATCCCCTTGAAAATGACCAAATTATTCTCTAACTTCAGAAGTAATGCTATCAAATGGCTAACGGGGATGAACTAACTTTAGAAGTCAATTGTAGTTCTCCTACCGTACTGTACCTCAATTCAAGAATATTTGTCTAGACACATTACTTTATACAGCCTGTATTATAACCTTGTTTGTATTATCAAGTACCCATTGCATTATTGCACTCTTTGACAACGGTATACCTGTAACTTATGAAACCTGTAACTTATGTAACCGTTCTCAATGCACCCAGATACCTTCGGGTTAAGGTGTGCTATAGACATAAAACAAACAAACAAACACACACACACACAGCTGCAAACCATCCCTGTATGAATCTCACCATCTCAGGGAATGTGTGCATGAAGGGCGAGGGGTTTAAGGAGCTTCTTTTTTCCTGGGAGCAGATTTAGAGAACAGCTACTTAGTTACATGTTCAGTTATTTTGCCCCTATCACAGTACCCATCTGCAAGACAGAATTCTGCTATTGTAGAGAAATATCAATCTCAAAGATCTGTTGGTATGCAGTGTTACCACTTCGCTTAGGACACAGAATAGAAATACCCTAACAGACATGTTACTGTATCATAAATGAAGTCATGCAATTTCACCAGAAATCTGGAGAGAAAATGCAACTGAGAGACTTTGCTACTTTAGACAGTGCTAAAATGGTTCATAAACTGTCTCTTCATGTGGTTTCTACTATGTAAAAGAGTCCACAAGAAAGTCAAAATGGGGTGGATTAAGCATATTCATACTACTAGTCGCAAATCAATGTTTGCCAAATATTTTCAGGAACATTGCTACCATATTTCACATGTATATTTTACAGTCTTGTGAATAATAGATAGCACAACACCATGTGTAGGATAGACTGTGTTGCTCTTGTTGAAGTGAATAACAAATGTAACCTATTTTGTTATTTGTGTCTAATGGAGATAATATTGTCCATATAAGCTTCCGGGTGGTTCTTTGAGGAGTCAGTATGATTAGATCATAAAATGAGAGGCCAATTCACAAAATATATTGTTCCTCACTATCTACGATTCTATTTAGGTGAATCAGTTATCCCAACATTTATGTCATATATGTATTTAAAAGTTTTTTTTTTATCTGCTATGTTGCAATTAAACATGTATATGTATCTATGTGTGTGGTAAGGGCATTAACACCATGCCTACATAAAAAGGGATGCCACCAAGGGAACCAGCTTGAAGGCAAGGGGATAATATTTGAGTATTACACATACATACTCTCTAATCAATGAATGTTCAAGAAGCTGGGGTAAGTAATGTCAGTTTCATGTTAGAAAATTTGAGTTCATATCAAAATTGTGCAGTTTCAGGAACAAGGGCATAAAGCAATAAAGCAGATTAAAGAAATGAAATAACAGAAAATTAGAAATGGCCCAGAAACCAAGAGTGTTATTAGATATTGTACACTTTTGAAAAATGTGACTCTAAAAAACAATCTCAAATTTAGATATTGGACATGGAGGTCACTGAGGAGGATAATTGCCTACTTTGCAATCTCTCCCTCTGAAGTCCTGTGAGGGAAGGTCTGTGGCAGCCTTCTTGAGGGAGGGACTACCCAGATAATTCTGCCGATAATTCATATTTATGCCACAACTAGTCCAGGCCCGGGTATTTGAATTGACTTAACACATTTTCTTTAACAGTTAGACCTTCTAGGTTTCCTTCCATTTTAGACAGGAAATACAGGATACTATTTTAAAGTAGTAAAACACATAAGGACTTTTTACATTGTATATCAGAAGTTGGGTACATTAATTCATGGTGGTTGGTACATCCACTTTAACATGATTTCCCATTTCACTTACTTACCCATAATACACTAATAAATGTTAATTATCTATATGTTATTAAATCTTTGCCTCAGATATTATGGAATGCAGGACTGACAGTGTATGCATATCTGATCATTTCCTTAGCTAATTATAAATTGATTGTTGATATGTTGATATTGTTGATTGTTGATTGTTGATATTCTTACTATTATTACTCGAATATCGTACAATATTTGTGTTGACATGGACTTAGATGTAGAAATAGCATTTTCCTGAGCGGTATGGGACTCTTAAAATTCTTTATTCAAATTCCAGAACTTCTATTTTCATAAAATGCCATGTTCTTACTTTCTTCCCTCTTCTAAGGAGCACAAGGCAGAGGTGTCCATTCATGGATTAATTCATCTTTTATTACATGGTTAATACTGGAGACCAGTCTATAAGTGTGGGGTTGGGATTCTAACCTATGTTGCTTTAGTTGTTGTTCTTCCAAGACAAATGTATTGCTCCTGTGCTATCTTCCTGGGACATTGTCTACTACTATGTTTATATTTGCAGTGGAGCCTTTCTTGGTCCTTATTAGACTTAACAATAACATTCCTTGGTGCTCACAAACGATGCAGACATTAAATTGGCTGTTTATGTGGATGAAATCCTGATTTAGCTTAGAGACCCAGGTTTCCATCTGCATTACTCACTTCATTCCATTGCTTCTTTGATTTCCGAATACAAGTTAAATGTAGATACATCTAAAATGCTTCCCCCGAAACCTATATGCATGAAACATGAAATTGGTACTTCTGTTATGAAATGGTCTGCTGACTGCATTACATGTTTGGGCCTTTTGTGGGCAACGTCTAATTATGAAGCAAACATAATTCTGCTTTTGTAGCATCAAGGTTATTTGACTTTTGTTAGTTCATGGTTTCCTTAATATTTAATGTGGTTTGGCCGTTTAAGGGTTATTCAAAAGATGATGTCCCCTTTCTATTATACTCCTTGCACATGCTTTTACTCCCTTCCCTGCTTTCTTTTTTTTACTATTATTGATGCTATTAAAGCCAAACTTTAATGGGGCGATACAATATCCTGCATTTCTCTCAGTAAGCACAAGAGATGGAAAGGCAATGGTTGCTTACATTTCCGGCAGATTCACACAGTTTTCATTCTAAGAATAACACACTACTGGATACTATCTGATATTATTTGGTATCACCTAAAAATGGGTTACTTTAAAGAAAGAGCTACGTTTCCTCCCTGTGGTGAAGATATCTCTTATATATAGTTAACTGCCCTAGCTCCAGAGAACCTCCTACTATCAATGTGACTACCTTCTGTTTAAAACATGTTCAATTCCCATGCGCAGAAGTCCCCTAAATGTGTGTTACATTGTTTATGGCACTAAATCTCATTAAAGTAAAAGGGAAATATATTTTCTGGGGGGGGGGGGTGCTTTAAAAAAAGGGGTTAAACGTGTGCCACAACTATTTATGTATGCACGTTTCAAGCTTTTCATGTCTTCACGACTAAGTTTGCTTTCCCTGCATGGCACTAACCCATTGTTCTATGCTACTGTGTGGTATTGTTAACAATGCACCCTCTTTTTGTCTGAGTGCTATGGTGCACTCAAAGCCTAACACACTTCATTGTATGAATGTATATTTCTTGTGTAGAACATGTAATTGTACTAAGCATTTATTAATGATAATTGGACTTTGTCTAATAAATGGGCCTCTCAAATAAATGTGCTATTAGACAGAGAAACGACATGGGATGCAGATAGTTGGTCTTGTGATTGGAGAGAAGTACATCAATTTCGACATCTGCACGTTTAACCCAAACACTATTTTTCTTTCCTTACAGAGCGTTTCAATACTCTAGTTATTTTGTTCCAAACATGTTAATAATATTGATAATACTAATAATGATTATAATTATTATAATAATAAATGCTTTTCTTGTATGAGGAAATAAGTAACATTTAAACATGGTTTAAGTCTAATGTGTTAATTAATCCTGTAGCCAAGTTTGAAAATCTTCTTTAAGGTAATGTTCCTCTTACATGTGGGAATATGCCAGTGCCATTAAGCCAATTTTACATAGAAACTATTTTATCTTAAGTCACCGTTTTGTGTCAGCAGCTATACAGAATATCGCTGCTAACTGAAAGCACTTTTAAAATATCAATATTAAAATATGTTGGAATGCAATCTGTCATTTTCATAGGTTGGGAAATGTGGCTGGGTACTTCCCATGCCATACTGTCAAAGCATGAATTTAAATGGCATTCCTTCATTGATATGATAACTTGATCCTCGCATGAAAGCGCGGATTCCTTACCTACTTCCACTAAATCAATGCTAGCAGTGAAGATCATTAAACCTCCTTGATTCTTTAATTGTTGTGTGATTCAACTTGTGCTGTGATTTCGATTGGATAATAATAGTATTGTATGTAAATATGTCCTATTTAAAGTACTTTAGATTAAAGAGCTATAGAAAAACAAATTATTATTATTATTATTAATATATGTGTCATTCATAAGTGTATTATTAGCAATGCATCGTGTGTACTATTCTGTCCATCACTCACCTGTAGTGTTCCCTTTCTCTTTCCCTATGTTTATCTCGTCCCATGTGTGTTTCTTCTTTTTATATATGCTTGTGTTTTCAGTTTACATTTTCAACTTTTTAATGTTTTTCTTGCTGTTATGCATCACTATATAATGTGATTACCTCTTCATCTATGGATTGACGTCCATGTTAGGACTTAGTGAAGTCCCTTATTTTTTGTTGTGAATTGATGTCTAAATGTTACGATTTCCGAGAATATGAATGTGAGCGGAAATGAGGAATCTATGCTGTATATATGCTTGTTGTGTCAGCTGATCATTAGCCAGCTGGCCTTTTATTGTAGGGGAGAAGGAGAATTGTGGGTTGACAGCACAAAGGACTTTTTTTATTGGTTAGTTGAATATTTGTCCAATCTGGACACACCAAGTTATCTAGTCTGGACAAATATTCACCATGGCATAGCATTTATTTTACTGGGTAACAAGGTTGAAGGAGGCCTAATTACAGTTCGAATTGGTAATGGCCCTGCTGCTTGCCAATGCTATTAGGAACTGTTATGAGATGTTGATTAAAACAAATAGAAGTAAATGAAATACAGGGACGCATTTAAAATAGGGCTTTCATTTTTTTATAAATTGTGTTTTTCAAGTTCAGAACATGACTTGTTAAATAAAACAAATATTCATCTTCATATTTGGTCGACCCAATACTTGACGAAATATTACGTTTTTGGCCAAATACTAAGGGGGTAATTCATGGAATCAAGTGCAAAAGTGGTGCACGCGGCTGGAGCACAGAGGGAGCATGTGTCAGCTTGCGCCAGCCACATGCGCCAAAACCCATTTTGACGCACTGCGTATTCATGGATTTAAACATCCATGAACAGCCGTGGCTCAGCGTGGTGCAGCGACCCTGCAGCAGCGCCAGTTACTCCTCCAACCCTGCCCCGTGTGCCAAAAACATCTGCGCAAATCCCCTACATGGCGCAAAGGCCAGTGGACCAGCATACAGGCCCCCAACAACGAAATTGTGCTGAAAATGCCACTGAGCCCTCACACGACAACCCAATTGTATGTAAAACTCCTCGCGCACCCCTACGAATACACCTACCACGCTCGTGCAGGCCCAATCCCATGTAAAACTCCCTGCGCACACCTCGGAATACACGTACCCCACTAGCGCCAGGCCAATCGCATGTAAAACTCCCCACGCACCTCTCACAATCCACGTACCCCTCTTGCGCCATGCCAATTGTGTGTAAAAATCCCCGCGCACCCTTTGGAATACGCGTACCCCGTTCGCGCCAGGCCAATTGTGTGTAAAACTCCTCGCGCACCCCATGGACTGTGCGAAACCCGCTCGCGCCAGGCCAATCGCGTGTAAAAGTCCCCGTGCACCCCTCAGAATATGCGTACCCCACTCGGGCCAGGCCAATCGCATGTAAAACTCCACCCGCACCCCTCAGAATACGCGTACCCCACTCGCTCCGGGCAAACAGCGTGGAAAAAGTCCCCCCTGTGGTGTGGGCTGGCTGCGGGGCTTGGCCAGGCGTTGTAGGGGTGTCTCCTGTGGTGTGGGCTGCCTGTGGGGTATGGTCAGGGTGGATCGGCTGCTTGCAGGGCATTGTCAGGGTGGATGGACAACCTGCGGGGCATAAGGAGGCTGGATGGTTTGCCTGCGGGGCATGGGGAGGGTGGATGGACTGCCTGTGGGGCATGGGGAGGGTGGATGGGCTGCCTGCTGGTCATGTCCAGGGGTGATGGTCTGCCTGCGGGGCATGGGGAGGGTGGATGGGCTGCCTGTGGGGCATGGTCAGGGTGGATGGTCTGCCTGCAGGGCATGGGTTGGGTGGATGGGCTGCCTGCTGGGCATGTCCAGGGGTGATGGGCTGGCTGCGGGTCATGGACAGGGGTGTAGGGTTGTCCCCTATGTTGAGGGCTGCCTGCGGGTCATGGACAGGGGTGTAGGGTTGTCCTTTGTGGTGAGGGCTGCCTGTGGGTCATGGACAGGGGTGTAGGATGGTCCCCTGTGGTGAGGGCTGCCTGCGGGTAATGGACAGGGGTGTAGGGTGGTCCCCTGTGGTGAGGGCTACCTGCGGGTCATGGACAGGGTGGATGGGCTGCCTGCAGGGCATCATCAGGTGGATGAGCTGCCTGCTGGACATGGGGAGGGTGGATGGTCTGCCTGTGGGGAATGGGGAGGGGGGATGGGCTGCCTGTGGGGCATGGGGAGGGTGGATGGTCTGCCTGCGGGGCATGGGGAGGGTGGACTGGCTGCCCGTGGGGTATGGGGAGTGAGATGGGCTGCCTGCGGGGCATGGGGAGGGTGGATGGGCTGCCTGCGGGGCATGGTCAGGGTGGATGATCTGCCTGCGGGGCATGAAGAGGGTGGATGGGCTGCCTGCGGGGCATGTCCAGGGGTGATGGGCTGGCTGCAGGTCATGGACATGGGTGTAGTGTGTTCCCCTGTGGTGAGGGCTACCTGCGGGTCATGGACAGGGGTGTAGGGTGGTCCCCTTTGGTGAGGGCTGCCTGCCGGTCATGGACAGGGGTGTAGGGCGGTCCTCTGTGGTGAGGTCTGCCTGTCGGTCATGGACAGGGATGTAGGGTGGTCCCCTTTGGTGAGGGCTGCCTGTGGATCATGGACAGGGGTGTAGGGTGGACCCCTGTTGTGTGGGCTGGCTGCAGGGGGTGCATGTGGCTCCTCACCAGACTGCTGCGTGAATCTGGGGGTACGCAAGTGAGCTTTCCACGCAAATTCGCTGGCGCGAGCGGGGTCGTGTATTTTGGGATACGCGAGTGAGAATTACACGCAATTTCGCTGGCACAAGCAGGGTTCGTGTATTCCAGGGTACGCGAGTGAGCTTTCCACGCAAATTTGCTGGCGTGAGCACAGTTCGTATATTCCAGGGTACGCGAGTGAGAATTACAAGCGATTACGCTGGCACGAGTGGGGTACGTGTATTCCGGAGTATGCGAGTGAGAATTACACGCGATTTTGCTGGCGCAAGCAGGGTATGTGTATTCCGAGGTACGCGAGTACGATTTACACGTGATTTCGCTGGCGAGAGCAGGGTACGTGTATTCCGCGGTGCGCAAGTGAGAATTACATGCGATTTCGCTGACACGAGCATGGTACGCAGTCTGGAGGGGTGCGCAGGGAGTTTTACATGTGATTGGCCAGGCGTGAGTGGGGTACGTGTATTCCGAGGGGTGCCCGAGTGCGCTTTACACATGATTTCGCTGGTGGGAGCGGATTACGTGTATTCCGGGGTACGCAAGTGAGAATTACATGCGATTTGCCAGTGTGTGCCCTCCCGGGTGTGCCCTCCCCTTCCCTGCAGGCAGCCCACACCACAGGGGACCACCCTACACCCCTGGGCATGCCCCACAGGCAGCCCACACCACAGGGGGGAACCCTGCAACACCTGACCATGCCTTGCAGGCAGACCACATGGCACCATGCACTTGTGAGCCCCAACACAAGTCCACCCCACCAGTGACGGGCACTTACCTGCCGGCCCCAACTCATGTCCCCCCCAACAGTGACAGGCACCTGCCAGCAAGCCTGACATGTGTCCCTTCACCCCCCCTTTGATGGCAACCGGCCAGCAGTTCCCATTCATGTGCCCCCCTACCAGTGACGGGCACCTGCCAGCAGGCCCCAACACATGTCCTTCCACCCCATCCCCATTAACAGCAACCTGCCAGCAGGCCCTGACACATGTCCCTCCACCGCACTACCATTGATGGCAACCTGACAGCAGGCCCTGACACATGTCCCTCCACCCCACCCCACCCCCATTGATGGCAACCTGCCAGCAGGCCCAAACTCATGTCCCTCCACCCCACCCCCATTGACGGCAACCTGCCAGCAGGCCCCAAGACATGTCCCTCCACCCCACCCCCATTGACGGCAACCTGCCAGCAGGCCCCGATTCATGTCCCCCCCCACCAGTCACGGGCACTTGCCAGCAGGCCCTGACTCATGTCCCCTCAAACACCACGTCATAACAATACAGACCCATGGGCCTAATGCCAACCCAAATCCCACCCCCCACTCCCCAGTACAAACACGCAACCATCCACTGCACCCATTCCCTAGTAAATTACCCATGCCATGAGAGTCCTAAAAGAACCAGCATGCCCATGAATAAATGTCCTACAGAGCCACACAGTGGCAACACATGACTGAGCCAATGCTCATAGAGAAATGCACGAAACCAATGAGAGTAGCCCGCACCAATAATGAAGATTCATGAAATGTATTAAAAATAAAACAAAATGACAAAATGAAAACCACACATGCAAATTAAGAAATAATGAATGCAATATGAAAAAGAAAGTAAAATCCAAGGAAAAATGAAAATCCAAGACATGAAAAAGTAAAAGTGGTCCGTCGCCAAAGTACATAGAAAAGAATTCAAAAAATGAAAATCATAAAAAACCATTACTCCATGGGATGACGTCAAAAAGAAAGTATGTATATGTCCGGAACTATTTACAATGAAAATCTGAAGGGTCCATGATCCCAAAACAAAATGAAACCTACACAAAACCCTATGTAAACCACAATTATATACAAAAATGGGAGCAAAGTCTGTGTACTCCACATCCTAAAAAAACAAAATAAAACCTAAACCTAAATAACTATATACAAAGGCGGCGGGCTAGTCCAACGGCTCACTTTTTGATGTCCCGGGCCAGGGCATCATCGAACTCCATGTTGATGTCCCGGAGGTGGGCCTGTTCTCTGGCCTGGAGGTCTCGCAGGGATGCAGCCATGGCATCCTCCAACTCCCTGCGAGTTACCTCAATGCATTCAACCTACCTCAAAGCTCGGTGCATGGAGTTCTCTGCCCTGACCATCGTGACCCTTGCCCTCTCTGCCCGCCGCCCCTCTGCATCCATTTGCTGGCCCAACAACTGCCACACGGAAAACAGTCCCAATCCTGGTCCTCCTGCCCGGCAACCGATGCCTGTCCCCGGGATGTTTATGGGCCGAGCCATGATGGCTCCCACGCTGAACCTGCTGCTGCCTCCAATGCAACTGCCTCTGGCACCACAATGGCATCCAGGCTGATGGAATCCTCTGGTGCCGCTGTGCACGTGCCCTGCTTGTCGATGCCTGCATGTCCTCCATTTGCTGGGGTCCAGTTGGTGGGGTGGCCACCCCTGCTGGACCTCCGACTCCTGACTGTGACAGGGATGTGTCCTCTACCAGCCTGGCCGCTGGCTCAGGGGCAGCTCCACAGGGGGCACAGGTGATACTTGGGTGGGAAGATGGCACAGAGGATGACTGGTGCATATGTGGTTCAGGTGAGGAGGGGGGGGGTCGCAAGAAGATCCAGCACACGGAAGAACCCAGTGCTGACGACCTGTCCTAGTAGGTCGACGCACCTGAACAGGTATTCAAAATGGCATGCATTGTCCTGACCAGAACCCTGACCGTCATCCCGAATACCATGTGCGTGCAACGCCAAACCAGCTAGGACAGGCTCAATCCGGTCATGGATTGCCACATGTGCAGCAAGAGGAAGGCCAGTTGTTGTTGGCACATTCCCTCCCTGAAAGCGGGTCTGGACGAAGGCATCCCTGCTGGTGCCGGATGATGCAGTCCCAGGATCGGGGACAGGATTACACACAGGTACCTCTGTGGTGGCCTGTGCTGCCTCATGTCCCTGCCCAACCGAACCCCCCACCAACATGGATGACTCTGTGCCGTCTTACTCCGTAGGACCCTGGGGGGGGGGGCTCAGCTGCCCCTTCTGCTGCCAAAGAGTCCACCTCCAACCTTCACCTCTTGGACCTTCCCTCGGCAGCTGCAGCCATGGATGTGGCACCAGACTCCTCACTCCCGGAAAATATGATTACCTCAGAGGGGAGCTGGGCCTTGCATCCCCGGCTGGTGGTGGCATCCCTGCCGCTGTGGTCCACAGCACCGTCTCCGCCCTCTTCATCAGTCAATGCTGCAGACAGGGAGATATAGAACACAGGCATCAGGGCACTGTACAGTGGTCTGATACACACATGACAGTTGCACATGAGTAGCAGTGTCAAACTTCACAGATGGCATCACTCTCCCCAACACTCATATCATTTGAACTCACAGACATGCACAAATTAACAGGAATCATACAGCAGCCAGCAGCATCCATACACATACAACTTCATGAACATTCAAAGTTTGGCATGATGTCACAAGCAACATGGGAGTGCCGAACACATGCACACATGCCACCAGACACACATGCATCTGTACATCTCCACCACCTGTCAAAGTGCAATCATCGGCAAATATGTCACATCTGCCAATCGGGTACCTACATGTCTGTGTCACATGCATCCATGGCGTCTCACAGTCATACCCCCAAACAGATACATGTGCACGTACATGAAGGCGTGACGAGCATCCATGTGTCACACCCCAAACATGGCTGAGTACATACACAGGCATGCAAACATGTGTGCATTTTCACATGCAGTTGTGCATTATGCTGTGGAACACATACACCATGGATGTGCATTACACATGACTGGACTCACATGCAGCACGGTCATGTCCCTGCACATACACCTCCATACATGGGCCATGTCAGACTTATGTCCAAGCTGCACACTCCCGGCGCACACTGCGTCCAATGAGTACGCATGGACACTTACCACTCGACTCCAGATGGGTCTGCCTCTCGAGGACCTGGAGGTGAAGCGCTGGGTGAATGCGTTCCAGGACCCTCATCTGGTCGGTGGTAAGGCGGACCCAGCACCCCACTGCATCCGATGCATCCAAGAGGCGCTGGGCCTTCCTGGACCTAAAGTCCTCCCAGCGCTTATGGACGTGTTTCAGGTCGCAGGTTGCCACCCCTCTGCGTTCATGGCACCCATGATGTCCAACCAGCTCCTCCTCTGTCCTTCGTTGTCCACGCGTGGTCGTCCGAAGAGGGCATCATAATGCACCAAGACTTGCTCCAACAGGATGCCAATTTCTCCTGCAGTGAAGCTGGCAGCCCTCTGCCTCTCTGCCAGGGGGTCGCCACCGGTTCCAGATGGAGTTTGGCCCGACATGGCTGCGCCCGAGGCAGTTGTGGGTGGGGAACTGGGTCTTGGTGGTGGGCTGTGGAGCAATGGAACAGCAGGCAGGAGTCTTCTGTTCCAGCAGGGGTGGTCGCAGCAACTGGACCCCTGCATATGGCTGATGTGCAGGCACCAAATAGGAGGGCACGTGGCCAGCAGGCACGCAGCAGCAGATGGCTCGTGGGAGGTGGCTTGGGGCTCTGAGGGGGCAGGGAACTGGCCTTCTGGGCAGGAGCGTGGTCTTCCGTGTGTTGTCAGTGTGTAATTTGTGGAAAGGGCCTAAGCGCGTAAGCATGTAAGTGACGTGACATGTGCAGGGGTTTCCCTCGGCTTGGGTGCATAGTGAATCCGCACATGCCAAAACAGCATGTCCGCGTGTGTATGTGTGTAATGTGAGGAAAGGGCCTTTTCATGGAGACCGACGCCTGTGTTGCTACTTCTTGTTATTTCACGCGCCATCAATTCACAGCAGATCGAGGACGTACCTCTTCTTTTGGCAGGAGTCTTGCCTATGTGTGTTTTTCTTTCCCACGCTAGCCAGACGGTGAGTTGCGCACGCTATTTTTCACACTGCGGGTCCCCCTATGTATCTCTTACCCATTTTCAAGGTCATAGTAGCCTTTGTGTCCCACACGTACGCGTTTGTGTCACTGGGTGCCACCGCATACTGCAGGAGGTTAATTTCACACACGTGGGCTACTCGGGCTTGCGTGCACGGTTTTATTGCAGATTTGGGGTGCCTGAGCATTGTGTGACCTGTCATTTTCTCACCGGGGTCACATACAGCCTTGCAGGTGCACAGGGGTGCTGTTTACATCTATTACCCCACCCCCTTCACTCCAATTGCCCAGGACAATTGTCGTGTACACCTCCCATTGGCACTAGTGCATCCGTGCCATGGTTGGGAGGCCACGAAAGGTGAGGGGCACCTCAGTTGGGCGTTCTCCATGTGGTGGGCGTGGTCAGGGACATGTCCAGGCTGACCAAAGAGTAGGGGGAGTCCAGTGTGCCCAAGGTGGCTGCAGAGGGTGAAGAGGCAGGGGTGCGCCACTTCAGCAGAATGTTCTGCCATGTGTTGGTGCAGTCATGCCACCACCCCCTGTGGTTCATGGAGGTGCAGCTCTTGCATCTGACACTGCCATCCATGCGACCCAGCAGTCAGGTTCATCTACTGCCACGGGCCCAACGGTAGTGGTAGCTGCAGGTGCAGCTGTGGCGACCACCACCCATGCTCATGGTCGGCCAGCGCATGACTTCCAGGCAGAATTCCAGGTGATCAGGAAGCACAAGAAAAGTGCGTGCAGGGATGCTCTGTACGAGGTACATGTCCCTGGGGCAGTGTTGTCATCTGCTGCCCCGAGCAGCCGGGTGTTGGCAACTGCATGGGCAGATGCAGCCAATACCATCCCAGCTGTGAGTCTGCCAACCAGGACAGTCGATCTTCTCTCCGTGACACCTGCACCGAGGGGCCAGACAGTGTTGGAAACTCTGCCTGTGGTGGTTCTGGATGCATGGTCACACTCCACACCAGTTGCAGATGTGCCTGTAGCATCATGTCAACGGAGGGATGTAGTCCTGCAGCCACGAGCGGTGCCAATCCAGCGAGGACCACGGCTCCTTGGGCCCCACAGGTGTCATGTCCAGCATCGGGGTGGCCATGCACCACCGGGGTATACTAAGTGGGAGCAATCCATGTATGCTAGTTCACCGCAACAGGGGGCAGCTATTAATAAGGCATGGAACATGTGGCCCAATCCGTGCTCCCACCTGCTAGGGAGGTGGAGCTCCAGCAGCAGGCAGCACAGTCCACAAAGCTCCCTCAGGCTGGGCATGGCGACCTCAGACAGGGCACGCCAGGCTGAAATGGTGTCTCTGCATGTCATGATCACTGCTTCCAAGGAGCCAGGACCAGCCCAACGTCCTTGGAAGCAGGCCCCTAATCCTAAGCACCAGCCGGCCCCCACTGGGACCTTTTGGACCTTGTCCTGGCGCCGGTGGCACCAGGCTCATCAAAACCATTGGTCCCGGCACTGAAAGCGCCGGGCTCATAATAGGTGTGAAGATGCTTGCGTGGACTCACCTGCAGCAGACCATGCTGCTTACTTACCAGCCACTTAGAAGCCATCTGAGAACAGGAACTACTTTCTTACCTGGGTGGGGCAGCTCCACTCCCTGGATACAGCACTAGAACTCTTCTGGAAACTGGAACTCTTTTCTTACCTAGGCGGGGCCGTGGAAGAAGACGCCTCATCACTCCAAGGCTATTTAAACCACACCCGACAGATGAAGCGTGCTTCGTGTTATTCTGCATCTGCAGCAGAACGCTCACCAAGTCTGCTCCGGCCTTTCTTCTTCCGATCCTGGACCTGCAAGAATCCTACTTACCATTTCAGTATCCAGACATCATCAGCACCTGCAAAGAACAGAAACAACAGGTTAGCAAGGCCAACTCTACACGCAGTGCTTACTTACCTGATCCATCGGCTGCGGCCGTTTCTTCACGCCGCATCTCCACCTGCAAGAACAAAAGCATTGCCATACTTACCGGCACGCTGTGAATTCCGGATTTCTTCGTTCTGCATCGCCGCCTGTGAAGACAAAGTATCGTTAACAACTTACTGGCATTCTGCGGTCTCCGGCCCTGCAACCCAACATCTGAAAGGCAAAAGAAAAGATATTAAGCAGGTATTTACTTACGTCCATCACGCTCGTCGCAATAAAACGCCTGCAAATTCTCCGGCGTCTCTTTAACACGAACTAAGCTGCAAGGAAAGAGACAGTTGGAGCGCTTGCCATACTTACGAACTTCCAGGCGCTTCACTTCATCTTTCATCTCAAGAGCCCTGCAATACATAAGGGAAAGGCATTATACAAAGTCTGCATATAAACGTGCCATGCATGTAAAGGCTATAAAGACAAAAGGTGTCCAGAGACTCACCGCTCGTGCAGATAACGACGGTAACCATCCTCTGAATTCAAGAGGCCTGTGTTTCACCAGTGAAGGAACTGGCAACGGCACCCTGCACCAGACGCAGATGGAGAGCCCAGCATTCACCTATATAAGGTGAGCACGTTGACCTGCGGGCTCTACGAAAAAGCTAGGGAGAGAGAGAGAGAGAGAGAGAGAGAGAGAGAGAGAGAGAGAGAGAGAGAGAGAGAGAGAGAGAGAGAGAGAGAGAGAGAGAGAGAGAGAGAGAGAGAGAGAGAGATATATTCAACAACCCAGACCATTAACCCCCATATTCTTTCACCTGCAGAAACCTCACTCTTCGAGTCCGACACACAGTGCGAAGAGGTTCGACCCCAGAAGCCAATCGAGTCCTGCACATCACTTTTCGAGTCACAGACAGCTTCCTGCCAAGACCCGCGCCTCCGTGGGAATCAGGTGAGCGTTACACTGCATCAAGCACTTGCTGCTCACGCAGAGGCACACATGGAGACCCTGTGGGATGACCATGAATCCCTCAGATCTACTCTGGGTGTGCTCAACATGTCCCAGAGACAGCGGTCAGAGGAGAGGTTGGAGCAGCTTGAGAACACCATCTCGGCTGAGCTACGTGCATGCCGGGAGGTGCTCCAGATGTCATGTGAGGCCATGCAGGCAGAACTCTGTATTACACGTGCTACCTTGCGAGGAAGCACGCGTATCACGTGAGGTGCTGCATGCTGACCTACGTGCCATTGCCACACAGGACTGGGCTTACCAGACCCGTAGGTTTGCTGCAGTCGAGGGGCAAGCTGCGCATAGTCGTGGTCAGGCAACTGTGCCATGTCCACCTTCTGATTCCATCCAGAGGGTGACTCGGACGATGACTCATCTTCCACACAGGTCGGGCCGTGCAGGCTTTGAGCCCATGGAGATTTTTCTTATCTCAACATCATTGCATGTGGGTGTTGAGGTGCACCCTTTACCTCCTCCCTCCTGGGTGTAATCCCCCGTCACCCAGGTAGTATGTGGCATTTCTTTTAAAATATAATATTGTTTGTCTATTGTGCATTCATGTGACGGTGTGGTGCTTTCTGGCTTTTGAAAGCATCCACTGTCTGTTCCAGCTGGGCCCATACAAGCTTGTCTCGTGTATGTGTTTGTGGCTTTGGGTCCAGACACATATGCCACTCCTGCTTCCCCTTTCCATGGGCTTGCAAGGATGGTTCGGTGTGACAGCATTTTACACAAGGGCAATGGACTTTCGTCATATCTGTGGCCAGTCTGCTGCTGCCAGTCACTACTATATTGTACTGTACTACTTGTGTTTACACCCCTAGAGGGGATTATGGATGTTTTCTCCATGGAATGTCTGCAATCAATTTTGGTGAGTACATTTGTTTGGCGAGTACATTTTTTAACTGCATTTATTGAAGTTGATTGTGATGTTTCTTTCATTTCTTGTATGTATACGTGTTTGCTGCACTTCATGCTGTAGACGGTAGTCTGCACCCGTTAGCTGTCAAAGCCACACTGATGGTGGGATGGAGCCGGGTGGTGACAATGTCAAGTTGGTACGTGTTCGGTTCATCCCCTGGGAATTGTGCCAAAGGTGGAAGCATTAGGAATGTGACCAAAGAACCACAAGTCACAGTACAGTCCTCACCTGAGATGTCTGCCTAGACTACTTCTCTGCTCCGTTCTGTTTGGACGTCACGTTGTATCGGTCTTCACTCTTGGACTTCGCTGCTGCGTGTTGGCACAGTTTTCCAACTGGACTACAGCTCTTTTACTCATTTTTCACACTCTGGTGACATTAGTCCCTGTTTTTCTTCCTGCTACTGTCCTTGTTGCAGATCTGTCCGCCCGTCTCTGGGGCAGATATTTCCACATAATCGTACGCTGCCTCTACTTTTGTACCACAGCATCTCTCTCTCTCTCGCTCCTCTTATCTTTCATCTACTACATCCATACCTTTATGTTCACTTTGTCCTTTTACCAAAGCTATTCAACTGCTCTGGCTCTTAACTTACTGTCAGCTGCTTCGGCAATCTCGCATTCATTGTGCCTTTCCAGACTTGTGCTGTCTCTGCCTTTCTCCGGTCACGCTATTAAGGATTGATTGAGTTTCAGCTCAACCATCCAGTTGTGCCAGCCTCCTTGCTTATTTTCTACTCAAGTTTCAGCTCTACCCATCAGTTGTGGCATCCTCATTGATTATTGTGTACTCAAATTCATACACAACCTGTTGAACCATTGTACAACTGTGCAACCATGGAAGGTTTTCTATCATTCAGCTTGGACATGTACTTGGCCATATTCTACAACTTCAAGTCATCTACTGGAGACTCTTCCAGGGTTTTTTGGTGCCTAGAGGCTTTTTCCCTGGTTTGTGGGTTTGGCTCCTTGGAGTTCTCTGCAATTTGGTATTTTTACCGGTCAAGGTGGCATCTGAGCGGACTAGACCTTATTTACACGAAAGGAAGAACAAAGAAACCAAGGGGAAGGGGGATCCTGAAGCCAGGTAGACTAGACGAAGAAGCCGACGGCCCCCAGAGACAGTTCTCCTGAAGGTCAAGGTGATGAGGAAATGAGGGAGTTGCTTTTTTTGTCGGACAGTATGTTTGGGCTACAGTGATTGGTCACTGTCTGACATTGTCAATGTGGGGTACTATGTACATGCTGTGTTCTGCTGGTCAATGGCTGTTCCTTTGTTGGGTTTACTTTTTAGGTGTCAAGGGATTGGTGTGGTTTGACACACTGCGGTGTCCACATGGGCAATGTTCACATGTGATCTGTACAGGACACTGAGGGTCACTTCATTTCACATGAATGTATTGAGTGCAGAATGTATTGAGTGCATGTCCCTACTGACACAACCACACTTCCATGCCCACACATGCATACAGATTGCCTTCGCTGCCATGCTGTGTCCCTGCAGCGCATGATCACTTACCATTTTGGGATTGTGTACATGCGTCACTGGGTAATTTTAGTTGCTTGTCCTTTTTTATATGATGCTCAAGGTGTATCCCCTACAGAATGGCCGCTCACTATGCGGTGTGCTGAGCGGTGTGTTGCAGGGGACACACAAAGCACACAGTTTTGGGATTTGCCAATTTGGATTGGCCAATGTACATGCCAACAGGCATTCTCTCTTTTGTTGATGGTACCGCTGGTGGCATGCATTTGTGTATGACTTTGTATGTGTGGGAGGTTGTTGGTCTGTCATTTCATCTGATTACATGTCAGGTGTTATTGTCTCAGACCTGTTTCCATTCATCACGTGGCACTTCGTAACTAATTTGTCATGTGTTTTGCATTTGGTTTGCTCTTTTGCTGTTGCATGCCATGTCATGGTGTGGCCGACGAGGGTGATGGGAGTTGTGAGGGTTTGGATGACATACCAGTGATTTTCATGGCCTGTTTTGCAGGGGGGTGGTGTGATATGGACCTTGCATGTGTCCCTTTTGGTCACAACAGATTGGTTATGTTTAAGTAGCTAGGGATGCACACAATGTAGCACTTCCATGGAAACATTCTCAGGGTGGTAAGGTTGTGACAGTTGACTGTCTCTTTGTCATCATCGATTGTCACCTGGTATGTGCAAGGCCTGTGTGCACTTCGCAGGGGTGGGAGTTTAGGTGAAAAATGTGGCCACAAGCTGGGGCCGGGCTGCCTCGCCATGTGCCTTTTCCCCTCCCATGAGCAGCGCCTGTGCCTGTGTTGGGGATGTGATGGCACCACCATGTCCACCGGTACGCACCACTGTGTTGCAAAATTGTGCAGGACACATGCTGCCACAATGATCCTGCACACTACTGGGGGTGCATATAGTAGCTGACCGCCAGAGTGGTCAAGGGAGCGGAAGCGTGACTTGAGCACTCCGAATGTGCGCTCCACTATGCCCATGGTTGCAATATGGGCTGCGTTGTATCTTACCAGGGGTCGTGTGGCGGTGTTCCGTAATGGCATCTTCATGAGGGTGCTATCCCCTGGGGAGGTGATGATGGTTGTCATTAATTGGGTTTGTGTATTTGTCTGTGTGTGACATGTATGCATGTGCACAGACATTTGTACTCACCAATGAGCCATGTGTCGCCATGCTTCCCAGCTTCCAGGTCCCGGCTCAGGGTGGACATTCTGTATGCAAAACTGTCATGGGCAGACCCAGGATAGTTTGCATAGACGGAGGTGATGATTCCATGGGCATTGCATACAACCTGTATGTTCATGGAATGCTAGTGCTTGCGGTTGCGGTAGATGTTCTCAGTGGCCCTAGGTGGACATAGAGCCACATGGGTGCAATCTATGGCACTGAGCACTTTGGGGAAGTGTGCCACCCTGTAGTAGTCCTGACCACGGCCTGCCTTTCTGCAGGTGTTCTGGGCATGTATATGTGCCTGCGGACTGAGGGGCGTGCAGTCATGATTGCCAAAACCTGGTGTAGGCAGCGTGATTGCGTGGGCTGTGAGACACCCCCAACTATGGCAGCAGTCTGCTGAAATGACCCAGTGGCCAAAAAATGCAGGACATTGAGCACCTTTTCCAAGGGGCTCAGTGCTTGGGATCACAAGGTGGGTGATGTGAGTTCATTCTCCCACTCAGTGACCAGGTCTAGGATGATATGAGGTGGAAACCTATACCTGCCATAGACCTCATCATCAGGCATCCCAAAAAGGCTGGTCCTGGGCAAATAAAATGCAGGGCCTGGCTATTCTCCTCCTCCTGCGGTGTCCCACGATCACTGCTGCGAGAAATGGGACATTCATCGTAGCTGTATATACGTATTTGTTGTTTGCGTGCACTTTTATACTGCTCGGGACGCTTCTGCCTGCTTTTGTGTGCCGGACGTGTTTTGGTGTGCGCAGGTTTCCCTCAATCGATTCCATGAATACGTGTTGTTTGCGTGCGTGTGGACGTTCCATGTATTTCCCAGCAGTACTTCCCCAGTTACGCCCGCTTGTTCACGGGTTGTTCACCATTCCGCGTGTTCCAGCTCCTTTTTGGTGTTTGCGCTACAGATTGTGCGCTTTCACTGTGCGCGTCACGCACAGCATTCGGGATGTCGCAGTGACGTGTGTGCCCATGTGTGCCACGGGCAGTTTTGGCGCAGCTCCCTGGAAAAACACGCACACAGACTTCCATGATTCGCTTGCGTGCGATTCGCACACATGCGCTGGATTTTTCTCGCATGCACCACCGATTTCGGCGCACAATTATTCCATGAATCGGCCTGTAAATATGCTATTCTGTACACACCTAGTAACAAACAGCTTGATAAGCTGGTGCTACGAGATTAGGAATCTAAAAGCAGAAGAGGTTAGTGAAGCACCTTTGTTTATATGCAGCTTCACTGGCCTGCAGGCTCCCTTCCACACAGCCAATCGCGACTGTTGCTGGTGTATATACATCCAGACCCCAAACTTTGTGGTGATCGGCTGCGCCTCTGAAAGGTCCTGATGCAAAAGGCCTCATCAAAACATTCCAGCTACACCTCCCCCCCTCTCACCCTACCTTCTGGGGCTTAATTGGCACAGCCCCCAATGCTCTGGGTCGCAGTTGTAATCTCTCTGGTTCAATGGCATGTTTTCCATCCTAACATGGCAGCACCAGGATATGTACGTTGGTGATAATGGCAGCCTGAAACACAGGGCAACACTTCTTTTCACATATTGGAGACGGGAACGTGTATGAACTTGGAATGACAATCAATTGAAGGTCAGAAGGTCAGTGTACGGTCAGCAAAATGAGCGACCAGCTGCCATAGAAGTAGAAAGTGATCGCCAGGTAAGAAGAATCAAGGGATTGGCAACACTTTTGTGTGACCTGTCTTTAGTTTCCCTTACTAATGATATTTTTTTTTACTGATTAAATGGTTACTACATGAATACAAACACCTCATGCGAACACAATGAGTGCATGCCCGATCTTGTAGAAATGAATACACTGTACTATCTCACCTATTCTACGCAGGTCTTAATGTAAAGTATCTTGCAACGTTTTATTAAGTACAATGAAACCTGCGGAACGGAAAACATAAGCTCGGCCCATAGATATAACAGTTATAGACACAAGAGACAGCATTTTCGACAAAAGTGGAAGCAACAGAGGTTTATATCGTTCACATTACTTGTCAAAACGAGCATGTCGACTCTGTATCATGTTGTTCCCGCTTAGTTTTCATATCATATTTGTTCAGAATGCTCGCTGTTATTCTCACCTTCCCAGAAGAAACCTAATTGCGAAGGATCAAGCTGTGTTCGTTTTCCTGCAAGCATCATTAACAGCAATCACTGGCAGTAAATATTCCCAATTGGAGTCGCGTTTGCGGCTGTTAGATAATGCGTGACGGAGACCGGAGACAGCTTCCCTTACTCACTTTGGCTGATTCAGTAACACCGCAGGCTCACAGATTCGCACTTTACCGCTCTCAATTGAGCGCAAAATGTCGTGATCGCAATGTTTACAATACATAAGTGCATGCTGACAGAAATCTACATCAATTGCCCGATCGTGTAGAAATTCTACAAGTTCAGGCAGCAAACGCAGCTGAGTGTCAATGTTTAGCCTTGTAGTGTCATGCATTGGAGCTGCAACGTTGCCTTGGAAAACATAATACCCACTTATCCAGGATAGTTTTTGTTTTTTTTTCCAGCATATTTTTTATTAAAGACACAAGAGCAATGTATAACAGAAAAGACGATTGCTTCAGCATGTAATCACATTACAGAACATGAAATGTCAAGACAAACTTCTCTGATTGGCATCCTCAACTAAAAACTCGACTCCTTTTTGTTTTATGTTTGAAGTAAAATAATAATGAACACTGAAAGAATACTTCGACCAGACCCTTTGAACATGGCGGGCAAGCTGGGAGAAGATGGGAGGAGGTGGAGGAAGAGCCTCATCCGAGTACATCAGACTCCCAAGAAGAGAAGCATCAGCGTGGTAGCATTGAGAAATAAATATCCGCTCCTCATTCGGGCCTCTCATATTCCATCCAACAGTCTGGAACCATACATGGCATTGGACGGTCAGTCAGACAGCGCAGGTGATCAATAGGGCCCAACCTCGGCACAACATGCTTGTGAACTGGCCAATACGCACTGGCCTCCTATTACTTTGGTATACAGGAACACCTTTTCCATTTGCTGTATTTTAAGACTTGCAGGGTATTGACACATGTCTGCTAACTTCAGGGCCTTCACCGCTCCTCCAGCTTCAGGGCCTGTGCTCTCATCTAATGCATGTTGACGCTCTTCGCGCTGGTGAGTGGTACATCTATGATCAGGAGAAATCTTTGTTTGTAAGCAATTGGCTTCTTACTCACTGCAGAGGCAATGGTCTGTGTTTTGGGTCCTCAAGTCTGCAAGGATTCTGCCCGCTTCAATCCACGAATCTTTCCGGCTCTTGGTCGACGGCCTAAATGCCATCTTGGAGTCAGATTACAAAACTTTCCAACGGTGCAACCACACAGTTGCATGATTTTAGCACTAGGGCACAGTTTGCCCTACTTCTAAAACCACGTAAACAATATTGCACAGGAATGAGGGGCATTACTGGGCCAGGTAATGACCTAGGGCCATTTCTAGGCCTGATAATACCCTCCTGCCCATGTAATATTGCGATTAGTATCCTGGCACAATGTACCGGGGTACTAATAGTTTGTAAGTTGCAAAACTGTACTCCCTTCTCCCTTTCCATGGCAGCCTTGCTAAAATTGGAGCTGTGCTGGGAACACTAGTATTCCTCGCACAGCCAACGGACAAGAAGGTAAGTGGTGAAGGGGGAGGGGGGTCTTCTTGGGTTAGAAAGGGGGGTGGGGGATAGGACGCGAGAGCACAGGAAAGCGGGGCAGCACACCTACCTTGAAAACCCAGCATGGGAAGATGGTGCCACCCCCTCACCGGGTACTAATGGGAAATATTAGAAAACCATTGTACTATAACAAGTGCAGTTTGGCATGTTATAATTAAAATTGCCCTTGCACATCTTTGTACCAAGGCAGAGTTTCTTAATCTGGCCCAAGATGTGAAGCCAGTTGTCACTGGGTCACTTTAGAGCTGTTTTTCAAAACAGGGTCAACACAGGGTCTAGATGTAGGCTTTTAAGACCTTCCCAACCCTCCCTGGCTGTCACAATTCACAGATATGATATGATAGGTTATTTATAACATGCTTAATACCCAGAGGTTTCTAAGTGCGGACCCCGGGATCGAACCTGTTTTGGTGCATGTGGTCTTGCTTCCAAGGCAAGCACGTTACCCCCTGAGCTATCCTCCTGAGACATTATGAAGGAGAAGTTCTACAATGACAGCCTACGATGAAATAAGGGGACCTGAATAAAGACATACTGTAATGAATGATTATGATGAAGCACAAAGATGAGGAAGGGCTATGACGAATAACCATTGTGTAGGAAAAATACCATGATTAAGGAGATTGTCAATAAAAAGGAGTATGCTTTTCTGAAGGACTATGATGATCAGAAGCCACCATTGTGAATAAATATGATGACTATGAGAATGGACTATGATGAATTAATAGAATTAGTGACTATGCAAAGAAGAAAGGCTAGTATAGAGCAAACTAGTGAATGAGAAGTACTAGAGCCAAGGACTATGATCCAATAGAAAGTCTGTCGTAAAGCAGTAGGATGAAAGGCTATGTTGAAGTACTATGACAAAGGAGAAAGACCAGGACAAATGGAGAAGAGCTATGCAAATTGACTTTACCAAAGTATTATGATGAAGGACTATAAAGAAGGCAAATGCCTTTTTGGAAAGGACCATGATGAATGAGAATGACTGTGATGAAGGACTATTATGAGGGTCAATGTTGATTGAGAAGGATGAAGGAAAATGTCTAAGACAAAGGCCTATGATGAATGAGGAGTACTATGCAGAGGTACTAGGATTAAGCTGACATCCTATAATGAAGGACTGGATGAAGAAATAAGATAAAGGAAAAGGACTGTGATGAAGGACTGTGAGGAATCGAAGAGCCAGGTTAAAATAGACAGATGTGATTAGGGAGTATGGTGAATATATATGATTAAGATAAAGGGTTATGTTGAAAGGAAACTGACAAGACAAAGAAGAAGATCTATGTCAAAGCACTGTGATGAAGACTCACTGCATACCACCTTCTTAGGACTAAAGTACACCAACTCCCCCTTCCTTAATCAAAAGGGTTTTTTAAATCTCACAAAATCTCCAGTGCATGCTTGCTGTCCTGTCCTGCGCTCTCTATTACCATCCTAACCCCTTGTGTATCCTGCTTGGTTTTTACACAACCTCTCAACTATTGAATCCTCATCCAATGTGATTTCTCCATGCCCCTCATCCAGGGAGGATTGAAATCAGATTTCATCTTGCTCCTTCTCATCATGGAAAAAGGGGTGTACCCTGTGGCTGGATGAGGCGTGTCTCCGTATGCCGCAATCATCTCACACAACACTTTCTCCCAAGGTAATCCGGAAGCTAATGGCAACTGCAAATCCTCTTTAATAATCCTGTCTATCCCTTCTAATAGTTTATTTCTTTGCATGTGATACTGCACCCCAGAGCACGCCAATTTATGAGGAGACCGGCAAAGCATTGAAATACACCGATCTAATGGGAAACCAGGATATAATCTACCCAAGAGGGCACACGCCCCAGGAAATATACAACAACAAATCACAATCCAAACCAAAACTGAAATAGATCTTTTTGTCAACAGTTATATCGAAGCAGACACTACTGTACACCACAGCAGAAGGTACCCACTGCTTATTCCAAGTAAAGAGAGACATCCAGGAGGGCATGCACCGGTGGAAAACATTGCTAGCCCAACAAAAAGCAATAAACATAGACCACCAACATGCCACAATACAAGAAAGACAAAGAAACAAGAAACCAAAATAGAAACAAGAAGGAAAACACACCCCAGCAAAACGAAAACTATCCACAAAAATTCACAACACCCAAAAAAATAAATGTGGACACCACCTAATGGACTAAAGATATGAACCAAGGAAAGGGCAAACACAGAGTACATTGTACACTAACTCTCCACCTATGACCCCCAATTCAATGGAAAACAAACAACTGACAACCAACCCACAAGCAATGACTCAAGCAATCCTAAACCTCAACAGGAAGCCAAACCAAACACCTCAACACAAAGAACACTGCAACTCAAAAAAACATCTCTGATAAGACTCCAATAAGAATCAGGGCGAAACTTGAATCCATAGCAATACATACACCCCTACATAACCAAGGACTGGAAAAAGGTCCACATACAAACAACCAACCACAACGAGCCAGAGCAAGAAAGTGCTTCCGTCAACTTAATTAAACTCCTCAACAAAGAGACTGAGCCCCTAACCACAGTCTCAACAAACAAAAACCTTACCCAAGAGAGAACCCCAAGAAACAAAAAACCCAACGAACACCACCCTGGTGAAGACAAATGAAAAGATAGGCAACAATATAAAACTAAAACACATGCTCTGCACTGCAGCTTTCTTAATGCAAGATAAATGGCAATACAGAAAACAGAAATCTATGACCTCCTAAGAGAGGGCAGCACTGATCCACTCTTCTTCATCGAAACATGGCTATCAGACAATTACACAACTATTGCCCAAAAAGCCATTCTGGACAATTTCAAACTAAAACATGCCAACAGAGAGAACTTAAGAGGAGCCTGAATCACAATGGCGCACCAAGACCCCATCTGCACCAGAGCACTCCCCTCAATGAGCATAGAAGACTGCAAATCCCTCCTCATCAAAATCAAGCTCAACGACCAAGCCAATGTATTGTTTCTTCTGATTTACAGACCACAATCCTACAATCCAAACTCCATCGCAAACCTTTCCACCTATCATGATAACTTAATCGTCCTGGGGGACTTCACCATCTGGTTCAAAAGAGACAATAAAACCACAGCAAACTCACTCAACTTCAATCAAACAGTGAATGGATTAACCAACAGGGTTGGACACAAATTGAATGCAATAATCTGCAGAGATGGACTCTCTACCACCAGTACCAATTACATGCATTGATAACTACCTGATCACATTCACTGTCAAGCTCCTAACCCACATACTCCCCGGAAACACAATGCTGCACACTACCAACAAAAGAAACTGGAAGAGTCTAGATCCGAATCCTTAACAGCTCTGCTCGAATCAACTAAACCAAACATTTCTGAGCTAAACAGAATGACCCCAGACTCAGCAAGAAAAAAAAACTCGACGCCTAGATCACAGAGGCCCTAAACCAATTAGGTGCTGAACCACATATGCAAAATCCTACTTGCCCATGTAGAAACTAATGAAAGTCGGCTTCAGACACATGAGAGGAACGGAATCAGCACTTGTATTCATATGGGATGACCTAAACATAAATGCACACAACAGTACATGATCTGCCCTCCTACTACTGGACATATGAGCCATATTCAACACCATCAGACACACAACACTAACCGAGAAACTGGAAGAATGTGGCATAAAAGACTTTGCTTTACAGTGGCTAAAATCTTTTCTCACTGACCATAATGAAGAACCTACCTACTGCCATTTATTTCTAACACCAAAAACATCTCCTTTGGCATACGACAAGGCTCCAGCCTCTCTCTGCTCATCTTCAACAGAGGATAGCCTCAACCCAAGACACAAACAACACCCTCAACAAATGCCTCACTGACATATCCAGCTGGATGATAACCAACAACCTCAATCTAAACCCAACCAAAACTTAAATAATGATCTCACCACTGGAGGATAATGCAACAGACACACAACTGCACTGGCCACCTGGCATGGGAACCCAACTGGAAGAAACTGCTGTGATAAAGAATCTAGGAGTACCTATGGACAACAGACTCTCACTAGAAACTCAAGTCAGTGCTACAGCAAATACATGTTATTACCTCCTGCGACTGATTAGAGAGATCCTCTGCTTGCTCTCCTTCCCACACAGAATCCTTGCAATCATCTCCTTTGTTTTATCAAGAAACGACTACGTGAACAGCCTCTACCTTGGAATGCCAGAAGGGCTCACAAAAAAGCTCCAACACATCCAAAATAATTCAGCAAGTAAACTCCTGAGACTAAACAGAGCAATCACATCACACCAGCCGAGAAAAGCTTACACTGGCTCCCAGTAAACAAAATGAACTAACTTGAAAGCTCTTTGCATCACTCACAAATCACTACATGATCAAGGAGCCGAATATTTTCCAAGCCAAGATCAACCACTACCAAACAGAAAGAAACCTACAATGAAGCTATGGCCTTCAAATCAAAAGGAAACATTTCAGAAAAGAAAATTCTGAAGAACCGCATTCTCACATCTAATTGCCAATCTATAGAACTCAATCGCTAAGGAGAAGAATTACAGAAGACCACCTCATCTTCAAAAAACTATTGAAAACCTGCCTATTCAACTCACTGATCCACACAAAACAGGCACCACCAGCAATATCACCAGGGACCTGAGACAATCAAAAGACAATACGGATTTCGGAACCAATAATAAAACACAAAATATGCTGTACGAACCACTAAACACCCCTGCTCCGCTCTCCTCTCCAGCATAACCCACACATACCCCACATAAACTGATGGGCCAGTCCCACTTCACACAAACACTCAACCTACACATGTGCCATAAGGACCAACTACCACAAACAACCCAGTCACTGGACCGGACACAATAATCCCAGTGTACACAATCCAAACACACTTAGAAAGCCGACACAGACAGTCAGACACCAGTTTCTCCTGATTCTAAAAGCACAAACAGAAAAGCACAACCTCTATCCTATTCCTTCTTCCCTCACTAACCTACCCAGCCCATTTTCTTACATAGCTGCATGAGCAAATGGAGACAATGCAAATGATAACAGTGTGCGGAATAAGTCAACTTAACATAACATTACAATTAAATACCGGCTTTCTTCTGTCACACTCTCTATTGGGCCCATCACATTGATTCCCACTCCCTCCCAAACTTGTAGTGGCACACTCACATGTTTTAATCGAACCCAATCCATTTTCTTTGATTTGTCGCTCTCTGCACAAGCTTGATCATTTTTAACCACCATCTTCACCATATAATCCATTCCTGGCAACCAATACTTCTCTCTAAGTCTTCTTTTTTGTCAGACTTTGGCCCAAATGCCCCTGATGACTGTTGGATAAAATGTTCTCACTCACCGCTTGAGGAGGAAGAGGATTTTCCTTCCTAGACAAACCTCCCTCAGAGGGCACTTCCTCATCCTTGACCATATTATAAGCCATTTCACATTCTGGCTTCACCAGCCACGACCTTGGTGTGTAATCTTTCACTTGATTGAACACTTCCTCTTCCTCCATCACTCTCTTCCCCTTCTTTTCTGACACCACTACCCACCAATTCCTGGATGTTCGCTACTAATGTATCCATTTCCATTTCCTCTTGTTCTCCTTTCCCAACCCGTTTGTTGGAAATTATTCTTGACCTACACTTTCACTGTAGTGGTAATCAGTGAGCTGATTGTCCACTTGTGTGTTGACTGATTAATCTCTGTAATATTCTTTAAAATCGACAAGATTTGTATTTATGTGCCAATAGCATGTGTTGGCACTCCAGTCGAGATTGGTTTGACTTTACAGTTGAAACTTTGTTTTCTTTTGTTTCCTTCTTGAGGCTTCAGCTGTAACTATGTGATAATTGTAATATATGAGCGAGTCTCATGGTAGCTCTTTGTCTCTGTGCCTTTGTTGATATCTAAGAAGTGGTGTCTTCCCATTATAACATTTGTTGCAAAGTCTTTATCATTCAAAAAAAATGTAGCAAGGAAACAATAACTGTTACTTCAAACAAACAAAGGGTGTTGCCATGGACACAAAATAAACCCCGGCACTAGCTAACCTTTTTATGGGTTTCTTTGAGGACAATGTCATAAACCAGGACAAGGCACATCACAAAGAATTGTTAAAATGGATGCAATATATTGATGACGTTCTAATTATTTGGAAAGGAACCGACTTCGAATTCCATGAGTTCACAAACCAAATTAACAATAATCAGTTTGGTATTGAATTTACCAGGACATGTGATGATCATTCAATAACCTTTTTAGATTTAACAATTTACGTGGACAACAATAAACTTAACACACAGACTTTTAGCAAGCCAAAGGAGGTCAACTCCACACTCCATGCTAAGAGCTGTCATCATAGATCTACTATTCTTAACATACCATCTGGAGAATTAATCCGAGCAAGAAGAAATTGTCAGACGCAAGATACCTTTGACCAAGAATGCTTACTTTTGAAAACAAGATTTCTGGCAAGAGGCTACTCGGAAGACTGTGTCAGATGAGCAATCAACAAGAGCAGAAATCTCACACAAGAACAGACCTTGGTACCAAGCAAAACTAAGAAAATGACAGAACAACAATCAAAAGTTGAATTTGTTACTAAATATAGTAGCAATCATAAGATTATCAACAGACTTTTGTTAAAACATTGGCACCTTTTGAAGTTAAATGGAAACATAAAGAATTATGTTGATCCTAAACCAAAAATTATTTTCAAACGGGCAGAAAACTAAGATACAAACTAAGCCCTACACGTATACCAGACACGGAAAGCACGACAAATATTCATTGGTTACAACCACCTAACAATGGATTTAGAAAATGCAGTAACTGCACCATGTGCAGATATGCACATGACAAAACAAACATATTCAAAGACCAATATAACAATGAGATTAAGATCCATCAGGGAATTAATTGCAAAACAAAATACGTGGTTAATGGTATTATCTGTGTATGCAATTTGGGATACATAGGTAGTACCATTAGAGAATTAAGAACCCCTATTAGAGACCACCTGAGTAAGATTGGAAGCCAAGACTTGAGATTACCGTTGGCCGGTCGTTGGCAGAAGAAACATCCAATGGCAAATTAAGCTGATATCAGATTCATAGGACTTCAAAAAATATCAATGGGAAAAGAGGAGGAAACAAAGAGAAAGCGCTACATCAGGCAGAACAAGAATGATATATAAACTTAACACCACAGTCTTGGTCCTCAACTCAAACAATGAGATGGTGTCTTTTTTGTCACTAACTATGGACACATTTGGACACCGAATAACAAAATACTATATGTATACATTATTCTTTCTATCGGTGAATTCCATTTCCTTCTACCTAATAAGTGTAGCACATGACATGCAGAAAACAATCCATGCATTGTTACTCAAATTACCTAATACTTATATCATGTGATGCAGTATGCCTACACTTAAATGTTATCAGTATTACCACAACATTGTCAATATTACTACTCTCAAAACTGACCAATCAAGGCTCAGTATATAACTAATGCTGGACTGCATCCAAGCTAACTATATGATATCTAAATGATGCTAGAAACATGAACAACGTTGTTGTACAACATATACCTGAGTGCAATTAACTGACCCAGTGGATAGATAACGGCTCAATTGTACAAATAAGCCCTTTACTTATCTTAAAAACAGACAGCTGTGTAGGTCTTGTTACGCTAAATCACGCTCTTGCATATCAATCCATACAATATGTATGGATTGAAACTACCAAACCAGACATACTACATAGATATCTTTTTATTTTTTGAATCTACCTTCTACATTCAACATGGATTAGTAGTGTCCAAGCACACAAAGATCTCTAAATAAAGCGGATCATCTGTTAACCAAATGTATTTAATTCATCAACAATCAAAAAACACATTTGGTCATCAGATTTATATTTATTCTAACATTTCGATCCAATATGGACTACTATTGTACTTGCTCACGAAAAAATTCAAACATAGCGAGTCATCTATTAACCAAATGCATGTAATTATCAATAACCTAAGAACACATTTGGTTGTCAGAGTTAAGTATTTCCCTAATACATTTCTCAAAAGATTGGGGATTCCAAGGTATGCAATCATTGGGAACACGACAACCGAGTCCCAAAATATGGCGCAAGTTAGACCGAAGCACAACTAGAAACTAACAACATACATCGGATGGAACGTTACCATGACGACGTAACAACAACTTCAAATATACGACTCAGGCGCCATTTGGCGCCTCAATTAGCAGCCGACATATGCAGTCAAAAGATTTGGACAAGAACATATGGTAAGAGACTGTCAGAAAATTACAGTTTTTTATATAAACATTGAATTTAGAGGTGCTCACGCAGAATTAACAGAGCACACGCAAAGCCATCAAGATAGATACTAATGAATATGGCTCGAGTAGCGTTTTGAAAGAATTACACTTTGTAAGTGCCGCCAAACGGTGAATCTGAGACCATTGAGCATTTCTTTACCACTATGAAGTTGGTTTAAATAGCGCAACATTCATCAAAGTTAAGTTACCCTCCATAAGCAAGAGGGTTATCAGATGCATCATATAAAGCCAAAAAGGCAAAATAATGTTTTAAACAGAACGCATATCCAGCACAGTAAGACCAAAACAATATACCTTGTCAGTATGAAGGCCGACTATCTATTTATGTTTGACCTAACATACAGGGATCAAACCCACACATTTGGCAAGCATCAACATAACAGTCTATTGGAGACATACACATGAAGGTAAAACAACCTATCTAATTTGAACAAATATACGGATATGAAAAAGTTAATTGGACTGGGTCCAACTCACTCCCATTATTTTGTCTCCTCTCTCCGTTCTTTCTCTTTCTCCTGATTTTTGCTTTTGCATTTGTCTGAACCCATGAATCCTCCCCTTCACCAACCCGTGCCTTTCTGTGTTTTTAATGCTCCAATGTGAATATGTGAATCAACATTTAATTTTTGTTTTATGCTTTAAATATTCAATGCGTATCAATATATTTTAGACTTTATTGTTTGTTTTGCGCATATAGGAATTTATTGTTGAATGTCAGTTGTAATCATAGATTGACTTACATTGAGCAACAAGCACTGATTTGATAAAGGCTTTTTAAAAGCAAAAACATGTGTCATCACCAAGGGCAACCATGAATAAAAATACTTTGTGAACACTAATTTGGCGCTGTCTGTTATCTGAGTATTCCTTAAAATGAAAGTATTACAGCCCTGACCAACTTGGTTCGATTGTCTTTAGAGACTAAAGGAGCCACCTGCCTTAGCACTTTTAGTTGGTAATTTGTAGTTTTTACAATGGCCTCAACATGGGCCCCCACATCTAAACTTGCCTCCATGGAAGTGCCAAGCGTTGTTACTTTTGATACCATTTTTATCTGACTACCTTCAATCTTCAAGTACTCATATGTTTAGTCTAGACTGTCTCTGGCAGGTTGTGATCCAAAAATCATCAGATCTGTTTTTGTGGTGTTCAAACATAGCCAGTTATGAGACATCCAGCTCTGTATGCTCTGGTAGACCTGAGTTAGCTTTCCTTGATCTATTTCATGATTTCCACTCAGCTCTAACAGTAACTGGAAATCATCAGCGTAATTTGTAAAGAAGAAACCAAGTTCTTCCAATTTCCTACATAATGGGACAATGTAAATATTGAAAAGCAGGGGGCAAAAACAAGCCCCCTGAGGGACTCCACAAAAGATATTTTCCGATTCAGATGATGAGTCTCAACAATAGACCCTTGACTTTTGACCTTCCAGAAAAGATTTCAACCATTTAATCACACTCTTAGAGAGAGGTCCCCACAGTGCCTAAACTTTCCAGCAAAATTCCATGGTCAAGCATATCGAATGCTGCCGATAAATCCAATAAAACTAGCAGGCCCGATCTGCACTTCTCCAACTTGGACAATATTTGCATCTGGAGATCCAGTATTGCACTCTCTGTACCATGACAGCATTGGAAAACTGACTGTTACTTGTGTAAAATACCTGCGCTGTCAAGTGAGATTGGAGCTGTATAGTTGCAGCTTTATCAATATATTTGAACAAAAATAGTGTGTTAGTGATGGGGCGCAAATTGGCTGCCTCCTCAGGGTTTAAACCCTCTTTTTATAAAAGGGGGTGTCAAGGCCACATCTTTAAGAGCTTGCAGGATGTTGCCGGTTTTAAAAGGGTGTTGACAAACCTACATAAAAACTGGGCAAATATTTCGTTATACTCTAAAATCAACTTAGACGGAAGGAGGTCTCCCTGGCAACGTGTTGGATGCATTGCTTTTAGTATGTCAAATGTTTCAGCAATGGTCAGCCTAGAAAACCCAAAGCCCTCATTAGGTGGTCTCAACCTTTGATCTCCTACATTGTTTTCCAAATTATTGTGCATCTGATTTTCTAGCTGCCTGTTTCTATATGCATCAGTAATTTTCTGCCTGTCCAGCTCTTCGTTGATCTTTGTTTGGGCACACAAAAGTGTGCCTGCAAAAGATTTTGGACACGTCTACAATCATCGTTCATAGGAATGTTGGTTTGATTGAGGGCTTTATGCTTCGCCCAAGATTTAAAAAGTTTAAAAAGTTCGCTTGTTGGATTTCCTGCTGAATCAATACGATAATTAAAATAGTTACTTTTGGCTTCAACAATTTTTTCTTTGTATTCTTTCTCCCTAAGTTTCCATAATTCTTTGTTTTTGGAAGTTCTACCTTTCATCCCGGTGTGTTCAGCTTGACTTTCCCTAGCCTTTAAATGTGCTAAGACTGGCGAAAACCACTATTGATTGTTGGGAGTATCTCTAAGTGTTCCTGTTTTAATTGGGGCAAGAGTGTCAAGCATAGTCCTCAAATAATTATTATAGTGTGTGTTTGTGCAAGAGAGCAGCTTGTGAGAGTTCAAGGCAAGGTTTATATAAGTAACTGGCATTCAAAGATCTCTGTTGCCTCTGAGAGCGCTCTGACCAAAATTAATGTTACAATATATTTTATAGGGCAAATGACGCAACTAACATAGGATACTACGTTGGTCCCGGATTGGACAGTACATATGGTGCCCATGGTGTGGGTGGCATCTCTTCCTCCAGGTTGGCTGCTTGGTTGGAGGGAGGATGGATGTCAGGCATCTGTGTTCCGAATGGGTGAAGGTCAGGTCGCTGTGAAGCAGGGTGGTCACTAGCTAAGCTAACATAATATATTCTCAAAAAGGCATGCACTAAATAATAATCATTCAAAGTCTTTGAACAACTTATCATGTCTCCATAACCTTCACACGTGTATCTATACTATCAATAATATTGGATTATAAAGGCCCTAGGTTAAGGGTCTTGACCACCATAATACACCAGTTGAAGTGAGGGTCTGTGTACATAAGAATCTCTGGTATGTGACATTTTGTTAGACAACAATATACTGCAGCAGGGGTCTTATGTTATTTGGGAATCTGTTGGGTGGCCATCATGACGTGGTCAGTGGTCTGACACATGAAAGGAATACCTTGCAGGGGCACAGGGTCACAATGGCAGTAAGTTTCCACTGGCGCGGGGGCAAGGACACTTTGTGGAGATCAACGAGTAATGTGCTTAGCTCATGCTGGTTCACATGCAGGACAGTGATCTCAGAGGAAGAGTGATGTGTTACATTTATTATCTGTTGCAATTACCTCTGGCTGCGGTGTGAGAATGGAGCCGCAGAGTTTTCCAGTCAGAGTGGGAAAGATGGTGGGGCCATGTACCCTGCGCGTCTGGCCATTGCGAGAAAGGGAAGAGAAGCGTTTTGTACTATCGCAGTGAGGCCTAGTCACCAAGATGGAGTCGAAAGGGGGTACAAAAATGGATGCCCTTTGTCCTGCTCAGTGGTCCCATCTACGCGAATGTTAACCAAAGTCGACATTGCATAAGGGCAAGGGGCGAACCCACTACTGGAGGCACTTGGTCCGAGTTTTGTACTGAGAAGTAAAGGATGCGGGGGGCCTGCTGGCCCTTCGCTCCCACACATTCCCCCCTTTCGTTACATCTAAAGTAACAAATTATGACACTTGCTTTCTTTCATTCTCCCTTCGGTAGTACTCAGCTTCAGCAACTGCTTCTTCCCAGGCTGGGGTACCTTTTATCGGCATCCATGCTCTGCATACACATCTCAAGCTATTACCTCTTCTTGCATATTCGTCTGGAGTGCATGTTAGGTATATCCCACCATTAACATCCAGGTCTACCCACACCTCTTTATACCACTGCAATTCTCCTGGTTCCTTGATGGTGGGATGGTATAAATTATCAACCCTGTCCCCATATTGCCTATAGATGGCAGTCATCCTGTATTTCGGAGTGTTATGTTCCCCTGTTTGTATTTGTGCATCTATCATAGTTGCTACCGTTGCCTGTCGGCCCATTGTTACCATCATCATAGTTGAGGTAGGCATACTTTTTGCTCACACCAGAGTCCTAATTGGCACACGCAGAAGAACAGCAACACAAAGACGATGACAGGGACAAGTATTTTCATCATCACATTTACCCATTATGGTATCCAGCTGAACATGTTGTCAAACCATGTGCTTTCTTCGGCTCCGCCCTCTGTTCTCATCCTCTCTCCTAATGGGAACTGCTGTTATTACATGTGAGAGTGTCCCGTTATCTGCATCTTCAGATGGCATGAATGTGCAACACGCCCCCCCCCCCCCGATTTTTCAGCAAACACCACCGCCGATCACCGTGAGGAGATCTAGAACATGTTGGTTTTGCATTGTCATTAGGCGCAAGGCACGGAGCTCTATTTTTATAACGTTGAATCCTTCTTCAGTGTCATTGGCCAGTTGGATTAGCTCCCAGTGCACTATTTGTAACCAGTTGGCATTTGCTCGTGCTTGGAGCCCTGGCGCTAGGAGCGATGCAAAAAATGTCTCTGCGGATGAGAAGAGCTTGTACTTTTGCGGGAGCTCAGCAAGGAGTTTTGATGATTCAGACGAAATATAGTTGGATGATCGTTTACTTCATGATAACTTTGTTTTCAACTCAGGTTCTGACAACAGTTCATAAACTGGAGGTTCTGTCTTTACTTGTTGGGGCGCTGTCGATGGATCAGCCGATTGCCCTGCTGCCGATTTGCTAGCCGATTCTCCTGCTGCCGATCTGCCAGCCGATTCTCCTTTTGCTCCTTTTATATGGCTTTCAGGTATTACCATCAGGGCCATATGGAAGGTGGCTAAGGCGCAAGTACCTTTCCAGGATGTAGGTAGATGCAGTTAGGCTTGTTTGCCGCAAATCCAGTACATGTCCATGAGTGCCGCGGTGCCTTTCTTCATATCAGGTATCATCACTGTCTTGTTGCATTTTCTTGCCTCCCCCATGTTCACTTTCCCTTCCCCATGGAAGCATAGTTTGTGCTGTACTTCTTTCTGTATTTTTATAGGCTTTTATAGGCTTTTCTAGTGCTGTGATCCATGTTAGCTGAGTGACGTCTTGTGACCGAATAGGGGCACACACTTCCTTTATCCATTGGAAGTTGTCCTCAGATAGTCCCCGGAGTGCTTCTGCTTTGCACACGATGGTTTCATCGTGCCATTTGTTCTCTGCATACCTCGTTCCTTTTATGACAAGAAACGGCTCTCTGATGCAAATTACTCCTTGATACCGGCTCGTGCATGTTCTCTCATTTTCCAGTCTTTCTAGGCTGACTGTGTGTGCCTGGAAGGTGCTTTTTATCCTACACAGAACTAAGTGCATCAAACATTGAGCCTCTGACAAGGGCACTTCCTGTGGTACCAACATTTTGAGTGTCCCTGATGCATGCGGTATGAGTGAACAGACATAGCAGCTTTCATTTGTTGCTTGCTTTGCAGTAGCACTCATGTCTGAATACCATTTGTTAGATTGATCAGGGTGGCGGGGGTCTTCTATTTCATCTAATCCCAGGTCATGATAAATGACGTATCTTTTCCTTCCCGCCCCCCTTTTTTCTCTCCTTTTCCCTCCTTCCTTATAACTTCTCACTTTTTGATAATGTACTGGGACCATTCCAGCCCAGGCAGTATCATTGCTGTTGAATATGGCATGTGTGTACTCGTTAGTAGCAGCAGTGTAATATGAGGTAGGTTCTATGGTTGTCATGCATGCATACTTGTGTTGGCTAAATTACTCGGCCAATAACAGTCGCCATCATATTCATTTAATTCATAATCATTACTCATATTTATGCCAGGATGTGACAAGGAGACAATTGTTGGATCGGCAGGAGCGTGCTCTGAAGTTTGTGTTACATTTGTATCGTTAATACCAATGATATATGTTTCTCCCCATATTGTCTTTACTCCAATCCATATTAGGGTTGACCCTTCTCGTATCATCTTAGCCCCGCCCCCCCTTTATGCATGTCATTAACCAGAGATAAGAGAGTGTAATAACAGGCCATGAAGAACAACATCACAAAAATCAAAACAGCGGCGCATTTCAAAACACATTCAACATTACTAAACTTATTAGCCCTAATGGCATTCCTATTGCTATCTAACACTAGCGTGTTCTCTGTGAGTTCACTTCGCTGGGCCATTTTGTCACCTGGAGGGATGATACAAATTTGTTAAGTCACCTGAATATGTACATTGTATATATATTTACACATTGTTTCGTTTATAGTTGCTGTAGTTATACATTTTCCTGTTATTCGCTTCACTTATATTCTCTGTTTTACTGTGCATTGTTATAGCAGGGAGAAAGATATAGTGATGAAAGGAGAGTGAAAAGAGAAAAATAGAGAAGTAGGGCAAGGCAAATCAGAAGGAACATCATTGTTTTTGCTCCTCACAAGTTCCTTGTTTCATTTCATCAGGTTGTCATTGCTTGCCAACCACAGTTGTAGCACCACTTGCACATTCCTGTTCGTTCTGAGGGACTGTACTATCGCGTGCCATCCTCACATCTGGATTGTGCACCCAATATTTCAGCCACTGTACTTTCACTGCAGTGGCCGTACTGTAAATGTCTTCATATGGGCCATGAAACCTTGGTGAAATCCATCTCCTGACAAAACTCCTCACATATACCTGTGCTCCTGGCATCAGTGGCCCAGTTGGGCTATCTGTAGCTGGCATGGTAGTATCAGTTGCCACATTATCAGTAAAAGGCGGTGCTATTTGTCGCGCTATGCTGCATATTGTGTGAGTCAAGTATTCCTTAAATTCTTCCCCAGCACTGTGGCAGCCCTGTGTGCATCTGATGCTCTCCTAATCGGGGAGAGTGATGTGTGTATTCACCTCCCAGTCACAATTTCATGGGTATTCAAATGGTAGTCCTTGCATGGTTGCGTTCTGAGTTGGAACAGTGCTAGGGGTAAGCAATACACCCAGTTTTTCTTTAGTGTATTACACAATTTCAATAGTTTCCTCTTGAGCAGACCGTTGATCTTTTCCACCGCTCCTTTCGCCATCGGATGATAAATGGAATACAGTTTGTGCTTCACCCCTAAGAGTGATGTTACTTCTTTGAAGAGGTCATTCACAAAGTGCGTGCCATTGTCCTACCGTATCACAACACATATTCCCCATCGGGAAAACACTTCTTTCAACATAAATTTTGCTGCACACTTCGCATCTGGGTGGGGGCATGGACCCGCCTCCACCCACCTTGAGAAAGGACATACTACCACAATTAGATATCTTGCCCCGTTACATCTCTCTCCCATATCTGCATAATCTATGTGGAGCTCTCTGAAGGGCCCTGCCGGTCGTGGCAAAGTACCTCGCAATGTCCTCAATGTCATCCCTGAATTGTATGTTTGACATGTTGTACAGTGTATGATAAATTTGGACAAATGTTCCTGTAAGTTGGGGACAAACCAATGTTCTTGAATGTCTGCGGCGATGTGTTGTTTCGCGACATGGGCTGGAAAGTGCAGCTGTTGGAATGCTAGTTCTAGTAATTCTACCGGCATCACTACCTTCCCGGTTGTCTCCTGCCTCCAAATGAGGTCTGTGGCCGATGGTTTACATCTCCGCTTGCTCCATAATTCTTGTTCCTCTAATGGTGCTCTCCTCTGTAACTCTATTAGCTGTGTTATGGGCGTGATACTATAGTTTTCTTCTAGTGGTTCTACGGTGGCGATTTTAACAATGCACTCAGCGCTGGTGTTATATTGAAATACGAGGCCTCCTTCGCTGATGCGTCGGCTGCCGCGTTTCCCAATGAGATTGCATCTGTGTTGTTGGTATGGGCTTGGCATTTTACCACTGCCACTACCGATGGCTCTGCTAATGCCTCTATTAATTCATTCAATAGTGTGGCGTGCTGTACTGGTGAGCCATCTGCTTGTCTGAATCCTCTTTTACACCAACGTGATAGTCCTGAATGGATGGTGGTAGTTGCATATGCTGAGTCTGAGTATATAGTCACTGTACATCCTTTGGCTGTATGTAATGCTTCAATTAATGCAGTTAGTTCAGCCGCTTCTGCTGAGTAATGGGACGGGAGACGCTTTTGGACGATTGTATATATTTTCATAGCTATCTTCCTCCATTCGTACTACTGCCATCCCTACATGGTTCTCTCCTGTTTCTGGGTTTATTGACGCTGAACCGTCTATGAAGTATATTTCTCCTTCCTTCAGGGAGTTTTCACTCACCTTGGGAATATCATTACCCTCCCCCTCATAGGTTGCACAGTCATGTTCCTGCATATCCTCCATAGTACATTGCTCTCTAATGAATGTTGCTGGGTTTACTGTTTTACACCTGACCACATGCACGTTGGGGCTTGAAATTATTATCTCATATGCGGTTGCCCTCTGTGTTGTCAGTGTTTTGACCGCTCAAGAATAGCAAATAATGAATGCTCTGCATACAATGTTACTGAGCATCCCATTACAATTGTGGCAGTTTTTTCAATGGCGAAGGCCGCGGCTGCGAGGGACTGTTCACACGCGAAGTGGCCCTGCATCACTGCATCCAGTGCTCCACTGTTGTAAGCCAGTGGCTTGTGGCCTAATGATGTTTTCTGTGTCAACACTGCCATCATTAGTGTTCCATTGCAGTGTGAGAACAAGAAAAATTCCCTCTCATAATCTGGGTTCGCGAGTACTGGAGCCTCAGCGATAAGGTCTTTCAGTCTGAAGTACTGAGCCATCATGTCATGTGTCCATTTTATTGGGGCTCTACTTTTTTGCACTTCTTGTAATGCTTGCAATAATGGGCGTGTGTATGCTGCCTAATCAAGGATCCATGCTCTGCAATAGTTACATATGCCAAGAAATGTCTGCATGTCCTTCACTGTTTTTGGTATTATTATGTTAGGTATAGCAGCTGCCCTGTAAGAGATTATTTGTTTTCCATCTTTCGATATTAACTGTCCGAGGTATACAACTTCAGCAAGGCAATATTGTGGTTTCCCTTTATCAACCTTGTATCCTTTGATAGCGAACACGTTTAACAGTGTTATGGAGTCTTCTCTACACTTTTCTTCTGTTTTGCTACAGACGAGTAAATCGTCTACATATTGAATAATGGTGCTCTCTACTTCTATATTTCCAATGTCCTCTCGTAATACTCTGCTAAAAATACTTGGGCTTTCGCAATATCCCTGTGGGAGTCTGCGATGCTCATATCTGTTATTTCCCAGTGTGAATACTGTGAGGTACTGTAATCCTGGGTCAAGTGGTATGGAGAAGAAGGTATTCTTCAAGTCACCCACAGTAAAACATGTAGATTCTTTGGGTATACTGCACAGTATTGATGCCGGGTTAGGCACTAGCGGGAATTCTTTTTGAATGACATCATTAAATGGGCGGAGATCTTGGATCAGCCTCCACGCCCCTCCTTTTGCTTTTTTTATCGGAAAGATGGCTGTGTTACATGGGGAGTTTGATGGCACTATTATACCTTGGTTCAGGTGTGCATTTATTGTCTCCCTAATTCCTTCTTCTGCTTCTCTGGATTTAGGGTATTGTGTCACTCTTGGCAGTATGGCACCTGGTTTGAGTTTTATCTTTATTGGTGTTACTTCATGTAATAACCCTACATCATGTGGGCCTGTAGTCCAAATTTCTGGTGCTACTTTGGCTGTGTCTTCCTCAAATATTGTTGGTGGGGCATTAACACTGGCCATAAGTGGGTTGTGTACCTCTCTGTACTGGATCATAATATCACACGGTATGCTTATTTCCATTATTATCTCGCCATCATCTTCGTTGTCAGTGAATAGTTCTTTGTCAGTTAGATCTTTTAGAATTATGTTTGGATCTATGCATAACACAGTTCTCCACTCGCATCCATGCGTGTCCAAGCCTATGACCACAATACGTTTACTTGATACCTGAACTGCCTCGATGTCTATGGACATTATAGTGCCTGACACAACGTCTGTATTCGCAATTGGGCTGAATTTAAAGTCTGATGGTGTCCTCCATTCTTTTCTCGTTATCTCAGGTACTACTCGGGCTAACACTTTGATGCCATAGATAGACATGTCTATGTCAATGGGTATCCCTTGCACCACAACTTCATTCATCATCGTGCTGATCATTAACATTGCCCGCACTGGGTATACTCCTGGGGTGGAACACACTATTTCCCGCTCGGTAAACGAAATGGTCATGTTCAATTTACTTAGCAAATCTCTACCCAGCAAGTTGATTGGCGCGTCTTTGTGGTACAGTAAGGGTGCACACACTGTTTTTCCCCCTATAGTTATATGAAGATCTTTGGTGTAAGGAACTTTTAAAATAGCCCCAGAGAACCCCTGCGTTTCCAAATTCCTGCCTGAGAGCGGAAAGTGCCCTTCTATAAGACATGACCTACTGCTCCTGAGTCTACCATAAAGAAGATAAACTGCTTATTTCCTATCTCTGCCCACACTAGTGGTTCCTCTTCTGCACGTAGGTTTGTGGATAGGACTGGACACGCAAGTGCTCCCTGTGGGCTGTCCTAATCTGCGTACCTTTCTTTTCCGGGCACTGAGAAAACATTATCTCAAACTACTGTTGCAGCACGGAACGGTGCAGGTGCACCATGTGCAGCTGTCGTGAAACTGTTGCTGCTGGCGTTTCCTACAGTGTTGTGTCTTGTCATGGGCTGTGATGCGCTGTGTGGTTGTGAGGGTGGTTGTCTTTGCTGCATTTGGGGTTCGTTATAACACTGGTCTTGTGGTCTTCCCCCTCCCATTGGTAATCCATAGAGGCTACCTGGGTGTGGGCATCCCCATACCTGTTCATTGTCCACAGGTGGTTGCCCTTGGAAATACCCTGGGGCCGCATTCTGCAATCTCTTGAACAGTTTCCCCATCTCCCACAGTTCCAACATGACCCTTGCTGTCCTCCTCTCATCCCTTGGCCACCGAATCCTCCATTCCCCATGCCTCTGAACCCCCCTCTCTGGCCACGGTACCCACCTCGTCCTCTTGCTGACCTTTCTTGCCACTGTGGTTCTCTGTGTTGCTCCTCTCCGTTCCCCAGTCCTTGTTTTCCTGCTGCCCACAGCGCTGCCATTCTGCCATTCTGACTGGCCTGCTTCCCACACTTTCATCCCCCTCATTCTTTCTATCTGTTGCTACACTGGTGTTTATAGTGGTGACCTTCACTAATTTATTCTGTACCAGTTTTGCTTCGTCTGCCAGCCTTTTTTGTGCTATCTCCTTTTCTCTCTCTTTGATCCTCCTACAGTGGTACACAATTATGCTCTGAATTTCAGGCCAACCCTTGGCTTTTATCCCAGCTATCTTGTCCAAGGCCTTCTGTAATCCTTTGGGAGCCCTTTCTTGATTATAAAATAGAACAAGGCGGTGGATTGGTTCCAAGCAGTACCAGTTTCGCTTCTCCACATGTCTTGCACCTGCAGTATGAACTGCGTAGGATCCTCGTACTCCTCCATTGTACATTGCATTACCAAATGTAAATCTGGAATATCTGGAAATGTGTGCCGCAATGCGTCCCATACTTGTGCTCGAACATTGTTGAAGGGTGATCCATCTTGGCGGTCACAGCTCATTGTACTCCTGGGAATCCCGCCTTTACCCACACGGCATCTGCTTGATCACTGATGGCGGACACTAGCAAACTTTTTACATCACCTTTCGCTAACGGTACTCCTGTTGTGTTCTTCTCGAACGCATGTATCCATTTCCCTGTCCCTCCCGCAAGTGGGGGGAGGAGTTTCAACAAGTTGTTTTTATCCATCTGGGCCCACGGGATATAGTGTGTTCTTCCTGCTCCCTTGTATATCAACGGCATCTGCAACTTATGCTTCTTTCCTGTCTTACTTACCGTCCCTTTCTTTGCCTTACTCACCAGCATATTCCCTACTCACTGCCTTAATCTGCCCTGCAATCGTGGGGGTGATCGTGGATCTAAGTCATCGAAATGATGTGGCAGTGGGGATCCTACAGCTGCCACTCCTTCCTCGTATTCGTCTAGATCACTCCACACCTCCTCTATTTCTTCTTCTTGCTCACCATTCTCCTTTTGTTCTTCCCCTCGCTGACTTTCTGGGGTGGCTGGGCGTATGTTCCTCACTGGTTTATCATTCAGATGGAACAGGAATTCTCCCGATCACCATTCTTTCCCTCGCCCCTGTGATGTGGGTGTTCCCTGAGACAATACAGACTGCACTGGTCCTGGTGTGGCTGGTGCTGATTCCCCTGTTACACTTAGCGGGGGTGTGAGATCTGCTACGGACAATGGTTGTACTTCCCCCTCCCCCTGGTAGCATTTGGCCCCTGTCACACAGTGCTCTTAGATGTGTTATTTCCATTTGTGCATGAGCTAACTGGCCATCTAAATCTCTGGTTAATTGCGCTAAATTTACAGGGAGCGCACTTGTTGGGCCATAAAGGCCTCCTTTGTCATATGGCGGTGGCACACGGGCTACCGCTCCACTTGGGGGAGTGGGGGTGGGGCACGCGGGTACATACAAAGGCTCACTGTATCTTACTGCTGGTCTTGTCATTAAGGGGTATATTTTGGTTGTACCATTCTCAACTGTGGTCGTTTTGCATTCGCCCTTTGGTGTTCCGCTTACCTCTCCCGGTGTGTTGTTTTTCTATTGTTTTTTCTGTATTTACCTCTGCTGTAGGGGTAATTTCCTTGAACATTCGCCACAGGTCCAATACCTCTCTTCTGTTCTGCAACTGTTTTCCCTTATATTTTGCCAATAAATGTGTGGATACTAAATCTAACACACTTTTGTCAAATGACCCTCCCTCTGGCCAAATTGGTGTCACGCTGTCCCCTTTTATCTCCGTTATCCATTGATCGTGGTACTTCTGTATCCTGTCACTATATAGTGGGAGATGTTGGCAAATGTGAGCCAATGGTGTTATTCCCCCCATGACGATGTATCTCCCTTCACTTTGTGTGTGCACTTGCACTTGATCCTCTCTCTAATCACTCCCTTCAACCACCTTTCTTTTTATAGGTCAGCAATATATTACACGTTTCTCAATTACTGACAGTTATTATGCATCAATATTCAACGTTACCTTTATATCATTGCATTTTTACCTTCAACAGTTCACTTTCGCATATATAACCCCTTTCCAACAAATCATTTACAACATTTCGACATACGCGACAATAATGAACAAAAAAGACAAAGAACACATAACATGCACTACCTGCGCGCTTTTATCTCTCCCTTGTTCCTGTTACAGAACACTGTTTATCCTCCCCCGCTGGCTACTCTTCTCATTCACTCCCCAACTCTTACACCCTCTTACTCTTTCTCAAGAATTCTTGCTCATACGGATAAAGAATATTCTAAATAACTACTCCGAGTCAACTCAATATATGAGACCCCTACTATTTTCTCTTTATCTTCACTTATTTATCTGCACTGAACGAGACAATGCTATGCGGCGCCGCCTTCTACCCTGTTCGGGCTAGGATACCTCTTCTCTTCTCCTTACTTCTCACAAAACCTAATGGCCATATAAAGGATAGATCAGAAAAGCCTCAACATCACTCACACAGCCCCTACTCTTGGCTTTAACCCACTACCACTTGTTCCCCTGTTCCCTTATTTTCCCCCCTTACCTTTCCTTGGGAACTTTCACAACCGGCACTCACGTGTTCAGTCAGGTAATCCAAGGGTCACCGTTCACGGTCTGACCCCAGTCATGTCTGCACCCCAACCAAGCCGTGGCCCCCCTCGGCGAGCAGCTTTTTCAGTTGGGTATTCGTCAACTGGGAACCCTTGACCCTTTCTTGTAGTGCGCACAGGCTGGTCGGCCGTGGAGGCGATGGTTTTGCTGGGCAGTGTCCCGGATCTCACCGTACGGTTCGGGCCTCGAGGCACCTCTCCAAATCACCAAATGTTTGTGCCCTCCCCGTCTTTCTCATGCAAAAGAATAAAACTGACACACCCCATACGGGGAGTGAGGCAAAGAGAGCAGGTTGCGAGAGTTCAAGGCAAGGTTTATATAAGTAACTGGCATCCAAAGATCTCTGTTGCCTCTGAGAGCGCTCTGACCAAAATTAATGTTACAATACATTTTATAGGACAAATGACGCAACTAACATAGGATACTACGTTGGTTCCGGATTGGACAGTCCATATGGTGGCCATGGGGTGGGTGGCATCTCTTCCTCCGGGTTGGCTGCTTGGTTGGAGGGAGGATGGACGTCAGGCATCTGTGTTCCGAATGGGTGAAGGTCAGGTCGCTGTGAAGCAGGGTGGTCACTAGCTAAGCTAACATAATATATTCTCAAAAATGCATGCACTAAATAATAATCGTTCGAAGTCTTTGAACAACTTATCATGTCTCCATAACCTTCACACATGTATCTATACTATCAATAACATCGGATTATAAAAGCCCTAGGTTAAGGGTCTTGACCACCATAATACATCAGTTGAAGTGAGGGTCTGTGTTCATAAGAATCTCTGGTATGTGACATTTTGTTAGTGGTAGACAACGATATACTGCAGCAGGGGTCTAACGTTAGTTGGGAATCTGTTGGGTGGGCATCATGGCGTGGTCAGTGGTCTGGCACATGAAAGGAATACCTTGCAGGGGCACAGGGTCACAATGGCAGTAAGTTTCCACTCGCGAGGGTGCGGGGGCAAGGACACGTTTGTGGAGATGAACGAGCTATGTGCTTAGCTCATGCTGGTTCACATGCGGGACAGTGATCTCAGAGGAAGAGTGATGTGTTACATTTATTATCTGTTGCAAGTACCTGCAGCTGCGGCGTGAGAATGGAGCCGCAGAGTTTTCCAGTCAGAGTGGGAAAGATGGTGGGGGCCATGTGCCCTGCGCATCTGGCCGTTGCGAGAAAGGGAAGAGAAGTGTTTTGTACAATCGCAGTGAGGCCTAGTCACAAAAATGGAGTCGAAAGGGGGTACAAAAATGGATGCCCTGTGTCCTGCTCAGTGGTCCCATCTATGCGAATGTTAACCAAAGTCGACATCGCATAAGGGCAAGGGGCGTACCCACTACTGGAGGCACTTGGTCCGAGTTTTGTACTGAGAAGTAAAGGAAGCGGGGGGACTGCTGGCCCCTCACTCCCACACATGTGTTACCAGGGTTTCTGGGTCATCTAAATCATCTGTTTCCTTCATCACTTTATTTATGCAATCAGCCAAATCGGTTGTCACAATGGCTCAATAATTCCTATTTTGAACCTTACGCTAAGGTTTGTGTTGTACTTTCAATGGCATAGGGAGTTGTAAGTGACAGGAAACAGATGAGTGATCCGAACATATACATTTCCAATCTTGGCCTCTAAGACCATCCTTGTGGCCAAGTCATCTAGTTGAAAAAGTTGTATTTGAGAGTGTCACTGGTAGGTCAAGGAATACAGGTGTACTCTCTTACAGTTCAATGTAAGCATCTCCATTTGTTACATAGGCCATCCACTGATTGGAATTGTAATAGTTTATTATTATTGCTTCACTGCAGGGGGTTTTCTGGGCACAAAGTGAAGTCTTTGCCTAGTATCATGTTTGTGGAATTTGATAAGAACAACTCCCTCAAGACTCCTAAGTCTGTTTGCTGAGCTGATGCCTGAAATATTTATATATTGATGAGTGTTACAGACAGTCTACAGTACCTGATTGTGAGATATTGACACATCACCAATTTCTACCACCTGAAATATCTTTATCTGCAATATATTGACAACAACATGTTGCCAAATCCCAGCTAATGACACTTCTCATATGCTAGCTCCACTTTTGCATTTGATTTCGCCTTGCTTTACTACAGACTCATTACTGTCCCCTTGGTCTCAGCAATAACTTCAGTGGTTGCCAGGACCACTTTCCTATCCTAAGCACCCTCAGGGCAGACTTCAGTAAAGGTTCCCTGCAATACATTAGAACAACTGTGGTTGATTTATCGCATTCATACTTCTAATCTACTTATTGAAAGAGGAACCTATGGTTTGATTCAGACCCCATAACACACACCCCACCGCCAACACATTCTGTGTCATGCTTGTGCACTATTACATATTTACAGCACGGAAAGGGAGGTGCAACACACTTTTTAGAGCAGCCCATAGCCATGCACCCACTGCCCTCCCCACTTTATTTGATCACCGTCATTTCTACTGTGATAAATTAAAAAACTGATAAGCACATGTCCTGGAGAGGGCAAATTATCAACCGGTCCTTGAGTCATAAAACAGGTAGTCAATCAATCAAATTGGTAAATCAATTGAGTCAATCAAATTGGTAAAAGGAAAGAAAGAGAGTGAAGGCAAGCAAAAAGAAAAAGAATGGAAAACAACCGGAAGTCACTGGAATTAGCATTAGCACAGGAAATGCTCAGCTAAAAGCAAAGATCGCCCACTCAATGAAGAAAATCACAAACAAAGAAAGGAAAGTGGAGTAATTTCTGTTATACTTAAAGCAACGCAAATTGGACAGTGGTGAGAACTGTGGGTCAAGGCTTGCATTCAGAGAAAAGGAATGGAAGAGGTGGCAATCACTTTATGTCATTGTAAAATGAGAAAGTTGACAGACAGTAAAATTGACCTGATCTTCAAAACCTACCCCTCATAGCTTGATTTATGAACTTGTAAGCAAATCCCACCTAGAAGAATGTTTGAAACGGGATTATAATTCTAGGATGAGCAAAGAACAATAGTGAAAACTGCTTGCTACTTCACCCCCAAGAGTTTAACTGGACCATTGACTCTATGCACAAATGTGAAATCCCGTCAGAATATTTTACATGTATGAAAGCTGAACTGGGGCTCTGCTTTGTTCCATGCTTAAATATGTGAAAATGTATCAATCACCCACACTTGGGGGCATACAAGGCCAGTATCGGTCCACCAGCTCGAGCCTATGTAGGCCTTAATCAAGTGACTGTGTAAATATAACAACTCTCTGTGCCAAATCAAAACCTAGACTAAAAGTAAACAGTTTAATTTTGTCAGAACTACCAATGTATTGCAGTACAATACAAGACTGTCATCTGTCCCCCAAACTGTTTAAGACCAGAGAACTTTGTGAAGACTGTCTTAAGAATCAAAACAGATTGTAGGGATGTATCAAGTTATAAAGTTAACTGGGGCAAAGTCAACAACAATGTCTACCTTCCCAATATTTCTAACATGGGACATGTTGGGCCTAACACTACAGATACCCCAAACATCATTAAAGTGTTCGGGCATGAACCTTAAAAATGACATGAACAAAATGGTGAACTTTAACATACACCTGTTACTGACGAGCATCTTGGATGACATGGAGGGGTGGCTGTCTCTGGAAGTGGGTCAGCAGAGCAACCTCAACCTTAATAATATGATCACATTCCAGAAAATGCTTTATGTAATCGCTAATGTCTATCATAAGTGCTTTCTAGACATGGGGAGATTAATTATGACATTTCTCTGGCAAGCAAAGAAGGACTTGTTTTCCTTCAAAAGACTGCAGACATTGGCCCAAAAAGGTTGGTCAGCCTCCAAAGACTAGCATCCACTGCACGAAAGAGCAACACACCGAGGAGACAGTAATGAGAAAAGCCTTTACTGGGTAAACCTGGAGTTAGACGTAACAGGGGGAAATAAAACATTATCACTGACCTTCGCCAATTACAAAAAGATCAGGAGCCAGACATGGAATTTAAAAATGGCAAGAGAGATACTGAAAAGAAAGTGAGATGTGATCTACTGAAGTCAGAAAATGACCTGATTTGTGGCAAGTCAATAAGTGTTTGTCAATCAGATTTAGATTTAAAAAGATCTAGAACAATCAGAATGCGCACATGGAATCTGGAACTATATAGGTCTTCTTTCAAAAACATTTACATTCAAGGATTTAATATCGTAGAATCGAGGTTGGAATCATTCACTTTAGATTGTTATGAGAAAGTAAAGGGGCCCCATTATGAGTTTGGCAGTAGTTTGGTGGTAATTCAGCAAAGCTACTGTCAAACTCAATTATCATTACTGCCACTTGGTCTCGTGGGGTTACCACAGGATTAAAAGGGGTGGTATCTCCCCATTTGTGGGGCCGCATTACGAGTAGGGTGGTGCAGTACAAATTGTGGTAATGTGGTGGTAATTCCATTACTGCTGCATTATCACTGCATTATTGCACCAACATACTATGAATATGTAGTGGGGTGGAGGATAAACTCCAGCAAAAAGCTGGAGGTAAAGCCCTTCACCTTACAGGCAAAAATCGGCAGAATTGGCAGAATTACCACCAGTGGAATTACCGCTGAAATGCCCATGGAGTCCTATGGACTCCAAAAATGGGGACTTACATCTCCTTTCTACCCTGCTGTAGATTGGCAGCAAAAATACCAAGGAAAGACTCAGGAAATGTAAAGGCTGTAGGGTGCGTCCCTGAATTGAATTGATTGTTTATTTGTATAGCGCCTATATGCGATGTGTTTCAAAGCACTTCAAGGAGGGAGGGAACATGGGAGAATACAATTACATTCTTACAATTCCTTGAACAATTCAGAATGTGAGAAAATAGCTATCATAATTAGCCAGGCGACTTTTCTGATAGTGCAAGTGCAAGGAACAATTAAGGAGAAGAGGGGAAAGGAGAAATGAGAAAAACAAGCAGTAACATTACTATGCCTGACGACAATTGATGTAGTGCATAAGTATACAGGAGGACGGGGAAGGAGAGGAACAAAACAAGCGATTATAATGATAGGTCAGATGACGATTCTGAATAGTGCTGGGGGAGTGGGTGGGATCAAGCAAACACTTAAAGGGGGTAAAGGTGGACAAAGAGACACTCAATGCGGCATGGGGTGGGTGAGGGTATCAAGCAAACAGTCACTGGGGCAAGGGGGACAAACAGATACTCACTGGGGCAAAGGGGTGGGTAGGGGGATCAAGCAAACACTCACAGGGGCAGGGGGTACAGAGGACACTCACAGGTGTTAGGGGGACAAAGAGGCACACCTAGAAAATGTTTAAGTGTAAACTGCAAAACTAAAAAACCCAACAGCCTTTGTGCTGTCTCTTCTGGGCTAAACCTTTGAACACCATTCAGTCAACAAATATTGAATGTGTTACCTACAACAAAGACAGGAATACAGTTAAAAAATTATTAAATGTTATTCTTAAGCTTTCACAAGATAATAAAAACAGTATAAAAAACATATAAATATCATCTGTAATACATTAATTTTACAAAAAAGTGAAAAGTGAAATATCATAATAAAAAGTGCAATTTGCATTAAGACCTTATGCAAGAAAAAATCTGAATCCGGCTAGCTACCTAGAGCTAGTTTGTTGTGCTTCACTAGAAACTCATTGGACAACAGTAGAAAGCCTACACAAAAAGAGGATGTTCTAACTTATTGAGTGCATATAGTTGTTGGTGGATCCTTTACACAGAAGGTCCTAAACCAAATTAATACGTTGGTGTAACAAACTGTTGAATATTACAGTGTCCTTAAAGCCCGACATGTTTCGTTCTAATGCCCTTGGCAACAAACACTAGAACTTCATCAGGGGACCCAACACAGTGTACTTAAATCTGCACAATCTTCAAAAACCATGGACTGCTTCAGCAAGCAGACCTGTGTGACAGATTCACAAGTGTTCGGTTCAGTACTAGAAGAGGCAATACAAAGAAATAGCTATCATTAGTGCTGTTTACACTTGAACAACAGCCTCCATAGGAAAATAAATACCCCATCTGAGGCTCATCGTAACAGTATCCATTGGTGTAATGGTACGGTCAGGTTAGAGTGTCTCATTGGTAGACAGCAATCTCTAGGAGTAATACAAAAAGGAAAGGGTTTAAAATCAGAGACGGCCATTAGGCTCAACTCATGTGATCGTTTAAGCATAAATATCCTATACAAATACTCATGTTTGGATTCATCAAGTAATCTGCAAAAGTGACTATTTCCTTCGTCTATAAGCACACCTTTGTGATCGACCCATAGCAACCTCTTGTGAGGATGATTTGAAAACATGTCCAGTCAAAGTAACTGATACTAGTATAACAGATCATGAAACAAAATGATCGATCTCCAGCAACTAGCCAAAATGCATTATACTCGTATCTCATAATTATAAGTACAGTTCGAGTAACTAGTCATTTAATCACCAATTTCTTAATACAGCAATTCAGTCAATATGCATAGCAAACTTCAGTTATATTACCTAGTCACTCGGTCGCTGCCCTCCTACTACAACAATTCAATTTAAGTGCACAACAAAAAGGGGGTTAAAAGCACGTTCAACACGGCGCTCACCTGCTGGTATTTGTAAAGCCGCTGCACGTGTTAATAGCACAACTGTGTTCTCCGTGCGCATAAAGTTATATCCCATTGCAATACACTGTACCGTTCCCATATCAATATGGGACAAAACTGCCTACAATAACAGATACAGACTGTCAATGCACCACGGCTTATTATAATAATGTGTTGTACACTGCCAGAAACTCAAAATTGAATTACGGGTTACGCTCATTATGGCAACTGCACTCACATCGCTAAGTTTCACTCCTATGTTCTTTACTGGCGGCGTCAATCCTCGTACGAAACGAACATGACTAGCATGTTACTGGCCACCTAAACAAACAGCGTTTATATGCATGAGGCATCCTAATAGCCTATCAACCCAGTCCTTTTACTATTTCGCCACTCAAGCAAAATAGTCACGTATAACGTGGCCATCTTTAAACTGGCCTGCCTAGATCTCTAACAATACCTGTGTCACAAACCATTCGCTAGATAAGCATTGTATAGCAAATACAGAAAGATCATGCCCTGCAAGTTTTGTAAGGCCCTGCATTTCTTTGATCCTTTTTTGTGGATGAACTGTCTGAGAAACATCGTTCTTTTTCAAGAGGTCCTTTAAATTAGCTCCTCGTTTAAATGCACATAAAGGAAGCCACTCGTCAAAATGTCCCAATTTCTTTTAATGATTTTAGTAATCTGATTAGAGAGGGGGGTTAAACATACTCCACTTTCCGTTGGTTTCTCTTGGTATTCTAGGAGGGCTTCTCAATTATTATTCATACCTCTTGAGGGCCTTTTTGACAATGGGCCCCATTACGACCCTGGCGCTAATGGGTTAACGGCGCCGTAAAAGGCTGCGGTGCCGTTAACCCGTTAGCGCCTGATTACGAGGTCCCTTTGCGGTACCCGACCTTAACGGCTGTTCTACACCAGCCGTTAAAGTAGGGACCTGCAAAGGGACCTTGGTGCTAAGTACAGTACCGCAATTCGCGGTACCATACTTAGCGCCTTCCCCATTCCCATTGAGCCCTATGGGGCAAAAATGAGAATGGGGAAGGGCCATGGTGAAATGGGGAAATACCGCCCGCCAACCTTGGAATGGGGCGGTATTTCCCCATTTCACCATGGCGGACTTGTTACAACACCGGCACCAACCATGGTGCTATTAGCGCCATGGTTTAGCGCCGGGGTTGTAATGAGGGCCAAGTACATCAAACAGGGAAGCAGTTAGGAATCAGCATTGTTGCCACCACCCGTCTCGCTCCGACTTCCTCGAACTTCAGTTGAACAGCAATAGTTATAGGCAAAACTCATCATCATTGACGTCTAATTCTAAAAAACTCGACATGCAATACAATTGATTAGGAAAGGTAACTTAAATATAAGTGCTATATCAGTATATGATAATAGAGCATGTGGATTGGATAATTCTTATCGGGTGGGCGTCTATGCCCATCCCACTACATCACACGTGATTGACGTCACCACAACTACAACGTCTTATTGGTTCTACTATTTATAGGACTCCAGATAACTTGGTCCATTGTGATTGGGCAGGTTACACCCCTAGACATAAATCCCCATTTGAATTAGCGGCATGCAGAATGGACACCCATGTGTCTGGTGTCCTAAGTTTCACCCTGCCTCCCTTCCATCAATCAGTATTTTAGGGCTATGTGTCAATTAGTTGGCTGGGTATGGCCTCAAAACTGTAGCTTTTTATCAGGAAAGGTTATGGCATCCTCGGGTCCTGGATGACATCAAGCCCTGGTACTTCTTCGCGCCTGGCTGGTCACGTGTTAGTTCACCATGAATCTGCTTCAGTTTCCAGCTTTTAGTGCATTTAATTCTGTTTCACCACCTGCATGGGCCCCCCTTATCTTGACCTTCATGGGGCAGGCTGGTATGCTCTGAAGTTTGAGTCTTGTTAGCTGACGCTCTCCTCCCTTTCTCTGGTTGACCTCGATTTCCTAGGCATGAGACGGTCTTTGTTGAGTTTCAATTCCGCTCCTTCTCTTGCCTTTGGCTGTGTTACGAAACTTGGCCTGTCAGGCCTCTGGCAGCCTGGGTACATTTCTGCTTTTACAAAATGGAGTCGCACTTGTATAATGTGCCTTATTCAGGTAGATATACGGTTGGCGCTTGACGCTCTAATCTTCTACTAAGCATTGCAAGCAGTATCGATATCTTTAGCTTCTTGCGTTCCAAGCCTATTTACACACGTTTTAACTGGTTTGTTGCTTCCATCTTGTCTCGTAGCAACATTTCCTCACATTTTAACATTGTCTCTTCTTTGAGTTCATTACATTTATTTTCGTAGTTACTCGCACTGGCGTGCTATCTTTGATAGCCTATTTTGTTCATTTGCGAGTCTGTTCAGGTTCTTATGTCATTTCCACTGGCCTTCCATTAAGGCTCTTTGGGTCTCTTCATGGACCATCTGTAGGTACTCTTCATTTCGTCTCAGCGGCTGGTACGGCTGTCTGATAGGGTACCGTGCTGCCCAGGGTTGTCTGGTTATGGGCGCTTCAACAGGTATGGATATTCTGATGTATACTGGGCAGAGTCCCAGTGCAGCTCTTTTTTGGTTCATTTGCTCCTCATACGTCACATACCTTGGCGAGTACGCTCCTGGCACCTCGAAATGAGGGGATGGGGTGCAGGCCATGTCTGGGACCTCCTCTACACTCCCCCCTCTGGTCGGTTCATCGACCACTTCTGCAACCTCTTTTGCATTCATTTCTTTTAATTCTTCAGTGTCATGTTCATCGTCTTCGGGGTTTGTAGATGATGGTCTGAATGTGTGAGCCTTTGGAGTCCATATTTTTATCACTCTTTTCAAACTCCCTGCTGTTTTCACATCTTCGTCATAACCTCTGCGAATTCTCTACTGCTTCTTTGTAGGCTCCAAGGACCATCCAGGCTCGGCAGATTACTACTCCTTCTTCCCATCCATTTGGGGAAACCACTGTTCCCCAGATCTGCATTTGGCCTCTATGCTTCCAGATTTGTGCCTCTTCTGCAGTTTTTCCTTGAATGTTCAGTCTCGGGTTTGTCACCCATCGTGTTCCTGATCCTTTGACGTCAGGATTCTCGTATCGGATCAAGTGATTCCTTGTGTGAGCCCTGTTTCTTGTCTTAATGTCCTGGACGTAGACGTCTTCATCAGGGTAGTTCTTTTCGTTGGCCCATATCAACGAGGCGTCTCTCCCCATAAATTGACCTCTGGTGCTGCACATTGCTACATGTGACATACAGTGTGCTGTCTGGACATCAATTTCTACAGCCACAAAGATCTTTGATTTTCCCATACTGTATGGTAGGAGTGAACAGAGGAAGCATTCTCCTTCTGATTGACTTCGTCCTACTTTCTTCATGTGCTGGTACCATATGTTGTTTCCAAGGTGGGTTGTGCTGTCCAGGTAATCATTGAGTTCATTGTTGTCTTCATGTGGGTTTCTCTTAATCCTCAATGTCCTTTTGTAGTTAGCTATAACCACATCTCTAAATGTGTCTACATGACTCTTTCTTGTAGGAGGATTTTCGGGTATGCTTGTTAGTGGAGCGGGTTTCATTACCTGTATCGCTGTGGTAGGAGAAGGTTGTTTGTTTCCTTTCCTTTCCTTTTGTCATGTTTCATCGAGGTTCTCCGGCCGCCATTGGCTCACCAACTCCCCAACGTGTGGCTCTGTCGTAGATCTGGTACTTGTTAGCATTGTTCGAGCCGGAGTGCTCGTTATTACAGTCTCTGTAGTCTTATTCTTTAGCACCTCATGCAGTTTCTTTGCTCTGACTATGAATGGGAACAAATAAGAGCTTGTGTTTTCTCTGTGAGTTCCTTAGTGGCTATTTCAGTTTTTTCGAGGGATTTTGCTGTGCCCTCTCTTTTTGGGCTCTCACTTGACTTCTCTTGGTTACTTTATTTTCTGGAACTGATTGCTCGGCAGGCTGTCTCACCTTCTCTGCAGCCTTCGTTGGAGCCCCTGTAGCCATTGACACTTGCCCTTGTCTGTGTGCACCCTGTGTGTCGGTGCGTGCAGTGGTCAGTGCTGCGTTTTCATTCATTCCGTGCTGACCCTGTCTCCAGCTTTTTCCTTCATTTGTTACCTCAAATGTGTCTAAATCACTGCTAATTACATTTAATTTTAGTTCGTTACTTTTATCATCAGGTTTGCTTGGGACTGAAATCACTATATAGGATCTGGGTGCTTTCGTAGGCCCCAGACGTTCATCATCTGGTGGGTGCACTGAAATTGGGACACTTCGTGCACCAATAAAGAAAGCAGTTCTGATTGTTAATGACAGAAAAACAATAATAATAACTATACATATACACATAATCGTTCGGAACGACAATTTGCAACATTTTCTTCCAGGGAAGTGGGGGCGCCCTTCTGCTGGGGGTAAAACCAAGTTACTGTTCTGGGCCCCCATTTCGAATGAGTTCATAGTCAGTTATTTATTCCTTCTCTTGCTCTGATCTCGTAGTGTGAGAGTCCATTACTATTAAAGTGAAGAGTGCTTTCCAAATGTCCCCCCCTCTTGTGGGTGATGATGGTAGTCTCTGGGTATGCAGTACAGTTCCTGTGCTAGACTATGGAAAAGGGTTAGGCTAGCAACTTTGGTACATCACATTCATTATGCATATCTATAGTAGGTAATGTCCCAGTGTACTCCTCGAATTTGCTTTGGTCCTGAGGACATGCTGGAACCTGCTCAATGTGAAGGAATGAAAAAGACGGAACTGCTAAAATCACACAAAAATAAAATGTTGTAAAAATAAAAATAAAAATAAAAACAAAAACGAACATGAAAAAAATAATAATAAAAATAAGGAACAGTATAGGAAAAGTACACAGAAAAAATAGGACGGTGTAGTTCTTGTCTTTGCTCTCCTCGATCTCGATCTGTCCTGCGGCTTAAAAGAACTGTGTCTCTGTCCTCGGTTTGTTCCATGACAGTAGCTTCTGTTATTGATGATATAATGGCTCCATCACAGTTGGGTGTGAATCCCCCAAAATTTTCTAACTCAGTGTCCCATCCATCTACATTTCCTAAAACAGTTTCATTTGCACCTCTCCCAGATCAAACTAGTTTAATGGACACTGTTATAAAGCAACAATTGACTGAAGAATTGAAGAAAAGAGTCAATGAATATCTTTCTAACAATTTCACTTCAGCAGTTTCGCAAGTAATAGCCCACTCCTCAAGTGATAATTCAGAATCCCGTGGGGCAGGAAGCCAGCTGGAGAGGATTAGACCAACTTGCATAAATGACTCAAGATCAACTCAGAGATTAGAAAGTCTGCAGCGAATTATTTTATCAGATACCAAAGTTACTCCGAAATTGACCCCCCGTAGATCTGAATCACGCGTGAACTCTCGACACGTACATCCTCAACGTGCCAATTTTCACTCGTTGATATTAAAATGTCGAGAGGGCAACTACCCGATCTATGATCTGAACCGCCAATCTGTACTTAATATATTTGCTGAAATCGGTGATTTATCGAATATTTCAACATTCGATATTGATCAGATAGAATTTCTAACTGATGCCCCCTTGTCAGTGGTCAGACTCTGGATTCCATCAGGAATTGTTTGGAGTTTAATTTGGCGCAGTAAAATGCGATTATTCGACATGGGTTTTCTATTAGCGGAAGACCCGCATAATGCATTACTCAAAACGAAAATAACCAACATTGCACCCAACATTTATCAGGGCTCCAGACGTGATGTTGAAGAGACCCGGCGTCTTGAAAGATCACCACAATAACAATCCAAACCACCGTGCCTATTGCCAGATATAATTAAAATCTTGAGTTGGAATTCTCGTGGTCATAAACATCTTTCCACCGCATTGCGAGAAATGTCTGTTTCTTTTCAAATTGTGGCATTGCAGGAGACATGGTTAATGAGATTGCCTCTATGGGACAATTATGAGCTGTCACTTATTCCAGCAATTCCGACTGGTGGCAGTCCATCATCTGGTCTCCTCATCGCAGTAAACATTAAAGCTGGCTTCTCTATTGCATCATGGGCCTCTGTGGGGATAAACCTGCAGTTAGTTAAGATCTTTTATGGCCAAAGAGTTATCGCTTTACTCAATATATATCGCAATAATGCCAGCTTGTCTGATGAGAAGTTCTTTGATGGCATGTTAGATATGTTACATCTTATTTCGGCGGAAAGATCTATCAGTCATTCCATCATATTAGGCGACCTGAATCTGAATTGTTGGTTAGATAATTCCTTGAATTCAGCGGCATCAAAGTGGAAGGCACTTATGCTGGAGCGTACTTTTTGTATGGTGAATGGGGCAGTAAAGGGAGATATGCCACCACAGCATACATGGCATCGAGGATCTGTCACCAGCATGATTGACTATATATTTGTTGATTTGCCGTTGTTTCAAAAGATAGAGTCCTTAATTGTTCAGGAGCATATCTTGAGTGATCACTGTCCACTGATTTTAACCCTTGAATTCGAACATAAACAGCAAAAAATGAGTGCCTTCTACCGAACATCTCTAGAAGCGAACAGTGCTCGCACTCGTGTGAAGTGGAATCATGGTTCACTGTGTAAATTTGAGGAACTAGTCAAGCATAATCTAGACAAAAATCCATATACAGAAGTGTTAACTGCATTTGCTGAAAGAATTATTATTCCGAAAGGAAATACGGTTAGACATCTCCATACGTATGATGCTACCCTTGTGAAGAAAAGAGCTGAATTCAGGGGGCTAAAAAGGAAAATTCTTGCATCTGCCTCAGCAACACAATGGCAAGAGTTAAAATCTGCGAAATGCAAATTCAAGAATTGGATGCGTGACAGGAAAGCAATTGTTTTTCAGCATGACAGTGAATCCATGGCCCGAGCAATTCAAAATAAAAACTCATCTGGTATGTGGCAATTACTTAACAACCACTCTTGCCACCAACAAGCCGATTCACAATTAAATGGCGTAACAGAACAATTGTGGATTGATCATTTCCAAAAATTATATGCCGATGATCAATACGCTGGTAGTCCCTACCGAAAATATTCGACTTCACACTGGCAACTAGACATAGAACCAGAATCAGTACTTAATATTATTCAACACATCAGTGTCTCTCGGGCGGAAGGCCCTGATGGGTTATCTAATTACATGTTTAAATGTCATCCAGAAATTTGGACTAAAATTTTGTGTATAATATTTTCAAATATATTACTAACATGCACAATACCGTCCTCATGGAAAACATCGATTATTATTCCAATATTTAAAAAAGGTGACAGAACTATCCCAGCAAACTATCGCCCCATAGCTCTGCTTGATGCACCTGGGAAGATCTTTGCTAGGCTAGTTCTGCGTGAATTTAATAATTAGACAAAAATTAATAACTGTCGTGACCCCAACCAAACAGGTTTTATTGCTGGTATGGGGACTAATGTTAATCTACTTACCCTAAATGCTCTTAAATCACAGTGCCAAGAAAACAAGCAACAGGTTTTTTTTGGCTTCATTGATTTGAATGCAGCGTTTGATTCTGTTAGTCGACGCCTTCTTTTATGGATACTTCAGAGAGATAATTGCCCTTCAACCTTGTATGACATTATTTCTGCACTCCACCATGAAACTTCAGTACGTGTTAGAATCACTGTTGATGGATTACTCTCAAAAAAAATTCCAACCTATCGAGGTCTGAAACAGGGGTGTGCCTTGGCCTCTGCGGTATTTAATTATTTTATTTATGATGTTAAAGAACTTTTTTCCAAAATTATATCAGACTCCCCAAGGCTAGACAATGTGCAAATTCAAGCATTAATGTATGCCGATGACCTGGTGCTCATTTCACGAACCCAGATAGGCTTACAACGGCTACTGAATGGTTTTCAAGATTATGTACAGGCAAATGAACTTTCAGTAAACTCTTCTAAAACCCAAATAGTCTATTACTCGCCAAAAACATTAGGCCCACTTTCATATGTGTGGTCAATCACATCTTTTCCCATACAGGTAGTAACGGATTACTGCTACCTGGGTATGATTTTTGATGGCAATAGCAATGGACAGGGACAACTTACTCGGCTGGAGACTAAATTAACATCTGCAATCTCGCAGGCACGCCTTATTATGTATAAATATGGCAAATTTTCGATCCTACCTGCATGGCATTTTTGGACTAAAAAAATTGTCCCAATAATGCTATATGGGTTAGAGACAATGCCAACTAATTCATCATTTAAATTCAAGCAATGGGAAGCCAAATTTTGGCGATCTGTGCTTCGGCTACCTCAATGCACACCGTGTGCCTGGCTGAGATATGAGTTGGGGCTTATATCCTTACAGGCACATTATAATTGGCGACTCTGCGCATTCTTTAGGAAATGCTTACTTTCATCAAAGGAGGACATACTGCTAAAAAAACTATCGCAGTACATGTTCTCGGCTAATTACAACTTTGCCAAAATGTGGTTTGAAACAGCTTACCACATTTTGGCTACTGCAGATATTTCTATTGATCTGTTGCTAACTAATCCAGACAAAGCAAAATTTAAGATTCATCAGCTGGACTGGATTAACACTTGTCAACAATGTACCAATTTTCGTGATGGTGATTCCTTGCGTTTTCCGCCTAAAAGATCAGGTATTTTACCACCATATCTGATACGTTGTCCCACTCCCATGTACCGAGCAGATATCATACGATTACGCATGAATCTATGGAAGACCAATGATATAAACTCAAGAAGGGGTCTTATAAGTGCAACACAGAATGTATGCAGATTTTGCAGAATTCAAACCATCCCAGAAACATTATGTCATGTATTCACAGAATGCACAATGCTAATGGCAAAACGGAACATTTTTTTTACAAGACATTGTACCCATCTGGGGAGCCTATCGGAAAAACAATGTTGGGCAGTGATTTTGGCCTGTAACAATCTGGCTATTCAAATTGCAGCAGTTAATTTTCTGCATAGTTTAAACCTAGTAAACGAGGTTCCTCTAACAATAACTTCGGGATGCAGCTGAAGAAGCAAACTTGAATCACATATTTTTATTTTTTTTGTGTATTTGTTTCGCCAGTGAATACTTAAAACATGTTTGATGCCTGATGCTGATTTTGATGTTGATGTCTATGTTTATGAATCTTGTCTTACATGTATTTGTTTTCTTATTCTTTCTTTTGAAAGGTTGATTTATTTCAGCCGAAACAAATAAAAAAAAAAAAAAAAAAAAAAGAAAGTCTTACTGGAATCTCCTAAGGTATTCTCGCTGGAAATTGGATAGCTCCACCTGGAACATTATGCCGTGGAGGAGTGTGCCCATGTGTGGGGTGTTGGCCAGATCTCTAAAGAAGGTGATGACGTCAACATCTGCAGGCCTCCCCACCATTTCCGGATAGTCCGTGACTAGTCTAAGCAGGACATTGGCCCTCAATACAAGTCAGGCGTTAAGGGTTTAATGGCGCCGTCGGCGCCGTTAACCCTTAACGCCTGATTCACACTTTAACGCCTGCTTTTTGCAGGCGTTAAAGTCCAAGGCGCTAAGCGACCTTGGTGCTAATTACGGCACCGTAATTTACGGTGCCTTAATTAGCGCCTCTCCCATTCCCATTATGCCCTATGGGGCAAAAATGGGAATGGGGAAGGGCAAATGGTGAATGGGGAATTACCGCCCCACTCACCTTGGAATGGGGCAGTAATTCCACCATCCACCATGGCGGAATCCGGCATGGACCATGGTGCTATAGCACCATGGTCCACCGCCTGACTTGTAATGAGGGCCATTGTGCACCAGCTGGGTGTCCTCGGGTGCTAGGGACTTTTTTCCTGTGTTTCTTGTTTCTAGATCATAGGCCTTTCTTGTGACGTGAACAGTCTTTCCTGCTGCGTGGATTGCGACCACGTAATTTAACTTGGTTCAGGTATTCATTGTTTCTTGGATCTCTGATAAATGTTAGGGTATCCGTAGTTCTCCCTACGAGTCCTGGGCATTCCTCTATGATGCGAAAGAAAAGCGTGTATGTCAGATCATTAATGATCACTTGTGGTGGAAAGCATCTGTGTCCTTATCACTGTACTCGGGCAGTACAATGAAGGGTTCCGCGATGACAGTCAGTAATTGCCAGATTATTTTCTTGTGGGTTGGATCTTGGACAAAGTCTGTGATACTGGTAACTCTCCCTACAAACAATTGATATGTCTCTAGCACTAACTGAAAACAGGACAGCACATCTCTTGTAATATTCTTGTTGGGGGATGTCATAAGTTCTGCAAAACAAAGTCTGGGTGTTGGTTGATTCAGCTGACTGTGTGAAGTTCTTAACTTTTGACTACTAATGCTTGGATATGGCTTGATTCAAAAGTTCGTATCATCAATGTGTTGCGGTTTAGATGTGCTTTTCTCTTCTTCACCCTGGAACTAGAATGCACAGCGTGTTCATTATGTCCTTATCCCCCTGTGCTTGGAGAAACTGTCCAGTTGTATGCCACAACTTGCATCCGGGTTTCTTTTTCTTGATTTTCCTGCTCATGCGTCCTTCTTCCTCATCATGGATCTTGTCTGCATGTGCTGAGGTTCTTCCCCGTTGTCTGTGGTTTCTTTGTGGTTAGATGCAGCTTGGGGGCTTTCTCCTATATAAGGTTTAATGTCATTTATGAAGATCCATGCCCTTCTGCCCTGGAGCTTGACGGCAGAAGGGGTGCAGTCCTCTACGATGAAAGGGCCATTGAATCGTGGCTCATCCCATCTCTTCCTGGTAAAGTTATTCACAAGCACATTGTCACCAGGGAAGATGAGGGGTGCATGTAGACCTTGTGCGGGGTCAGTTTCAGCACTTCCTGATGTGTTTTGTGCTGCACCGTCCCTTTTTGCCATTGCTGCAGCTGGCCTGAAATGACAGAGGCGCTGGATGTCATACAGTTAAGGAACTCCTGCATCTCTGTTCCCAGAACCTCTCTAGTTAGCTGGGCATCACATCTAGCTCTCGGGGGGTGAGAGGGGTCCTCATCCTTCTGCCTGTAACTATCTTGTGCGGCGTAAAATGATGGTCAGAGCCAGGATGATTTCGAAGTGCATACAATGCCAGTGGTAGACAGTGCAGCCATCCCTTTCTTAATGTGAGCTTCAACTTGGCTATCCTCTCCTTTAACAGGCTGTCGAGCCGCTCATATATCCCATTTCCCTCCGGGTGATACACTGACGAGAACTTGTGCTTTATACCAAGTACCTCACACACCCTCCATCTAGGGAACACTTCCCTCACTAGAGATTTGGCAGCACAGGTAGCCTCTCGGTGTACAGGGACCTGACTCTATCTATCTAGAGAATGGACACACCACCACAATTAAATACCTGTACCCTTTACACATTTGAATCATGTCGACGTAGTCGATATGCAAGTGTTGGAAGGGACCATTTGGCCGAGGGATAACTCCTCTCATTACTTTTAATGTGTGCCCAGCTGTGAATTTCTGGCAGATTATGCAGTTCACCATGAAGAATGCAATGTGCTATGCTAAATTCAGTGTAAACCAGTTTTCTGCAAGCGTTGCCGCAATGTTTTCTTTAGACATGTGTATAGGGTAGTGTAGTTGTTCCAATGCCACCTTCAGCAGGGAGACAGGCATTACTAGTTTACCAGTGCTGTCTTGCCTCCACAACCCGTCAGAGGGGTTTAAGGAACACCCTCTAAGCTTCCATACATTTTTCTCCTCCTGAGGTGCCTCCCCTTGGAGTTCCATTAGCTGATCTGCCCCATGTTACTGTAGGCCTCAGGTGTGGCTCGCGCTACCATCATCCTCTCATGGGTACGTGCCACCTCCACGTCCATGATTGTTTCATTTTTGGACGCCATGCGCTTGGCTTCCGTGTCAGCTTCATGGTTTCCACGTGACACGAAATCTGTCCCTTTGGTGTGGGCGGCACATGTCACGACCGCTATGCCCACTAGGAGCTGCAGTGCTTTTATCAACCTGTCCAATAAGGATGCATGTTGCACTGGCGTGCCGTCGGCTCTGAGGTAGCCCCTCCTTTTCCAACGTGCTAAGCCTGCGTGCACGGTAGATGTCACATAGGCAGAGTCACTGTACACCGTTACTTCCTGGTCTACATGATTCTCGATGGCGAGTACCAGCGCCACTAGTTCTGCAGCTTGAACTGAATAGTGAGATGGTATTCGTGCACTGACGAGTACCTGAAACTCCCCATTCGCCAGGTGTTTCACTACGGCCACGCCTGTGTATCTTTGTCTGTCTTCTTGGTCGATTCTTGATGAACAGTCAATGAACACGATTTAACCACCACCAGGGTGGTTTCCTTTACACTGGGGATTTCATCATAGAATTCCTCATAATTCGCACAGTCGTGTATAGGTTCTCCTTCTGTGACTGGCTCAGCTATGAACGTGGCAGGGTTTACAGTTTTACATTGAACTATTTTGATCAATGGGTTAGAGATTATCACCTCATAGGCAGATGCTCTCTGTGATGTCAGTGTGCCCTTTGGCTTCTCTAGTATGGCGAATAACGAGTGCTCGACTTACAATGTCACGGAGCACCCCATCACAATAGATGACACGTTTTCAATGGCGAACGCGGCAGCAGCTAGATTTTGGTCGCATGGGAAGTGGCCCTTCATGACCGGGTCCAGGCTCCCGCTGTAATATGCTAGGGGCTTGTACCCCAGCGAGGTTCGCAGGTAGAAAACTGTGAGAACAGGTAGAATTCCTCTGCATAATTAGGAATCCCGAGAACTGGGGCCTTACAAATCGCCCCCTTGAGTTCTGCAAACCCCTTTTCCATTGCCTCAGTCCATTTGATGTTTACCCTTGTCGCCTGGGCCTGAAGCAAGGGCTTTGTATATGAGCTGTAGTCGAAGACCCATGCTCTGACATAGTTGCACAGGCCTAAGAAGCTTTGCATTTGTTTTATCGTGAGCGGTTTAGCCGTGTTCATGATAGCTTCAGCCCTTTCTGGGGTTACCTTTTTCCCTTCGTGAGAGATTAGCTGGCCTATGTACAGCACCTCTCGCTGACAGTATTGTAACTTTTCCTTATCAATTTTATATCCTTTCTCAGCCAGGATCGTCAATAGCTGGACAGAGTCGCGCCTGCATTGTTCCTCAGTGATGCTGCAGATCAGAATGTCATCCACATACTGCAAAACAACACTGTCTACTGCAATATTGTTTAGGTCCATCTGCAGGACTCCAACCTCGTGCTTTTCAGGTGCATTTCTCTGAAAGTAAATGACGTCAGATCTTGAGAGTCATTGTGCAAAGGGATTGAGAAGATGCATTTTTCAGGTCAATCACCGTGAAATATTTTGCCTCATTTGGTATGTTGCACAGAATTGTGGCTGAATTAGGGACTAGAGGGAATTCGGCTTCAACTATATTGTTTAATGCTCGTAAATCTTGGATCAAACGCCAAGATCCTACCTTTGATTTCTTTACAGTGTAAATCACTGTGTTGCAAGGTGATTCTGACGTCACTAGAATGCCCTGCTCCATCATGGCGGAAATTGTCTTCGCAATTCCTTCATCTGCCTCTCTGGACATAGGATATTGTCGTTCTCTTGGTAAAATTGCTCCTGGTTTCAGTTTAATTTTCACTTCACCTGCCCCCTTCAGAAGGCCTACGTCATAGGGCCCTGTAATCCATACCGCGGCAGGCACTTGGGCCATGTCGTCATCAAAGTATTCTGGACTTTTCAGCGCCAACATCATTCTCTGTGGCACCTCCCGTTTGATCATTTTGACCCAAAATGTAAGACTTACTTCCACCCTCGTCTCTTCCAGGTCAGGGTGTTCTTTGAACAGATCGTCATCGGTGACGTCAGTCACTCGATACACTTCTTCAATGGCGATAATTCCACACCATTGTCTGCCTTCATCATCATATCCTTCGACCAACACCACTTTCCCTCACACTGCAGCATATTGTATCATTAAGGGAAATACTTGTCCCTCCTCTTCGTGCATAGGTATTCTGGGTCTGAATAGAAACTCATCAGGTGTCCTCATAGTTCCATCTGCGAGGCCTGGCAATCCCGCCATGAGCACCCGCACCCCATAGGCGAAGACTTCTTCCTCTACCGGTGTAGCTCTCATGGCTATGCTCCCTGAGTAGGCTCTGATCATTTTGCGTGCGTTTGAATAATGCATTCCTGGAGTGGAGCACACTATACCGTTATCGGCAAACGAGATTGTCATATTCAACTTAGTCATTAATTCCCGACCCAGGATGTTTACTGGGTTCTGACGTGAGTATAATAAGGGTACATTCATTTCGCACTCTCCCACAGAGACTGGGAGTGCGTCCATAAAGGGAACTCTACTGTGAGCTCCCGTGAAACTCTGAGTATCTATGGCCTCGCCGGACAAGGAAAACTTGCCTTCTCGTATGCATGCGCGCGTCGCACCCGTGTCGACTAAGAAGGAATATTCTTTACCCCCTACGACGACATTCACCCTAGGTTCCCTATTAGGGTCTGGTGTCACTGATAGGATAGAACACATCAGAGTCCCCCGTGAGCTGTCCTATTTCATATATAAATTCGGACCACTGTATACTTGTTTACTCCCCCTCTGGCGCTAGTGCCCTGTGACATTTGCGGTGTTGCCTGATGGGATTGTCCCTGCAGTACGTTCCCCATGTGCGGGGGTTGAACCACTTGCTGTGCACCTTGCTGCAGGCCTGGCGCCTGCTGCTGCACTGTGTGATTTTGTGCAGTGCCCTGCTGCGGGACGGCAGGCTGATTCACCATGCCTGCCCCCATCCCTTGGCTATTTTGCCACATGCCTTGGCTTCTGCACACGCGCGCCACATGTCCTGTTATTCCACACAGCCAACACACTGGTGGTGGTCGGGCCATTTGTCCATCTGGCATAGCTGGACTGCCCATCTGCGCGTTCTGAAGGGCACTTTGAGTATTCTGAAAGCCTCCCTGGTTACCTCAAAACCCACCCTGATTACTCTGCTATCCTCTTCCTCCAAAACCCCTTCCCCTCGGGTAAAATCCTGCGCTACCTTGGTTATTCTGGGATGGGTTAGCTACTGATTGCATGTTTGGTTCAGCTGGGCTTGTCAGCATGGCTCGCTCGAGAGCGTACTTTGAGAGTTTCTTTTGCACCAGCTTTGCTTCCTCACCCTTACGAGTTGCCTCCTTCTTCCAGTTCTTTTCTTGCAACAATCTGCAGTAGTGTGCATTTGTCAACTGCATTTCGGCCCATGGTTTTGCTTCTACTCCTACCAATTTTTTGAGCTGCTTCTGCACCGGTTCAGGCAACCCTTGGCATAATATATGGTAGAATACAGGGATAGATTTCGTCCAAAACTCATGCGTTTCGAGCACCCACACGCGTCTTGGAAATTCTGGGTATAAATCAATGGATCCTCTGACTCTTTCATTTTCCGAGTCATTATAGCCCCCATATCAGACATGTCTGGATATAGCATTCTCAGCGCTTTCTACAATGTTGCTCTACAGTTATTAAATGGTGCTCCGTATTGGGAGGTGTTAGTTAGGGTTACCCTAGGGTACCCTGCCCGTTTCCATACATCGTCTGCTCTTTCCCCAAGTATGGCGATCAGGAGGCCCTTAATGTCCCTATAGCTAAGGTGACACCCCCTGTCATTTTCTCTAACTCATGTATCCACTTTCCGGCACCCGAAGTCAGCATTGGAAGCTTATTTTTTAGGTTCTCTCAGTCCATGTGTGGCCATGGAATATATTGTGGTCTTGCTCCCCCCTTTTCTAGCAACGGGAATTAGAATGCGCAGTCTTCCTTTTCCTTCCCCATAGATCCTCTGTCTAACGCTAGGGTGGCATTCTCGCCTTGCCGTCTTCCTGGCAATGCCCTTAATCTATCTGCATAGGTAGATGCAGACGCCCCCCTCTGACCGTGGGGTGTTCCTTCATTTCAGCCGGACTGCGCGGCAGACTTTGGTGTCCTACTTGGGGACTCACTAGCGTCTGACCATCATACCCCTCGGTCCCCTGGGAGCCGCTTTTCACACCGTCTCCCTTCCTCGTGTGCCATATCCTCCATTTCCCCACCGGAGTCAGACTCTGAATACTCCCGGTTTAAACAACTCCTTGCATCTTCTTTGTTCTGCCCAATCTCCAGCCTGTCTAGGGACAGTCCCCTGCGCCCACTACTTCGAGTGACATCCTCATATAGCTGAGTGCTCTCCAAGCGCTCATCTTCCCTTCCCCCATCGGATATCTGTTCTAGCCCCATCTCATCATATATTTTTTCATTTGTTTCCCCGATGCTTCTGGTGTCAAAGTCATCTCCAATATTTGTCTCACTTATACCTTGCACCGAGTCGCTCGCAGGAATGAATTCTTCTATGTCTTCCCATTCTACAACAGGATTGGGTTTTTTAACTTCCCGCTCCAGATATTCAAGATCCCGTGCCCTCTGTCTGCGATTCCATTCTGTTTCCTCTACTTCTTTGTGCTTCCTCGCTTCTTCTCTAGCTTTGTCTACTTCCCTCATCCTTTCTTTTCTACGTTCCTTTGCCCTTCTAATTTCCTCCTCTTCTCTTCTCTTCGCTCTCTTCTCACATACCCTTTGCTCTTCTTCCATCCTTTGCTTAGTCTGTCTGTACCAGTCGTAGGCTACCTCTTGTCTGCGATCGAGCTGTTTCTCTTGCTCTTCACGATATTGTTGTTCTCGCCTATTTTCTTTCTTGCCCTTTCATCCCTTACTTCCATCTCTTTCTCTCTCTCTCTCCTTTGCGTCTCATCAGACCTCTCCCTTTCTCTCATATCATCACTTCCTTTTCCATCCAACTTCATTAGTATCTGACCTCCCAACCATTCGTCTTTTGTGAATGCTGTCTCATCACCTCTACCTTCATTTCCCTTACGTTTATTTCCCTCTTTCTCCTTATCTGGATGTGCACAACTCTGTGCCCAATCTTTTCCTTTATCTTCACATCTCTCTTTGTCCCTTGAGACCGCGGAGGCAATATTGGTTTCCTGTTCCCTTCCCTCATTGTCGTTACTACTGTATGTAGGTGACTCATATGCAGGGTTGCTATACCCCATGGCTGCCTGAAGTTCTCTTAGCGGGTAAAGCCCCTCTGTCCTACTCCCTTCAATGATTGGCTCAGGCGGGGCTGGTGGCGCGGTAGGCGTCTCACCCCCCTCCATACATACATTTAGTATCAAGTCTGTGGGTGGTTCTTCCACCTTCGTTTCTTCAAACATCTTCCACAATTCTAGAACAGCAAGATGTTTTTCTAGCTTCTTGCCTGTATATGTGGCGTGTAGGAAGGTCGTCATATGCTGTAAAACTTAAAAAGGGACCCATTCTGTGGCCAAGGCATGAACATTTTGTGGGCGGTACCTTTAACCCACTCTGTGCTATACTTCTTGAGTTTTAGTGCATGCTTGGGTAGCTGCTTGCACAGATGCGCAAGTGGGGTGACCTTCTCCATTTTTGATTTCGTCACCAACAATATTTATACAGTTTTTTATCCTTCAATAGTATGAGCGAACACCAAATACGCAAGCTCCGATCCAATCTTTTCCTGCCAAAATTTTACAATATCAATTTGCTCAGAAAACTATCAATTCGTTGGTGATTCCCTCTTAGTTACAGAATTGCGTAAAGCCAGATTGCATTTCACACAATCAATAATACAATTATTTTACATTCGACGTACACCAAAACACATATGACAGACACTTGACAGACTAGACGGACACCAGCTGGTCATACATATACCTGCCTTCTAATCAATACCCCGTCATGGAGTTTAAATGAACTCCTTTGATGCGTCTTTAAATGTCACCGTAGTCTATTTGTCCCTTATTATATGGGCTATGAGTTCACGTTTCTTCTGACCGCTGTATTAAAGCACAGGAATAAGGCGAATCCATACGTTTTTATCTCAGGTGCCCCCCTCTTAATCCTTCAATTTTATCTCAGGTGTCCCCCTGGCACCCCTTGTGTTTCTCTCGGGTTTTCCCCCGGTAATCCTTCGTTTTTATCTCAGGTGTCCCCCTGGTACCCCTTGTTTTTCTCTCGGGTGTCCCCCTGGTAAGCGTGTCCCCCTGGTACTCCTTGTTTTTCTCTCGGGTGTCCCCCTGGTATCCCTTGTTTTTCTCTCGGGTGTCCCCCCGGTATTCACTCGTCATCTCTCATGCTTGAGTTGTTACCCCCTATATATATATATACACAGTCTTCTCTACTTCTGACTGTTTTAATTTTTTCTCCGCCACCCACCGTTACCTTTCCCTTACTTGCTCTAATTCCTACAAGACATTTGCCAAAGTAGCGAACCCAAGAGGAAGTTTGCCACCGACCCTTCCGCTTCCAGCCTTTTAAGGGTTTTCGTCCGATTGGCCACACGTGGGAATGAGAAGGGTTATACTTGGAAGGCAGGTTCCTTCAGACCCACTGCAGTTTTTGAAGTTTTACTCTATCATTGTCCATGGGAAGCTTCTCAGTCTACTCAGCCGGAATGGCGAAAGGTCTTGTCATATTGCTGAAGGCACGTAGTTACTTTGTGCCGTCAGTCTAAGGTGTCTTAGTATTATATAATCAATAATTAATGGGCAAAACCATCCTCACTCTACCAAGTGTACAGAACAGCGGGTTTCACTGACGGGCCCATAGATCAGTGCGCACCCTCTAATACTTATAAACAAGATAGCTGCACCATGTGAGGACTGGGGTGCAGGATTCACTTAATCCAACACGACTCAATAATGAGGACTCAGTAATTAGGCAAAGAGAAGTCTGTTTAATGACAAGTACATCAAACAGGGAAGCAGTTAGGAATCAGTATTGTTGTGACCACCCGTCTCGCTCCAACTTCCTAGAATTTCAGTTGAACAGCAATAGTTATAGGCAAAACTTGTCATCATTGACGTCTAATTCTAAAAAACTCGACATGCAATACAATTGGTTAGGAAAGGTAACTTAAATATAAGTGCTATATCAGTATATGATAATAGAGCACGTGGATTAGATAATTCTTATCGGGTGGGAATCTACGCCCATCCCACTACATCACACTTGTTTGACCTCACCACAAGTACGACGTCTTATTGGTTCTACTATCTATAGGACTGCAGATAACTTGGTCCATTGTGATTGGGCAGGTTACACCCCTAGACATAAATCCCCAATTTAATTAGCGGCATGCAGAATGGACAGCCATTTGCCTGGTGTCCCAAGTTTCACCCTGCCTCCCTTCCATCAATCAGTATCTTAGTGCTATGTGTCAATTAGTTGGCTGGGTATGGCCTCGAAACTGTAGCTTCTTATCAGGAAAGGTTATGGCATCCTCAGGTCCTGGATGACATCAGGCGGTGGTACTTCTTTGCACCTGGCTGCTCACGTGTTAGTTCACCATGAATCTGCTTCAGTTTCCAGCTTTTAGTGCGCCCCCCTTATCTTGACCTTCATGGGGCAGGCTGGTATGCTCTGAAGTTTGAGTCTTGTTAGCTGACGCTCTCCTCCCTTTCTCTGGTTGACCTTGATTTCCTAGGCATGAGCCGCTCTTTGTTGATTTTCGATTCCGCTCCTTCTCTTGCCTTTAGCTGGGTTACGAAACTTGGCCTGTCAGGCCTCTGGCAGCCTGGGTACATTTCTGCTTTTACAAAATGGAGTCGCACTTGTATAATGTGCCTTATTGAGGTAGATATGCGGTTGGCGCTTGCTGTTCTAATCTTCTACTAAGCATTGCAAGCAGTACCGATATCTTTAGCTTCTTGCATTCCAAGCCTATTTACACATGTTTTAACTGGTCGGTTGCATCCATCTTGTCTCGTAGCAACGTTTCCTCAAGTTTTAACATTGTCTCTTCTCTGTGTTCATTACATTTATTTTCGTAGTTACTCTCACTGGTGTGCTATCTTTGATAGCCGCTTTTGTTCATTCGCGAGTCTGTTCAGGCTCTTATGTCATTTCCACTGGCCTTCCATTAAGGCTCTTTGGGTCTCTTCATGGACCGTCTGTAGGTACTCTTCATTTCGTCTCAGCGGCTGGTACGGCTGTCTGATAGGGTACCATGCTGCCCAGGGTTGTCTGGTTATGGGCGCTTCAACAGGCATGGATCTTCTGATGTATATGGGGCAGAGTCCCAGTGCAGCTCTTTCTTGGTTCATTTGCTTCTCATACATCACATACCTTGGCGAGTATCGCTCCTGGTACCTCGAAATGAGGGGATGGGGTGCAGGCCATGTCTGGGACCTCCTCTATACTTCAAGTTGTTAGATTCTGACTTTGAATTGTCTGCTTCAGTGAGCTATTCCTCTTCATCTGCAAAAATTGCCCAAATGGAAGATTTTCCCTGTTATGGCTGGGGTGGCAGCTGTCGAAAATTAGAAGTGAATTCCGGACGGTGGGTTTATGGAATGGTTTGACCTGTAAAATGTTTTAGTCCTATCTACACAAATTGTTACATCTAGAAAATTCATCTCAGATCTACTATGAACTGAGGTAAACTTCAAAAATTGGTTCTGCTGATTAATCCAATCCATAAATTCCCAAAAAGATTTTTCATCACCGTCCCAAATAATCAGTATATCATCTATGTAGCATCTGCAAAGCCCTATGTTCTCAAAAAAGGGGTTGAAGGAGCTATATATTGTCTGCAGTTCAAACGCCTCCACTTGGAGGTTAGCTGCTGATGGTGCCACTGATGACCCCATCGCAGTTGCATGGGTTTGGTGATAAAGTTTCCCATTAAAGCTGAAGTAGTTCTCTGTCAAAGCTAATTTAGCACATCATAGAACAAAACTGTTTGGTGTGGTTCCTTCTGTTCTTTTAGATAGAAGCACTTCCTCCAACACAGCCAAAGTGGCTACCTGCGGAATACATGTATACAAAGACACAATATCCAAACTAATCAAAAGCTGTGTTGTATGGTCAAAAGCTGTTTCCTCAATGATATTAATTACTTCTGTAGTATCCTGGACAAAGGAAAACATCCCAGTGACAAATGGTTCAGGTAATGGTCAGCAAATGTCGACAATGGTTCGAGTAAAGAGCTGGTCCCAGACACAATAGGGCAACCTGGGGGATTACTCAAGGATTTATGGATTTTTGGAAGGATGTAGAATTTGGGTACTGTAGGGTTGGAATCAATCAAATAACCATGCTCTTGTTGGCAAATCCAACCTCTTGACAGTGCTTTGCTGACCTTATTCTGAATCAAGGTGGAAAAACGATCAGTCAGATCTATAAAGATTTCAGTATAGAATGTAGTGTCCTCCAACTGTCGATTGCATTAATTGATGTAAAACTGTCGATCCAACATAATTATAGCACCACTTTTATCAGCTTTACGTAATATCACACCTTGGTTGCTAGCTAGACTTTTAACTGTGGCACATGCTGAATTAATTAGATTTTGAAAGTGTTTCTAATTCAGGTGTTCCAATTGATGCAAATCATGCCAGGCCCTTTAAGCAAAGGCCATGGTGTCATGATGCCTACCTCCAAGGAGCCAGGTCCGACCCAGCAACCCCAGAGGCAGGCATCATTTCCCCCAGGGGAGTGCCAGTGGGCCCAAGCTGGGGCCCTTTGGACGCAGTCCTGGCGCCTTAGGCGCCAGGCTCATGTTGGACCTCTGTCCTGGCGCCTTAGGCGCCAGGTTCATAAAGCTAGACATGTGTTCAAGTGTTTTAATGTGCACTTACCTGATGCAGACCATGCTGCCACATCCAGGCCCTCTTGAGGCCTGAATAGGAACTACTTTACCTGTGGTACTACTTTCCACCCGGGTGTGGTCGGGGAAGGATACATACCTGATCGGAGGAAGGATACACACTTGGAACTTCTTCCAAAGCTATTTAAACCACACCCGATCAGCAACTCACGCTTCGCGTTGTTCTGCTCCTCGCAGCTGGACGCTCACCGTGTCAGCTCCTGCATCTGGACTTCAGCCACGCCTGTCAGCATCCTGGGTCACCTGCAAAGGGAGACAAGAGACCCACCAGCTAATCTACACCACGAAGACATCACCGACGATCCTGAAAGGGAAGACATCATTTTTAAAAGCATTTCGTTACGATTGCTGCAGCGCTGCATTTCACTCACCTTTCCTGGGTTCCTCCATCTTCAGCAGCGATCATCCGGATACACAGCCACTTCCCAGAGCCTAGAGAAAAAGACAAGAATAAGAGGTGAGAGAAGGAAGGGAATAGGAAAAGCTCAGTTTCCTTCTAAGACTTACCTGTTGGGTCATTCCCATTTCATTTCGGGTCTTGCTGCTTCCAAGCAGGACCCCGGCCCCTATGGGGAAAAAAGACAAAGACATTAGATGAGCGAATGCAAAAACATTACCTGAGCGCTCATCTAGGATTTACCAGATCTTTACTGGAACTGCACGTTTCACTTCGGGTCGGCGCCATATCTCCGGCATTCCGAACCCCGGCCCCTATGGGGAAAAGACATCAACATCAGCGCTTTGTTGCAAGAAGTCTCCAAAGGAATCTTCATTCATCACCTGAAAAAAGACAATGGACATTATTATTTACAGCTTGAACTTTTGAACTTGCAACAGAACTTTTACAGCGCCTTACCAGTATAATCAAGCTTACCTGAACTCCCATCCAACCTCAATCCAGTGAAGTAACTGGGTTCAACGCGCCCCTGCGTCAGAAGCAGGATGGAGAGCTCGTCCTTTCAGACCCTAAGGTGAGACTTCACGGGGAATCGTGGAAGGGTATCGTGGAGGGTTGGAAGAGAGTGGGAGGCTTGAGCATAACTCAGTCAGTAGGTAATACTCCCTTTTCACGCACAGGGGAATATTCCTGCGAGCCGGAGAAGCCAGAGTAGAGAGCCCTTCCTGTCCATCTTCAGAGTCCTGCGCTTCACCATTGAAGAAGCATCAGCACTCGAAGCCAGACCTGCGCCTGCGTTACACATGGCTTCCGGGGAGTGGCTCGTAGTAGGAGGACACAATGAAGACAGATTACGTAAACCGCTCTCGTTTTGTTGTTGGTCATATTCTTTGTGATAGTTTAAGCATAAATATCGTTTAAGCATAAATATCTTATACAAACACTCATGTTTGGATGTATCAAGTAATCTGCAAAAGTGACTATTTCCTTCGTCTATGAGCACACCTTTGTGATCGACCCATAGCAACCTCTTGTGAGGATGATTTGAAAACATGTCCAGTCAAAGAAACTGATACTAGTATAACAGATCATGAAACAAAATGATCAATCTCCAGCGACTAGCCAAAATGCATTATACTCGTTTCTCATCATTATAAGTACAATTCTAGTACCTAGTCATTTAATCACCAATTTCATAATACAGCAATTCAGTCATTATGCATAGCAAACTTCAGTTATAATACCTAGTCACTCGGTCGCTGCCCTCCTTCTACAACAATTCAATTTAAGTGCACAACAAAACATGGGTTAAAAGCACGCTCAACACGGGTGCTCACCTGATGGTATTTGTAAAGCCGCTGCACGTGTTAATATCACGGTTGTGTTCTCCATGCGCATGAAGTTATATCCCATTGCAATACATGGTACCGTTCATATATCAATATGGGACAAAACTGCCTACAATAACAGATAAAGACTGTCAATGCACCACAGCTTATTATAATAATGTGTTGTACACTGCCGGAAACTCAAAATCGAATTACGGGTTCCGCTCATTATGGCAACTGCACTCATATCGCTAAGTTTCACTCCTGTGTTCTTTTCTGGTGGCGTCAATCCTCGTACGAAACGAACATGACTAGCATGTTACTGGCAGCCTAAACAAACAGTGTTTATATTCATGAGGCATCCTAATAGCCTATCAACCGAGTCCTTTTACTATTTTGCCACTCAAGCAAAATAGTTACGTATAACGTGGCCATCTTTAAACTGGCCTGCCTAGATCTCTAACAATACCTGTGTCGCAAACCATTTGCTAGATAAGGGTTGTATAGCAAATACAGAAAGATCATGCCAAGAAAGTTGTGTAAGTCCCTACATTTCTTTGATCTTTTTTTGTGGATGGACTGTCTGAGAAACATTGTTCTTTTTCAAGAGGTCCTTTAAATTAGCTCCTCGTTTAAATGCACATAAAGGAGGTTTTGGGGGACACTCGCCACCCGTCAAAATGTCCCAATTTCTTTTAATGATTTTAGTAATCTGATTAGAGAGGGGGTTAAACATACTCACATATACAATCCCTCCACTTTCCATTGGCTTCTCTTGGTATTCGAGGAGGGCTTCTCAATTATTATTCATACCTCCTGAGGGCCTTTTTGACAATGACTTTTGGATATTTCTTACTTATCGATTTCTAACTCAAGGTGTTAGATTCTGACTTTGAATTGTCTCCTTCAGTGAGCCATTCCTCTTCATCTGCAAAAATTGCCCAAATGGAAGATTTTCCCTGTTATGGCCAGGGTGGCAGCTGTCAAAAATTAGAAATGAATTCCGGACGGTGGGTTTATGGAATGGTTTGACCTGTAAGATGTTTTAGTCATATCTACCCAAATTGTTACATCTAGAAAATTCATCTCAGATCTACTATGAAAAGAGGTAAACTTCAAAAATTGGTTCTGCTGATTAATCCAATCCATATATTCCCCAAAAAATGTTTCATCACCGTCCCAAATAATCAGTATATCATCTATATAGCGTCTGCAAAGCCCTATGTTCTCAAAAAAGGGGTTGGAGGAGCTATATATTGTTTGCAGTTCAAACGCCTACACTTGGAGGTTAGCTGCTGATGGTGCCACTGATGACCCCATCGCAGTTGCATGGGTTTGGTGATAAAGTTTCCCATTAAAGCTGAAGTAGTTCTCTGTCAAAGCTAATTTAGCACACCATAGAACAGAACTGTTTGGTGTGGTTCCTTCTGTTCTTTTAGATAGAAGCACTTCCTCCAACTGTCATGATGCCCGCTCCCGGGGAGCCGGTTCAAGCCCTGCGTCCCCGAAAGCGGACATCCAGTCCCCAAGGAAGGACCCAGCAACCCCATATAGGGGCCCTTTGGACAGTGTCCTGGCGCCTATGGCGCCAGGCTCATAAAAGACATCAGTCCTGGCGCCATAGGCGCCAGGCTCATTATGAGAGTGCTTGGGTGCACTTACCTGATGCAGACCATGCTGCAGGATCCCGGCCTCCTTGAGGCCTGAAAGGAACTACTTTACCTGTGGGACTAATTTACCATCCGGGCGTGGTCGGGGAAGGATACATACCTGATTGGAGGAAGGATACATACCTGGAACTTCTTCCAAGGCTATTTAAACCCCACCCGAACAGCCACACGTGCTTCGCGTTGTTCTGCATCTAGCAGCTGGACGCTCACCGTGTCTGCTCCTGCATCCTGACTTCTGCCACGCCTGCCAGCATCCTGGATCACCTGCAAAGGAAGAGAAGAAGGGAACAGAAGAAGGAAAAGTCCTTACCTGCTAAATCCGCATCCCAGAGACATCTCGCCGACAATCCTGAAAAGGAAGACTTTTATTTAAAAGCTCATCGCGTCGATCGCTGCAGCACCGCATTCCACTCACCTTTGCAGGGCACCTCCATGTTCAGCAGCGATCATCCGGATTCGCAGTCACGCCCCAGCGCCTAGGGAGAAAAAGACAAGAACAAAAGGTGAGAGAGAGAAGGGAATAAGGAAAGCTAAATCTCCATATTAAGACTTACCTGTTGATTCATTCCCTCTTCATTGACCCGGGTGTTGGTCAAGACCCATGCAACCCCAAGGGAGTTGATGTCTCTGAGCCTATGCAAATTGGAGGGGTTAAAGGACCCTTACCTCAAAAGGAACGTGAAAGGAGGCGGCAGTTAAAATTATGTCTTTATTGTGGGAATTCTGGACACTTTCTACGAGATTGCCCGGCAAAACCGCCCCGAAAGGCAGTAGGAGCCGCTGATAAAAACCATGAAGACTCTGTTTCAGGAAACGACTACGCCCGACAAGCGTAGGGGTCCGCTTGCCGAGCTTGAAAACTAACTCTCAGACCTCGCATTTCATTGTGCCAATGGTTCTCGTAGATCCAGAACAGCCTAAGCAGTTGCATGCAATAAAGGCATACATCGACAGTGGGGCTATTGGAAACTATGTGGATCGTGAATTGGTCTCTAGGATTAACCTCCCTCTCCGTTCTAAAACCAGCAAAGATGTCATCACCACAGTCGATGGAACTGAAATTGCCTCTGGACCGGTAACACATTCCACTACTGAGGTGACTCTTATTGGTCCCGACGGCCATCGGGAGGGTGTTGTGTTTGATGTAATCAAGGCTCCACAGTTTCAGGTTATTCTTGGAATCCCTTGGTTAGAGACACATAATCCTTGAATTGATTGGCGAGCTAAGAGAATAACCTTCCCGGATTGTACACAAACCTGCTACCCAGAAAACCTGAAGATTAATCTAGCATCTGTAACCTCTGGCTCCATGCAACTACCTCCGGAATACCAAGACTTTCAGGACGTCTTCCAAAAGGAACAGGCCAACACGTTACCTCCTCACAGATTGTACGATTGCCAAATCGATCTGGTGCCCGGTGCACAACCCCCTTGTAGCAGGATTTATGCCCTTACCGAACCTGAGAACCTGCATTTGAGACAATATTTGGATCAATAACTAGCTAATGGTTTTATTCGCCCGTCAAAGTCCCCGGCATCCTCGGCTTTGTTCTTCGTGCCCAAAAAAGAAGGCGACCTTAGAACTTGTATCGATTACCGCGCATTGAACCAGATAACTGTTAAAAACCGTTATCCTCTGCCTCTGATCCCTGAACTCCTTGACCAGGTGAAGGACGCTAGCATATACACCAAGTTAGATCTCCGGGGGGCTTATCATCTGGTACGAGTTAAAGAAGGCGACGAATGGAAAACTGCCTTCCGTACTAAATACGGATTATTCGAGTACCAGGTGATGCCTTTCGGATTGTGTAACGCGCCGGCTGCCTTCCAATACTTCATGAATGATGTCCTTCGGGAACTCATCGATGTTTGTGTAGTCGTATATATCGATGACATTCTGGTGTACTCCTATTCGGAATCTGATCACAGAAAACACGTCAGGGCAGTACTTGAAAAACTGCGCCAACACAAACTATTTGCTAAAATGGAGAAATGTGTTTTCCATACCACAGAAGTCGAGTTTCTAGGTTTCATCCTGACACCCAAAGGAGTCCGAATGGACTCAAGAAAAGTGGATGCCATCCTCAAATGGCTATTGTAAAAGGGGTTCAAAGCATGCTCGGCTTTGCCAATTTCTATCGCAGGTTTATCCCGGAATTTTCACGCGTGGTACAACCCATTACTGCACTCTTGAGGGAAAATAAACATTTTGAATGGTCTGAAGAAGCCGAGCAGGCCTTTCAGGATTTAAAAGCTAAGTTTACCTCTGCACCTATATTCAAACACCCGCGTCCAGATCTCCCTTATGTCGTCGAGACTGACGCATCCAGCCTAGCCATGGGAGCTGTCCTGTCCCAAAGAGATCCTGAAACCAACCAACTGCATCCCGTAGCATTTTGGTCCAGAAAATTCTCGGCACCCGAGGTTAATTATGCAATCACTGACAAAGAACTGTTAGCCATTAAGTCCGCTTTTAAAGCCTGGCGGCAATATCTGCTTGGCGCTCGACATACCATCACAGTGATCACTGATCACCGGAATTTACAGTATTTGGAAACCGCCAAGGCTCAGTCATCACGGCAGCTCCGATGGGCTTTGTTTTTCGCTAAATTTGATTTCGTGATTACCTATCGACCTGGCTGCAAGAATGGCAAAGCAGACGCCTTATCCCGAATTGGAATGGGAGAATCTGATACAAACTCAGAACCAGTACCAATAATTCCCGAACAGAGGATTCTAGGCATGACTTCGTTACAGACGCTTGAAGACATTCAAGCCAGAGTGAAACAACTCCTGGACCCTACAACCTTACAGGATTGGATACAAAAGGGATCAGACTTTACCATAGATAATGGTTTACCTTATTTCCAAGGACGCTTATTCCTGCCACATAAGGAATTACACGAACTAGTTATTTCCGGTTATCATGATATATTAATAGAGGGACACCCTGGTATTGCCAAGACAGAGGAAAAGGTGAAACGACAATTTTGGTGGCCCTCTTGGCGAAAAGATGTTAAATCTTTTGTGATGTCCTGTGGTGTTTGCGCCCAAAATAAAAGTCAAAAGAAAAGACCAGCCGGTCTCCTTGAACCTTTAGACATACCGCCAGCACCCTGGCACACCCTATCAATGGATTTTATTACGGACCTGCCTCCTTGTTCGGGGTACAATACTATTCTGGTAATTGTGGATTTGTTTTCCAAAATGGCCCACTTTATTCCTTTGAAAGGCTTACCTTCAGCTTCTGTCCTAGCCAAAGAATTCCTCGAAAATATTGTGCGGCTACATGGATTCCCATCTATACTAATCTCTGACCGGGGAAGCCAATTCATTTCCCACTTCTGGCGCAAATGTTGTCAAATGGCGCAGATCGACTTGAGATTATCGACCAGTCACCACCCTCAGACCGATGGTCAGACCGAGAGGACAAATCAGACCCTTGAGCAGTACTTACGGTGTATGTTACAGCAATCTGAAAGCAACTGGAAAGACATTCTTTGGATAGCCGAATACGCATATAATAATTCGGTACACTCTGGAACTGGCCACAGTCCTTTTTATACTTTTTTTGGGCATCACCCTCGAACCTCAAACCTTGACTCACCTCAGAACCTCGGAATGCCTGCAGTAGAACATCTGCATTCTACAATTACCCAAGCCTTCAAAGAGGCAACTACGCATTTACAACAAGCCAAGAGAAAATACAAGGAGAATGCTGATCTACATCGGAGTGAAGCACCTCCGTATCAGATTGGGGATCAAGTGTGGTTAGCTACCAGACATTTACCACTCAAAGGGCCTCGAACTTTTAACTCAAAATATCTGGGACCTTATTCTATTACGGCAATAATTAACCCAGTGGCTGTTAAACTTGATTTACCAGCTAGTATGCGAATTCACCCTGTTTTTCATGTGTCACTTCTGAAACCAGTGGTACCCGGAACCCGACTACTCAAACCTCCAGAACCTATTCTAATAGATGGGGAGCCCGAATTCGAAGTGAAGAACATTTTAGACTCAAAAATGTCTAGCTCAAAACTGTTCTACCTAATTGATTGGAAGGGGTACGGACCTCAGGAGAGGTTGTGGGAACCCAGCAACCATGTGCATGCACCTCGATTAGTCAGGAAATTCCACCGACTCTTCCCAGACAAACCAAAACCCCCGGAAGGAACAACCTTGGGAGGGGCCTTGGGGGGGAGTGCTGTCATGATGCCCGCTCCCGGGGAGCCGGTTCAAGCCCTGCGTCCCCGAAAGCGGACATCCAGTCCCCAAGGAAGGACCCAGCAACCCCATATAGGGGCCCTTTGGACAGTGTCCTGGCGCTGTAAGAGGATTCAATTCAACACTACAGCTAAGTCAATGCCTAGTCTGGGATACTGAATGGAAACCCTTATTGATATATCTTTACGTCCAGTTCATGCGTTCTGGATGACTACCCCTATATAACTATATATATAACTATATATATAACTATATAGTTAGCACACTTCTTTATAATCAATGATGAGTGGTTATAGGATGGATACGATAGCAACAATACTTTTATGGTTTCAAATGGATAATGTGGAATGAAATGCAGTACAGAAAATAACTTGATAGGATTTCAGCAAAAGACAATGTAATCACTTTCTTGGAAAATTCACCCCCCCCTTTTATGCACTGTAAGGAGATGAAGATGACACAGTTCTTAGGAATGCAATCAAATAGAATTCAGTTCAATTCCCCCCCAACAGCTTATACAACAGATAGGAGTTTTGAAACACAGGCAAAATGCTTTGAATATGGTGACAATGCAGTGAGAAATATGCTGAAAATGGTTTTAATTCCCTTTAGGAGGTTCAGGGTGAGTGAAATATACTTGGGATGAGTTCAGGCTCACTTTAGCAAGGATCTAGGAGTAACTAGCAGGTTAATCGAATTTTTGGCAAAGGAAAGCAATGAAGCTGCTGTTTTCACACGTGGCTGGATTTTTAACCAAATTGCAAATCGCGGTAAAATTCGCAAGTGCGAGAATCGTGATTACGGCAAAAGTATGAGGAGTAGGACGTCGGTTCTAGGCTTGTTGAAAAGCTGAGATTCTAAGCTTTCAGAGGAAAGTTAAACCAAGTTCCCAAACGGTTCCAGAGATACAGACGATTAAATAAAGGTAGTTTTTCGGATTTTAAATTTTAAAAGTTCAAAGCGACAGGTTACAGCTTGCAGCTAGAAAATGACAAGTGACAGCTTTGCAAATGACAGGTGACAGTTAGGAGGCAGTTCTGGTTAGATTAAAATAGATTGAATTATATTATTTTAACTAAGAGATTGGTTCTGCACAGTTCTGCTAGGTACTCACAATATCATTTTAAAAGGAATGGGCCTCGCCACGGATCTGGTCAACAGGTTTTCTTCACTCGCCACGGACGGTTTCTGCGCACAGCGTCTGGGTCAGCTCTACTCTGCTGGTCTGGTCTGGGTCTCTGGTTCTGATCAGGTCTGTGGGTCCGGATACAGCGGTCTCCGGTTCAGCTGGTCTCTCTCTGGATACAACACTGCTCTCTGGCAAATGGCAAGAGTTCTTGCAAAGAATTCAAACAGCTCGCCTGGCTGTGAATAGTGGCAATGATTTGAGGCCTGCTAAAGAGCGATTTAGCTTGTAGTTGACCTCTCTGCTACAAATTCTGAAGTAAAGTCTTGGTCTCTGAAGGTGGATAGATTGAAGTCTCCATGTTGGCTCTCTGGAGGTTGATGGAGGTAAAGTATGGATTTTCCCGGCAGAGCGTCCCGCAGCAGGTGGAATAGAATCCTTATCTGTCCTGACTGTCTGCTTTATTGTGTTTTGAAAGTGGGTGGAGAGGTTAGCTTTCTAGGCCCTACCCCTCTCCACTTGTCATTGGCCACTTCCTCCTCTTCCCCTTGATTGGGGGAATGAAATGAAGTGTCATCATGATGAGGTCTGTTTATGATACAGAGAACCCACCCCTGTCAACTTTACACACAATCTATATTTGACCTAAAGACATATTTCATAGATACACAGTGGTTTGAAATTACATGCACCCATCACATTTACTGATGGTAGCCCCTGTTCCAATTCTGTCGTTTCTAGGAGCTTGGGTTCAAAAATGGCAACATATTTCACTTTTTGGTCGGGTTACCAATATTGGATTTGTCCCCGCATTTACACAAATAATCGCAAAGCATGTGGGCATTAGGTGGTGGAGTGTCAGATTTTTAACATACATACATTTAGAGTAATATCCTCTTTTCCGCTAAAAACCCCCCTGAACATACCACCGGGTCCTAACACGTCTTCAAATGTGCACAGAAAAATCACAAGAATAATGATATCACTTATAAAATTTTCACAAGTCCGCTCTATGAATGATCCACCTTTTTAGATTTATGTTCTGGCCCCAAAGGGGTGTGGTTTCCCAGGTCACATGGTGTAGAAACCAGTTTATCCAGTTTCTGCCAAGCTCAGAGACCCTGCCCCTCCCAGCTTCTGCCAAGAGGAAGCTATTTTACGGTCCCCCTAATAAACCATCTGCCTGGGCCCTGGAAGGCCCATTGTTCAAAAGGAAGCCATTTACGACTACCCTAATAAACCATCTGCCTGGGCCCAGGACAGGCCTTTGTTCAACTCCCTGCAGCTGCTCCACCCCAATCTAATCAGAGAGGTGACAACTCCTTTTGGCAAGGAGAAGAGTGGCTGAGCAGGTTTTAACTCCTGTGGGGGTAGATGTCAGGCAGAATTCAGTTCCTTAAGCCAGGCCCCAGCTAATGTCACTTCTAGTTACCCAGTTTTCTGCATTCAAATAAACTAACAATTTTTACACATGCAGCTAGAATGCTGATTCTAAGTTTAAAACTATGACATTTAAACAATTGAAACCTATGTGACACTCAAAAGTAGGTCACTCATTTCTTTTAAACATTTAGATTTTTAGTGTCTTTCAGTCCAAATTTACTTAAACTGCTGAAATCCACAGCTCAGCCAGTTTTGCTATGAACATTATTTTAGGCTCATCCTCTTTCCAGATTTTGTATGCCCACAAGACTTTATTCTGTCAAATGTCTGCTGGTGTTCAGTGAGATTGTTGGATATTCTGCAATGTTTGAAATGGGTATTCTGAGCTTGCCTTCAGAGAAACAAAGGGTGATTTTTAAAGTGCTTTCTAGCGAACAGGCACTGCTGTTTTTCTCTTTGGCACCCCATTTCACTCATGGCTCTTCTGACCCAGCACACGCGCAGCGGGGGGTGGCAAGTCAGGCGACCATTTTGGTGTGCGCACAAACTGCGTGGTTTTCATAGATTCTGGCGCACATTTGGGCTTTTTCGGCCATCTTGGATTTCCTAAGCCCACATCACCAAATGTTGTAGCATAATAGTCCAAACGTGGGTCAGAACACCCAACAAACCCCCCCGCCCGACTGCACTTGGATTGAGTCGAGGGGATGTCGGGTGCTAAGGATGTTGACCCACGTGCTCAGAGGTCCGCATCATCTTCTTCCAATTCCGCAGATGACAAAGTTCAGCATCCTTTCCTCCATCAGGGGTGGATCAGTCGGTTCTCCTCGCCGGTCCTGATGGGAGTATTGGGCGGTACACTGGGCCCCTTGCGTCTCTGCTCCCGGTCTCCGGATCGTCCTCCTTGGCCAGTCTCCAGGTTTTCTTTCTCCTAGGACGACAAAGGAAGAGCGGCAATACCTATTCATGGACATTTCTCCCCCACCATTGATATAGTGGGGTGGCATATATATTTTAGAACTCAACAGATATGAACATGCACATTTTTTTTTAATTAAGAGACAGGAACACATAAACTTGAGAAACACAGAATTTGATAGGCTATAGGTAGGATCTTTTAGGGTTGGAATTGAATTACTCTGGAGCGGTACCCTCTGGGATTACCGAGGACTCCTCCAGTTGCTGCAAAGTGTGCCTGGGATGGCAACACTTCAACTGGTTTATGTGGACCCACTTGTCTTCCCCCTCTGCCAAACCGCCTTTGGGGATGCGGATCTTGTAGGCCACAGGGGAGATCTTGTCTATAATCTCATAGGGTCCCTTCCATGTAGGCAAAACTTTTCGCTGCTTGGCCTGGTTCCTTTGGAAATTGTATAGATAGACCCGGTCCCCCACCTGATATTCCTTCCGGGAAGTTTTCAGGTCATAGTGGGTCTTCATACTCTCAGCTGATCTTTCTAGATTCCGCTGAGCATAGGCAAAAGCATGCTGAAGGTGTTTCCTTAAATTCTCCACATACTCATGAGTTGTGGAGGCATTTATCAACGTTTGCTCTTGGGTTCTGTAGAGCAAATGCTGAGGAAGCACCATCTTGCGTCCAGTCATCAACTCAAATGGTGACATTTTGGTTGCAGATGAAGGGGTAGATCTGATGGCCATTAGGACCAGAGGTAATCGGATATCCCAACTTGGCCCAGAATCTGCCACAAACTTCTTTAATATGCTCACAATGGTTCGGTTGTATCTCTCTACTGCTCCAGAAGAAGCTGGCCTGTAAGCAATGTGTAGCTTTCTCTTGACCCCTAGTATCTCCCACATCTTTGTCATTACTTCACTGGTGAAGTGGCTACCTCTGTCTGACTCAATCCTTTGAGGTAGACCAAAACGGGAAAAGATGTGGTTAATCATCAGGGCAGCTGCTGTTTCTGCCTTGCAATTTGGGGCTGGGAAACATTCCACCCACTTGGTAAACAAGCATGTCACAGTCAACATGTACTTATTTCCTCTAGACGAGCGAATCACAGGGCCTACGAAGTCGATTTGTAAATCTGACCATGGCAGTGTCATCCCCCTCTTTTGGAGAGGCGCCCGGTGTGTGAGGGATGTTGGCTGAAATTGTGCACACACAAGACAACCCTTCAAGTATTGGTTGAGGTCCTGGCCCATGTGTGGCCAGTATGCAACCTCTCTTAAGATTTCCAGTGTTGTATGAAACTCCCTATGACCGGCGGTGGCCGCATCATGGGCGTGACTTAACATCAGGCTTCGGAATGAGGTAGGAACCACCCACTGATCGTGGCCAGCTTTGGATTTCCTTACCAACAAATCGTCTTTGATTCGGAACATTTTTGGACATTTCATCAACACTCTAAGGTCCTCTTTCCCGTTGTAATCGGTATCCGTCAGGGGAAAGTTCTCAGGGTCCTCAATGTGTTGGTAAAATTTACCAATTATTGGATCCCCCTTCTGAGCGGTAATCAAATCAGCATCAGGGGTCTCCTTGCTCCATTGGGCAGTTGACAGATCATTGTGAGCATTTGTCTGGGACCTAGTGATAGCAGTGACCTGGATTTCCCGCAACAGGGACTCTATTTCTATTAGATCCCCTTGGATGGCCCCGGTTTTGGCCAGCTGATCAGCTAAGTCATTTCCAGTTTTGTCTGGTCCCTCTACTTTGGAATGACCCTTGATCTTTTTCCAATAGATGGTCATCTCATTCGAGGTGACCAGATCATCAATGTTTTGGATCAACTTCCCATGTTTCAAGGGTTTGTTATTAGCACATAACATGCCTCTGGTTTTCCAATTAACCAGGTGCTCCACGAAACCGTTACGTACATAATCTGAATCTGTGATTATGACCAGTTCGTGGAGTTGAAGCTGGACAGCAGTGAGGATGGCCTGATGCACAGCCATCAATTCTGCCACCTGACTACTTCGGGGACCAATTTTGTATCCAGTGGAGGGTTCTGGGAACTCCTTCACCCATGCATTCCCTACGCCAGCCACCAGTTCTTTCTCCCCGTCGTTGTCAACATGGTACGAGCATCCATCCACATAGACAGTGGGCATTCCCTCACACTTGTCCTCTTCAAAGACTTTGTGTGGGGAATTAAGGTATGCCTCCGTGTTGTCCTTGATTTTTAGACTTTCGTCCTCGAGACAGTTTTCTCTGGCACAATCATGCAAGTCAGCCAGACCTTGCGCGAGGGGACTCTTCTTGTTTTGGCCATATCTGACCTCCACAGGAAAGCCTTGCATTGACAGAATCCAGGAAGTAATTCGGGAATTACTCACATTTCCGGCCCGGATTCTGTCACTTTGGAGATATTGCAGAGGCTGGTGTGGAGTCTCCACTATGATATGTTCCCCATGGATAAACGGGCGGTAATTCTTCATTGCCCACACCGTTGCCAGGAGTGCCTTCTCACAATCGTTGAATTTTTCCTCCACAGAGGATAAAGTTTTGCTCGCATAGGAGATTACTTTATTGACCTTGTCATGCTTTTGGTATAATACTGCCGTCAAGCACGTATTAGAGAACCCAGTCTCCAGGAAGAACTCCTTGTTTCTGACAGGGTAAGCTAGGCAAGGCGCTTGTGAGAGGCTTCTCTTGAGTTGTTTTACCGCATCGGCTTGTTCTGGACCCCATTCCCACTTGACCCCCCCTTCAGGAGATGAATCAGGGGTCTGGTGATCTCTGCGTAGCCCTCAATGAACTTTCTGCTGTAATTAGTCAGTCCAAGGAGGCTCCTTAGTTCCCGCAGAGTTGCGGGGTCTTTCAGTTTCTGAAGTGCTTCCACTTTCTTTTCCTGGGGACAGAGACCCTGAGGAGTAATCTCATGCCCCAAGAAATTAACACGGGTTCTACACCACTGTGCTTTCTGAAAGGAAAGTTTTGCTCCGGCGGCCCTCAACTGGGTCAGAACATAACGGATCTCCGCTATGTGTTCCTCCACAGATGAACTTTTGATGAGGACATCATCTACATAAGCCAGGTTACCCCTCGCACCCAGGTCGGGCATGGCCTTATGTAGGAAAATGTTGAATTCATTGCCGGAGTTGAGGTATCCGAAGGGAGTCCGGGTCCATGTGTACTGCTGGCCCCCAAAGGTAAAAGCCAGTTTGTATTGGTCCTCCCTACTGACAGGCACAGTCCAGTATCCATTGGTCAGGTCTATTGCAGTGAATACCTGTGACCCCTGGATCTGGGCCAGCCCTTGGTCAATGTAGGGCAGAGGCCATCGGGAAGTATGGACCCGTTTGTTGAGCTCCCTGAGGTCGGCACAGAGTCTCCACTGGCCGTTTGGCTTCAATATTCCCAGCACCGGATTATTGAAGGTGCTGTGTATTGGACGAATTATTCCCCGGGACTCAAGGTTCTTAATTATTTCAGTAAGGGACTCCATGGATGCGAGAGGCAAACAATATTGCTTCACAAACACTGGAGTCATGCCAGGGTCCGTGGAAATTGTTGTGTGGATGTCGGTGCGGCCACAGTCATATGAGTCTACCGCAAAGAGATCTTGGAAATCCAAGAAAACTTGTTTCAACTTTTGCTTTTGTTCCAGAGTCACACAGGCATCAGCTAGGTTGACTCTCTCTTCCACCATCTGCCTGAAGCCTGGAAAGACTTCTGGTTTGGCTATTTCAGTGGCCTCCTCCAGCTGGGTGGAGAAGTCCCTGCTCAGAGTGCTGATTTGGACTGGAGGCTTCAGGTGTGAAAGGCAGCCCTCATGGACCTGGAAAATCACCTCATCCCTCCTGAAGTCACAAGTCACATCTTCCTTACCATAAGGGCAAGAAGTGTACACCAGGAAGTTCCCCCCATGGCGGGTAAAAATCCCATCTGGTGTTGTATTGTCCTCACTGTCACTGTCAAAACAGTTCTTGGGGATTGGTCCTAACAGTTCATTTCCTAAATCGATGGAAAAATGTCGGTCATCAACCGCCATTCCAATAATGGTGCCTGCGGCTAGAGTAATACTCTTTAAGTCGCTGTTATCCACCTCTATTAGAATGGTGTCATGTTCTATGTTGACTAATGGAGTTGGGTTTACCCCCAACCCTTGCTGTTGGAGAGAAGCGTTTAGATGTATGTAAGCATCAGGGTTTTTCAAATGTTGTCCTCTTTTAACTTTCACTTCCAAGGAGAATTGTCGGGTCCTTTCTGGGATGGTGACTTCCCCTTTGATCTGAATCTCAACAGCATAAGGTAGCAATTGAGCTGACCTAAATGCTTTTTCTGGATCATCAAAGCCCATGGGATTATCCGCTAATCGGGACCAAGCTTTGAAGTTTATTAGGTCCAAACTAATGGCAAAGCGATTGAGAATGTCACTGCCTAAGTAAAAGGCGGCAGTGACGTCTCGCACGACCCAACAATTATGGACTATGCTCTTGTTGCCAATGGAGATTTTGAGCATACACCTGCTTGGCAGGAGATGTTTGGAATTAGGCGCTTCCAGGTCCATTTCCCGTTTGTCTATCAGTTTGAATGTGGGAATGGGTGGATATTTTGGGAGTTGGCGGAACATGGCTTCGCTGATGAAGCTCTTACCGTTGCTCACACACACTCAGGCGAGAACAGAGTCCTTCCCATCATTTAACTGAACAGGGATGAACAACTGCTCTCCAATTTGCTGAATATCAGCCAGGCTCTGAGCTGATTTCACATCTTTCTGGACTATAGGAGTGGGAGTTTCTGATTGTGGATTAGTATAGAATTTCAGAGTGTTTCCTTCCAGCGTGGAATACCACTTTAGACTGGAAGGAAGGTTGATTTTCAGAAATAGAGAGGACCCCCCATCACCAGTCTGTTGTCCTACTGCTATTACTGTCACGTCTGGAATTTGGTTATTCTGGAAGTGGAATTCTACTTGGTCAGATTTTTGTTCAACCATGTGGCATGTGCCGTTTAAACTAACATGGTTGACACTCTGTTTTAATTTTATGGGTCGGCTAGTCTGGGTGCAGAGGACCTTGTTTACGCAATCTATTAGGGGTGACAACCTTCTCAGGAGGTCATTCCCTAGTAAGCAAGGGGTGCCCTCTGGAGTCACAACTATGACCGGGTGTTTCAACTTGTGTCGCCCAATTTTAATGTCCAAATCTGCCGTCCCCTCGACGGGAATTTCCTTCCCGTCAAAGTTCTGGAGTTGTCCAGGAAGTGAGGTGAGAGGAATTTGGTAATTCCCTCCCCTTCCTGCATTCAGTTCATCAAAGGCCCTTCTGGACAGAAGGGTAGCTTGGGATCCCGTGTCCACCAGCGCTGAAATCGTACCCTGCCCCTGTACTTGTACCGGGGCATAATATCTTCCCTCCTTCTCCTCAAGGGGGCACAGATAATGCACATTTTTGGACAACTGGTGGGCTAACTTTCTGGTTTTGGACATTGCAAGAGAAGAAATTTGGGCAGAATTCTGTGGAGAGCCTTGGGAATCTGAAAGAAAAAGTTGGCAACTGGAGATCAGAGCCATTGTGGGTTCCCCTGGCTCCGGTTCTGGGCCGCCCCCCCCTTTTTGGAGGCAGTCATCAGGATGGGTTTGAACCAGGGGATTTTGGTATTGTGGGTTCTGGGATGAGCTGATGGGCGGCGGTAGCTCAGTCTCCATATCTCCCCAGTCTGAATTGGCATTCCTTTGGGACCCATTTTTCCTTGGGAGGAGTTCCCCCATCTCTGAAGGAGAAGGTCCTTTCCCCAGGATCCTCTGAGGATCCCTCTCCCTCAAATTGGAAGACCTGTACCTCCTCCACAAAGTGGGTCTGTTTGGGTCCTTTGTTTCTCCTACCCCCCCTCTGCTCCTTGGGAGGCGGGCTTTCAGGGGCAGGAGATTTTGTTTCCGGTTCCTGGTTTTCCAGGGGCTGTTTACAAGTTGGGAAGGAAGCTTCCTCCAAGGCCTTACACCCCCCTTCCCCTTGTGCCTCCTCCCTGGGAACCGGTGTGTTATCGGGGTGCTGCCCCCGTCATTGTTCTGGAGCACCAGATCCAGAGTTTGGGGCATCCTGCGGTGGCATGCTCATCTGAGGGTTCTGTTGAGCCCTCAGTATGTGACCCAGATCTCGTGCCATGTTTTGGACCTGGCGCTCAAGTTGTGAAACCCGCTCAGGCTGATACGGGGCTCTATTTTCTCCCCTGGGCTGATCCCGGGAAGGTTAGCTATCCCTTCTTTGGTAGTACCCCTGGTTGGGAAGATTTTGGTACCCCTCCACCCTTGGCCTCCCCTCTCCCGGATTAGGTTGTCTGGGCTCAGGGAATTGGGGAAAGAAGGATGGATGATTTTGGGGCTGGAAATTGGGCGGATACCTGGGGAAAAAGTTCTGCCCAGGATTTGGAGAATTTCTGCCCTCCTGTGGGAAGTTGGGAGGGAAGTTCCCTGGGTTAGGTGCTTGGCCGGATCCCCCCCCTTGGGCTGGAGGCGTCCACACATAACCCAGGATTGGTCGGTTTCCCTTGTAGCGGGGACTTACATAGTCAGGGGAGCAGGGGACCCCATTTGTGGGGCTACCTCCTCGACTCCCTGTCTGTGACTGGCCCGAGGGCCTTCTGGGCCTAGCATTATTAGGTGCAGGTAGGTTTTTTAGGCCCCCCCATCTCCAAATCCAAAACGGGGGCAACCTTTACCTCTGCCACCTTGGCAGCAGCAGGGGTGCTGTTGGTTTTGGGGTTTTTGGGCTGGTTTTTGTTTTCCACCGGTTTCTGCACCTCGTAGATGCGGGTGGCTTGTTCAATGACCCATTCTAAAGATCTTTTCTCATGAAAATCTCTCACGAGCTGGGTCATTATGTATTTGGGCAAGGCATGGAAAAATGTATTGACAAATTCTCTGCTGTCTGTGCGCACCCTTCTGGTGGTCTGCGCAAAGGCACGTTTCAGTTCTTGCACAAATTCTTGTGGGGCCTGATCCTCCCCACATTGCAAATTGTAGGCTGCCTTGCAAGCCTCTTGAGGATTTCTGTGAACAGAAAAATGTTTCAAGATGGCCCCCTTATAGGTGGACCATCTTAAATGATTTTGGTCCTCCAGCCCCGCAAAGAAACTGGAGTATTCTGGGGAGAATGTCCATTTGACGTACTGGATGCAGCTACTGCTGTCCTTCAAATGGAAAGTCTCCATCATTTGCTCATAGAGCTCCAAGTGTTCCCAAACAGAATACTTGGCGTTCTTGTGATAAGGCGTGATGACACTCCTTATTGCCTTAATCTGTTTCAATGGGTCCTTAAGCAAGGCCCTTTTTGCCTTATTGGCCTTTTTGGTTCGGGTAACCCTGGTCCATTCATCCTCTGACTCAGAGGCACTGCTCCCAGAGGTTCCTGTCTGATCTTCCAGGTTTTCCCGGATTCTGCGAGCCTGGGAATGGCTGGCAGAATGTGGGGACCTGGTCTCCTGTGTCCTGCGCCGTTCAGAGGAGTCTTCAGATTCCTCCTTGCTGCCAGGATTTGATGGGTACCCCCCCCCACTGACCTAACTGGGCAGAAGTTTTTAGGATGCCCTTAATGGGCCTATTCTCCTGGGGTTCCCCACTAAATTGCACTGTGCTTGGGTGCCCATACCCGGATGCCCGCCCATCCATTCCTGGGAGGTACTGGCCTATGAGCCCCATGCTTCTGGCTGGATAGTAATCTGCCATCCCTGTGGCCGGGTGCTCATGTGCGCCAGGGGACAGGGGGGTGGCAGAGTCCAGGGACTGAGAGAGATAAAGGCCTCTGGTACTAGGGCTCCTGAGGTTATGCTCAGGAGTTTCCCTTTCCCAGCGAACCTGGTCTCTATCCGCCCCTGCTCCCTATTGCAATGCAAGAGCCTGCGCCTTCAGTTCCTCAGTTAAGGCCTTACTAGACTCTATCAGTCTCTCCTGCATCGCTACCTGTTGTTGGAGCCTATCATTGTGCTGGCAGAGAGCCTCATTCTCTCTCTGCGTTTCCTGATTGGTCCTGGAGCACTGGGCCAGTCTTTGCTGCAGGAGGGTTACCTCCTGAGCTGTGTCCCTATTGGCCTGCTCCTTTCTTGCCAGAGCATCCTCCACCTTCCTGGTGTGCTCTAACAAGTTATGGTGTTCTTTTTGGAGGTCACCCAGTCCCTGGAGGGCCAGGTGATTTTCTTCCATTTTCCTTTTTAAGTGGCAGACTTCCTGGCCTAAGGTATCCCTTTCCTGACTAAGAGCCTGCATATGTGCCGCCAGGTCGTCCCTTTGCCTTTGGAAGGCACCAGTTTTCTGGCGCTTCTGGTCAAACTCTGCCTGGGTATCCAGGTCTTTCAAAATCAGTTTATTGCTCTCTGCCTTCTCCCTATCTAGGTGGCTTTGCAGGGTGACTACCTGCTCAGCACATGCCCTATTGAAGTCTAACTGTTGCTCCAGCTTTTTCTGGCTCTGCAGTAGGGAGTCCAAACCTTCTTGGTACTCCTTCTGCAAGGCCAGAAATCTGGTATCCTGGTCCGCCTTTTCCTGTTGCAGCACATCCATATCCTCCTTTATTTTAGTGATGTACCGTCTGCTGTCATTTTCTGACTCCTGGCTCCTGAGCAGCCTCTGCTCAGAAGAGTCCAGATCAGATTGGGCCTTCTGTAATGCCAGCAGTTGCCTACTCGCCAGATCTTGGCCTTCAGCACATTTGTCCTGCATGGTTCCCATATGTAAATATAAATATGCCGCTACCCTGGCAATCTTGTGGTGCTCATCCTTGGCCTTCGGGGCCATGTATAGTTCACTCAGGGCCACATGTAGGGGACCCTGATCTCCCCATTAATCTGACCGTGTTTCAGTGACCTGTTGCGCGATTGCCTGCAACCAGACCGTTTGGTCCTGATGAGACCACTCACCTCTCACAAATAGCTTATGTAAGAAGTGTTCTCTGGCTATTTTCATATATACCAAGGTCGTCATTCTAGAGATTGGTCTCTGTCCTGACTTACAGAAGTTTGTATTTTATTTTTGCAAAACAGACCTTTTCCTTAGAGCGTTCCTTTGAGGAGTGCTTTACAGCGTAACACAGCGTGGTGATCCGACCGGATATGTGTATCTGGTCAGCTGGCACGCTGTATTAATCTGCACAAGTGATAGATCTAACCAAAACGTCCGGCTCGAGCCCCCAATTTGTAAGAGGATTCAATTCAACACTACAGCTAAGTCAATGCCTAGTCTGGGATACTGAATGGAAACCCTTATTGATATATCTTTACGTCCAGTTCATGCGTTCTGGATGACTACCCCTATATAACACCCCTCTCTTGGAATCCCCCTGACCCCACTGATCCACGAAGTAGTTCTGTTTTGCAAGTTTAAACGGTTTATTTGATAATTTAAACAATATATATATATATATATATATATCACACTTTATAATAAATTAATAATTGAATATCACACTTAATCTGAGCAGTAATCAATAATGGATAGACCGGCACTAGCACACTTCTTTATAATCAATGATGAGTGGTTATAGGATGGATACGATAGCAACAATACTTTTATGGTTTCAAATGGATGCAATGTGGAATGAAATGCAGTACAGAAAATAACTTGATAGGATTTCAGCAAAAGACAATGGCCCTCATTACGACCCTGGCGGAAAGTAACTGACCTGACCGCCATAGCGTAAATAGCGTTTCCGCCATTGCACGACGGAGTAAAGTGCGGCTAATTCCGACCCATCGGGCACGAGCACTACGCCATGGCGGAAGTGCAAAGTCTGCGATGGCGGAAATGTCCCCAAAACGCCCCTCACCGCCGTCGTACGGCGCCCTAGGTGCAATTCCGCCACCCATCATAGCGGTCACCGTAATGAGCGGCAATCGGAAAATACGGTGACCGTAAATATACGGAAACGGAAGTAAAAACATGGTCCCGGAACGGGAAACAGCACGCCGTACACCTATAAAATCAGAATTCCCACACAACCATTAAAAATACTACCGAGACACATCCCAACCCGTCATCCACCCTAGTGAAAACAATAAAAATGGGAAAAGTAGCGAAAAAAGCGTGCGACCGCAAGCGGCAGGTCCACTTCTCCCGTGAGGAACTCACCGTGCTCACAGAGACCCTCCAGGAGAATGCTGCCGTCGTCTTCTCGACGCAAATGACCAGGACGGCACTTGCGAACAAGAAGGCCATATGGGCCCTGGTGGCACAGCGGGTAAGTGCGGTGGGGACCGCACCCTGCAACCCACAGCAATGCAGAAAGCGATGGGACGACTTGCGGATACGCGTACGGAGCATACTATCCGCCAACCGTAACATTGCCACAGCTACCGGGGGAGGATCGGAATCACCCATCAAGTTGACCCCCTGGGAAGAAATCTGTGCCTCCACCATTGGAATGGAGAGTATAGAGGGAGTCGGAGGGATGGAGAAAGGAGTGCAGACATCCGAAGAATCAGGTAGGTTGCCAAAGAAAACAATGCTAAATCCACAATGTCCAATCATGTGAAGTACCATGTGTCCACATAGTGCAACAGAAACACATGTCCAGGAGAACGTCCACATACATTGGCCTGATAGCGCACTTTAAAAGTCACATTAAATACATAAATAATTAAAAATCCTAAAAACACCCTCTACACGTGCAGCAGGCACACCCTAACTGCAGGCTGCAAAACAACTGCATCCTCAATCCACACAAAAATGAAACCACCTCCAAGGCCCTGACCCAAATCACCCTCAGGTACCACCCCAATGCATGTGATACATTGCCATTCCAATTTCCACAGACCCATCAATAACGCTCGCCCTCCTTTACTCCACCACAGGGTCCGATTCAAACAACGAGCTCCAGGACACCCCTACCAGCACACCTGCAAAGAGGGCCAAGACCAACGGCCAAAGACCCTCCACCTCAGCTGCACGGATCAAGACACGGCAGCAGCACAAATCAAGTTGCAGCACACAGGAGGGGACTTCAACAGGCACCCCAGCAGCCAGCATGCCCACAACAGCACCACCACAGGTCCCCCCAATGGATGCCACAGAAGGCACTGCTTCTGGTGGCAGCAGCACCATAGGTGACACTGCATTAATGGCAGCATGCTCCGACACAGAAAACGGTGATGTCGATGTAGGATCCATCCATGACCTGTCTCAATCCCCCTGTTTGCTTCATCCCGTACACTATGAGGATACCACGCAGGGGCACACACAAGACGACGACTGGCCATCCCCCCCACAAGCCCTGTGGCAAGGCAACATGAGGTGATCAGCCCCTCTGTGACACCACCGCAAATGGCCATGGCACAGCAGAGGCAACAGTCCCTCGACCAGGTGATCGTGCAACAGCAGCAACTGGCCACGCTCCTCAAGGACCATGCTGATGAATGTGGGGGTACTAAGGCAGCCATAGAAACATCTACTGAGACACTTAGGGCAGAAATGGAGAGAAGTACAGAGACACTAAGGGCACAAATGGAGAGAAGCACCGAGAGCCTGAGAGTACAAATGGAGAGAAGCACCGAGAGCCTGAGGGGGGAACTGCATGCGACGTCCAAAGACGTATGTGCTGAACTTGCCGCTGTGCGCCGTGTGCTCACTGAGCTCTCACAAACCCTTAGGGACATGCATGGACGTGAGCAGGCAGAGACATCATCCGTTGCAAGTTCCGTCCAGGGCAGCCCCCAACGTAGATCTGGGAGGAACCTGCGCTCCACAGGCAGGGGTGCCCCTGATACCCGGAGAGGGGGCTTGCAATAGCGTCTGCCCACTGACAGTGAGCATCTTTGGACACTGGTGTTCGGGGGGGAGGTAGGAGGGTGGAGGGGGTGTGTTGGGCTTACTTGGGTGGCGGGTCGATGGGGTGTGTAACATAATTTCACATATGCTATAAACATTTCACAATCATCCAATGTGATGTGTGGACATTGATCTTTGTGTACGAGGCCTTTATAGGCGTACAGTCCATATTGTGCATGTTCCAGACACACACAGTGCCACAAGTCCCGTGTCCATGTATCAGCCACCAGGCGTGAGTGCTAGAAGCATGAATCTATGAGAATCTGACGAATTTCACGGCCCTCCTGTGCCTCGCGGACTCCTTGAGGTGCTGCCACATCCCCACCCTCATCATGACCATCTTCAGGTGCTTGCAGTTCTGCGTCAGGGGGCATGGGCACATTTCTACGTACGCACATGTTGTGTAGCATGACACATGCCATGACCATCTTTGCAACCTTCTCATGGCGGTACAGGAGTGCCCCACCAGACCTGCTGAGGCAGCGGAAACGAGCCTTCAGTAGGCCGAATGCCTGTTCTATGACTACACGGGTACGTGAGTGGGCATGGTTGTAGTCCTCCTCATGCTGGTTCTGTGGGTTCCGGAGTGGTGTAAGGAGCCATCTCTTCAGTGGATACCCGGCATCACCTGTATGTGGACAATAAAGGATGTTTGTGGAATGACATTGCTACGTACGCATCCCCCCCCCCTTCCTGCCAGGTCATTGCCGCATCACATACCCCACATTATCATGCATGAAATGAGACTCACCGAGTAGCCAGGATCTGTTCCCTGCGTGTCGCTCCATGTAGCGTGGTATTGTAGAGTTCCTCAAGACCATAGAATCATGGGTTGATCCAGGAAATCGGGCACAACAATGTGTAAAGATCCTGTTGGAGTCACACACCATTTGTACATTAAGAGAATGATATTGTTTTCGGTTGCGGTACTGGGCCTCCATGGCATGTGGGACAACCAATTCCACATGGGTGCAGTCGATGGCACCAATGCAACCCGGTATGCCGGCAAGTGCATGGAATCCCACTTTTGTGTTCGTAATTTCCTGCTCCGAGCGTGGTAGAGAGATGTAGTCGTCTGCGTGCTTCAGGAGGGCATCGAGCACTTGCAATAGTGTCCGTGACAACAGTGGCTGTGAAATGCCATGCAACTGTCCGACTGTGTGCTGGTAGGTGCCTGTGGCCAGGAAGTGGAGTACAGACACCACCTTCAGTAGGGGTGGGATGGCGGTTGGGCTATCTATCATGCTGACAAGGTCAGCCTGTGTCATGTCCACAATGGCGGTTATGGTGTCCCGGTCCAAACGGTAGAGGGTGTGGATCTGCTCATCAGTGAGGTTGAACGGATGTGCTCGGAGGTGTGGGATTGCGGGCTGCCTGCGTGGTGGTAGTGGCTGTGCTGGTGGGCCTTGCTGGCCCTGCCTTGCCCTCCTCCTCCTCCTGCGTCTCCTCTGTGCGGCCGGTTGTTGTAGTAGTTGGTGTTCGTCTTCTTCTTGAAGTTGGAGTACTTGCAGTGCTATCAGGTCCCCCAGGGCCAACATCGCTAGTCCTGCCGGTAGCATTTTGGAGTGGGTGTGGTTGTGGGAGGGGGTTGGGTGTGCAATTTATGTGTTTTCAGGCTGTATAGCCTCCACCTGTGGTGATTCATTCCACCTGTGCAAGCTGCAATCCCCTTTGGGCGAGCACGTCCCGCACACAACGCTGCAATTCGACGCATGGCATCTTGCTATTACAATCATGTATTTATTCCCGATGGCAGTGAAATATTGGTTCATATGTTCATTCTGCTATGGTCCCATTGTTTCACATACTATCTTTGCAGTCGCGAACAAACTTGTGAAGGGTCAGTGGAATGTAGTACTCGATTAACGGTGGACCCTCATGCAGCACTGTACCGAGGTTCACCGACGGGCGGGGCGTCCCATTTGTGAGTGAAGCCAGTTGCCATTTTCACACACTGCCGCACTACATGGATGGATTTGTGATTTCAAGCGGTCACAGATGCCTTTTCGACGTGATGTTGCAAATGAGGAATTCGAAGGACAGCGCTTTCGGTTTTCAGCTAGCGGCGAGGAGACGCCCACAGGTCTGACTGCAGATATAAAGTTCTATTGTTTAATGTCCTTCGGACCGGGGCCATGGCGAGAATGCAATGATTGATATGAATAGTATGGGATGCGCAATAGCGTAGTGGACGATAAGGCAGGACGTTCCCAAATACATGTTACTTCACAACACTGGAATTCCGGGCTGGAGCACAGTGGATTTTGCAGACTGCATTACGCACAGACTCAATGGAAATTTCACATGTTATGTGAGTAAATAATCAGGCGTTTTCATACCGGGATGAGGGAATGATGTATGGATGCATGGACAGATGATTTAATAGAGAGTTTGCCATGTACAGGGCTTTTTGGAATCTATCCACTTCCCCTGCGCTATGTGATGCAGGGCTGCCATAGTGGGACCATCGTCTATCTGCCCTTGTTGAACCCTCCCTGTCTCGACGCGCCTTCAAACACTTGTGTCTATGCACGTTACTAATCCCATCTAATGGATTCTGTTTTAACAGACGCATGCACACAAAGACTCGTTTGTAATAGTGTTTTCACCTCGATTTATATAGTTATGATTCGCAAGTGATTTTTGGGTGGGAATAATCCTTTTGAGTGGGCTAGCATGCATATGGCTGTGGATTTAGTGTGATCATTGAAGTGAGTAATTCAAATGAAGTTCTGATGCCCATACTATTCTTTTTCATTTCATTTGGGTGACAGGTATCTCCTCCCCTTTTGCCGCTGCCATCTGTATGCCACTCCTGCAGATGGCTTTTACTCCCGACACCTGCTGCTTCGTGTTAATCAGTGGAGCACCATTACGATCTTATGGGACGATCGCCAATGGGCCACATGCCCTTACGCAGTACTAGTGGCTAGGAGCAACATATCGACCTTTCAGCTGGACTAGTGCCTACCTAATGGGACGGCCCTGCGGTTGTAGGCACTTCCATGTTGCCTTTTTGAACGTCAATGTAGCCCCTGTGTACCATGAAGGAACAGGGCATCACACAAGAAGAAGCTGGTCATTTATTGCGGATGCAGCCCACAATAATGAAATATATTTTGGAGTTCATGACCTAATAGCTGTATGGACTTGGTGATTTTGTTGTGCATTAAATTTCTATTCTGATATTGACCGTGTAGCGTTATTCTTTGCAAGTAATGTAGCATATTCCTATTTGTGGAGCGATGTATTGTGAGAAGATCTGCATTGGGTTCCGGCTTCTGAGTATAGTTGCGTGGTACTGTACTGGCCGCGTTTGCCTACGAAGCCCAGTGAGGTCAGGGATAGGGGCTGCCATTATGACTGTTTTGATGTTGTCATGCTCAGGGGCGGGGGATTAGCTTTTGTGTAACAGATGCCGGTCAGCCAGGTGGATTGGTGGAATGATGTGATTATCAGAATATGGCTGGTCACAGGTGCCTGTGTTTGCGTGCGTTTCTTGGAGGGAGACTTGAGGTCATGTCCATTGGAATAGCTTCTGTATTCGTGCCATCTGTGCCCTGCAGCTCCCATTGGCCCCTCTTGAGATGAGCCTGGCTGCTCAGTCACTCTGCCAACTTGTGTGGTACATGCTTATGCTGATGGTTGGTTTGTTTACTGGCAGGAGTACAGGGCTGGTGCAGTCTCACTCAGGATACTGCTTTAAATGTTGCCTTACACTGGTGTCAAGCGATGGGGGGCCTGTTTTTGTTTGTCTCATATTTCTGTTCATGTTGCTGTACTTGAACCTTCACATGCCTGTGCTGCATCAGTACGGCAATGGTGCCTTGGCAAATATGGATGGCCACTCACAAGGCACTTGGAGCCCCTACATTCATTTGTTCGTTGGCATGCATGGGTGACTTGTACATTTCACTGGTTGCATTGTGTGACTTCATTGCACCTACGAGGAGTTGTGCAATGTGGCCAGGGAGTGGTGTACAGGCACTCAGTAGGGCCATTTACGGTTGGTTCGCGATGCCGTACTTCTCACCATGGCGGAATGGTACTTTCCGCCATGCTTGATGGCGTTAGGTAAATGTCCGCTAGGGTCAGAATTCGCGTACCGTTGCGCCATGGTGGTAATTACGGTTTCGCATGGCGCGCGTGCGCGTACTTGGTGCAGTTAGCGTTGGCGTTCACTACGGTGTCGCTAATGGCATCGTACTTTACGGTGACGGGTCATAATCGCACCGAGCGCTATTCGATGGCGGTATTGCATTTCCGCCATCGTTTTTCGATTTCCGCCAGGGTCGTAATGAGGGCCAATGTAATCACTTTCTTGGACAATTCACCCCCCCCTTTTATGCACTGTAGGGAGATGAAGATGACACAGTTCTTAGGAATGCAATCAAATAGAATTCAGTTCAATTCCCCCCAAACAGCTTATACAACAGATAGGAGTTTTGAAACACAGGCAAAATGCTTTGAATATGGTGACAATGCAGTGAGAAATATGCTGAAAATGGTTTTAATTCCCTTTAGGAGGTTCAGGGTGAGTGAAATATACTTGGGATGAGTTCAGGCTCACTTTAGCAAGGATCTAGGAGTAACTAGCAGGTTAAACTAATTTTTGGCAAAGGAAAGCAATGAAGCTGCTGTTTTCACACGTGGCTGGATTTTTAACCAAATTTCAAATCGCGGTAAAATTCGCGAGTGCGAGAATCGTGATTACGGCAAAAGTATGAGGAGTAGGAAGTCGGTTCTAGGCTTGTTGAAAAGCTGAGATTCTAAGCTTTCAGAGGAAAGTTAAACCAAGTTCCCAAACGGTTCCAGAGATACGGACGATTAAATGAAGGTAGTTTTTCGGATTTGAAATTTTAAAAGTTCAAAGCGACAGGTTACAGCTTGCAGCTAGAAAATGACAAGTGACAGCTTTGCAAATGACAGGTGACAGTTAGGAGGCAGTTCTGGTTAGATTAAAATAGATTGAATTATATTATTTTAACTAAGAGATTGGTTCTGCACAGTTCTGCTAGGTACTCACAATATAATTTTAAAAGGAATGGGCCTCGCCACGGATCTGGTCAACAGGTTTTCTTCACTCGCCACGGACGGTTTCTGCGCACAGCGTCTGGGTCAGCTCTACTCTGCTGGTCTGGTCTGGGTCTCTGGTTCTGATCAGGTCTGTGGGTCCGGATACAGCGGTCTCCGGTTCAGCTGGTCTCTCTCTGGATACAACACTGCTCTCTGGCAAATGGCAAGAGTTCTTGCAAAGAATTCAAACAGCTCGCCTGGCTGTGAATAGTGGCAATGATTTGAGGCCTGCTAAAGATGGATTTAGCTTGTAGTTGACCTCTCTGCTACAAATTCTGAAGTAAAGTCTTGGTCTCTGAAGGTGGATAGATTGAAGTCTCTATGTTGGCTCTCTGGAGGTTGATGGAGGTAAAGTATGGATTTTCCCGGCAGAGCGTCCCGCAGCAGGTGGAATAGAATCCTTATCTGTCCTGACTGTCTGCTTTTATGTGTTTTGAAAGTCAGTGGAGAGGTTAGCTTTCTAGGCCCTACCCCTCTCCACTTGTCATTGGCCACTTCCTCCTCTTCCCCTTGATTGGGGGAATGAAATGAAGTGTCATCATGATGAGGTCTGTTTATGATACAGAGAACCCACCCCTGTCAACCTTACACACAATCTATATTTGACCTAAAGACATATTTCATAGATACACAGTGGTTTGAAATGACATGCACCCATCACATTTACTGATGGTAGCCCCTGTTCCAATTCTGTCGTTTCTAGGAGCTTGGGTTCAAAAATTGCAACATATTTCACTTTTTGGTCGGGTTACCAATATTGGATTTGTCCCCGCATTTACACAAATGTTCGCAAAGCATGTGGGCATTAGGTGGTGGAGTGTCAGATTTTTAACATACATACATTTAGAGTAATATCCTCTTTTCCGCTAAAAACCCCCCTGAACATACCACCGGGTCCTAACACGTCTTCAAATGTGCACAGAAAAATCACAAGAATAATGATATCACTTATAAAATTTTCACAAGTCCGCTCTATGAATGATCCATCTTTTTAGATTTATGTTCTGGCCCCAAAGGGTGTGGTTTCCCAGGTCACATGGTGTAGAAACCAGTTTATCCAGTTTCTGCCAAGCTCAGAGACCCTGCCCCTCCCAGCTTCTGCCAAGAGGAAGCTATTTTACGGTCCCCCTAATAAACCATCTGCCTGGGCCCTGGAAGGCCCATTGTTCAAAAGGAAGCCATTTACGACTACCCTAATAAACCATCTGCCTGGGCCCAGGACAGGCCTTTGTTCAACTCCCTGCAGCTGCTCCACCCCTAATCTAATCAGAGAGGTGACAACTCCTTTTGGCAAGGAGAAGAGTGGCTGAGCAGGTTTTAATTCCTGTGGGGGTAGATGTCAGGCAGAATTCAGTTCCTTAAGCCAGGCCCCAGCTAATGTCACTTCTAGTTACCCAGTTTTCTGCATTCAAATAAACTAACAATTTTTACACATGCAGCTAGAATGCTGATTCTAAGTTTAAAACTATGACATTTAAACAATTGAAACCTATGTGACACTCAAAAGTAGGTCACTCATTTCTTTTAAACATTTAGGTTTTTAGTGTCTTTCAGTCCAAATTTACTTAAACTGCTGAAATCCACAGCTCAGCCAGTTTTGCTATGAACATTATTTTAGGCTCATCCTCTTTCCAGATTTTGTATGCCCACAAGACTTTATTCTGTCAAATGTCTGCTGGTGTTCAGTGAGATTGTTGGATATTCTGCAATGTTTGAAATGGGCATTCTGAGCTTGCCTTCAGAGAAACAAAGGGTGATTTTTAAAGTGCTTTCTAGCGAACAGGCACTGCTGTTTTTCTCTTTGGCACCCCATTTCACTCATGGCTCTTCTGACCGAGCACACCAGCACCAGGGGGTGGCAAGTCAGGTGACCATTTTGGTGTGCGCACAAACTGCGCGGTTTTCATAGATTCTGGCGCACATGTGGGCTTTTTCGGCCATCTTGGATTTCCTAAGCCCACAGCACCAAATGTTGTAGCATAATAGTCCAAACGTGGGTCAGAACACCCAACAGCGCCTATGGCGCCAGGCTCATAAAAGACATCAGTCCTGGCGCCATAGGCGCCAGGCTCATTATGAGAGTGCTTGGGTGCACTTACCTGATGCAGACCATGCTGCAGGATCCCGGCCTCCTTGAGGCCTGAAAGGAACTACTTTACCTGTGGGACTAATTTACCATCCGGGCGTGGTCGGGGAAGGATACATACCTGATTGGAGGAAGGATACATACCTGGAACTTCTTCCAAGGCTATTTAAACCCCACCCGAACAGCCACACGTGCTCCGTGTTGTTCTGCATCTAGCAGCTGGACGCTCACTGTGTCTGCTCCTGCATCCTGACTTCTGCCACGCCTGCCAGCATCCTGGATCACCTGCAAAGGAAGAGAAGAAGAGAACAGAAGAAGGAAAAGTCCTTACCTGCTAAATCCGCATCCCGGAGACATCTCGCCGACAATCCTGAAAAGGAAGACTTTTATTTAAAAGCTCATCACGTCGATCGCTGCAGCGCCGCATTCCACTCACCTTTGCAGGGCGCCTCCATGTTCAGCAGCGATCATCCGGATTCGCAGTCACGCCCCAGTGCCTAGGGAGAAAAAGACAAGAACAAAAGGTGAGAGAGAGAAGGGAATAAGGAAAGCTAAATCTCCATGTTAAGACTTACCTGTTGATTCATTCCTTCTTCATTTTGGGTCCGCGCCGCATCCTGGCATTTCCGGGCCCCGGCCCCTAAGGGGAAAAAGAGACATCAGCGTTAATGAGCGATTTAAAAGACATTACCAAAAAACGCTCATTAAAGACTTACCTGATTTCTACAAGGATTTCACCTCTCATCTCGGGTCGGTGCCTGTTCCCCGGCATTCCGTACCCCGGCCCCTATGGGGAACAAGACACTAGCATTAGTACATTAATGCATGGACACAAGGGGAACCTCTTATCAAAAACTTACCTGGAAGCCAAGCAAGTTTGGTTCTCACCAATCCGAAAATCCAGTGAAGTAACTGGATACCAACGCGCTCCTGCATCAGAAGCAGGATGGAGAGCTCGTCCTTCCAGACCCTAAGGTGAGATGCTACGGGGAATCACAGAAGGGTTTCGAGGAGGGTGAGAGGGGAAAGTGGGAGGCCGATTGCACTACCCCGCAGACAGTTAATCCCCTATTTTCGCCTACAGAAGGATACTTCTGCGAGCCAGACAAGCCAGATTTGGGGGCCCGGTCCAGTCCGTCTTCCGAACCCTGCGCATCACCTTAGAAGAGGTCGCAGCAGCGCGAACCAGGCCAGCGCCTCCGTGGAAGTCAGGTGAGCGTTACACCAACAAAGCCAGAGTGGCTACCTGCAGAATACATGTATACAAAGAGACAATATCCGAACTAATCAAAAGCTTTGTTATATGGTCAAAAGCTGTTTCCTCAATGATATTAATTACTTCTGTAGTATCTTGGACAAAGGAAAACATCCCAGTGACAAATGGTTTCAGGTAATGGTCAGCAAATGTCGACAATGGTTAGAGTAAAGAGCTGTACACAAACACAATAGGGCGACCTGGGGGATTACTCAAGGATTTATGGATTTTTGGAAGGATGTAGAATTTGGGTACTGTGGGGTTAGAATCAATCAAATAACCATGCTCTTGTTGGCAAATCCATCCTCTTGACAGTGCTTTGCTGACCTTATTCTGAATCAAGGTGGACAAACGATCAGTCAGATCTATAAAGATTTCAGTATAGAATGTAGTGTCCTCCAACTGTCGATTGCATTCATTGATGTAAAACTATCAATCCAACAAAACTATAGCACCACCTTTATCAGCTTTACGTAATATCACATCTTGGTGCTAGCTAGACTTTTAACCGTGGCACATGCTGAATTAATTAGATTTTGAAAGTGTTTCTAATTCAGGTGTTCCAATTGATGCAAATCATGCCAGGCCCTTTAAGCAAAGGCCATGGCTTCCGGGGAGTGGCTAGTAGTAGGAGGACAAAATCAAGACCGATTACATAAACCGCTCTCGTTTTGTTGTTGTTCATATTCTTTGTGATAGAAAAACTGTTGACGGTGGATCTTACGTAATAGTTGCTGGATCGCCACTCTTGTTTTGAACGTGTCATAATTCACACTAGGAACAAAACCTAATCCTCTACTCAACACAACCACTTCCTCACTATTAGGTATGTACGTAGATAGATTAACTAATAGGTCTGGTGGCTGCGTGTCTGCCTCGGGGCGTAATCCCAATTGTCTGGTGGATCTTGTTCTAAAAAAGGCTGCTGTTGTTTGGGCAACTGAGGACCCGAGCTGCCTTGATTAATGTCAACCGTATTACGGCTGTTTCTTGAGTTCCGACCATTACCTCTCTGATTACAGTCTTGGTTCGTAGAACCTCTGGGTCTATGTTGATACGGAGGACTTCCATCACTAGATGGCAGCACGAGGTGGTCGTAACTATAATTCCATTTGGTGATATTTCATTGGATTTACTGTCGGAATACCAACAAACTTGTAATAAACCATTATGTGACTCCTTGAAGATTTATGGCAGATTTATAGCAGGCGGAATGACTGCAAAGTAGATCTGCTGATTTTTGGATGTAAAGTGGAGGACTTATATCCAGCAACAAGCTAGAGGTAAAACAGCCACTTTTACGCAGAAAATATGTGAATTTACCATGCAGTAATTTCTCCAGCAGTTAATCCACCAGAAATTATAATTTGGTAGTGCTGGAAAATGGCAGTAATTATCTTACCTCCAAAATAGTGTTGGTAATGGAATTACCACTAAACAGAAAAACAGGGGTCTCTGTCTTCCAGATTAGGGGAACAAAAAACTCAGAAACTAAAAAATGTATCTGGAACAAAAGATTCAAACAAGAATTTTAATATTGAATATAAAAAGAATAAATCAATACATACATTTTGAAAAAATTCTTCAATGCAACACAAATTAAGCATTCAGCGATCATGGACAAGCACTGAAATGCCTCATTCATATAACACACAACATCATACCACATATATCATCATCAACATCCATTGTCATTAAAATCTACAAAAGTGCATACAAATTTCACATAATTCACACAAAAGGAACACTTGAAAAACATACGCAAAAAACAGTAATGAAGGAAAGAGATGGTTAATAGACTGTTATTTCCATCTTCCAGCTAATGGCAACAAACCGGACCGGTTTCAACGTCATCATTAATTATAGCACGTCTTCATCAGGGGGGAACAGTATCCTAAAAAAATGCATATCTTATGTACATTGGCATGCTAAAACAATTTTTTAATAAAACATACTCACAAATCAATATCAGCCACACCAGTCAAAAGGGTCTGAAATAGTCAGGACACCATATACAAAATGAGGAAACCTGACATAATGTGGTGTCACACATTAAAAGCAACCTCTCCAAGCCATGCATGCCAAACAGTAATTGAAACTGTGGGGTGGAGAAAAAAATAGGGTAGAAAGTCAGAGCCCAGTGAAAAATCCAGAGGAAATAATAAAAGCCAAACGCTCTTCGTCTTTGTGCACACAGGGCATTACCTTAATAAGTCATGCATGGAAAACCAATAGCCCATTGGCAACCACGGTAGATGGTGCTTGAAGAGGTCCTCGAAATACCAGGGGGCTGTGGAATACATACATGTCATTACCCATAATTACCCATAGGTATCATGTGGATTGCAAATACCAATATATGTGTCAAACAATGAGCAGTGGAATCGATGGAATGTCATGAAATAGGATATATATGAAAGCAGCATGGATGAAAGCATAAATGTAATAGACAACCCTGCAAGGTAAATGAGTCTACAGAATCCACTGGAACTCACCGAAAAGGCACTGCAAGCAAGCCGAAGCATGTAATTCACGGGACAGTAAGCACACAACAACGTGACATGGTCAGCTGTCCAAGTAGATAGAATTCAAAAAGTGTGTTTTTTCACATAACACTTTTTGGACCCAAAGGACAAACTTTAAGAAGGCAATAAATGCCAAATTAGAGCAACAGCAGCAGCGGCAAAACCAGCCGGTCCACAGACTCATATTTCTAAAACTCCTGAGTGTACCATTATGCAATCTCAGACTGGGGATGACATAGAAATAGCAATCAACTGGCCAACGGGATCCGTGCAGTCCTAAGAAATAAAGAAGGGACTGCTAGGAGAAAAGTCAGTTCCCAAAGTGAGAAATGCAATGCAGAAAAAAGCTGCCATGTTGGAATGGACTAAGGTCTCTAAACGAAGGCATAGCAGGATCAAGGAGTGTCACAGCTGTGGGCCTTTACCAGCCTCAATGGCATAAAACAATCACAGATGTTAAAAACAAATTCAAATAAATGATAGCTACTCAGATGGGAAAAGAAGGGAGAATTAATATCTGCATGTACAGGGAAAGAAAGTATATATATGGAACAGAAGAATATATATTAACAGCTCCAAGTATACTCCCATTTGTCAGCAGAATTTAGGTCACATTCAATATTTCTAAGCAGAAAAATCCAGAGTTGTTCTTTATAAGCAGGTTTCCTAGCTGTTCTATCAGCATTTGAATCTTGTACTTTTTCGATACAGAACCACTTAATGTCCTCTACTCTGTGTCCTAGTTCCACAAAATGCAGAACCAAGGGGGGATTCAAAGTTCTGGTTCGAATTTTAGAGCGATCCTCATTAATCCTTAAATGCACTTCACGGGAAGTTTTACCCACATACTGACATGGGCAACAGACGGTGTACACCACATTTTTGCTTTTACATGTGGTGAAAATGCAATTGCCAGGTTTCACCTATTCACAAAGGATTGAATCTTTAAAGATGACTGACAAGCTACACAGCTGGCACATGGGTAATGGACTACTACTGGTCTATTATATGCATCCAAAATGTTGGATTTACCAACATTAACCTTTCTGCTGGCCTTTGTACGTTTTTGTTTTAAGCTTTTACCTTTCTTAAAGGTAAACAATGGTTTATTAAGGTTTTTATTCAAGGTGTTCAAAATTCTCCAGTTTTTAAGTATGGACCCACAAATTGCTGTGCTTTACTGGCAAATAGTAGTGGCACAAACTAGTTTATTCACATTCCTCTCTTTTTGGTCAGGTACTAGCAAAATATCAAGATTCACATGTCTTGCTCTTTTCATACAGTGACAGTGACCCACCATGCTTTTTGGATACCCCCTCAAAGCTAACCTGTTTCGTAAGATTGCTGCATGTTTGTTAAATTCAGCAATGTAGTACAAATCCGCCGTAAACACAGGAACATGCTGTGCAGAACATTCTCTAACAGACTTTTTGGGTGCTTGCTGGAAAAATGCAGGGTCGTGTTATGCTCAGTGGTTTTTCAAACACATTCGGTCTCCAAGAATCCCTCATTGTGAAAAATCCTAAAATCAATAAATGGTATTGAAACCACAGAGTATTCATATGTAAAATGTAAATAAGGATCCAAGTTATTAACCCACATAACAAACTGAAGCAGTCTTTTAACTGTACCATTCCAAATAAAGAAAATATTATTGATGTAACTATGGTACATAGAAAGTCCATTAACAAATGGATTGTCAATATTCAAAATATGTGTTTCTTCAAAAAGGGCCATTTGTTAAATTGCCAAGTTGTGTTCAAAGATACAGCCCATGGCCGTCCCCTTGCATTGAAAAAAGAAATCATTTCTAAACTTGACAAAGTTGTTCTTCAAGACCAACTCAGAACAAGTTGTAAGAAATTCAGTTGCCACATTGTGTGAAGTTGAACGTCGATTGAGCAGTATTGCAAGGCTACGGATATCTTTATCTTGGGGGAGATTTGTATATAATGCTTCAATGTCCATTGTGACGAATAATTGTGTCACAGGACAAAAACAAGTATGTTCAACAAGATTGATGACCACCCAAGTGTCCAACAGGAAGGTCGGAATGGCAGTGGCAAGAGATTTAATAAAAACAAAAACATAATTGGATAGAGGTTCCAAGATGAACTCACAAGTGGACACAATGGGATGCCCACAGGGGTTTGTGGCATTTGTATGCACTTTTGGGAGGATATTGAATAGAGTATTCTACCTTCAGATGTATTAATGAATTCATATTCTTTCAGGGATAAATACCCTTACTGTACACCAATGTCACTCAATTATTTAATCTTTAGTTCTATCTCATTAGAAGGATGATAGTGAATTGTGTTATAATGGGTTAGCACTTGAAGGAGCCTGACAACTTTCTAATCAACACGGAATTACCACCACTTGGTGTCCACACTGCCAAACATGCAATGAGGCCCAAACACTTTTTCAGCTGCAACCATTATCCAGTAGTTTGCTCAAGGTAACATGAGGCTCTTTAAAAAAGGGGGAAGGATTGAGTCACAGACTTAAATGAGGAAAGGTGCAGTTAACTAATTGCAGATAGCCCAAGAGTTAATATCCAAAAGGAAGACCATTTGAATCAGTTAAACAACTTGTAAATACTGCATTCTCCACCTGAAAAGATTGTCGAGATGATACTGTGAATGTCTGCCCAGTGTTGGGTATACAGTGTGTACAAGGGCTTTTAAACGCATATTTGTATCTTCTGCCCTAAAATCGCAGAAATATGGATTTCAAATCACATAACATCTTTGGAACAGGCTATTAAGTGGAGAAAATGCACAAAGTGTCTACTATGGAACATGTTAATTATAAAGTGAGAGACAGAGAGGATACATCTCATTATTTGGGAGATGTAACTGTATGTTTATGTAGAATGTGGCACTACTACTGTTGGTCTATTCTCAAAACGGTTCTGGGTCGCAGGTAGGGATAAACAGACTTCTTGCTCTGGGAGCATACACTTTTATATACAAAAAGAAAGTCCAATATTTAAATAGGTGTCACTAAACACTCTTCCCACATCAAGTGGAATCAATTATCACAAATTTGATTAAGATTCAATACATTTCATAAAACAATCATAAAAATGATCATAGTACATAAAATATATACATTATATTAAAACAACACAAGTAGAGACACCATAGGTGAGTAATGTTGCAATAATTTCTTTAGGATCACGCACTGTGCGTACATATCACACTCTGATTCCTATGACTCACTACTGTTGGTGCCTGGCCTACTTGTAAGCCACCCTATATTGTACTTTCTATCAATTGTTTGTTTTTTCCTATTATCTTAAGGCATGCAGATGCTTGACTTTCTCCTTTACTCTAGCATGTCCTGAAACATCAAATGTTAGCAACATGCTGCAATGCTCAGGAATATTACATATAAAATACATAGTGCGTGTCGAAATCCAATGACAAGGAGCTAGATAGATACAAATGCAATCTTTGTTCAAATGTATTTGTGTCTTTAATAATCCAATAACACATTAACCATGAAAGGTTGGTAAAAAATCAAGTGTTTCGGGACTGTCATTGCCGCTACATGCAGACGACTTATACATTGGGTTGCTATACCCTGTCGCTGCCTTAAGCTCTCTTAAAAGATATAATCCTTCATCTTTCATACTATTGCCATTTGTTTCAGGCATGGTACGGATAGCAGAAGGCTCTTGACCCCCCTCTTTACACTGGTTAGGCATCCAGACTTCACGAAGCGGGTCTTCCCTTTCCTCCGAGTCCATCATCCAAAGTTCTAAGCTAGCTAACCTCTTTTCTAACTTCTTTCCTGTAAATGCTGCATGCAAATATGTTGTCATATGTTGCAAAACTGCTTTAGACAGTGATCCCCCTTGTGGCCATGGCATGAACATTTTATCTTCTGTGCTCTTAACCCATTCTGCTCTGTATTGCTTAAGCGTGGGTGTGTGTTTTGGCAGCTGTTTGCACAGGTGCATGAGCGGAGTAACATCCTCCACCACGACTCAGTGTGACGCTCAACTGGTCTCCGCGGGGGTGTTGGAGCATGGTTGGAGCCCTCCCTTGACTTGACTCCTCGGAATCTTCTCCCCCTCCAGGTTGCTGCTGGGCCTGCTGCTCAAGATACTGGTGTTGCCTGTGAGTGAAGATGAGAGGCAATGAAAATGGAGTGGGGATATCGTGACTTCCCCCAACCCTTTTGTGCCGAAATACAGTGTGCAAGCGCTTTCCCATTCAAGCTCACCTGTTGTTTTGTAATGTTGAGCTATCCATCCTGCTTATCCTAGCAGGGGTGCGTAGAACGGACAGAGTTGCTTCACTGGTCCGTGGAAGTGTTGATCCAGACCAGCTGCGACCAATGCACTTAGAAGGTAAATCTTTTATCTATGACTATTGTTCGATTAGACTGTCTGTATTTTGTCTAATAATAATTCTTTCAATGTCTCATTCCATTCCCATGGGTATGAAGAAGTAAATCAGAGCCGAGGAGGGTCTGGGAAGTCCCTAGAGACTGATGGAGTTTCAACAGTGACAGGTAAGTTGGTCTTTATAAGGAAACTCTAGTCTCTTGTATGGCGGCTAAGCGTTCGTTATTCGTGTGAGTTCTAACCTGTTGTGTTCTTTCTTTCCTCGCAGGTGCAGGCAGACGGTGGAGAATGGCATCCGGATGCTCGTTGAAGATTCTCAGTTGCAGCATGAAGATACTGCAGAGAAAATGGAGAGAAGAGGAGCTCCGGGAAGACTCCGACTCCGGCCATGATGGAATGCTGGTAAGATGCGCGCACAGCGATGTAGCGGCTGGCAGGAGTTAAGGAGCGCCCTCAGCGATGGAGTAGCTGGATTCAGGTAAGAGGTGCACGCAGTGATGTAGCGGCTGGCAGCAGGCAAGGAGCACCCTCAGCGATGGGGCAGTCGGATCAGGTAAGAGGCCCCTCCCTTTAGCCCCACCTACTGACTCCTCCTTGCTCTTCCCTGGGACTCTGGCACGTGCCTTCCAATGCTGTTCTACAGCCACACCCGGCCCAGCTGCACATGCCCTTGGCACAGAGTGTGCAAGGCACACTTTTATATGAGCCTGGCACCAGAGGTGCCAGGACAGGGTAAAATTGGACCCTGGGGATGAGGAAGGACAAGCCCCCATCCAGTGGCCATGACAGCACTCCCCTGCAAGGGCCCTCTCATGGGCGATCCTCTCCCTGGTCCAGGCTTGGTGGGATTGTTACGATGAAACCGCCTGATTAGTCAAGGCGCATGGACAAATTCCATAGGCTCCCAAGTGCGATCTTGAGGTCCATAACCCTCCCAGTCAATTAAGTAGTACAGTTTTGACCGTACCATTTTAGAATCTAAGATGTCCTTAACCTCATACTCGGGTTCTCCTTCGATGATTTCAGGTTCCGGTGGTTTTTTTATCCTAGTCTCAGGCTTCACAGGCTTTAAGAGGCAAACGTGAAATACCGGATGAATTTGCATATTGTTGGGTAGATCTAGCTTTACCGCGGCTGGGTTGATGATGGCTTTGATGGGATAGGGCCCAAGATACCTGGGGCGGAAGACCTGAGGCCCTTTTAGTGGTATATTTCTGGCAGCCAACCATAATTTATCTCTGATTTGGTAATGTGGAACTTCCCTTCTATGCCTGTCAGCAAACTTCTTTTGTTGTTCTTTGGCTTTAGTTAAGCTCTTGGTTGCTTCCTTGAGGGTTTGGGTAATAGTCTTATGTAGGTAGGTGATTGCCAGCATTTCTAGCTCATCAAGTGGGTCAAATGAAGATGTCCGAGGTTGCCGACCATTCATGATATAGAATGGGGTCTGTCCTGTGCTAGTGTGGATAGAGCTATTGTAAGCAAATTCAGTTAACCAAAGAACATCCTTCCAGGATCCTTCAGTCTCCTGCAGCATGCCTCTCAGGTATTGCTCTAGCGTCTGATTAGTCCTTTCAGTTTGACCAGCGGTCTAGGGGTGGTGACTGGTAGAGAGGCGAAGATCAATTTGCGCTATCTTGCAACAACTCCTCCAGAAGGCTGAGACGAATTGTGTCCCCCGATCAGAGATAAGTACTGAAGGGAAGCCATTTAATTTGACTACTTGCTCTAGGAATACGGTGGCCAGGGTTCCAGCAGTAGAAAGTCCTTTTAGTGGAATAAAGTGTGCCATTTTAGAGAATAAATCCACCATCGCTAAAATTGTTTTGAAGCCGTCACAGGGAGGCAAGTCTGTAATGAAGTCCATGGATAATGTATGCCAAGGGACCGGTGGTATGCTTAGGGGATGTACTAATCCTGCGGGGCTGGCTTTTGGGATTTCTGCTGTGCTCAAACTCTGCAGGTCACATTAAATTGGGCCACATCCTTTCTCCAAGTTGGCCACCAATAATTCTTCCTGATCTTGGCCCGTGTTTTAGTAATCCCGGGGTGTCCCTCCACTAATGATTCGTGGTAGTTGGCTATAATCTTGTCTTGAGTTTCTTTATCCCGAATGTATAGTCTCCCCTGAAAATAGGGTAAGTTGTCCGTGACGGAGTACTGTTCTCCCTTATTCAACCATTTTTGTTGGGCGGTTTGATCCATTTGAGATTGGAGGTCGACCTTTAATTCTTCCCAACAGGCGGTTACTGCGATCTGGTTCTGAATTCGTTCCATCGGAATAATGGGTACTGGTGCTGATGATATAAATGTGTCTTTGTTATCGCATATTCGTGACAGAGCGTCAGCTTTTCCGTTCCGCACTCCTGGTCGGTACGTGATTATGAAATCATACTCCATGAAGAAGAGAGCCCAGCGAAGCTGACGAGAAGATTGGGCCCTGGCTGTCTTTAAATACTGCAAATTGCGATGGTCTGTGATAACAGTGACAGAATGCCTATCCCCCAAGAGGTAGTGTCTCCAGTTTTTAAGGGCTCCTTCGATCGCCAACAGTTCTTTGTCAGTTATGGCATAGTTCTTTTGTGGTGCTGTAAACGTACGGGACCAAAAGGCTATAGGATGTAACTGTCCGGTGTCTGGATCTCTCTGTGATAACACTGCCCCCATGGCCACGCTGGAGGCTTCGGTCTCAACCACGTAAGGTAGGTCAGGTCGAGGATGCCGGAGAACAGGGGCTGAAGTGAAAGCCGATTTCAATTCCTGGAATGCTTTTTCAGCGTCGGGGGTCCAAGAAAACTTTTTATTCTTTCTTAGCAAAGGGGTGATAGGGTGGATGATTTGAGAAAAACCTGGGATGAATCGCTGGTAGAAATTGGCAAACCTGAGTACACTCTGTACTCCTTTGGTAGATGTTGGGGATGACCATTGAAGAATAGCTTCCACTTTATGAGTGTCCAGGTGTACCCCTCGTGGGGTAAGCATAAAGCCCAAGAGCTCGACTTCCGTAACGTGGAAAAAACATTTTTCCAGTTTGGCGAATAATCGGTTCTTACAGAGTTTTTCCAAAACGCCTCTTACATGGCCCACATGCTCCTCCTTGGATGCCGAATAGATGAGGATATCGTCGATATAAAGAAGGACACAGACGTCCAGCAGTTCGTGGAGTACGTCTTTCATAAAGAACTGGAATACAGCTGGTGTGTTGCATAGCCCAAAGGGCATTACCTGGTACTCAAAAAGCCTGTATTTGGTTCGGAACGCTGTCTTCCATTCGTCGCCTTTTTTCGCTCTGACCAGATGGTAAGCTCCTCGTAGACCTAACTTTGTATAGATTTGAGCATTCTTTACTTGGTCGAGTAGTTCAGGAATGAGTGGCAGAGGATACCTATTTTTCACGATAATCTGGTTTAACGTCCTATAATATATACAGGTCCTGAGGTCCCCTTCCTTCTTTGGTACGAAGAAGAAAGCTGAGGAGGCTGGAGACTTGGATGGGCGGATGAACCCATCAGCTAGGTACTGATTGAGGTATGTCCGTAGATGCTGATTTTCTTGCTCAGTCAGGGCACTGATTCTGCTGCAGGGAACGTGTGCTCCAGGGACCAGATCGATTTGGCAATCGTAAGTTCTGTGTGGTGGCAGGGTGTTGGCTTGTTCCTTTTAGAACACGTTTGCAAAGTCTTAATATTCGGAAGGCAATGAACCCGACATTCCCAGGATGGGCTTCTCCTTGTGTTGTAGTTTCCTCACATCCTTAAGGTGGCAGCTCTTGGCACATTCTCGGGGAAAGGTCAGCTTACTTGTGCGCCAGTCGATCCTTGGGTTATGGGTTTCAAGCCATGGCATTCCTAGGATCATTTGGAACTTGGGGGCCCCTATGAGATCAAATGAAATGCTTTCCCGATGACCATCCTGACATGTCGGCATTACCGCGTCGGTGTGTTGAGTTACTGGCCCAGAAGACAGCTGAGAGCCATCCACAGCAGTGACATTTTCCGAGTGTGGTTTTTGCTGAAGTGGGATGCCTATCCGTGCAGCCAACCCCTGATCAATGTAATTTCCCACCGCACCACTATCAATGTAGGCTTCTAGAGCATGTACTCTTGATGATTGTTGGTGATGGGCTATTGATACCGGAATGACCAGGTGTGAGGTCGTTACAACTTTCTTGATTCCGCTCGACAAGTAGACCTCTACACTTGCCAGGCGTCCAAGTTTTCCGGCTTCTGTTCCTTGACTTCGTTTTCATTGTCCATGGCACCTACCACCTTCTTGGGGGGTTTAGTAGGGCAATCTCGTAATAAATGTCCATCCTTTCTGCAATATAAACAAAGCCGTTTTTCCCTCCTTTTTCTCTTACAGCCTTAGAAATGGGAGCTCGTAATCCCCCTAATTGCATAGGTTCAGGGGTTTCATGAGCCCTGGCCTGAGTGTCCCGAGGCCTTATATAGACTGATCCCCCTTCCACCCTAGTGCGGTCCATTTTTCAGTCTTGTAATCGGTGGTCCATATGCATAGTTAGGTTGATATAGTCTGCAAAGCATTCGGGTGGATTAATAACTTGAGCTAATACGTCCTTTAACTCACCACAAAGCCCCCGGTAAAAAAGTGTGGACCGTTTCTCCTCCAGCCAGTTGGTCGGTGCTAAAAGGCAGTTGAAGGTGGCAATATAAGTCAATAAGTCATGGTTTCCTTGTCTCAGGGATAGTAGTTTGTTGTCTAATGCTTGTCTTTGGGTGTGTCTGGCGAACAGTTTTTCCAATTCCCATTGGAATTCTGCAAAGTTCCGAAGTATTGGATCATCCTGGGCCACTAATGATATAGACCAATCAGCTGCACAGCCTCCCAAATAAGAAAGCACACAGGCAACCATTGCACTGTCGTTAGGGAAGGCTCCTGGTCGGCACAAAACGTGGAGGTGGCACTGGTTCATGAACACAGTGTATTTGTTTGGGTCGCCAAAGAAGCGTTCGGGTGGAGCAAGGTGAACCGCCCCTGGGAGTTCCACCTGCTCTGGTGGTGAGGGCTGTGGCAAAGGGGTTGGTGTAATTCCGGGTAACGGGACTTGTCCTGCGTGTGCCTGGAGCATTTGCCTTGCCAGATCATCTGTTCGTTCTCGGGCTATAATAAGGTCTCTCCTCAGGGAATAAGTCTCTTGTCTTGAGGCATGCACCTCAGCACGTAGCTCCCCCAATAGTTGGGCTAACTGGTTGGTTTAGAAGTTTCCATAACACCCAGACAGAGATTTGGAGAGGCTTTGTGTTCTGTTACGCTCACCTGGTCTCCACGGGAGCGTTGGGGCATGGTTGGAGCCCTCCCTTGACTTGACTCCTCGGAATCGTCTCCACCTCCAGGTTGCTGTTGGGCCTGCTGCTCGAGATACTGGTGTTGCCCGTGAGTGAAGATGAGAGGCAATGAAAATGGAGTGGGGCTATCGTGACTTCCCCCAACCATTTTGTGCCAAAATACAGTGTGCAAGCTCTTTCTCATACAAGCTCAACTGTTGTTTTGTAATGTTCAGCTATCCGTACTGTTTATCCTAGCAGGTGCACGTAGAATGGACTGAGTTGCTTCACTGGTCTGTTGAAGTGTTGATCCAGACCAGCTGCGACCAATCCACTTAGAAGGTAAATCTTTTAGTTATGACTATTGTTCGATTAGACTGTCTGTATTTTGTCTAATGATAATTCTTGCAATGTCTCATTCCATTCCCATAGGTACGAAGAAGTAAATTGGAGCAGAGGACGGTCCGGGAAGTCACTAGAGACTGATGGAGTTTCAACAGTGACAGGTAAATTGGTCTTTATAAGGAAACTCTAGTCTCTTGTGTGGCACAGCCAAGCGTTCGTTATTTGCATGAGTTCTAACCTGTTGTGTTCTTTCCTTCCTCGCAGGTGCAGGCTGACGGTGAAGAATGGCATCCGGATGCTCGATGAAGATTTGCGTTTGCAGGATGAAGATAATGCGGAGAAAATGGAGAGAAGAGGAGCTACGGGTAACTGGGCTCCCGGATTAGGTAAAATGAACACTCCGACTCCGGCCGCGTGGATTGCAGGTAAGATGTGCCCACAGCGATTAGCGGCTGGCAGCAAGTAAGGAGCGCCCTCAGCGATGGAGTAGCTGGATTCAGGTAAGGGGAGTGCACAGCAATGTAGCGGCTGGCAGCAGGTAAGGAGCGCCCTCAGCGATGGAGTAGCCAGATTCAGGTAAGAGGTGCACACAGCGATGTAGTGGCTGGCAGCAGGTAAGGAGCGCCCTCAGCGATGGAGTAGCCAGATTCAGGTAAGAGGTGCACACAGCAATGTAGCAGCTGGCAGCAGGTAAGGAGCACCCACAGAGATGTCTTCAGGAATGGAGCTGCAGGAATCCAGTGATGCACAGGTAAGCACAGCAGAGAGCGGTACGCTGCTGAAAGCAGAATAACGCAAAGCAAAGGCATGTGGATGGGTTGGCCTTATATAGGCTGGCTCGGGTCCCTCCCTTTAGCCTGCCCACTGACCCCACCTTGCTCTTCCCTGGGACTCTGGCACGTGCCTTCCAATGCTGTTCTACGGCCATGCCCGGCCCAGCTGCACATGCCCTTGGCACAGAGTATGCAAGGTACACTTTTATATGAGCCTGGCGCCAGAGGCCAGAGGTGCCAGGACTGGGTACAATTGGACCCTGGGGATGAGGAAGGACTGGCCCCTTGTCCAGTGGCCATGATACTCAGTCACAGTTGACTGTCACAACATTATTTTATTTTACACAAACAAATGCTATTCAGAAAAATAATAAAATGTGAGAGTGCACCAAACCTCTGTGTCATGTTGGCTTCAATCTACTTATGCACTGAACATTATCAGTCAACTATATAAATGAATCATAACATTTCAAATCTTAATGTTTCCACTGCAGTCTATTTCTTTCTCGTTTTTCAATATTTCTTTTCTTTGCCACATACACCATATAAAATATACAGACGAACAGACAAACTGATAGACTGGCCAGCCCACATATATTTCCATCAGCACTCCTTGTGACCATCCCTGCCCCTAATAATGACTCTGATCGGAGTATGAGCTGTCCCCTTTAACAATCCTTGATTATTTGTAGCCTAGATACGTCCACTTGGACTTTGGGACAAGCTCCTTCTATTCGTCCTTGACGTAGGATTCTGGGCTTATTATAAAGATCGCTCCTCATCTGCATACTTTAAACTGTGATGCTAATCATCTCACACTATGACACTCTTTGTCTTAACCCATGATGCTCTTCATCATAATCCAAAAAATAAATTACCCCAATCAACCAACCCTCCGTTAATCTATCCTCGTTATCACTCTCCCCCACTCAGTACTCATTCAGTTTGTCACCTCACTCAGCCTACTCACCATTCGTGTTTTCAACTTCCGACCCTTGGGATCGTCTCCTCCTCAACCAGCTGCTTCAACCTTCGGTTCGTTCAGCTTCCTGTAGAAGTCGGGAGGGGATTTCACTTGAAAATGAGGGACCCGTCCCACCTGTACTTGCAAGTTTTATTTTAAACTAATGGCTGCTATCTACAAGGAGATTCATGTTCCTCCAGCTAAATGGTGGAGGACGTCCGATGTTTCAGGGACTACGAAGCTTACTACGTCGATGGATTTTAACCATCATCTCTCTGCTACCGCGTCAACTGGGGTGTCCAACCCAGCCATTTGAGATGAGGTAGAAATATTTTGAGTTGAATAGAGATGCAGAATATACTCAAACATCAATAATCAAATTAACTCAGGAAGTTGGCAAAGTGTAACTGTTTTAATATCCATTATCTAAAACAGGGAGTTACAAAGAACATCAATGAATTTGCTCGATCTTCACATTCAACGCATGTCATGAAAAAAACAACTTTTATACTAATAACTCGTCATCAATGACGTCAACCTACATTGCAAACTACAAAAACCTATTTGGGAAGGCAATAGGATTACAGGGAACATCTAGGTATACGTTCCATACTTGTTAGGAAGGTGATTGGGTCTCTAACATCAGGTGGGGCAACTAAGCCCTCCCTTAGTGCAGGTCACTACGAACGTCATCAAATACACAACCTCCCACTGGTTATACAAACTATAGGGCTCTCTATTACGTGGCCCTCTATAATTGGTTGGCACCCTTGTATCCCTCTGTAATATTCCACCTACATAAGCAGCACCCAGGGTAACATCCAGGTGCTGGTGGGCTGGTCATAAACATAGAATCCCACCAATCAGTCTGTTCATCTATCATCACCCTTGCAGTCTGACAGTCAATTAAGCTTTGTACTTATTAAGGGCATGTCTGCCTCCAAACTCGTAAAAGGGCCCTTTGTCTACTTGCGTTACTGCATCTGTACAATTATAAAACAACTTGATATCTTCTTCATTATTTCTGTAGCTTGAAAATCATCATCTCGAGCCCGAGATGTTGTTCATCTTTGGCAACTCCTCTTTAGAGTGCCTATAGAGTGTTTACGTTCTCTCGTCTCTGCATCTCTTCTGGGTGCGTCAGCTCTGTTCTTCATGATGTCACCAATCTTATCTTTTACTCAGTTTTCACGCCTCTTCCGGGATTTCATTCAAATGGCCATCATATTGTCGTGAATGCATATGTGGTTAACTCAATGAGAATCTTACTTCTGTGATGGTATTGGGATTCTCACTGGCATTGCACGTGTCTCACACTCTGGCTCCCAAAATATAGGCAACATGGGAGAGGAGCTTTGGGTGGGGGTACTTAGCTCCACCTCTACACTTTGCTAACTTCTTTTGAACCAGTTTCGCTTCCACTGCTTATGCTCAGAGTGCTGTTTTCTTCTCCTTTTCTTTCAACCGTTTACAGTAGTGAAAAATAATAGACTGAATTCTGCCCAACCCTTAGCCTCAATCCCCATTATCTTATTGAGTGCCATCTGTACCTCTTTCGGGAGAACTCTTTTAACCACAAAATAGAAAAATAGAATCTCTTGATCCCATGAATCCCCTCTTTCCGCCCACTACATCTCTTGTATGTATAATATGCATTGAGTTGGATCCTCATCGTCACGCGTTGTTTGTTGCATAATCGACTGAATATCAGGCATATCACACGCCCACCGTAACACTGCCCATACTGGGGGCCTAATGTCATTAAAATGCACTCTGTCATGACTGTCATCCCCCAACTTCGCACCTGGATACCCTGTTTTAACCCATATCTTGTCATCCTGAACTCTCAGTATCAACACAAACAAGCTTTTCAGATCCCGTATAGCCAGCGTAGTCCCAGCTTTGTGCTTTTCAAATGTGTATATTCGCTTACCCACCCCAGTTGTGAGTTATTGGAGAGTCTTTATAAGATCTTTTTGGGTGCTCAAGGGTCACACTGTGCTCTCCCTCGTCCTTTGTGTCCTTACAGTCTTCCCAACTTTCTTCTTTCTTTATGGGAGGAAAGGTCTTCAAAGGCCCCCCTCCCCTCCATTCTTACCAACATGCGGACTGTGACTCGTCCAGCAGCCACCCATGCACCTGTGGCCAGGGATGCGGGATGGCTGCGCGTCAACCCATATGGCTGCAACACCCAGCCAGCAGGATAATACCAAACTCCATTTCTGTGCCACACTTAGACTCCATTTTGTACATGCCAACTCCGGCCTCATGAACACGAGCGGCCCACAGAGCTGCAGCTCTCCCCTCCTGATCGCGCACAGCGAGCCAGTCACTTCCCTCACCCTCCTCCCCTCCGCGTCCCTGCAGTGGGCCTGTTGTCACGGGAGACTAGGTGCAAACAAGCTACATGACAAACATTGTATCTTTCACCTTCCACAGTCCATCATTGACCTGCAAATGACCGGGTCGAAAGTGGGGTTGAGAAAAATAAGTTATCTCCATAAACTTGTCACGTCCCCTTGCAGACCCTACATTTATGACATATGCTGTGGATAACCCCCAACCCGATTTCCCGTTTGAAGTACCAGATACGTATGCCAAGCCTGTGTGCCACTCTGTTTCACCTATGCAGCTAATCCTTCTGGAGAGGTTATAAATCCATCTGTGTTGTCCATTTCTGTTGTCGTATGCCAAGATATTTATTGTATATAATGAAATAGGGTGACCCTTACCCATCTCCGACTGCACACAAGTCTATGAAGTGTAAGTTTAGACTTTTCACCATCGGTCAAGAATTATTCTTTGTTACAAACTACTCAATGCAACGTATAACATCAGTATTATACAGCCACAGTAGTTAATCCCATAGGAAGAGCACTTTTTGGGCGGCTAATAACTTCGCTCCCCCTGGACGAATCCTCAAAAAACTTTGCAAAAAAAAGTATATGGCCCACTCTCAATTTTATGCACATTTAGTGAGGTTTGGTCCATAGACATAATGGGAAAAAAACTTTGAGCACGCCTACATCTCAAACCGCAGGACAGATTTCCACCAAATGTGCGGCAAGAGAGGTGGCTTAGTCCCGAAAGCGTGCTTTTGTTAATTTCGTGTAAATTCATCCAGTAGTTTTTTTTTTAAATGGCCAAAATGCAAGGCAATCAAAATTGAGATATCTATGTGTGCTCTGCGGACACAATTGGCTAATCGGCTTGTGTCATGTCCGCGGACATGCAACGTGTTCTCTGATTGGCTGGGATGAGGCATGAGGTGCGTCACATTGTTTTGATGCATCCGCCATCTTGGATTGCCGACAGCACGGCGGCGAACAAAGGCAAAATGCAATTGTGGGGAGTGTGTTGGTGTGCAGAAGTGCTTGGGGAGTAAGAGATGGGTAAAATACTATATTTCATTAGGTGGCAGGTGCCCCTGATGTGTTTGCCATGTCTGCGGTCTTCGCGGCTGTCCGCGGACATAATAAATGCACTACTGGCTATTTTACTTCAGTATGATGTTGGTTTTGGGTTGTTAGTAGAGGATTGATTGTAATTCATATCCCCTATAAGCAGCCCACATACCACAGTCAAAATGTTTGGTAATATAGGTGTGTTATGCTGTGGTGGTTGTGGCCAGGGCCTAGAGTCTTGGGTGCATGGCCGCAGCATAACGCACCCATAGAATTAAACACCCATCAAATATCCACAACCCAAATGTGTGTACTGTTTCATTTGTAGAGTGTGTATGTGAAGTTTTGGCTAGGTTATGCAGTTAAGATTGTAGAGTTTGTAACAATGAGTGCAGTGTTTCTGAGTTTATTTATTGTATACTTAGTGGTTGAGTTTTTTGTGGTTGTATGTAGTTTTTTCATGACATGGGTAACTGGACCAGACATACTTTTTCGAAATCTGTGATAAAAGAAATGATCATATGTTAGAGCAGGTTGTTCATAATGAGATATTGCATTGCATAATAGACATTTCTGTATTTTTTTTACCCTCATATTTAGTACTTTACAAGTACTATAGCTCAAACCAGTGTACTGTGCAAATTTGCTCAGTTTCTGTGTTCGTTTTCTAAATCATTGGGTATGTGGGGAAAAAAATCCATGCTGGATTAAAAAAAGAAACTTCTATGTTGTGGTATAATATATTACTTTCATTGGCCCTCATTACGACCCTGGCGGTAAGGGGTTTACGCTAGCGTTAGCTGCGCCGACCCCTTACCGCCAATTCCGAGTTCCCAGAGCGCCATGGTCATTTTTCCGCCCGCTTTTTGCGGGCGTAAAAATCCATGGCGCTATGGGACCTTGGTGTTAATTACGCCACCGTAATTTGAACACATACACCATTGATGTGCCTCACACATGACTGGATTCACATGCGGCAGGGTCATGTCCCTGCACATACACATCCATACATGGGCCTTTCAAGACATATGTCCAAGCTGCACACACCTGGCACACCTCAACATGCACTGCGTCCAAGCAGTACACATGGACACTTACTGCTCGACTCTGGACGGGTCTGCCTCTCAAGGACCTGGAGGTGAAGCGCTGGGTGTATACATTCCAGGATCCTCATCTGGTCGTCGGTAAGGCAGACCCGGCACCCCTCTGCATCCGCTGCCTCCAAGAGGCGCCGGGCCTTCCTGAGGGTCCTGGACCTGAATCCTCCCAGCGCTTCGGATGTGTCGTATGTCGCGGGCTGCCACCCCCTCCACGTTGATGGCAGCATCAATGTCCTTCCAGATCCTCTTCCGTCCATCATTGTCAGAGGGTGGTCTTCCGAAGAGGGCATCATAATGCACCAGGACTTGCTCCACCAGGATACCAACTTCTGCGGCACTGAAGCTGGTAGCCCTCTGTCTCTCTGGCTGGGGGTTGCCAGTGGTCTCTGATGGTGTTTGCCCCGACATGGCAACCCCCGAGGCAGGTGTGGGTTGGCAACTGGGTCCTGGTGCTGGGCTGTGGAGCGATGGAACTTCAGTCGGAAGTCTACTGTTCCAGCAGGGGTGGTCACAGCAACTGGACCCCTGCAGATGGCTGACGTGCATGCACCAAATAGCAGGGCACGTGGCCAGCAGGCAGGCAGGCAGCAGCAGACGGCTGGTGGGAGTCAGCTTCTGGGGGGCACTAATTTGGCCTTCTGGGCAGGAGTGTGGTCTTCCGTGTGTTTTCGCGTGGCCAGCTTGATACGGAGTGATTTGGCACGTGAAAAAACAGCACGTCAGCATGTAATTCGAGGAAAGGCCCTTAGCGCGTAAGCGCTTCTGTGACGTAAAACGCGCGGGCGTTCCCCTCATCATGGGTGCATAGTGATTCAGCACGTGAAAAGACAGCACGTCCGCGTGTTAATGCGTGTAATTCGAGGAAAAGGCCTAAGCGTGTAAGTGACGTGACATGCAAGGGTGTTTTCCTCAGCATGGGTTAAAGGTGAGCGGGGCCAGCAGTTTGCTGTACGTGTCTTTCGTGGAGACTGACGTGTGTTGCTACTTCTGGTTGTTTCGTGCGCCATCACAACTTCACAGCGAATCAAGGACGTATTTCTTCTTTTGGCGGGGGTATTGGCTATGTGTGTTTTTCATTATCATGCTAGTCAGACAGTGAGTCGCGCATGCTATTTTTCCCACTGCCGGTGCCCCTGTGTATCGCGTACCCGTTTTCAAGGTCATAGTAGCCTGCGTGTCCCACGCGTATATGTTTTTTGTGTCCCTGGGTGCCACTGCGTACTGCGGCAGGTTAATTCTACACACGTGGGCTACCGGGGGTTGCGTGCACAGTTTTACTGCGTGACCCGTCACTTTATCAACGGGGTCACATACAGCCTTGCAGGTTCAGAGGGGTGATGTTAACATCTTGTATCCCATCCCTTTTACCCCAATTGCCCCGGACAATTGTGGTGTATACCTCCCATTGGCACTACTACATCTGTGCCGGCACTACTCCATCTGTGCCATGGTTAGGAGGCCACGAAAGGTGAGGGGCGCCGCAGCTGGGCATCCTCCATGTGGTGGGCGTGGTCAGGGACATGGCCAGGATGACCAGGGAGTAGGGGGACTCCAGGGTGGCCGCAGAGGGGTAGAGGCAGGGGTGTGCCACTTCGGCACGATGGTGTGCCACGTGTTGGTGCAGTCATGCCACCACCCCCTGTGGTTACGGGAGATGCATCGCTTGCATCTGGCACTGGCACCCATGTGACCCGGCAGTCTGTTTCATTGACTGCCACGGGCCCAAGGGTAGTGGTAGCTGCAGGTGCAGCTGTGGACACCACCACCCAGGCTCAGGGTCCGCCAGCGCATGCTGCTTTGGCATCTGAAGAGTCCCCGGATGATTTCTGCCCCCCTGGCCCCTAATTTCACCATGGCACTGGTGTGATCATGTTGGAGTACTGCACTGGCCTGTTCAACGCTCCTGTGTACATGCACACTTCCCCCTGCCAACCTGCCAGACACATACAGTGGTGTACATCATTTGTCCTTGATGCAGGGTTTCTCACTCGGACTGTGTAGATGGCAGATGCTGCGCAGGGACATGAGTATCCATTCATGCTCCATGTGCATTCAATGCATGCCCCTATGTGTCCTTGCCCAGATGATCATTGTAGTGCGTGTCCAGGATGACATACATTTAATGGCATTTGATCATCCATTCTATGCCCGCTCTGGCTCAGTCCTGCATCACACACATATTTAGGGTGTCACAGTCTGTGTGGGGCACAGGCCTCCCCCTGTTTCAGGCCCCCTGACTCTGTTCAACTGGTGTAGTGGCTTCTGCACACATGGGTGTACTAATGAGGGTTCCTCATTTGTCCTGCTTACTGCCCCATTCTCATCTGCTGTGTTGTCAGTTGACTCAGATGATACAATTGACGCTAGTCAACACTGTCTGCCAATACTCAGGTCTGTGGTCACCCTTTCCCTGCCATGCAATGCCTCCCTGCATTTGCACTTAGGGGGAGGGGGGTTTGCCTGTAGCCATGCAACCTATTGCATGCACATTGCATGTGATGCCCGAACTTGCCCTTACACTGCCTTCAAGTTTATTGATTGACATCATAATGTACTTGTTCATGTAGATAATGGGTAACGTACACATGTTCTGCACTGCATCAACCCACTTCTGAGCCGTGTTATACCGTTCTACATGCCTACTCACTACGGCAATGTGAAAGTGACCTGGCATGTATGGTCAGATTTGCATCCCTTCTCTGTCATGAATGCCATGGGCTCAGGTGCATCCTGTGACACATGTACTCAGTATTGGAACTCCCTAGTGGGTGTTTAGCAAATTCGATTGGTCAATCTGTGGCCTATACCAACTGGTATAGGGCGCAGATTGAATAAAGCCTGCCAATCGGGTTGTAATGACTGTGGAGCTGCCTTCATGTGTGTATGTGTAGACTTTCACATGCATCAAAGCAAGCAGCGTTGTAGCTGCTTCCTTTGCTGTATTGGATGCTGTTCATGTTCACAATACAGTTGTATGGGGAAAGGGGTGTTTTTGAACACTTTCACATGTACATATGCAAGCAGCTTCAAGGTTGTTTAGTGCAACATTGCGGCTACTCACTTATGTGTGTGTGAAAGTGTTCATTTACACATGTGTTTTCTGCAGCTTTTTTGTTGACTGACTAATATGTTGTTGATGGACGTTAATGCTGGTGAGATTTCAGCATTGCGCCGTCATGTTGAACTGGCATAATCGTGAAGGTGCACTATTGTGCAGTATGTTTACGCCCAGGCCCACTTAGCTAATATGGTGGGGCCTGGCCGTGAAGAATTTACACACGGAATAATGGAAAGGGCACATTCATAGCACAATGTGCTCAATCAGACCCTGAGGGGTGTTCTCGAGGCTTCATGGCCTGCAGCTCAGACCGTACAGGGCATTATGGTCCCTCATGCCTGGTTGCAGGCACTTGCTTTGCTCAGGACATTCACTATATCTACATGGCCCATGACACCCAGTACGGGCCGAGCTGCAGATGGATGAAGCTATATTGGTGATGATGGTTTAGTGATGCATGTGTACATGCATATAACGTGTGTCATTGTGTGTTTGGATTCACTTGCAGCTGTCGTCAATTTGCAGTTCAAACATGCTTATGGTATGTGCCATCTCTTTGTTGCCATCTGTCCTTTCTGCCTGTGACATGTGCCTGACCGAGGTGGTGTCTGATGGAAGTTTTATACTACATTTTCTACTTGTGTAGGCTTTGCTAATTAGACACATCCATTTCTGCTTTTGGGGTGTGTTTGTATATCAATGCAACTGGATGCATGCCAGGTTCTCATTTGTGTGTGACATGTCTGCTTCATGTGTTGGCTGTCGATGTGATGTCTATGAGTGTGTGGGTTATGTGCTTCTGACACGTGTACTCATGTTTGTTTTTTCCACTTTTCAGATGATAACGCAATGGAGCCGGAGGATGGTGATATCAGGCCAGACACATGGTTGGGGCACAAGCGGGGGTTGTGGGGAGATAGACCATGAGAACCCACTTGTGCTCCAGACCATCGTGTCTAGGGCTGGCAATGAGTCTAGCCCAGATGATCTCTCTGACGACAATGTCGAGTTGGATGCGCATCATGTCCATTCGTCAACGGCGAGTGATTCTGATGTGGACGATCCTCTGTCCGCGACACCTGCACTGAGGGGCCAGACGGTGGTGGGACCTCTGCCTGTGGTGGATCGATCACACTCCACACCAGTTGCTGATGTGCCTGGGGAGGTATATAGTCCTTCAGCCGCGGGTGGTGCCAACCCAACAAGGACCACAGCTCCTTGGGCCCCACGGGTGTCAAGCCCAGCAATGCGGTGGCCGTGCGCCACCAGGGTATACTGAGTGGGAGAAAGCCATGGTTGCCAATTCCAAACACCAGGGGGCATCAATTGATAATATCGCTCAGAGCATGGAATGTGTGGCCCAAATCGCGCTCCCCCCTGCTAGGCAGGTGGATCTCCAGCAGCAGGTGGCACAGTCCACGGCCCACACGCTCAGGCTGGGCATGGCGGCCTCAGACAGGGCACGCTGGGGTGAAATGTTGTCTCTGTGTCAAGCAATTGCTGCTCATGTAGAGGCACACAGGGAGGCCCTGAGGGATGACCATCAATCCCTCCAATCTACTCTGGGTGTGCTCTTGATGTCCCAGAGGCAGCGGACAGAGGAGAGGTTGGACGACTTATCTCCCACACAGGTCGGGCCGTGCAGGCGTTCAGCCCATGGAGGTTTTTTTTGTGATCTCAACATCATCGCATGTGGGTGTTGAGGTGCACCCTGTACCTCCCCCCTCCTGGGTGCCTCCCCACCAGGTCGTATGTGGCCATTTATGATTTTTATGGTTAGTTTAATTAGTTAATATAGTTTAAAATTGCTTGTCTATTGTGCCTTCATGTGACGGTGTGGTGCTTTGTGGCTTTTGAAAGCATCCACTGTCTGTTCCAGCTAGGCCCTTCTAGCTTGTCTCCTGTATGTGTTTGCAGCTTGGGGTCCTGACTTACATATGCCACTCCTGCTTCCCCTATCCATGGGCTCGCAAGAATGGTTTGGTGTTACAACCATTTACACAAGGGCATTGGACATTCTTCATATCCGTGGCCTGTCTGCTGCTGTACTACTTGTGTTAACACCCCTAGTGGGGATTATGTATGTTTTCTCCACGGCATGTCTGCAATCAATTTTGGTGAGTACATAATTGATATGTCCATTTATTGATGTTGATGTATGTTCTTTTCTTGCCTGCATATGTGCTTGATGCACTTCATGCTGTAGACAGTAGCCTGCACCCTTTGGCTGTCAAAGTAACACTGATGGTGGGAGGAGGTCGGATGTAGGTCTCAGACATGGCCCAGTGACAACCAGCATGAAAGCTTGTATGCCCTTTCTGCAGGAAAATGAGACTCCAGGCTACCTTTCCAGCAGACACGGGGTCAAGAACTACAGAAACCTGGCCACGTTGGGTGGTGCACACATGCGCATACGTGCACAAGCAGAAGCACAGGGCTTGTGCTCAGATGTCCAACAGAAGCAGACGTGTTTCCAGGAGCTCCAAGCAAGGTGAGCAGCACGAGGGTCCACACTGCATCCGACCTTCCTTCAGGCCCCTCGCACATGCATGCTAAGGAGCGCCAGAGCTGGGGAGCTTGCCCAGGCATTGGGGAAGAAGCGCACAGTACAGCTAAGCAGCGTTGAGGAACAAATAGCCAAGTAGCTTTACAAGTTGTCAGGGGCACACGCATGGGGCGTCGGCCATATCCATCCTCAAGTCCCCCCTGCTCCATAGAAGCTGAGTTATTAGCACAGTAGCGTTCCTGGCCAGAAACTAATACAGCGCACGGGGGCACCCAGCGATGCACAGACTTGAGTGTAGTGCATATCATTTGCATATGCAAATGGCCACGTACGCTACCTATTGAAATCCGCGGCTGGCAGAACACGACTTGTACTGAAGTCTGAAGTCGCACCTCACCACACACGTCTAGCAGCTCACCCAAGGACCATTCTATCATGTGTGATTCTTAACACATTCGTCTTCCATTTACCGCAAGGCCACGTGCGGCTCCCTTACCACATTGACAGTGTATGAAACATCACAGAGGCAAGCAAAAGTATACGAACAAAGCAGCAGGTTAGAGTGTTTGTTTGGGGAGAAGACACTAAGTTTGAGGCATGAATGGTGTTGTGTGTCTGGTGAAAACAAACACAGAATAGTAACTCACGCTCTCTTAGCAGCATTGAATGGCTCCTGTTACCGGACCTGAGAGTGCGCAGGCAGGAGGCCATCACTCACCCCAGAGATAAGTCTCTGTTTGGCTTGCATTTGACCCATTTTGTACAATGTGCATGAAGAACATGGTTTCTCTGATTCAGTGTGTGTTATTGTCAATAGTTTTATTTTGTCTTTTGCCTACTTTCCCTTGCCCATCCACCTCCCTTCGCCTGACCCTCTTTCCGGTTATCCTGAATACCAATGCCTATCCAAACAATGGATCCCTGACCCTCTTTCTCTGCCGGCCTGTGTAAGTTTTACCTTGCAGGCGCCCAGACCGCAGAGCGGGTGGTTGGTTCGTGCCACTCCTGCGCCTGGAGACCGGAGCTGTGACACTACCCATCAGTTGTTTCATCCTCATTGATTATTGTGTACTGAAAATGCTACCCGTCCTGTTAAACCATTGTTGAACTGTGCTACCTTGGTTGTTATATCATTCTGCTTTGACATGTGCTTGGCCGTTTTTAACGACTTCAAGTCATCTACTGGAGACTCTTCCAGGGTTCTTTGGTGGCTATAGGCTGTTTCCCTGGTTTGATGGTGGCCTCTGAGGGGGCTGGACCCTATTTACACGCAAGGTAAAACATGGAAACCAAGGGGTAGGGGGATCCTGAACCCAAGTAGACTAGAAGGAAGAAGGCAACGGACCCCAGACACAGTTCTTCAGAAGGTTATGGTAATGTGTCAATGAGGGAGGGCCTTTTGTAGTTGGACAGTACGCTTGGGCTCCATTTTTTGGGCACTCTCTGACATTGTCATTGTGGGGTACTATGTACATGATGTGTTCTGCTGGTCAATGGCTGTTCCTGTGTTGTGTTTACTTTGGCAATTTTCACATGTGATGTGTACAGGACATTGAGGGTCACTTGATTTCACATGCATGTATTGAGTGCATGTCCCTAATGACACACACACTTAAACAATGCTCCACCACACATACAACCACCCTTCTGTGCCCACACGTGCACACAGATTGCCTTCTCTGGCATGCTGTGTCCCTGCAGCGCATGATCACTTACCATTTGGGGATGGTGTACATGCGTCAATACGTTATTTTTGCTGCTTGTCCTTTTTATGTGATGCTCAAGGTGTATCCCCAGCACAATGGCTGCGTGCTGTGCAGTGTTTTGCAGGAGACACACACAGCACACGGGTTAGGGATTAGCGGATTTGGCTTGGCCAATGTGCATGAGAACAGGCATTCAGTCTTTTGTTGATGGTATCACTGGTGGCATGCATTTGTGTATGACTTTGTATCTGTGGGAGGTTGTTGGTCAGTCATTTCATCTGATTCCATGTCAGGTGTGATTGTCTCAGGCCTCTTTCCATTTATCACATGTCACTTTGTATCTAATTGGTCATGTTTTGGGCTTTTGCTGTTGCATGCCATGTCATGGTGTGGCAGACAAGGTTGATGTGGGTTGGGAGGGTTTGGGTGACATACCAGTGATTGTCATGGTCTGTTTTGCAGGGGGGTGTGATACACACCTTGCATGTGTTCCTTTTGGTCACATAGGATTGGTTATGTTTAAGTAGCTAGGCTGCACACAATTCCGTGGCAACATTCTCAGAGTGGTAAGGTTGTGACAGTTGACTGTCTCTTTATCATCATTGATTGTCACCTGTTATTTGCCAGGCCTGTGTGCACTCCACAGGGGTGGGAGTTTAGGTGAAAAATGTGGCCACAAGCTGGGTCCGGGCTGCCTCGCCATGTGACATTTCCCCTCCCATGGGCAGCGCGTGTGCCTGTGGTTGGGCATGTGGAGGCACCACCATGTCCACCGGTACGTCCCACCGTGTTGCAACATTGTGCAGGACACATGCTGCCACAATGATCCTGCACACTACTGGGGGTGCATATAGTAGCTGGCCGCCAGAGCGGTCAAGGGAGCGAAAGCGTGACTTGAGCACTCCGAATGTGCGCTCCACTATGCCCCTGGTTGCAATATGGGCAGCGTTGTATCTTACCTGGGGTGGTGTGGTGGGGTTCCGTATTGGCGTCATCATTTGGTTGCTCAGAGAGTAGGTACTGTCCCCTAGGGAGGTTAGGATGGTTGTCATTAGTTGGGTTTGGGTATTTGTCTGTGTGTGACATGCATGCATGTGCACAGACATTTGTACTCACCAATGAGCCATGTGTCACCATGCTTCCCAGCTTCCAGGTGGCGGTTCAGGGCAGACATTCTGTAAATGAAACTGTCATGGGTAGGCCCAGGATAGTTTGCATAGACAGAGGCGATGATTCCATGGGCATCGCATACAACCTGTACGTTGATGGAATGCCAGTGCTTGCGGTTTCAATAGATGTGCTCAGTGGCCCTAGGTGGACATAGGGCCACATCGGTGCAATCTATGGCACCAAGCACTTTGGGGAAGTGTGCCACCCTGTAAAAATCCTGGACAACGGCCTGCATTTCTGCAGGTGTTCTGGGCATGTATATGCGCCTGCAGACTGAGGGGCGTGCAGTCATGATTGCCAACACCTGGTGTAGGCAGTGTGACTGCGTGGCCTATGAGACACCCCGACTATGGCAGTTGTCTGCTGAAATGACCCACTGGCCAAAAAATGCAGGACATTGAGCACCTTCTCCAAGGGGCTCAATGCTTGGGAGCACAGGGTGGGTGACATAAGGTCATCTTCCCAATTTCCCAATCCCTGACCAGGTCGAGGATGATACGAGGTGGAAACCTATACCTGCCACAGACCTGGTCATCAGGCATCCCAGAAAGGCTGGTCTGGGGCAAAAAGTGCAGGGCCTGGCTATTCACCTCCTCCTGTGGTGTCCCACCATCAGTGCTGCGACAAATGGGGCATTCATTGTAGCTTTATATACGTGTTTGTTGTTTGCGCGCACTTTTATACTGCGCGTGGGGACGCTTCTGCCTGCCTTTGTGTGGCGGACGTGTTGACGCCTGTGCGAGTCTTTTGGCGTTCGCGGTTTTCCCATATATGATTCCATGAATATGTGTTGTCCGTCTGTGTGTGGGCGTTCTGTGTATTTCCCTGCAGTACTTCCCCAGTTACACCTTCTTTTTCACGCTTTGTTCCCCATTCCGCGTGTTCCGCCCCGTGTTCCGCCACCTTTTTGGTGTGTGCGCTGACATTGTGCGCTTACGCTGTGTGTATCACGCACATCGTTCTGGATGTTGCAGTGACGTGTGCGCCTATGTGCGCCACGCACGGATTTGGTGCACATCCCGGGGAAAACGCGCGCAGGGCCTTCCATGTATTATACGCGTGCGCTTGCTTTTTCATCCTTGCGCCAGCTTGCGCCAAGATTTTCGGCGCACATTTGTTCCATGAATCGGCCCCTCTAAGTGTTGTCAGGATTGTTGGTTGCATTTCTATGAAGGACTAGCATTTGAAAACACAATTGGTCTGTACTGTGTAAGTAAATGTTCTCAATAATTGGTGGCAATTGGAATAGAATATGTATTGCTACATTTGCGTAGCAATTTATAGCAGTTATATTTGAAAATTTGAATGGACCTGACAGTTCTGTGTCAAACTCATTTGTTCGGAGTGTGTGTTGCTTCTTTGAAGAAGTAGTTGAGTTACTTTGACCAGTAGATACTTCTTTGGTTGTGGTACTTGATGAAGTATTAGTTTCTTTTTTTTTTCTTTGGAGGAATTGTAGTGATATCCTGTATCATTTCAGTTTGAAGTAGTTTTCCTTTTGCAACATTTTGTTTTTTGTGGAACAGGATAGGTTTGTAGATGGGGTGTGGAGTGAACACAGCCTATTCTATTCTAGAATGCAAGGAATATCTGCATTTACTTTACTTGCATCAAAGTTGATTAGAAATAGCCTGTCAAGTGTAAGTAAGCGTGATAGTGCTACATAGTGCATGGCTTCTTTAAAGACTGTGCTACCAATATCTATTAATGCTTTATCTAGGGTAAAACCTTGTGATTTGTGAATGGCAACTGCGTATGCTAGAGTTAGTGCTAGAGTTCTCTGCGTACATACATGTCTTTGAAAAGAAGGAAGCGGGCTGTTCAGCGTCCTATGCTTTTAACTTCTGATAGTGTGTCAAAGAGAATATTGACAAATTGAATGTTGTTGTCACGTGGGTATGTTTGAAAATCAACAACTGTACCAAGTGCTCCATTAACTAGTCCTTGCTCCACTTCACGGTTACGTTTAAGCCTTACTCTACAGTTTAAAGATAATTTTAATATTTTCTCCAAACCAGCTGTGTTGGGGATAGAGTTTTCTAGGATATTTAGTCTTTTTGTGGCTTGTTGACACATTGGTAGTGTCATACCATGTACGTCCAGTTTATCTGTGGAGCAAATTTCAATTGGTGGTTGCATTTCTTTTTTCCACATTGTTTCATTGAATTTTGAACAGCTTGCAAGAGTTGGCATCAAGGACAAACAATTGACATTTTTGTGTGCTAAGTGTTCCATGACATCAGTAGCACATGGTTTATGGCCATAGAGTGCATGGATGTGCCTGGTTTTTGCTTGTGCTTCTTGAGATAGTACACCAACTCTAATATTTTTAAAATGTTGGCGTATGTGAGGTCTGCAGACTGGCGCATGTTTTCTGTTAATTATCTGTATTGGAAATGTTGCAAAAGGTTGACATTTCCTATACTGCCAAGAGTTTTACAGCACAGTTTGTGCCCTAAGGTTTTAAAAATAGGTTCAGCTTTCACTGGTGTCAATTGAAGAAGATCTACAAAAACAATAATGTGTTTTCCTCCAAATAGCTGTTCGTAGTCTGTTTTGAGGACCTCTTGTAATCTGAGGTGAATCAAAGCCAACATTAGGTTGGAAACCATGCTCACCTCATCTATTAGCAGCATTTTCATTTGTTTGAAAACTCTGTATAGTTCCACTGCAGCTTCTGTGGAAAGTTTGTAATAGTCTAATTTGTTTTGGTGTTCTACTGGAAGGAGTAGTAATCAGTGTAAAGTGACACCACCTATGTTGTAGGCAGCTAAACCTGTGGGGGCAGTTACAACAGCTGACAATTTGTTGTTTGTCAGTTGTTGAAGGAACTTTCTGCTGATTTTGATTAAGAATGTTTTGCCTGACCAGTTTCACCACTCACGTATAGCAATACAGGTTTGTAGTCTTGGCAGGTACAGTTTTTATTTTCATGTTCCACACAATGTTCAATTTGTTTTGTTATTTCTTGGAAAATACTACACTGGTCATTGTTCATTTGTAATTTTAGTACAGCGAAGTCTTCTGTAGCTTGTTCATACTGACACATGGTATTTTTCTACTTCTATCATGGCCAATTCTGCCTCATTTGCTATGAGTGGCTGTCCAAGTGGTTCTTGGCTTCCTGTTACAGAAGGTTGACTACTGTCGGGAGTGTCCACTTGTAGTTGGGCCTGGAGTTCTTCTTCGTGTTGCTTTTCATTGTGCAACATTGTTTGGTACTGTGTAAAGTTTACATCTGTTATAGTGCTTTCATTTGCTTTGAAAGCGTCTTCATAGGAGTCATATGTATCCAGTAACTCTTCTTCTTTTCTCCATGGTTTTAAAAGTTGCAGCAGGTACATGTAATACATGTAATACAGTCTATGTTGAGGAGTTTTTAATGACAATTTGATATGATTAATTAAGCTGCGTTTGGTAAGTTTCACTAAGCTGCCTTCACAATTTTATTTATTTAATTTTACATTTTTAAAGCGCTTACACAGCCCAAGGGCATCGATGTGCTGGTACAGGAATTGTTTGTTTTTTAGTTGCGTAATTATTTTCTCTTAGATGCATATTTATAATGCGGTTAAACACCCAGAGGTTTCTAAGCACGACCCCGGGGATCAAATCTGTGTTGCTTCGTGTCATTTTGCTTTTAAAGCACGTACGTTGCCGCTGAGCTATGTTCCCGGGATGTATTGTATTCCTAGAAGAGGTGTACATGTACTGTGTAGAAAATATTCATACCTGTAGTCTGTGTTCAAGCATGTGGATGTGCATGAATCTCCAAGTAGAAATCTTGGGAGTCCTACCTTTGCAGTCACAGCCAAATTGTACTGAGAGTGATCGATAGTACATCTAAAGTGCTGATCTGTGATGACAGAGTTAGATGTAGAGTTCTTGGATGTGATTGGTGGATGATTGTGTGAATGCTGAACAGTAGCCAATGAGGAAGTGGTGCAGAGAGTGCAGTGGAAAGGGTAGAAGGACTGCCCCAGTGTTACATACGCGCTCTGCGGACAGCGTGGTTGTTCGCAGACAGGACATGCCACATTCGGGGTTTCCGAGCATGAAGTGGGAGTGTATTTTGAGGATTAGCCAATCAGGTGTAGAGGAACTGCTTCGTATTGACAGGGGCTGTGTGTAGTAAAGATGGTGGAGGTGCAGAAAGTTGGTGGTTGGAGATATGTTTGTGAATGGTTTGGAGCAGTATGCTAAATCTAGGAATGTGGCTAACCATTTTGACACAAAAGGAGTGGATCTGGTGTGGAGCACTGTGCCTGATTTGAATTTGCAGGCAATTCTAGTAGTTTGTCAGGATATGGCTAGGTTTCATAGTCCACATGTAGCTGTCCTACACTGTGGTACTGTGCTTTTGGGCTATGTCAGTGCCCCTACTTTTTTTGCAAGATCTGCAAAACTTGGTGCAGGCAATCATGAAAGTCCTTCCAAATGCCAAGGTTATTTTTTCTGCTTTGTTACCTAGAGCAGTATGGGACAATAGTTGTGTTTTTTGTCCTCAGTAAAATATTGCTAGGTGTGCAATCAACCTAGATATGTTTGCTTTCATGCTTAGACCTGGTGTGCTCTTTTGTAATAATGAGAACTGATTCTGGGAATGTTGTTTATTTTAAAGAAGATGGCATTTCTTCATCTTTTATGGGAAATGCCATGCTGTTTTGGAACGTAAGGATTGCTTTGGAGAAGCTAATTTAAAGAATTTTGGAGGAACATAAGAAAAAAAAAGAAAAAAAGGTGTTTCTGAAGCATCTGCTAAAAGAAACCCCAAAAAAGGCTCTTTTCAGAGACAACCTCAAAGGGAAAATGGGGCACACTATTTAAATGTTCATTCCCCACGCTCAGATTTTTCGATTTGTCCATGGACAGCGCGGTTGTCAGTGGACAGCGCATGTTACATGTGGGATTTTGGGGTTGAGAGGCATGAAAATGAGACTGAGCTGAGCAAAGTATTGGTAAATAAGGTTTACTTGCTGTGTTGTGTAAGGAGAGAGTTTGTCAGTAGGTCTTTTTCCTGAGAGAAGAGCAGAAAGCTATGGCTGTGTGTTTCAGAAAGCAGATTGTTTGGATTTTGGGAGATTCGTGGATAGATTGGTTGGAGGTGCATGCAGATCGCTGTGGAGTGGCTGCACATCTTGGATTCTCTCATGTGGAAGTGCACTGGCGTGGAGTGCGTGGAATGAAGTGGGAGGATTTGGTACCTCTCTGTGCTACTTTGGTGACACAGCGTCATCCAGACATTATTATTATTCATTGTGGAGGGAACAATTTAAGACATGTGTCTGGAATCTCTTTGCAATTTGCAATGAAAGAAGGACTTCTGAAGGTCATGGACATGTATCCAAACGCCAGAGTAATTTTTTCCCGTATTGCGCAGAGACAAATGTGGCTGCGTTCTTTTTCATTTGGTCCACAAATGGAGAAAGCAAGGAACAATGTTGAAAAGGCTGTTTGTGGCTTTTTGAGAGATGTTGGTGTGTCCTCTTTTCAGAATGAAAACATTATGTTTTGTAGCACAGACATTTTTCACCGAGATGGAGTACATCTTACTTATGCCGGCAACCAGATTTTTCTGCGAAATATACAAAATGCATTGCAAACTTTTTTTGGAATTACAGCAATCCATTTTGCAGTAGGTGTTGACCATTTGAAGTTTTTGAAACACAAACCCCCCCCACAAAAAGGCTCTTTTCAGAGCCACCACTTCCTCTCAGAGAAAAGTGCAAGGGCTGTGAAAGGACACCACTGCACAGATTTTAGAAGTCCGTGGAATGGGAATGGGCTCATAAAGTTCCAAAAAGTATGCAGATCGGCAGGGACATTGTCTGGGACATGTGCAATGGTGAACTTTTCCTGTAAAATACCATGGATTGCTGAAAAACACACTTTTTAAATGTTCGGGGGCCCGGACAGTGTCCGCAAATAAGGACACATGCTCAGCGTGGGTGTGGTCACATGATGACGTCACGGACACGTTCGCAACTGGGACAGCTGTCCGGAGGACACCAAATGCGTAGTGACGGTTGTGCGCATGCGTGCGGGTGTTCTACAGACAGTGTTCGAGTCCTCGAACTAATTAAAAGTGTGACACACATGCGGCGGACAGTTGCAGAGAGGCACGATTTTGGTAGGACCCAAGTGTGCGATGCGCATGTGTTCTACGAACAATGTTGAAGTCCCTGAATAAAATTAATGTGCATCAAATCTTTGCGGACAGGCGGACAGGATATGTGTTCTACGGATATATTAATTCTGGTTGCGGACATTACGAACAGCACGGGTGTTATTAGGAAACCCCCATTGTGGGTGATTGCGGACACCATCATTTGGGTTAATTGTGGACAAGCGGACATATTGTGTGTTCTGAGGACATCGCCATTTCAATTACTAACCATAAGAATAGGTATATTGTCCTTAGGGCACCCCCATTTTGGTTAATTGCAGACATGTGGACATCTTGTGTGTTCTAAGGACACCTCCATTTTAATTACGGACAGTACGAATAGGTATAGTGTCCTCAGGACACCACCATGTTGGTCAATTGGGGACACCCGGACAGCCGTGCTGTCCGCAGACACCCTGACTGCCTTTAAAAAAAAAAGACACAGGCATATATTAAGAACACACTTAAAATGTTATTATTGTTTAACAGTTGAAAAATTAGGAAAGAGAGGGGGAAGCAGAAACTGAACAAATACAGGGGAACTAAGGGTTTGGACATGATGTATGGGAGGGGAGGAAGGGATGGAAGTCTCATCGTACCATTTTCCTTGGTGGGGAGGGTTTGGGTATCGTTGGCTGGGACATGGAGAGGGGGAACAGGTACATGTGGGACAGTGGTATTTAATGTTTTCTTTAATGTGGTCCACAACACACTCTTTTAGTTGATTGAAGTGTTGCATTAACAAATAAATTTGGAGTTTCATTTGTTTCAGAGGATCTTCTAATATCTCTTTTGGTATATTATTTTTATTGGTTGTCTGGTCTGTTAAAAAAAATGTGTTAAGTACACATACAGTAATGGTTACTAATTGGCTTATATAGAGAAATGTTGTGTCTAACATTATTATCACTGTCTTCACTCATTTCCTCTCGTGGGAAATTTTCTTCCAGCCATTCCAAAGTACTGGACACTTCTGTGTTAAAAAAAAATAGTTTTAGTGTACATAATACAGAAAATGAATAAGTATATGAAATAAATGTGTGCTTACTACTTTCTTACAAACATTTGCTGTACTGCTGTGTAAGTATGCTCTTGCTTCTTGCTGTGCAGTTTCTGTGAGGTAATTCAGTTGGAGGCATATTTATTTTGTTTTGGTATATTCCATTATATTGGAAATGCTGCTTGGATGCTTGGTGTCTTACATATACAGTTATTCATTATTAAATGTAATGTATTTATGTGGTGCTTTTTGAACATGTTTGGTGTTTTATTGTATTGTCCGCGGACATCAAAATTACTAGCAGGACAGGGGGTTTAGTATTTTCTATGTTATATAAATGTAAGGTAAGGGAGTCTTAGTAAACATTTATCACATTTCCATTATTTATATTTATATTCAGTGAGAAAATATTTGTTAAAGGGACATTATGGTTAAGTTGCGCTACTAAAAACCTATGAAATTCAGTGAAAAAACTTTGTTAAAGGGACGTTATGGTTAAGTTCCGCTACTAGAAACCTATGAATCCAGTGAAAAAACTTTGTTAAAGGGACGTTATGGTTAAGTTGCACTACCAAAAACCTATGAAATTCACTAAAAAAAAAACTTTGTTAAAGGAAGGTTATGATTCGAAGTAAAAACGAAACCCCAAGAAATTCGTCAGTTATGGTAAGCTAAGCAACCATAACCCACTCCACCACCGTACACTGCTAAGACTAAAACCAAGGACCTCAAAGATGACATCACAAATGTCATTGATGACATCACTGATGACATCACATGTGCGTTTACTTTTCATGAAATGTCTGTACAAAAGATTCTTATAGTAATGTTGATAAAAAAAAGTGTGAAGGATTATTGGAATAAATATCATGAGGTACGTAGTGCATTAAGTAATGTATTGATACCAATACCATTGTATTATCAGGTTCTTTTCAGTATACTAAGCTACTAATGTAGAAACATAGGCATTATGTGCAACATACATGATGGATGTGCAATAATATTAATCTTACCATGTTGAATAGTAAAATGATAAATGCTTTTTATTACAGGTTTGTCTTCTGTGCAACATTTAATAACTAGCTAATAAAACCCACTTACTACATAATTGCATTATTCGAAACAAAACACAAATAGACAACAGCACATACAAATATGAGCATATACAGAGAAAATGAAGTAAACAACAGTATTACCAGCCAATCTTCATACCCCAACTGATTAACTTTATACACAGAAATGATCCCTCTGCTTCAAAGCTACTACTTTGCTATGTATAACTATTATATAATGTGACTGGACCCTAAGGATAGTAGTGTGCATACAATGTATACACATATGAGCATATCTAGGAAAGTAAAGTGATAAAAAAAGGCAGACTATAAGAAAGTATTGATAAACTTACTGATTATCTTTACACACACAAAGCATTGCTGATTTCCAAATCTGTGTTTTCCCCTATGTATATGTTTCATATGCTGTGAGTGAACCCCAAGTGAATTACTGTAAGAACATATTTGAAGTATAACTCTACAAATATAGTACTTCAATATGAATTATGAGTATATGAATTTTTAGTTCCTGACTGTTACTGGCCTAGATATGTCAGTAAAGGAGTAAAGAGGGAGACAGACATGTGATGTCATCAGTGATCTCATCAATGACATTTGTGATGTCTTCTTTGATGTCCTGGGTGTGGGTCTTAGCAGTGCACAGTGGTGGCGCTAGTTATGGTTGCTTAGCTGACCATAATTGGTGAATTTCATTGATGTAGCCCCAAAGCTATACTTCGAACCATAACATCCCTTTAACAAAGTTTTTTTTTACTTAATATATATATATATTTAATGATTTCCTAATATTATGTATGATCCCCAGTATTTAATGATTTCCTAATATTATGTATGATCCCCAACATATCCAATCAGTATCAAAATACTTATGTTATGTTAAGATGTGTGGCATTTATATATGTAGTGTCTTATGTATCATTTGCATAACCTCAGAGCACGGAACCATGCACCCCATAGTGTAAACAAAACTTTGCACACCATCTAATGTACCTGTACACACAATGATCTATTACTATCTCGTTTGTATGACTCATGTGTAGTCCCCTTAAAGGGCACGAAATATGGCTCAGCAAGCTACAGTGACTTCTCTCCCCTCTCCTGCAGTGCCACATGCTTAGACCCCACCTCCTGCCCCCCTCAGGCTGAGCTGATGTGTAAAATCCAAGTTTCACTGATGATGTGATGATACGATTGTAACCCCTCACCCTCCTGCTGAGCCTGATTCAAGTGTCCACCCTCCCAAGACCCCAGGCTCAGATTAAAGAAATATGGGCAACAACTCTCTCTTCCAACCGCCTTTTGATGTACCGGCTATGTGCCCTCCGACCGAGTAGTATCGCTGCTTACCCCAACCCGACTTACCATAATGGTCATATATTTAATTTTGTACTAACATACTATAAAGGTGTCCCCAACTAGATCTAACGAAGTAGAGTGATAGAGGTACCCCTGAAATGTGCCCCCTGATAAGCTACTTGAACCCTTGAAGCAGTTCATTTATTGTATAGTATCTTTAGGATGACGAAACACAAACACCCAGAGTTATGTGCTATTCTTCTTGTGATGTTAGAATAACGACTTGGAGGATTTACAGGGCACTATAAATTATAGTTAACATTGAATGAGTATGTGTGGCCACAAGGGCAAATGTTAGTGCAGCCGAGATGTATCAACCCAACAATCGTCTGACACATCGCTCCACCCCGACGAGTCCAGCCGAATTACAAGCATCACTGTGACACCACGTGGAGCCTCGCCAATCCTGAAACTTCAACCCTACACATCCTATATGGTCCACCCCTCAGTGCCCAATCTCACCAATTCATGTAACCCTTAGTTCCCACGTCATAGGTGATGGGGTTTTGTAAAAAAACGTAGATGTTTTCTGATGTTTGGCAGAGCGCTCTCAGAGTTTGCAGAGTTCTCTGCTTGCCCTATTTTGGTTTGGATAAACTTTTACCTTTTGAGTTCACCCACACTTGGTCTTGGTCTCATTCCCTCCTGGGGTGTGTCCTTTACTGACTCTCACTGGGGAGTTCTAAATGCATTATTGGGGGACGCTCACTTTCAAGTGGTGACCCTGGGACGTGATTTGTCCCTTCATTCCTTTTGGCAAGAGACGTCCCCGGCCACAGCGGAGACCCACAGTGCACCCCTCAAGAGAGCTGCCCGCCTACACCAACTGGTACACTTAGACGTGTGCACACAGTAGGGCGGGTACGGGTCCCGCTTTGCAAAACCCACAGTACTGCTCGCCGGAGCCGGGTGCGGCCATTGGGTGCGAGGTCAGACCAGGTCCGGAGGGTCTCGGATCAAGACGGACACGTGAGTATCAAGTGCGAGCGACATTAAAAGGAAGTGGGTGTAGGATATAGGAGCAGCATACGGGGTCAGATGGAGTAGAGGGGAGTTGAAAGAGGACTACGGGTAATAAAGAGAAGGGGCTCTTGTGGGTTTAATAGATATTCTCTTATTTTTTTTGTTTTTCTGCATATGGCCATTAGGATGAGTTAAAGTGATTACAAGGTGACAGAGGAGTTCGGGAACCTAGTTCCGCGAGGAGGTAGAAGGCGGCTCTGCATAGTGCTATCTCGACTAGTGCTGGGAATAAGTGGAAAATAAATGGAATTAGTGGGAGTATCACATAAGGGGAAGACTCGGAATACGAATTAGAAATGCTTTATTCTTTTCTTTTCTGATCAACAGGAAAATATATGGGTAACTGAGGGGGAAAGGGCGTAAGGTATTGGGATAAGGGGGAATTCTTATCAGCATGGTATTGAGAGTAGGCAGGGAGGGTATATGTTACATGTTGTATGTGACCTGTCCAGTGGTCAATGTTACGTATTGGACTTTTCCTGTCTTTTGTGTTTACTGCATTTTGGTAATAACTAAGAGAACTGCATTATTGTTTTACAAATATTGTTCATCGCAAGTGTGACATTTTGGAGAACGATTGAATATTGTTGTGTAAAAGTGGTATACAAAAACGACACAGAATATTGGAGTAGTGAGAACTGTGCTTATATAACACCCACTAGGAAAGGGAACAGAAGGGGTCAGAGGGGTCAGGATGGGCGCAGAAACACCATTGGCCCATATCTGTCAAAGCCTGCCAGGTTATGCAGAGAGAATTACCAAATACCATGATCAATGGATCACGTAGTTGAATGGGGAAGGCCTACCCCAGGCATGGCTAAAAGGGCGATTGTTCGATAAGAATGGCCTAGACATGGTAGCCACATGCCTGTATATGAAATACAAGGCATAAATTAGTTTTCAAGAATTGATTAGCAGATTTTGCTAATTCAAATTTATTTGAATAGCAAATGAACTTATTTGATTAGCAATTTTGTACTAATATTAATGTCATCAGAATTAGTTGTACCCCAAGATATAGAATTTGCAAGAATGCAGAAATGATTTCTATGCACCTCTGAAGTTTAACATCAGTGCAATGTCTGTAAAATGTAAAGGTTTGCTGCATGAATGGCCAAACAAATAAAGCTCTAAAAAAAAATGTAAGTTCAAGGATGTGTGGCTGGGTCATGCCGTCAGTGTTGCAGCACAGTGCTGTGTCCTTCATATTGTTAACAAGACATCAATTAAAGACTCAATAGTGTGTGCATGTGCAAGTGCAATTTTTATTTTATGATATCAAGTTACATATATAACCCTAGTTTCTTCCTGTGGTACTACTGGTCCAACCATAATCTACATGTAACTGTGTGGGTGAAAGCAGGGGCACACATTTTTTGTTGGGTGTATTTGCCTTTTTTAAAGGGAGTACAAGGGGCTGATACACCCCTTATCTGTAGGGCTGAGTCCACTGACATTGCCTATGGAGAAAATTCAAATTTCTGTTCTTGCCAGCACTTGGTAGGTCAAATGATTTGCCCAGGATCACATGCTTTGGTTAAGCAGTGAAGCCAGAATTGCCAGCAATTTAACTTACCTGCCACAAACCTCCAAGCTCTAATTATTACACATTTGTTTTGGGTTAAACAAGAGCCACAATGGTCTAGTTTATTTGCAAAGTACACCCAAAGCAACCTCCTTGGAGTACTTGCACCACCCAAACCAAACACTACACATCTCAGAATGCAAAACCATGTTTGATCTCATGGATGAACTCCGCTTTAAAAAGCTAGCCTTGAGTCACTTTCTGTGCAAATGCGGTGTTTAAGGTATCTAATTTACACATTGTGGGACTCTTGACAGCTTTAATGCTAAATGGTCTCCCGTTATTTTTAGAATAAAAAGTTGGGCTAGACTTTGCTTACCTCTCATGCCCGTTGTTATCAAGTCACAGTGGGAAGGTCCTCTCTGCCTAATCTTCCTCTACACTGCAGACCAATTCCTACAAGATAAGCAAAAAGCAACTGATTACTTACCCACAACAATGCACACTCACTCTGGGGGTGCCTCGAGAATCGACATGGCCCCTCAGTACCCGCTATGGTGTGAACATTATATTTCTCCCACCCGAACAAATGCCAGCGCAGCCACTTGCTAACACCTAGCCCATCAATCGGGGACAGAGTTGGGGCCTTTCGCCTTTACAAACAAGAGGCCTCGAGCCTCTGGGGGCAGGGGGTCCAGCAACTGCCCCCATGTTTCCAGTCCGCAAAGCACAGCAAAAAAGTCACAATTTTTGTTCTTTTAATATGCACTTTGCAGTGCTCACATTAAGGTTATGGCCAGTGTAAAGCTTCCTACTGGCTCTGGCTGCCTGTCTCGTGATCAATTAGGCAGCTAACCTCCATACACCACTGCAGGCTGCTCGGACTGGCCTATAGGGCAATAGGCTCACGGCTTAACCAAAAACGCAAAATGCTTGTGTGGGCTCATTTCTTGGGTCATAGTGGGCCACCTTTTCTGCCAATGTGGGCCGGTTTGATAAGTTACTGGACTAAATTTTATGACTAATTATTTTGACCAGTGTTGCTGAATATTCTTGTACAATTTGCATCACATTTGATCAAAAACGTCCCCCTTGGGTTATTCAAACAGCATCACAGGAATTCATTCCCATTGGTTTGCAACTTTGGAGCACTTTTCATTGGTGCCCGAGACAACTGTATGCCTCAGTCCGACCCTGCCACACTGTTTCCACCATCAGCAGTGGGGGGTCCGGGGAGCACACATCTTCACCCAGGACTGATGCTGCTTGCTGTGGGTGCTGGGTGTAGAGTGGCACACTTACCAACCCTACAGATTTAGGCAGTGGGCTACTGCTTTTTAAGCAGTCCTACCAGACTACAGATTTCAGTGACAGATTCTACTGCTTTTTACAGTGGCAAGTAATTAATGTGACTCTAAGGCAAGCTCCAGGATAAAGCAAGCAACACATTGGTCTGTCTGTACAGTGGACTGGTAGGTGATTACTTTGATTTGGCTCAGACCAATCCACTGATCTCACCTGACAGCTACCTGACTCTGTCTTGCACTCTTGCCGGGACAACCCTTAGGTAACCACCAGTGAAGTCAAGTGGCAGAGTGTAACACCATCACACAGCATCTGCATCTCAGACCAAGGGGGGTATCAGTCACCATGTCATTCAGTGTTCAACTTGCAATAAATATGTAACTGCCTGGGCTGCTGCTACAGAGCAGTGGCAAACGTCGCCTACCAGCTCTGTGTAATTTATACCTTCTGTAAAGTTAGGTCATTGAATTTGGTGCTGAGATACCATTCAGAATTATAAATTTTTAACATTTGAACATCTTTCCATATTGTGCTGTTTGATGGGTTGTGTATTAGGCAAAGGTTACACCAACATACTAAGGCTCACTTGTGGCACAGACTTCTTGTTTCATTCTTGACTGCTTTATCCATTTCATAACAGCACAGCGTGTAAAGCTCACTAATGTGCAAAGTCATCTCTCAGCACCAAGTCCTCCAATATTGGCGAGCCCTTCACCTATGCCTGTGCAAGTGTCACTAAATCTCAGTCTCCGCCAGCAGGAGACTTGGGCTGGAGAAAACATGATCATGTCTGACCAGTGGCCTTAAATGGAAGCTATAGAGCAAGGGTCTGCAACCTTTGGCTCTCAAGATGTTTTGGACTGCAACACTCATCGATCTTAACTTGCATTATCAATGCTGAGTGATCATTGGAGTTGTAGTCCGAAACATGTGGATAGCCCCAGGTTGCAGACCCCTGCTATAGAGGTTGGGTGTTAAAGAGTGGATTACAGCGGGTGCTGGGTGTTAGAGAGTGGCTGCCAGCCACTGTCTAACACCCAGCACCCACTGTAATAACGCAGCCTGCTGCTCGTAGAAGGCCTCTTCTACGAGCAGCAGGCTGCATTATTACATCGGGTGCTGGGTGTTAGACAGTGGCTGGCAATGATATTTCTCCCGCCCGATCGGGTGGGAGGAATATTATTCTCAGCCACTTGCTAACACCCAGCACCCGCCGTAATAACGCAGCCTGCTCCTCGTAGAAGGCCTCTTCTATGAGCAGTAGGCTGCATTATTACGTCGGGTGCTGGGTGTTAGACAGTGGCTGGCAATAATATTTCTCCCGCCCGTTTGGGTGGAGGAAATATTATTGCCAGCCACTGTCTAACACCCAGCACCCACTGTAATAATGCAGCCTGCTGCTCATAGAAGGCATCTTCTACGAGCAGCAGGCTGCATTATTACGTCGGATGCTGGGTGCTAGACAGTGGCTGGCAATAATATTTCTCCTGCCCGTTCGGGTGGGAGAAATATTATTCTCAGCCACTTGCTAACACCCAGCACCCGCCGTAATAATGCAGCCTGCTGCTCGTAGAAGGCCTCTTCTACAAGCAGCAGGCTGTGTTACTACGGTGGGTGCTGGTTGTTAGCAAGTGGCTGAGAATTATATTTCTCCCGCTCAAATGGGCAGGAGAAATATTATTATCAGCAACTTACACCCAGGCCCAGCAGCACCGAAAAGATTTGCCTCAAAAGGGCCCGGCTCCCCCACTCAAACCTCCCCTAGCACCTCTCCACCTTACCTCTTCGTCGGAAGCCAGAGTGTGAGAGGAGGGCAGAGATCCTCCTCTCACGACGTAATGATGCCGCATCCGGGCTGGGCTAATAACATTGATACAATGTTTTTAGCCCAGCCAAGGTCTTCTGCCTCGCCTGCAGTGCACGCTGTGCACAGAGGCAGACTTAACGCACCATTTTTTTTATTATCCAATCTTTTTTTTATTAGCTGTAGCTGTGGAAATCATCTCGCAGTTAGTGTGACATGATTGTGTAAATACACAGCAAAACAGCAGTATCGTATCGCAAATTGCGATGCAATACCACTTATTTTATGCCTTGGGTAATGTAAAAGCAAACAGTACCACAATAGAAGGGAGATACTAGATTTGTGGAGACTTTTTGAAGAAGTCCCGCCAATAAAGGGAAAGGAGCCCGTAAAGGAACAGAACTCATCTCCCCTTGCAACAAGTAGTAGTGGGAAAGAGGGAGAAGAGAAGGAAAGTCCAATAGAGGTTGTGCCACTATATCCCCTCTTATCAAAACCAGTGCCGGCCGAAGGGTACAGTGATCCCGTGTATGTGTCAAAACCCACGCCCCGACAACACATCAACCCACAGCACCTCCCCCATACGAGTGTCCGAGATCGGGCGGACAGGTGAGAACCCCGGCAATAGATATTGAAAAAGTCACACAAGATTTAGACTCACGACTACCAATGGCCCGTAGTGAGCTGTCCCGATTGAGAAATATATGTGAACAAAGGGGGGTCAGACATCTCCATAAATGAACAAACGCCCACGTCACAGATGCTTGACAGGCCCACAGAAGAAGAGTGGAAGAAGGGGGAAATTCTCTTTCGGATAAACAATACACCAATAAGGATAATAGAGATAGGACAAGACATAACCGATGGGGAAACAATGGGAGGGGGCATGGCCTATGAAAGAGAGGAAGAACTTTGGTACAACATAGAAGAACAGGAACTAGAAGAGAGGAGAATAGGGATTGTGGCAGGAGGGACACCAGCAAGGATGGAGCAGACACCCTTGGGCAGGGCAATGGAGGAAGAATGGAATGGAAGGTTAAGAAATAGGATGGGGCGGATTGCAGTACTAGGGAAGAGAGGAACGAAGGTAAGTACAGGGAAGGGGACCAAAGGGAAGTTGCAATTACCACAAATACACAGGGGAGGAGGAAGGCCGAATTACATACCCTGGGACCAGATAGATAAGGCAAATTTATTAAAATGATTACCCCCGCTCTCAGGAGGAGCAAGTAAATGGATATACACATTTGCGAAAAACACTGCAGCAGTTCCCTTGGCAGTAGGCGATGTTAAAAGCTTGCTAGTGTCTGCAGTAGTTGACCAAGCTGCCAGGGTTTGGGCGAAAGCGGATTTCCCAGGAATAACATTGAATTGTAACCGCCATGATTGTGCCTCCTTTAACACGGTGAGAACTAGAATATGGGATGCATTAAGAGATAGGTTTCCAGACACACCTGATTTTCAGTCAGTGATGCAGTGCACAATGGGTGATGAGGAAGATGCGATGGCCTTCATTTTACGGGTGCAGGAGATGTGGAGAGAAGAGACGGGCACGGCATGGGATCAGTCTACATCCCCGTTCTACTTCATAATAAAGAGAGGCCTCCCGAAGGAAGTTCAGAAAGCTCGCAATAAAATAGCTGGGATTGAGGCCAAAGGCTGGGCAGAAATGCTGTCATGATGCCTACCCCCGGGCATGAGGACCAAGGCACTCAGCTCCGGGAGCAGGCATCCAGACATTTGTTTAAACCTCAGCAGCCCCGGCTAGGGGCTGCCTGGGTTCAGTCCTGGTGCCTTAGGCGCCAGGCTCATCATAGAAATCAGTCCTGGCACATAGGCGCCAGGCTCATTGACTTTACTTATGTGATGCAGACCATGCTGCAAAAGAGTCCAAGCCTACATGAGGCCTGGATGGGACTATTTTGTTACAGGGACTATTTTTTACTCGGGCGTGGCTCTAGGGAACTTCTTACCTGGAACTACTTTGGAGGCTATTTAAACCACACCCGAACAGCAGCACATGCTTCGCGTTATTCTGCATCCAGCAGCGTGACGCTCACCCTGCCTGCAGTCAGCATCCAGTCTTCTGCCACGCCCGCATGCCTGCAGCCAGCATCCAGTCTTCTGCCACGCCTGCCTCGAATCCGGAGCTCCTAGAATAAAGAAGAAGAAAAGGACAAGGTTAGAAAACAAACTTATTTCAAATTCCTCACCTAATTCCGGAACCATTTCATCTCCGGACCTGGAAAGTACATCAGTCCGGCACGCGTTGCTTCGCCAGCTCCAGCACGGCGCCATACTCACCAGTTCTCACAGCATCTTTCGATCCGGCACTGTCTCCATCATTTCTTTGCCGTAATCCGGCACCTAGGGGACACAAGAAAAAACAAGGTGAGCCAAGGGAATCAACAAATACAACCTCTTACCACCATAGATTTATCTGATCTACCACCGGCGGTATTATTCCATAACTCTCCACATTTTCATATGCCGCATCTGTAAAGAGGGAGAAAAACAACACGTTAACGAATGCAATAGTTACCGGACAGCGTTGGGTAACACAGACTCTTACCTGAACGCCAGCAGCAGCTACGAGACCTTCTTCACACAAACTCAGTTGCAATTTAAGGAAGGAAAGGGACAAGAGTGAACATCGGGCACATTGAACTCTTTGAACTTGATACTTACCAATCCCGCCAGGGACTTCAGGGTCAATACTTAACGGAACTCTCCCAACGCCTTCAAACCAGTGAAGTAACTGGTATCTACGCGCCCCTGCAAGACACGCAGGATGGAGAGCTCATCTTTTGCAAACATAAGGTGAGGTTACTAAGGAGATATCGGAGGTGATTAGTTCGGGAGAGTGAGAACAGTTGGGAGGCCATCACTAAAACCCACAGGTGGTTAATCCCTGTCTCCACTTGCAGGAAAATACTTCTTCGGGTCCAGCAGACAAGACTAGGCGGGCTAGTCCAGACAGTCATCTCTGCACTACGCATCACGTTGAAGGAGACCGCAGCTGTTCGGGTCCGATCGACACCCCTGTGGGGTCCAGGTGAGCGTAACAGAACGGGAAGCATCTCTACAAATACCCACCCGGGTGTTATGGAAACCTCGGAAACTGACCAACTGGCCCAATTATTGGGGGAACTTAGGGCAGAAGTACATGCCGCTCGCCAAGAGACTAATGCCCTCAGGAGAGAACTGATTGTCTCAAAGGAGCGCACTGATGATCTGGCTAGGCAACTACTGCAAAACCAAGCTGGGCAAATGCCCCTACCTGGATATGGGGGAAACCCAACCCCCGTTTCATCAAGCAATCCTGTGCAAGTGGTTTTACCAGGAAATATTCCGTTAGCTCCACCCGAACGCTTTGCTGGGGACCCCAAAAGGTTTTCCGTGTTTATGAACCAATGCCGCTTGCACTTTTTATGCAGACCGGGAGCCTTTCCAAATGACAAGCCAAAGTAGCCTTTGTATTGTCATATCTTAGTGGCAGCGCAGCGGATTGGTCCATTCCATTAGTCAACCAGGATGATCCTCTTCTCTGGGATTTTCAGGGTTTTCAAAGGAGCATGGAAAAACTATTTGCCAGACACTCACAGGGTCAAGCCCTGGACAACAAACTTTTATCCTTACGACAAGGTAACCAGGATCTGCTAAACAATATTGCAACCTTCAATAGGTTGGTGGTGGAAACCGGGTGGCCGGAGGAAAAACGAATTACATTGTTTAATCGTGGACTTCGGGGAGAACTCAAAGATGTCTTGGCTCAAGTTGTGAACCCACCTCAGGATTGCACTGAATTTATAGACTTAGTGGTCCAGCTAGACCATCGACTTCAGAACCGAAAGACTGATCGAGCTAAGTTCGAGAACCGGGTATTGGTTAAACCCAACGTTGCCCCCAAAGGAACAGATGCATCTGAACCTATGCAGATCGGGGGGGTTAAAGGACCCTTCTCTCAAAAGGAAAGAGAAAGAAGACGACAGATGCAGTTGTGTCTGTACTGTGGAACCTCAAGACATTTTCTACGGGATTGCCCTACAAAACCACCCAAGAAGGTGGTAGGAGTTGCTGATAAAAGCCACATAGAGCCTGATTCCGGAAACGACCACGCCCGACAAGTGTAGAGGTCCGCTTGCTGAGCTTAAAGAAGGACACTCAGACCTTGCATCTGATCATCCCAATGGTCCTACTTGATCCCAGGCAGCCATCATGTATGCACGCAGTAAGGGCATACATAGATAGCGGGGCCGTAGAAAACTATATGGACCACGAATTGGTGTCAAGGATGAATCTACCTCTTTGCAAAAAAAACACTTCGGATTTCATCACCACAGTTGATGGATCTGAGATTGCCTCGGGACCTGTAACTCATTCCACTACAGAGATGACACTGTTGAGTCAAGATGGGCATCGAGAGACTATTGTGTTTGATCTAAACAAAGCCCCACAGTTCCAGATAATACTGGGGATGCCATGGTTGGAAACACATAATCCTTGTATAGATTGGCGAGAGACGAGAATAACCTTCCCGGATTGTGCACACACCTGTTACCCAGAGAAAACTTTGAACAAAGGCCTGGCTACAGTCGCTAACCCAATCGTGCAGTTACCTCAGGAATACCAAGAATTTCAGGATGTTTTTCAAAAAGAACAGGCCAATACATTACCTCCTCACAGATCATACGATTGTCAAATCGACCTCCTACCCGGTGCACAACCCCCATGCAGTAGAATCTACTCCCTCACGGAACCTGAAAATCGTCACCTACGGCAATACTTGGACCAATACCTTGATAATGGCTTTATTCGTCCTTCCAAGTCTCCTGCATCCTCAGCTTTATTCTTCGTGCCAAAAAAGGAAGGTGACCTTAGAACGTGCAAAGATTACCGCACATTAAATCAGATTACGGTAAAAAAACGATACCCATTGCCTCTGATCTCCGAATTACTAGACCAAGTAAAGGATGCTTGTATCTACACTAAGTTAGATCTTCGAGGGGCATATCATCTGGTACGCGTCAAGAAAGGCACCGAATGGAAGACTGCTTTCGCACCAAGTACGGATTATTTGAATATCAGGTAATGCCCTTCGGGTTGTGCAATGCACTAGCAGCCTTCCAGTATTTTATGAACGATGTCCTTCGTGAACTCATTGACGTCTGTGTCGTCGTATACATAGATGATATTCTAGTGTACTCCTCCTCAGAATCAGACCATGTTAAGCACGTGCGTGCAGTCCTTGAGAAACTACGCCAGCACAAGTTATATGCAAAATTGGAAAAATGTGTTTTTCATGCTATGGAAGTTGCATTTCTGGGATTTATCCTGACTCCAAAAGGAGTCCGAATGGACTCTCGAAAGGTGGACGCAATTCTCAAGTGGCCATCACCCAGTTCAGTCAAAGGGGTACAAAGCATGCTCGGATTTGCTAATTTCTACCGCAGATTCATTCCGGACTTCTACCATGTTGTACACCCCATCACAGCACTTTTGCGAAAAAACAAACGCTTCTTGAAGACCGAAAAGGCTGAAAAGGCCTTCCAAGAGCTGAAAGCGAAATTCACATCAGCACCTGTCTTAAAGCATCCACGCCCTGAGCTTCCATACATAGTAGAAACTGATGCATCCAGTTAAGCCATGGGAGCTGTCCTGTCCCAGAAGGATCCTGAAACTGGTCAACTTCACCCAGTAGCGTTTTGGTCCAGAAAGTTCTCAGCACCTGAGTTAAACTATGCGGTTACCGATAAAGAGCTATTAGCCATCAAATCTGCCTTTAAGGCTTGGCGGCACTATCTTCTTGGTACCAGGCATACTATTACCATAATCACCGATCACCGGAACCTGCAGTATTTAAAAGCAGCCAAAGCCACATCATCGCGACAACTTCGATGGGCATTGTTCTTTGCCGAATTCGATTTCGTGATCACTTATCGACCAGGCTGCAAAAATGGCAAAGCAGATGCCTTATCCCGAATAGGGATGGGAGAAGCATATGCAAACCCAGAACCGGTGCCAATAATTCCCGAGCATAGAATTCTTGGCATAACTACTCTACAGACACTAGAAGATATTCATTCAAAAATCCAACAACTCTTCGATCCAGCAACTCTGCAGGACTGGGTAAAGAAAGGCCCGGACTACTCAGTCGTCAATGACCTACCTTACTATCAAGGACGACTATTTCTACCACATAAGGAAATACAAGAACTAGTCATCTCCAATTACCATGACACCATGATGGAAGGGCACCCAGGTATCGCAAAAACTGAAGCGAAAATTAAGAGACAGTTCTGGTGGCCCACTTGGCAAAAAGATGTAAAGTCATTTGTGATGTCTTGTGGCATTTGCGCCCAAAGCAAAAGCCTGAAGAAAAAACCTGCTGGCCTTTTACAACCTTTGGATATTCCACCTACACCATGGCACACCTTGTCTTTAGACTTTATTACAGATCTACCTCCATGTAATGGATTTAACACCATCCTAGTTATTGTGGATCTTTTTTCCAAGATAGCCCACTTTATTCCTTTAAAAGGGTTACCTTCTGCTTCGATTCTGGCCAAGGAGTTCCTCGAAAACATTGTTTGATTACACAGATTCCCTTCCGTATTGGTTTCTGACCGAGGTAGTCAATTTATCTCGCATTTTTGGAAGAAATGTTGTCAACTGGCACAAATCGACATGAGGCTATCAACAAGTCACTATCCCCAGACCGATGGTCAGACAGAAAGGACCAATCAGACCCTTGAACAGTACCTATGCTGCATGCTACACCAGACCGAAAGCAATTGGAAAGATATTTTATGGATTTCCGAGTATGCATACAATGACTCTGTACATTCAGGAACCGGACAAAGCCCTTGTTATACCATATATGGACATCACCCTCGAACCTCAGAACTTGATTCGCCTCAGCACTTAGAAATGCCCGCAGTTAGTCATTTACACTCTACTATTACACAAGCCTTTAAGGAAGCCACAGAGCATTTGAAACAAGCAAAAGAGAAATACAAGAAAAATGCTGATCAACATAGAAGTGAAACTCTACAATACCAGATTGGGGATCAAGTTTGGCTGGCTACAAAACATATACCTCTGAAGGGAACTCAGACTTTTAATCCTAGATATTTGGGACCTTACACCATTAAGGCCATTATCAACTGGGTGGCCGTCAAATTGGAATTACCCTCTAATATGCAAATTCATCCTGTCTTTCATGCTTCACTTCTAAAACCAGCTCATCCAGGGACAAGATTAACCAAACCACCTGACCCCAACTTGATAGATGGAGAACCTGAATTCGAGGTAAAAAATATCCTGGACTCCAAGATGGTTAAATCAAAACTTTTTTATTTGATCGATTGGAAGGGCTACGGACCACAAGAAAGATCATGGGAGCCTAGCGACCACGTTCATGCACCTCAGTTGGTGAAAAGATTCCATCAGAACTTCCGGGCCAGGGGGAAGAACAACTTTAGGAGGGGCCTTGGGGGGGAGTGCTGTCATGATGCCTACCCCCGGGCATCAGGACCAAGGCCCTCAGCTCCGGGAGCAGGCATCCAGACATTTGTTTAAACCTCAGCAGCCCCGGCTAGGGGCTGTCTGGGTCAGTCCTGGCGCCTTAGGCGCCAGGCTCATCATAGAAATCAGTCCTGGCGCCGCTCATAGACTTTACTTACTTGATGCAGACCATGCTGCAAAAGAGTCCAAGCCTACATGAGGCCTGGATGGGACTATTTTGTTACAGGGACTATTTTTTACTTGGGCGTGGCTCTAGGGAACTTCTTACCTGGAACTACTTTGGAGGCTATTTAAACCACACCCAAACAGCAGCACATGCTTCGCGTTATTCTGCATCCAGCAGCGTGACGCTCACCGTGCCTGCAGCCAGCATCCAGTCTTCTGCCACGCCCGCGTGCCTGCAGCCAGCATCCAGTCTTCTGCCATGCCCCGCCTCGAATCCGGAGCTCCTAGAATAAAGAAGAAGAAAAGGACAATGTTAGAAAACAAACTTATTTCAAATTCCTCACCTAATTCCAGAACCATTTCATCTCCGGACCTGGAAAGTACATCAGTCCTGCATGCGTTGCTTCGCCAGCTCTAGCACGGCCCATACTCACCAGTTCTCACAGCATCTTTCGATCCGGCACTGTCTCCATCATTTCTTCGCCGTAATCCCGCACCTAAAGGAACACAAGAAAAAACAAGGTGAGCTAAGGGAATCAACAAATACAACCTCTTACCACCATAGACTTATCTGATTTACCACTGGCGGTATTATTCCATAACTCTCCACATTTTCATATGCCGCATCTGTAAAGAGGGAGAAAAACAACACGTTAACGCATTCAATTGTTACCGGACAGCGTTGGGTAACACAGACTCTTACCTGAACGCCAGCAGTAGCTACGAGACCTTCTCACAAACTCAGTCGCAACTTAGTGAAGGAAAGGGACAAGAGTGAACATCGGGCACATTGAACTCTTTGAACTTGATACTTACCAATCCCGCCAGGGACTTCAGAGTCAATACTTACCGGAAGTCTCCCAATGCCTTCAAACCAGTGAAGTAACGGGTACCTACGCGCACCTGCAAGACACGCAGGATGGAGAGCTCATCTTTTACAAACATAAGGTGAGGTTACTAAGGGGATATCGGAGGTGATTAGTGGAGGAGAGCGAGAACAGTTGGGAGGCCATCACTAAAACCCACAGGTGGTTAATCCCTGTCTCCACTTGCAGGAAAATACTTCTTCGGGTCCAGCAGACAAGACTAGGCGGGCTAGTCCAGACAGTCATCTCTGCACTATGCATCACGTTGAAGGAGACCGCAGCTGTCCGTGTCCGATCGACAACCCTGTGGGGTCCAGGTGAGCGTAACAAATGCAGAGCAATATAGTACATCATTACAAAAGGATCAAAGAAAGAGAGAAAGAGATAGCATAGAAAAGACTGGCAGACGACACTAAATTAATTCAGACGAAACTAGTGAAGGTCACAGCAGCTGTAGCAGCGCTACCCACAGACAGGGAATGAGAGGAGGAGGAAGGGTCACTAGCAATACAAGCCAGAATGGCAGCACATTGGGCAAGAAACAGACAGGAGCAGTGGAATGATGAGGAATAGTACGGAGGGCCAAAATGGCAAGTAAGGAGTGACCGTGGAGGACTATGTGGGTACAGAGGTTCAAGGCGGGCTGGATATGGGTATGGAGGGTATGGAGGACCAGGCCGCAGAGGAGGGCAAGGGAATTGTTGGAACTGCGAGAGGTGGGGTCATTTCTCGAGGGAGTGTCGGAGTAGACCCAGGAATAATTATCATAATGAAGAGCAGTGTGGCCACCCCCACCCAGGAAGCCCACATGGATTGCACATGAGTGGTGGAGAGAGAGAAGAACAACATGACACAGATGAGCGTAGAGCAACCCCGCGTAATGTACAACAGCAACCACAGTCCAGCGAGCACATGACACATGTACAAGGTAACCCATTCGTTACAACGGAAAATGGTACCCCCACACCCTTTGGGGGAGGGGCAGTATTGTCAGGGAATGGGGGTAACACAAGATATTCAGCATAGGACAGCCCACAGAGAGCACTTGCATGTCCAGTACTGTTGACGACCCTCGATGCAGCTGAGGAACCACTGGTGGGGGCAGAGATAGGAAACAAACAATTCATTTTTATGGTAGACTCAGGAGCCGAAAAATCATGCCTACGAGAAGGCAGGTTTCCGTTATCTAATCGTAAATTGGAAATGCAGGGGTTCTCTGGGGCGGTGGTCGAGGTTCCATTCACCGAGGATTTGGACGTCACGGTGGGGGGGGAGAAAGTACGAGCACCTCTACTGTATTATGAGGATTCACCCATTAACCTATTGGGGAGGGACCTCCTCAGTAAACTCAACATGACAATATCCTTCACTGAAAGAGGGATAGTTTGTTCAACCCTTGGGATCTGTTCAATGCGAGTGATGTTGGTAGTGCACACACGAGCCACAGCACCAGAGGTGCATGGAATACCAGTTGATCCAGACATGTTCATCCAAGGACTAAAAACACTAGCACGGGTTGTACCTGAGTTAAAGCATCAAGAATGGAGAGTGTCTGCAGAATTTGTGTTCTGGCCCGTAGCACGCCCAGAAATAATGCCAGCAACAGTAATGTCCCTAGAATTGCATGGAATACAGGCGTCCGCGTAAAGAACAGCGGTAATAAGAATGGACATACATGGGTGTCAATGGCGAACAGTGCTGTGTATCAATGCTAACATAGCCCTGCGGGACCTGTCTGATGTAGAGCTCTTCACTGACTCAGATAGTGATGGAGAAATTGTAATGGAGATAGCAATCCCCTGCGACATAATGATACAAACAAGACAAGTGCCCATACAGCTAATGGCAGTAGCAGGTGCGCCACCTCTCTTTATTGATGATGGCATGCGACTAGTACCACAGGAATTATGGACTACAGGCCCAAATGATGTCGGATTGTTGCGCGAGGTAACACCCGTCAAAACCAGGGGAATCGTTGCCCCGGGTAAAGCAATACCCCTTGTCCCGAGAAGCAGAAGAAGGGATAAATGAAACAATATATGCCTTGCTAGTGCAGGGGATCATAGTGCCCTCAAATTCGCCTTGTAACACTTGTATTTACCGTATTAAGAAAGCAAAGGGAGGGGCGTGGAAGATGATACATGACCTATGCCCACTTAATAACGTCATACAAAAAGAATTCCCTCTGGTCCCAAATCCTGCATCAATTTTATGCAGCATACCCAAAGATGCATCCTGTTTTACAGTGGTAGATTTGAAAATGCATTATTCTCAGTTCCACTGGACCCCGAGTCACAGTATTTGACAGCATTTAGCCTGGGAGGGAAAAGATATGAGCATTGCAGGTTGCCTCAGGGGTACTGTGAGAGCCCAAGTATATTCAACAGGATCTTACATGAAGTTCTAGGCAATATCGACACAAAGAGCACGATCATTCAATCTGTGGATGATCTATTCATCTGTGGGAAAAACAAGGATGAGTGCAGGCAGGACTCTGTTACACTATTGACATTGTTGGCCAATAAAGGCTACAAGGCGGATAGGGAAAAGCTACAATACTGCCTGGCTGAAGTGTTGTACTTGTGACAGTTAATATCAAAAGATGGGAAAGAATCATACCAGACAGGGCTGCTGCAGTACAGGCTGTAAATGAGTTTAGGACAGTAAATGCAAAGTATGGCTACCTTACACAATTAGGCTAAATGCAAAATATGGCTGACTAACACAGTTGAACTAAGTGCAAGGTAAGGCTACCTTACACAATTAGGGTAAATGCGAAGTATGACTACCTCACACAACTAGTCTAAATGAAAAATGTGTCAAACTAACTCAGTTAGTCAAGTCATCAGCATGTGGTGATCCACCTCTGGTAGACTGGACAGAGGCCACATTGCTGCCTAGCTTCTCTTTGGTCCATCTCATGAGGTCCTGCATCCTCTTGTGGACCTCTTCTGCAATGCGTCTCTACACCCCACAGGCAATTATCAAGACTGTGACCTCGTGCACATCCTCCTCTGCTGGTTCACAGGAAGATTAGTGCCAGCCCAAGGGTAGAGGTCGACCCAGTGTTCATCGAAGTAATCAGTGAGGATTGTTAACTCCTCATTTGAAAAACACTTCTTCTTTGGTGAACCATTCTCCACCTGTGCCTCTTCATGTGGTGCTGCCTCTTCCTGCTCTGCAGGCTGTCCCCTCTTAGCCCTATTGGGCATTGGTGGTACATGGGCCATGTTCAGCAGATGGACCCTTATTTGGCCCTCTTCCACCTCCTCGTCCTTGTCCTCTCTGCGGAACCCTGTCACTCATGGTAAGTAGCATTAATGGCAATATACCCCCAAATTTGGGCACACAATCTGCATTGTATCCCTTAACTATCGCCGCCTCCACGCACGCAACGGAAGACATGTTATATACAGCATTAGGTATGCAAGTGCACTGCGAGCAGCGTGTCATTTCTGCACATGGGGCCCTTCCTCTGATTTTGTCACAGTAGCCTCAAACATGCAGAAGATACACATGTGCCTTGCTGTAGCTCCTGCCTCGTGCCATATCTTTCCTTCTCCAGCCTTATTCTGCCTCCAAAGTTCAACATCTTCTGCTGCCTGGTAGTGTGTCACTGGCTGCTGACCGCTAGTACTGCCTTGGAGTACCTGCTATTCCCCAAGCCTGTTCCTTTGTGTCACTCCTGTCAGACTCTATGACCACCTCATCTGCCATCTAAGGAATCCCACCTCTCTATACCACCACCACAGCTCCACAGTACACATAGTCAGGGCCCAAATTCACCCCACTAGCCTAAGGTGTACCATGTCTGCTCCATCGACAAGCACCACCAAGGCTAGGCTGAGGGCTGTCAACTTCTCAGCTGGAGATGTTGGCATCCTGGGTTTTATGATGTCATCTTCCTGTCACAGAAGTAGCTTGGAACAAGTGAGCATCAACAAATCTGGGCAGACATCACAGCTGCCATCAACGCAAAGGGGGTGACAGTCCATACAGTGTACCATTCTAAGTATCTCTGTGACGACCTCAGGATCTGGAGACAGGCAAAGGCAGCCCTTGAGGCAGGTGGCTACTTGGAGGTGCACCGTGCAGGCCATCATCAGATGTCCCCCTTCACCTCCGGATCTTGGAGAGGTAAACCTGCAGTTCCACACCCAGGTCTTTGACCTATGGGCACAAGTTCAAGATGCTGGTGAGTGCTGACAGGGCGAACATTTCCACAGATTTTGTATGTCCTGCATGGCTATGCATGAATTGAGCAAGTAACTGCTTTTAACTATCCAGATCTACATAGGGACCTATCAGGCCACCGAATGAGGGGGAATCTATGATATGAGATCATGAAATTTGTGTGTGTTGGAAGCCAGAGCATTTCTGCTTTATTGTCAGCAACTTGTGCACGTATGTGTTGCTTTCTTTCATGTTGGACTGCCAGGGGTGCATGTTGGTAGATGGGGTTGTGTGGAGATGTGACTATGGTGCAACGGACGCATGTGGCCAGGTTTCGGTTTCCATGACTCTGCTTCCAGTATATATTTCGGTCACTGCTTCAATGTGTTGATGACGTGAAATGAGTTTTTTGCCATGTGTATGTGGCCAGACATCAAAGTGCTATGTTAACATGTGCATTTCTCATCATTATGACTTATCCTTTTATCTTCCATTGTGATACTGCAATCTGTCAGATTTCTGAGCATTGGCCTGTGTATGTGAGGCAGTAGCTTGTTGACTGATGCTGACAGCATGCTACTGCTACTATTGAGGAGTGTGCACATGCATTGCCACTTATGATTGATTCCTATGTTCTTTGGTCCCTTTTCAACAATTGCAGCAGCTGGAGAAGAGGGCATGAGCAGTGCTGTGGAGCTGCAACCCCGGGACACGGCCTTCAGACCCAGGCACAGACTCTCGGCACACACTGTTGTTTCCACCTCTTCTCAGGGCGGTGTGCCTGGGGGAACATCTCATACATCTGGAAATGCTGCCGAGGAGGAGTCCCAGGATTCCATCTTTCTGGTAGACACCTCTGCAGTAGTGGTACAGGGTTGTGGTTATGTTTGTTGCCACAGAGGGCCCCAAGCCATGGAGACCTCATTGTAGGTCTGGGTTGATGGAGGAAGAGAAGGAGGAGGAGGCCATTGCAGGCCTGCCCACGTGTCAGGAGGTGTACAGAAAGGGATGTGCAGATCTGGCACTGAGACAGGAAGCTGAACAGTGCACTGTGGATGGGTCAGCACAACCTTCTGTCCCAGGGCCATCTGCTGCAGCACTGCCCACCTACAGTGAGGCCTCCACCCAGACAGAGCGGGCACTGCGGGCTGAAGTGGCGATCCGTGATGCAGTGCTGCCACATCTGATCGGTGGCTTGAGGCTGCAGGCGGCTATGTGTGATATTGTGCAAGCATCTTGCTAGCTGCCTGCTGTGCATCATGGGCAGACGGTCTACATCTTGTCCCATCTGGCAGCAGCTCTGCTTCCCAGAGGCCACTTTGAACAGGCCATTGCAATGGCCCCCCTCCTCCTCCTACTCATCTATGCCCCAGTCAACCTCAACTGAGGCTTCCATTCCAGTAACCACAATGGTCTCCTATGCCCCTGCTCGTCATTGGCAAGTTTGGATGTGCCAGTGTCCCTGTTGGAGGTGAAAGTCCATACCATAACAGATGAGGTGGTCTCTGAGCCTGCCCAAGAACAAACAGGGAAACAGGCTGTGGGGGAACAGAGAGCCCTTGATGGTAGTGCATGTGGTGTACTCCCCTGACACAGTCTGTCATCCATTTGGAAGGAGTGCCTGTGTTGCATACACATTGCCAGGCAACAGGAGATTATGTTGTGAGGAGGCAAATCCTTGCATGCATTGCTAGCAGGAGCAGGCAAGGGGGCGCACGCATGATGCAAGTTAGACAGGAGGCACAACTGTGCGTACAGACACTGGTGTCCTTTCAGGTGGCTTTGTGAGGCAGCAAGAGGAGGAGAGTCACAAGGCACATGAGGCGGCAAATGCCAGGGCCAAGGTTGAGGAGAGGTTGGTGCAGATGCAGTCTGATATCCTGGAAGATTCTTGCAGGGCTGCGGAGGAGAGTGAGTGTCGGATGAGGGTGGCCTTGCAAGCCCTGCTGGAAACAACAGAGGCCTGCCTGCAGAAGGCAGATGTTGATGGAGAGTCAGCCTTGGCACAGGCATTGTCAGACATGTCCATCGAATAGTCCACTGCCTGATGTTCATAGTTTGCTAGTTGTAGATTTCCTTTTGCCTATTTTGGTTGTTCCATTGAAGGGGCCCCTGAGGGACCCTCGTTTGTGGAAATAAGGCACAATCACCACACACGAACTAATACGCCAGACACGAGGTTGTATTCCCAAAATCTAGAGTTTATTGCAAAACAAATAGGGCCTCATTACGACCCTGGCGCTAATGGTTTAACGTCGCCGTAAAGAGCGTCGGCGCCGTTAAACGATTAGCGCCTGATTACAAGGTCCCTTAGCGGGTTGGAGGCTTTAACGCCTGCTTTTTACAGGCGTTAAAATCCAACCCGCTAAGGGACCTTGGAGCTAATTACGGCAACCGTAATTTACGGTGCCGTAATTAGCGCCTTCCCCATCCCCATTATGCCCTATGGGGCAAAATGGGAATGGGGAAGGGCAAATGGTGAATGGGGAATTACCGCCCCCGCCAACCTTGTGATGGGGGCGGTAATTCCGCCATCCACCATGCCGGAGACCGGCATGGACCATGGTGCTAATAGCACCATGGTCCAGCGCCTGGGTCGTAATGAGGCCCATAGTCTCAGTTGGCCAACTGGTCCCACGCCCCGCGACGTGTGTCTATCAGACCTCGGGGGATGCAAGAGAGCGAAATTCATACAACAGTTACATATATACAAAACAACCATCTAGTAATCAGTAGTGTCACAACTTATACCGCCCCTATTGCATTTCTTTTGAACTAGGCACGATGATTGACAATGGTGACGAGTTTGACACCTTCAAACATTCATTGTGTAACAGTTTGCAATTTTGTAAGCCCACAGACATTAAGTCTGTGTTTCAACACAATGCTTCTGTTTTCTGCAAGCAAGCTGTGCGTAGGGAGAGACATATTCCAGGCCTTGCTATCTCCTAGTTTCTATTTGTGCGCCGGGGGGGTCAACTTGCTCTTCAGGGCTGTACCGGGCTCAGGGAAGGGGGGCCGCAAAGAAGAGCATAATTCAAGTCATTTAATGTTCGCTCTAGCGTTTCTACTGTGCTTAGCGAGAATAGCTGGCACCTGCTGTACTGATTAGAATGCCTTGCTGCTCACTCTCCAAGGATATGCGAGGGAGGGGACCGGGCATTTCTGTCTGAGTTACTGCGTTATGTTTCAACATGCCACTCGCGGCCTTGCATTGTGCACCAGTGAAGCAGAATAACATTTTAGCAAAGCAGTTTTACATGAGGCAAAAAGCAAATGTTAGAGAAAAACAAAATGGCGATTTCATTCGCTTTAAAATGGCCGCACCTTAGTCAAGCTTATGGCTATATATTTCTAATACTAGATGCATGAGACGGTTGGTCTTCAGCCAACATAATACATAGCCTTATGATTGAGGGGTGTCTACTTTTCTAGATTGACAAACCCTCCTTTTGGCTGTATGCCAAACGTCTCATCCGTACATTGCATCCTCTTCTCTGAATCAGATTCTGATTCTGAATCTGGTGCATTTTTAGTTTCCTCCTCATTGTCATCTACATTGATGGACATGAACTCTTGGACTGTCTTTGTTTCCTCATTACCATGGGTACTCGATTTAATAGTGCTCTTTCTTTCTATCATCTGTACACGCCCTTTACTAATTTCGGTGCATATTACAGCTAAGCAGTGTATGCAACACCAACATGTCATGAATATTCCTAGTACTGCTACTAGGATCGCAAATAGTTTCCATCCCCATGAATATAATAACTCCCAGAACCAGGAGCCTATATCCCAACCTCCTTCTTGGGTATGGAGTTCAGAGCTTAAGACGTGTAACTTTCTTATCGCTTCAAAAATTGTAGGAGAGGAGTCGTTTACAAATACACAGCACGCTGATCCCACGATTTTGCAAACACTGCCACGATCAACCAGGACTACATCAAGAGCCATTACGTTCTGAAGTGTCATTAATCTAATCCCTTTCTCCTCTAATGTCATGTTGTATAATATATCTGTTGTTCCATTTATTGTTTTTTCTAAGATTCTGGATAGTTGTCGTATATTATAGGAGTTTATTGCTTGGGCCAAAAATGGTACAAATGATTTTGCTAAATCTTCTACGAATAATCCATCTTCATTACTCCTTCGTGGCCTAGATCTAGATAGTTTGGCTATATCCGTTGTTTTTAAAAGAAACACTCCTGGGAACAAAAGTCCCAAATTACAAGTACCTCCCCAGTTTCTAGACAACCAAGGATATGCTTTTTCTCCACATATAAAATATCCAGGGTCACCTACATATGCTGGTTCTACTTCCCTAGTAAGAATTGCTGTATTCATACATCTAGTGAATGTCCCTACTGAATAAGAGCCCTTCTTCTTTAAGCAAAAAGGAACAGAACGTGGGCTGTAGTTTACTGTATAAGAGGGAGGCACTGCATCTTTATTTCCTTCTGATCTCATACGAAATATGATTACTGATGTTTTTTCTGGCACAAACAATCTATCTTGTGGCATTGGATTGGGCGTAGTTTTTGGCATTATCATTCGTGCTCTATAAAATATAGAGCAACCTATAGGTCTCATGATTATCACCTCAAATTCATTCATGTTTTTGCTATCTAATTGACCCGTTTCACTTTTATTCCATTTTCCATAATATAATGTACTCAGAGATGCACTGCATGCAGAACTTAATGTTAGTGGCTGCACATACCAACCTATTCCTTTGCCACCATGCTGTGGCAAATGAGCACACACCCAACAGTTATTCTTTTTCAAAATTGAATGTGTCATGTTCATTATTTGCAGTAATGTGTTATTCCCATAACCTTCTCTATGTCTTTCTTCCATTGGGGACAGAGTGTAAGTAATTACATGAACAGGGATTTCAGTGGTGGAGTCGTTTCTTATGGGCAAGATAATTTCTAAGGGGTGCATTTCTTCCAGGTACCATAATACCAGTGCTGTCGTTACTGGGGCTATTATGATTATTATGCACATTATTATTGTTAGAATTAGGATACCATTTTTTTGATAACTTTTTTGTGTAATCTTTCAGTTTCTATGTTTAATTAATTATCAGCAGTGGTGTAGGAGGAGGCAAAAGCTGGTTCCGGCATTTTCTCTCATGGTCCTTCTTCCTCGGCAGTGTTTGTCGTGAATGTCTCTCGTTGTTGCACTCGTTGGAATGTCAATAAGTTCGATAATGTCAACAGTCTATCCTGCCAGTTCTTAGCAGCCTGGATTGCTACACGTTGGGCAAGATCTCTGTGCGTCTGCACATTTTCTCAAAAGAACTCCAGAGCAGTTATCAATTGCCTTCGTACCATGTGCGCCCTGTTTGTCTGTACGGGTTCAGGACACATGGATTTTGTGTTAGCTCCGAGGAGTCTCGATTATTGGGCTGTCCGATTTGCACAACCCTCACAACGATCTCCTCTAGGCCTTCAGTTCCTACTTCATCCGAGAATAGGAAACAGAGGCAACAAAGAGAAAATCAAAAGGAATGCAGGTTTGATCACTCCTTCTTCCTGGGCCGCAAATTGTATCGCCTTGCTCCTGGTACTGTGTGATCAACGAATAGTGCAGGTGCACTTCCAGACTCAAGCTCGGAGTCAGCCTGTGGCGTAATAGCAGATGATGATGAGCACCACAGTGATGATGCAGCTTTCGTTTCAGGCTGCGGCACAACGAAAGAGAGTGGGCGCCAAAGAGGTACACGTTCTGTGTTTGCCAGCAGTGATGCAGATTCTGCTGGACAACGTTGGGGCACTCCTTGCCCTTCCTCTTTAACAGCAATCTTTTCAGGCTTTCTTTCAGGATCAGGCAGATTTTTTGGCAAAGAACTAGCCATCGTGTCTTTCGTTGCTGGGACCGCTGTCTCTTTCTGGTTGTCTCGATCAGTCAGTTTTTCAGACGGTGGTGGGACCTTCTTGGCGTGTATCCACCCCTTCCTCCCATCCACCCGAATTGCTGTTTGCGTAGTCAGGAGGATCAGATAGGGTCCAGACCATCTGGGTGCTGACGATGTCTTTCTCTCAAAGTTCTTTATTAGCACTGAGTTTCCTGGCTCCAGTGCGTGTCCCGGGCCAGTGTATCTTATTGGCAATGCCTCCTGCACCTGCTGATGAATCAAACTTAATTTTTGTATTAACAGGTTACAATAGATACTGAGCACAGGATATTCCAGTTCCCTCAGCCTCTTTGGCTGAGGTGCACACCAAACATTTGCTGGTCTCCCCATAACGATTTCATACGGGGAGAGCACAGTTCTTGCCTGCACAGATGTGCGCATGCACAGTAACGCTAGCGGTAATGTATCTACCCAGCTTAACTTGCTTCCTGCGCATATCTTGCTAATCTTAGATTTTAAGATACCATTATGGCGTTCAATAAGACAGGCAGACCTGGGGTGTCTAGACCAATGGAATTGCTTATCGATCTGGAGACCTGCACAAATCTGTAATATTACTGCACCCACAAAATGTGGACCGTTGTCTGACCATATGACACGGGGCAGGCCAAAACGGGAAAAGTATTCTTTTAACATTACTTTTGCCATACTCATAGCAGTGCAGTCTTTCAATGGATATGCTTCCACTCACTTGCTAAATGCACATATGACCACTAGGACATACTTCAAGTTTTGGCATCCCTCCATCTTTATGAATTCAAAATGGATTACCTCAAACGGCATAGAGGGAGGACCAAAACTGCCTGTTGGAGTCACCGTTCCCTTCCCCACATTGTGTTGTAGACACATGATACAATTTTGCACCAACCTCTCAGCATTTTTCTTTATGTTCGCATTCTCCTATACTGTGGCTAAGTGTTGAACTATCTTTTTGGCACTAATGTGAGTAGGGTTGTGAGCCATCTTGACCATTGCAGTTACATAGGAGTTGGGCAGCATCCAATTTCTATTCTTCTTGTCTACCCAGCAACCCTCCAGATCTAATTCAGCAGAGCACTCAGCTCACCCTTGTATTTCATCTGCAGTTGCTTCTGCCTGCATTTCTTTGACAGTGGCAATTCCATTCTCTATCATGCAAGGTACTTCCTCTGACTGTACTGTGAACATTCTGGCATTCAGGTCAGTGGCAGTTTGTTTCGCAATCCTGTCTGCAAATGCGTTTCCCTCTCCCACTTTGCATGTTACTTTTTTAGGCGCCTCGCATTTTATTATTGCCAGATGCTTCGGACACGTAAGTGCAGACAACAATCGTACAATCAAAGGGCCATATTGTATTCTAACCCCATGTGATGTTAAGAAACCTCTCTCAGCCCAAAGTCGGCCAAAGTTATGAACCACGCCAAAGGCGAATTGGCTGTCAGTATAAATGTTTACACTAAGATTTTCAGGGATCTCACAAGCTGTGGTCAATGCTATTATCTCCGCCGCTTGTGCAGAGTTGTAGGGATTCTTTTACTCTCCACAATACTTTTTAATGTGGTGATAGCATAGGCAGCAGTTGATGTGCCATCCGGCAATTTAAAACAGGAGCCGTCACAAAACAACTCTCCATCTGGCTCTTTTTGTGGGGTGTCTGTTAAATCAATTCTCCCCTTCGTTTCTTCCTCAGTAACCATTAAGCAATCATGGGGAGGTGATTCATTTCCATCAAGTTTTTACATGGGCAGTGGCATTAATTCAGCAGGATTCAAAGCGCTACACCTCATAATCTGGATGTGTGGCACGAACAGGACAATTTCGTATCTAGTCAATCTAGCAGAGCTGAGGTGTTGCATCTGTGTTCTATTTAATAGAACGTCTATGGCATGTGGCACCATCAAAATTAAGGTGTGCCCCAATACCATCCCTTCTGTTTGTTTCACTGATGCAGCAGCTGCTGCAACAGCTCCCAAACATCGTGGTAATGTGCACGCTACAGGTTCCAGCGCAGAAGAAAAATAGCCACACTGCATATTTCTTCCACCTTGTTCCCGTGTTAGAACAGCCAGCGCGCAGCCGTCATTCTCAAAATGGAGTGGAACACAACGCAGTTTTGAGCAACCCAAATGCTCTCTGACATTCTTCACTCCACTGCAAAGGCATCACAGCATCCTTCTTTGTCAACTCCACCATTGGCTTCACAATTAGAGTGAAATTCACTATCCACTGCCGACAATAAGAAACCATGCCTATTATAGCTCTGACTCCTTTTTGTGTTTTTGGAATAGGCATACCAGAAATGCGGTCTATTCGCTCTGGCATTAGTCTTCTCCCTTCTCTCGAAAGTAGGTAACCCAAATAAGCCACCTCCTTTCGACAATACTGAAACTTCTTTCAGTATTCTTTGTGGCCATGTGCTGCTAAATGTGTTAATAGTAAAACAGTACTCTTTTTACAAATCCCTTCTGTGTCTGCTGCAATTAATAGGTCATCGATATATTGTAATAATACACAACCTGCTGGTAATTCTAGCATGTCTAGTTGTTCTTTCAATGCTCTGCTGTAAATACTCGGACTCTCTGTGTAGCCTTGTGGAATGCGCAAAAATGTGAATGCTCGTCCTCCTAATGTGAAGGCCAACAAATATCTACTTTCTTGGTGTACTGCAATACTGAAGAAAGCATTCTTCAAATCAATAACGCTGAAGTATTCTGCTAAAGCAGGAATTATTGTCAAAATTGTGGTAACATCTGGGACCAATGGAAATTGCGGATCTACTACTTTGTTTAATGCACGCAAATCAATTATGAAACGGTACGGTACCTCATTACCGCCTTTCTTATACACCGGGAGAATGGGACTGTTACACGTGCTGCCTGTAATTTCTTCAATCACTCCAAATTTTACCAAATCAGACACAATACTTTTCAATCCTTTTTCTCCTTCCGCTGAGATTTTGTACTGCGGAATACTTGGTAATGTTACTCCTTCTTTAATGTAATTTTCACTGGCTCTATCTTCAAACATCCCACATCATTGTCATTTACCGCCCATATACAAGTTGGCACTTCACTTAATTCCCCTGGCAAAGGTTTAGACAAAAATTTAGATACGGGCACATTCTGTGGAAAAATCGTCAAAAATACTCCATCTGGCGTACAGTGGATAACTGCACTTAGTTTTTTCAATAAATTCAATCCCAACAGATTCTCCCCACAGTTCTTTGTTAAAAGGAATGGACAGTAATCAGCGAATGGGCATAATGTTGCTGCTACTTGTTGAGACACTTGATTAATCACTGGGGTACCTGCGAACCCTACTGAAATATTTTTATGCCCTGACAGTGGTATTTCTGGAACCAAGTGATGGTCTATCGAACACTTTTGTGCCCCCGTATCCACAAGGAATCTGTGCTCACTATCCCCGACTTTCATTTTTACGTAGGGTCCATTTTATTAACGGGAATAGACAATGGTATCCTACCCCTGTCTTGGGCTGTCCTATTGGGGAAACAACACATCATCCGATGTGTAATCACTGCTGCTATTATAGAACGCATTTGCATGAGTATCAAAAATGTTCCCACCCCTTCCTCTATTCCCATTTTGCATTTTTTGCTGGCTCTGATTCTGAGTAGAGGTCTGATTTTGAGCTTGTTTCTGATTTTGGGCACCATTCCCTTGACTATTTTGGTGCTGCTGCATGTTATTTCTGTTATGCCCATTTGCTCCTGGATGCCCCCTATGCTGTCTTCTCTGGCCATACCCATTTCTATTTTGCAAGTGTGGACATTGTGCTCGCCAGTGACCTTTCTCTCTGCAATACGCACACTGATTCAATCCCAGGGGCCCTCCATGCATGTTCGAATTCCCTCTGCCTTGGGTGTTTCCGCTACCTCTATTGTGTCCCGCTACTTGCTGGAGTAGCACCCTTGTCTTTAAATTGGTTCTATACTTCACCTCTTTCTCTTTCTCTGTGTTTACTCTTTTCTCGTAATATTGAGACATATGTAATATTTCATTCAACGTTTTTGCTTGCCATGCACTTTCCGATGTCATTATTAAGTTTTGAATGGGAAGTATTAACCCTCTCACATATTTATCAACAAATAGCCTTTTTCCTGCCTCTGTACTTACATCCTGTCCACTAAAATCTGTAAAGACTTCCTCAAATCTATTAAAATAATCCGTGGCTAGTTCATCCTTGCCCTGGTTTGTCCTATTGAATTCTTTTCTCTGGAACAATTCCTTTCAATTTCTGTGTTATTCGTGCTGGTAATGCCACCATATTTGGCCCCGGTTTCCCTCCCACCTCTTTATTCCTATCCTCTAGTACTAAATCCACCCATGTGGCACCATAGGCCGTTGCATCATCCACTTTCCTTATTTGCTTCCATATATCTGCTGGTAATATTACTGGGAATATTAAATCTATGTCACCCATAGTGAGCATGGATGATTGCAAGCAGGACTCTACTTCCTTATAAAATCCCACGGGATTCTTTCTTATATCGGTAATCATCTGTTTTATGTTGTTCGCTTCCTGTCTGGAAAAGGGGACATGTACATATTGGGCGGGATAATGGGCTGGCGTTACCTGCGCCGCTACGGTACCTGTTGCAGGAATCTCTACTTTCGGTACAAAAGTAGGTGGGACTTCTCTCATGGGAAATACTGCACTCACTGTTCCTCCCCCCTCTCTCATATGTAGTAATATTCCCAAGTCAAGTGATAAGGATGATTCTCCTGTTCCGCGTTCAAATGCCCTCTTATATACTGTTATTATTTCGGGGGGGGGCTGGCTTTCTTCTCACTTATATCTTTGTCTATCAGATGTTCAGCCATTATCTGCAATGCTTTTCTTTTCATGGGCAAGGTGTACTCATCAAATATCTCATGTATCTCCATTGCGGGAATACTAGGGTCTGAAATCCATTTCCACGCCTCTCGTATACACACTCTTAGTCGGCCACCTGTCTGTCTTGATGACAACAAATATCGCCGCTGTATATGTGGCTCTACCTCTTCAGTTCTATCTCTCCTAATATATCTACTCCTATACCCAGGTGTGGCAAACATTTCAGCATACTCATTATCAAGTTCATTCTTGAGTTCAAAAAGTCGGTCTACATGTTCCCTCATCTCTTCATCCCTCCCTCTACAACGTGCCAATGCATTCAAATCTAACAATCGTTGTGGCGAAACTTCCCAATCAACTGTTTCCATCTAGCCAATAAATATTCACCCATGCATTCCAACACTACCTGTCTTTCTTTGCTCCTCCTGAAGTCAAATATTGAAGCCATAGCTGCTGTCTCCTCATTCCCATCTATATACATTTCGGCCTGTTGTTGCAACTCTCGCTTCCTCTCCTTGCTAATCGCACTACGAGTTACTCTCGTACATCCCCTTTGTTCAGCCCCTTCTTCTGTTTCAACAACTTCAAGTTCAATTACGGGAGGGGCAGATGGGACAGAAACGATCTCTAAGGTGGGAGGTGCTGATGGAATCATGGGAACAGGCAGTATCTGTTGCGATGTTGATTGGTTAACAGGAGGCGCTGCATGTGCAGTCTGTGGCTGTGGTAGGATCTGAACAGTCGGGAGGAGCTGAGAAACAGGAGGGGGTTGAGCTACATCCACTGACACTGTCTTTTGAGCCTCTCGTCTTGGGCCTTGTTTCGTATCAGTCAATATTTTTTCTATCAATGCATCTGATGAATGCAATTCTCATTGTGGATATATTTTTTCTATACTCAACTGGTCGTGTCTATTTGATTTTCTCAAACTATTATTCCACTCCTCCTCCTCTCTCTCTTCCGCTCTCTCCGATTTCGATGTATGCCTGTGCGCATGTTTCTCTCTACTTCTCCAACGAAGCATAGCTTCCCTTCTCCAGTCCCTAAGGATATCAAATACCGCAGGGCATGTTTTCTTTTTTACTAACACCTTCTCCAAATGATCTATCCTCGTCATCTCAAAACTCCCATGATTCGGCCACTGAAGATCTTCCTGTTTTCTGGTTTGCTTATGCCAAATCTCACAAAACATTATCGCTCCCACACCATATTTCACATACATCTCCTAAGCCGGCGTTCCCACCGGTGGCGTGACCTGGCCAGTTTCCAAAGATTGTCCGCCGCAGCAGAAAAATCCTGCTAGAGTGGACTATACCCCAGACATGTTTTAACCTTACCCTTGGCTAATCAACCTTACACTTGGTGTTTGATTTTGCAAAATCAACTCTCAACCAATATCAGGAACACTTTTGAATCGGTCAAGTTGTCTTTTCAAAACACAATTCGTCCGTATACTGACGCAACCAATGACGTTTGTCTGCGTATCTTGGCTTACTCTGCCTCATTTCAGGACCCTCACCTTCTTGTTCTCTGGCCGGGCACGTCGATCAGGGATCAGATGTGTGCAGATCAGCATAGGAGACTCATCGCTTACACAGGGCCGCCCCGAACACCTCTTGATCCCGGCTCGATCGTTCCGTCCTCCCCGTTCTTTCGCCTTCCTCATCTCGCAACATACACTATGGAACAAGTGGGGAAGGGTCCCTATTCGGGCACATCTTGAAGGGGCCTCTGAGGGACCCTCGTTTGTGGAAACAAGGCACAATCACCACACACGAACTGATATGCCAGACATGAGGTTGTATTCCCAAAATCTAGGGTTTATTGCAAAATAAATAGTCTCAGTTGGCCAACTGGTCCCACGCCCCACGACGTGTGTCTATCAGACCTCGGGGGATGCAAGAGAGCGAAATTCATACAACAGTTACATATATACAAAGCAAGCATCTAGTAATCAGTAGTGTCACAACTTATACCGCCCCTATTGCATTTCCTTTGAACTAGGCACGATGATTGACAATGGTGACGAGTTTGACACCTTCAAACATTCATTGTGTAACAGTTTGCAATTTTGTAAGCCCACAGACATTGGGCCTCATTACGAGTTCGGCGGTAACCGCGGCGGTAAAACTGCCTGGTTACCGCCAGACTCGTATTACCATTCCGCCTCCATGATTCCCAGAATTACCGGGGCATTACAACCCCGGTTTTCCGGGAATCACGGAGGCGGAATAGTGTTAATCCCCATTCCCATCGAGTCCTATGTGACTCGATGGGAATGGGGATCATGGAAACACCGGCAGCATCTCATAATGCTGCCATTGTTTCCTCGGCCGCCTGCAGGCGGGCGGTGTTAAACCCGCCAGGTCAGACCTGGCGGGAACATCACCTCCCGCCTGCAGGAGTCGGGATCAGGCGGTCCGGAAACAATGGTGGCAGCGGGTTTACCACCACCGTTATTTCCGGACCTCCTGAGTTATAATGAAGCCCATTAAGTCTTTGTTTTAAAGAACACAATGCTTCTGTTTTCTGCAAGCAAGCTGTGCGTAGGGAGAGACACATTCCAGGCCTTGCTTTCTCATAATTTCTATTTGTGCGCCGGGGGGTCAACTTGCTCTCCAGGGCTATACTGGGCACAGGGAAGGGGGGGCCGCAAAGAAGAGCATAATTCAAGTCATTCAATGTTCGCTCTAGCGTTTCTACTGTGCTTACCGAGACTAGCTGCACCTGCTGTACTGATTAGAATGCCTTGCTGCTCACTCTCCAAGGATATGCGAGGGGGGGACCGGCATTTCTGTCTGAGTTACTGCGTTATGTTTCAACATGCCACTCGCGGCCTTGCATTGTGCACCAGTGAAGCAGAATAACATTTCAGCAAAGCAGTTTTACTTGAGGCAAAAAGCAAATGTTAGAGAAAAACAAAATGGCGATTTCAGTCGCTTTAAAATGGCCACACCCTAGTCAAGCTTATGGCTATATATTTTTAATACTACATACATGAGACAGTTGGTCTTCAGCCAACATAATACATAGCCTTATGATCGAGGGGTGTCTACTTTCCTAGATCGACACCATGCCATATTTTTTCCAACCTTTTGTATAGATTTATGTTTTAACATTCACTACCACCGTTTGATGTTTCTTTGTGCTTTTGTGCTTCTTTGTCCATGTGCACATTTTGTTTGAACATGTTCTCCAACTAAGGGGGTAATTCATAGATTTCAGCGCAGAGGCAGCGCACGCGAGTAGCACAGAGAGGGATTGTGCGCCTGCGTGCACTAGCCGTGTGCGCTAAACAGCATTCTGGCGCACCGCGTATTCATGAAATTCCCAAGGCAAAAAGAGCCCTGGCGCAGAGAACATCCCGCAGCGCCAGTTACGCCCCCAAGAACGCCCCTTGCGCAAGGAAAAGCCATCAAAATCCCCAATCCAGCGCAAAGGGCTGCGCTAACCCTGGACCAGTTTACAGGGCCGCTTCACAGCAAACACCGAGCGGGGAACGTGTATTCCTGGGGTGCGTTGGAATTATCACACACGGTAGGGCCTGTACAAGCGGGGTACGTGTGTTATTGTGGTTCGCAAGGAGTTTCACACGTGGTAGGGTCTGTGCGAGCGGGGCACGTGTATTACTGGGGTTTGTGGGGAGCTTCACATGCGATTGGGCCTGTGTGAGCAGGCTATGTGTATTTGTGGGGTACGCAGGGCGTTTCACATGCGGTAGGCCCTGTGCGAGCATGGTACGTGTATTTGTGGGGTACGCAGGGAGTTTCACATGCGGTAGGCCCTGTGCGAGCGTGGTACGTGTTTTTCGGGGGTGCGCGCGAAGTTTCACACACGATTGGCCCTGTGCGAGCGGGGTACGTGTATTACGGGGGTTCACGGGGAGTTTCACACGTGAATGGGCCTGTGCGAGCAGGCTATGTGTATTTGGGGTGTACGCGGGGAGTTTCACACGTGGTAGGCCCTGTGCGAGTGGGGTATGTGGATTTCGGGGGTGCACGGGGAGTTTCACACGCGATTGGGCCTGTGCAAGCAGGCTACGTGTATATTGGGGGTACGCGGGGAGTTTCACATGCGGTAGGCCCTATGCGAGTGGGGTACGTGGATTTCGGGGGTGCGCGGGAAGTTTCACATGCGATAGGGCCTGTGAGAGCAGGCTACGTGGATTTCGGGGGTGCGTGGGAAGTTTCACATGCGATTGGGCCTGTGTGAGCAGGCTACGTGTATTTGTGGGTGCGTGGGAAGTTTCACATGCGATTGGCCCTGTGCGAGCAGGGTACGTGTGTTTCGGGGGCGTGCAGGAAGTTTCACACGCGATTGGCCCTATGCGGGTGGGGTACGTGTATTTTCGGGGTGCGTGGGAAGTTTCACACATAATTTTGCTGTCAGAGCGGGGTACGTGTATTCAGTGGGGTGCGCGGGGAGTCCCACACATGAATTGGCAGTGTGGGTCCTCCCAGGTGTGCCCTCTAACTCCTCCACGGGGCCTGCAGGCAGCCCACACCACAGGGGACTACCCTGCACCCCTGGTCATGTCCCGCAGGCAGCCCATCCACCATGGGCAAGCCCCCCAGCCAGGCCACATGTCACCTTGCACTAGTGATCACAAACTCATGTCCCCCTGCACCCCCACCCCCCAGCAGTGAGGGGCACCTGCCAGCAGGCCCCCATTCATGTCCCCCTGCACCCCCACGCCCCAGCAGTGAGGGGCGCCTGCCAGCAGGCCCCCACTCATGTCCCCCTGCACCCCCACCCCCCAGCAGTGAGGGGCACCTGCCAGAAGGCCACCAATCATGTCCCCCTGCACCCCCACCCCCCAGCAGTGAGGGGCACCTGCCAGCAGGCCCCCACTCATGTCCCACTCATGTCCCCCTGCACCCCCACACCTCAGCAGTGAGGGGCACCTGCCAGCAGGCCCCCATTCATGTCCCCCTGAACCCCCACCCCCCAGCAGTGAGGGGCACCTGCCAGCAGGCCACCACTCATGTCCCCCTGCACCCCCACCCCCAGCAGTGAGGGGCACCTGCCAGCAAGCCCCCACTCATGTGCCCCCCCTACATGACATAAAGATGCACAATCATGGCCCACTTCTACACCAAAATACTACAGCACGCCACCCCAGTCTTGAGACGCAATGACTACCCAATCCACCAGACACTGACATGCCTATCTCAAGACACAAACCAAAAGTCAACTATGTACATCAACACATGTCCGTCACACACACACACTGGTTGGCATTGATTGCGTAAACCCACATTTTCACATGCATGAACCCAATGAGCGAATCACACACATGCAAGTAAAATATCAAAATGTATTATGGACAAAATAAAGCAATGAAATGAAAGCATAAAAAAATAGCAAACATGAAATTAAAAGCATGTCCAAAAGATGAGTAAATGAAAAGTATAACCAATCCAAAGAAATCCAAAAGAAAAATAGTCCAAACTCTCCCTCCACCAAAGCAAATCCAAAGGAAACGTAAAAAGAAAAATCCATTAATCCATGTTCAAATCCAAATGAAAAGTTCAAATAAACTATGTACAATCCATTGTCAAGGGTCCATGAGCCCAACAAAAGAAATGAAACCTACCTAAGAAACTACCTAAGAAAAAAACTCTATACAAATGTGTCGGGCATAGTCCAATCATCCCAAATCAAAGGAAAATGAAAATGAAACCTAACACTAAAAACTATTTACAATGGCAGCGGGCTAGTCCAACTTTTCGATGTCCCGGGCCAGGCCAACATCAAACTCCCGCTCAATGTCCTGGAGGCGGTCCTCTTCCATGGCCCCGAGGGTTCCCAGGTACAATGACATGTTGACCTCCAACTCCCTGTGAATTGCCTCGAGGCACTCGGCCCGCCTCAGTGCCCTCCGCATGGAGTTCTCAGCCCTACCCATTGTGAGCCATGCCTCTTCCACCCGCTGCCGCTCCGCATCTATGGCATGGCCCAACCGCTGCCACACGGAAGACACTTGTAATCCTGGGTCCTCCTGCCCTCTGGCCGATGCCTGCCCCTCTGATGTCGATGGCCCCGAGCCATCATGGCTCCCACCTTGTTGCTGCAGCTGCTGTGCCTGTGCCCCTGTCCTTGCTGCCTGCACGTCTTCCTCTGGCTGGGGTACAGTTGTCGTGGTGGCCACCCCTGCTGGACGTCCGACTCCCGTCTGTGGCAGCCTGGCCGCTGGGTCAGAGGCAGCTCCACAGGGTACCCAGGTGATACATGGGTGGGAAGATGGCATGGAGGACGACTGGCGCGTAGGGTGTTTTGGTGAGGAGGGAGTCGGAACAAGGTCCTGCAAACGGAGGAATCCAGCCCTGGTGACCAGTCCCAGTAGGTCAACGCGGTCAATGAGGCATTCAAGATGACATGCAGTGACTTCAAGAAAACACTCCAGGTCACCTCGCATGCCCCGTTGACGCAGCGCCATCCCACTCAGGACAGGCTCAACCCGGTCCCGGATAGCCACGTCCACAGGGAGAGGAAGGCCAGTTGTTGTAAGCGGATCCCCTCCCTGAAAACGGGTCTGGACGTAGGCATCCCTGCTGGTGCGAGATGAAGCAGTCACAGGATCGGGGACAGGATTACACACAGGCACCTCCGCGGTGGCCTGTGCTGCCTCCTGTCCCTGCCCCTGCACTGCACCACTAGCACCAGTGGAATCCCCACCTCCAGACCCCGTGTGAGTCCCTTCCACGGCCTCCTCCTCCACCAAACCCCCACCAACCTGAATGACTCCATGACATCTTCCTCCGTCGGACCCTGTGGGGTCTCAGCTGCCCCTTCTGCTGCCGAGGAGTCCACCTCCAACCTCCGCCTCTTGGACCTACCCTCGGCAGCTGCGGCCTGGGACGCGACAAGATGGCAACCTGGGAGGGGAGCCGGGCCTTGCGTCTCCGGCTGGTGGTGCGATCCCTGCCGCTCTGCTCCACAGCACCCTCTCCACCCTCTTCATCAGTTGACGCTGCAGACAGGGAGAACAGGGAGAGATAGAACACAGGCATCAGGCCACTGGACAATGGACTGATGCACACATGACAGTTGTACATGAGTGTCAGTGTCAAACTTCAGACATGGCATCACACTCCCCAACACACAGGTCATTTCAACTCACACACATGAGCAATTCAACAGCATTATTCCACCAGGCAGCACCATCCATACACAAACAACAGCACGAGCAGCCGAAGGTGAGCCTGATGTCACATGAAACACGGGGAGTGCACAACACATGCACACAGGCCACCACACTTACATGCATGTGTACATCTCCACCAACTGTCACAGTGATGAGATCGCCATCCATGTTTCATCTGCCATTCAGCCTTCTACATGTCAGTGTCACATGCATCCATGTTGCATCACAGTTGCACATTTGTCAAATGCACACACATGCACATGTACACAGTGCAGATACATGCAGCTGGAACCACCATCCATGTGCGACACCACAACCATGCCAACATACATACACAGCAATTCAAACATGTGTGCTCCCGCACCTGCATTTGGCCTGCATGCTTACCAACACATACACCATCCATGTGTCTCACACATGAGAGGACTCACATGTGTCAGCCTCACGCCCCTGTATATACACATCCGTACATGGCCCTACAAAAACACATGTGCAACCTGCACACTACTGGCACACCACAACACGCACCGTGTCCAATCAGTATGCATGTACACTTACCGCTCAACTCCATACGGGTCTGCCTCTCAAGGACCTGGACGTGGAGCGCTGGGCATGTTTGTTCCAGGACCCTCATTTGGTGGTCCGACAGGTGGCCCTGGCGCCCCTTGGCATCTGCTGCCTTCAAGAGGCGCTGGGCCTTGTCGAGGGTCCTGGACCTGAAGTCCTCCCAGAGCTTCCGGACATGTTTGATGTCGAGGACTGCCACCCCCTCCTCGTGGATGGCAGTCACGATGTCCATCCAGATCCTGGTCCTTCCTTCATTGTCGGCACGCAAACTTCCAAAGAGGGCATCATACTGCCCCTGGACTTGCTCCACCAGGACACCAACTTCACTGGCACTGAAGCTGGTGGCCCTCTGCCTCTCTGGCTGGGGGTTTTCAGTGGTGTCAGATGGTGTTGTGCCCGACAAGGCAACCCCAGAGGCAGGTGTGGGTGGGCAACTGGGTCCTGGGGCTGGGCTGTGGAGCGATGGTATCCCAGTCGGGAGTCTTCAGTTCCAGCAGGGGTGGTCACAGCAACTGCAGCCCTGGCTGACGTGCAGGCAGCAAATAGCAGGACACATGGGCAGCAGGAAGTCAGGCAGCAGCAGATGGCAGGTGGGAGTGTGCTCAGGGCTCTGGGAGGCAGGAAAATAGCCTTTTGGGCAGGAGCGTGGTCTTCCGTGTGTATTCGCATGGCCAGCTTGATACGGAGTGATTTGGCATGTGAAAAAATTGCACATCAGCGTGTAATTCGAGGAAAGGCCCTTAGCGTGTAAGCGCGTCAGTGACGTTAGGCTCACAGGCGTTGACCACAACACAGGTGCACAGTGAATCAGCACGTGAGAAAACTGCACATCACCGTGCTATTGGAGGAAAGGGCCTTAGCGCGTAAGCACCTAAGTGACGTTTCACGTGTGGGCTGGCTTAAAAGGTACGTGCTTTTTGTGGAGAGTGAGCGGATGTATCTTGTACTTCTTGTCAGTTCACATGCGAATACTTCACAACGTTTCCTGTTCGTACTCCCTGTTTCCTCAGACTGTGTTCTTTTCTTCTTTTGGCGGGGGTGTTGCCTACACGCACACGCGCGTCCTTTTCACGTTCTTTTTCAAGGCCGACAATGAGTCGCGCACGTATTTTCCAACTGTGGTTGCCCCCGTGTGTTGCGTACCCCTTCAGAGGTCATTGTAGGCTGCGTGTAACGTGCGTATGCTTATGTTTCGTACACTTATTTTTGTAATTCTGGGTGCCACAGCGTAGTGCGGGTTTATTTTTCCATGCACGTGGTCTACCAAGGGTTGCGTGCATGTGTGCTTTTGTTTTTGGGGTGCCTGTGCATTGCGTGACCCATTATCTTCCCCCAGGGGTCACATACAGCCTTGCTAGAGCACTAGGGTATGAATTCCATCTAGCACCCTACCCATTTCACCCCAATTGCCCAGGACAATTGTTTACTGCAACTCCCATACGCACAACAACATCAGTGCCATGGATGGGAGGTGACCAAGCAGTAAGGGAGGCAAAGGTGGCCGACCTCCAAAAGGTAGTCATGGTGGGTGCGGTAGGGGACGTGGTCAGGATTTGAAGGGTGCCCCTAGACCCCTGTGTGTGGAGGACCAATCAGGGACACCCATGCCCCCCCATGGTTGTGGGAAACGTAGCTGACCCCATCCCAGCTCAGCCCTTGTTGGACCAGCCCATTTTGGCACCTGAACCGGCACAGGATGACTCCCAGGCTGACTTCCAGGTCAGCAAGTCTAAGCCACGTGTGGCGGTGCAAGTTGCTGTCACCAGGCCACGTGGATCTGGGGCAGCAATGTCATCTGCTGCCCCAAGTAGGCAGGGTGATGAGGCTGCAGGGGCAGCTGCAGCTCTATCCACCCCAGCTCTGAGTCTCCCAGCCGGGACAGTGTCGGTCCAGGTCCATCAAACCGATGTTGGCCCTGCCAATGTCACCCTGCAGCCAATGCCTGCACCAAGACATATGGTCATTGTTCATTCGTACACTTCTAGTACCCAGTCCACCTGCGCTTCTGCCCCTACTGACCAGAACGGCGTAAGCCACGCAGGATCCGCACCACCTTTAAAAAAGAAGAAGAAGGGTGCTCTGGCACTACAGGCTGAGACCCCAGACACGGCTACACACTCTGGCTCGTCAAGGAAGCCTAGCTTTAATGACGCCGAACTTGATGCACTTGTGACCTATGTGTCGGCACATAGCCGCGAAATGGTGATGACTGCAGGGTGCAAGACCACACCTGGTCAACGTAGGGCACACTGGCAGACCATCACAGACCACATTATTGCCCTTGGATTTATGAGGCGCACAGCTAATGATTGCTACAAGCGGTGGAATGACCTGAAACGCAGAGCAAAGAACAAGCTGGCCTCAAATCATGCCTCTACTGACTGGCGGTGGGTCTCCACCAGAGGACAACCAACTCACTGAACATGAGTCTGTTGCTGGAACCTTCAACACAGAGGAACATATCCAAGGCATGGGAGACCTATCAGATTATGACGCATTGTCCGGTGAGTGCCCATGCATGTGTGTGTAATCCATGTGTATGTTGTTTGGGTGACAGGTTCTGATTGAGTGCTAGGTGAGAGTGTGTACTCCTGAGTGGTATGGGTCACCCATCTGCTTCCTCCAAAACATTCACCGGCCTTGGATTTGGGTATGACAGTATCCCTTCTGCCCACAGTAGCCAATTAGCGCCATATTACTTCAGTTGCCCTTGAACTGTCATCTTGCTACGACATTGTTCTGAATTTTTCAGTGTTCATTCAGGCTGATTGTTTCAATTCTCCCATTTTTGCAATGCATTTTTCAGCCCTAATGCCACATATGTGACATGCTTCTGTCATTGATTACACCCCACATTGGCCCACATTTGTTGCCTTGTTATGTGAATGATTAGAGCATTCAGGCTGATCGAGTATTGGCCTGATCACATTAATTTTTGGGGCCTGTTTGAATGTGGAACATGATAGTTGTTTCCAGTTAAGGTTGAAGTGACCAACCATTGATGTGTACATCTGCCTGCAATCACTGTATTATTGTACACTGGATGTGTTGCAGTGTGTGGCACTTGCGTATTTTGTCAAACTATTTAGCATTTTTCATCTCATCATGTTCATCTCACATGGATGGGTGACAGTACTCATTCACTGACGTATGGCTGTACTTGTCAAATGTACCATGGCTAGGCTACATGCCATCTGTGTGCTGGCATGTGTCATGTATGTGTATTGGACATGCCACTCACAGGCTGATGTGTGATGCCAGTGCTACCCAGCATGCAGCGAATGTGTTGCTTTTCCATCTTGGTGTCCTCAGTGTTTGCTTTTTGCCTCCCCTTCCAACTCATTGACAGTGCATGCATGCCAGGGTTATTGTCATGTGGGACATGTGTAAATCATGTACTGGATCTCTGGCTTGTCAGGACTATGTGTGTGCTATGGTGCTCATGCCTGTTTCGATTTGTTGTCTTTCATGTTTTTGCAGGTGATGACGCACTTGATGCTGTTGAGGTTGAGCAGATGGTGCTGACCCAGGAGGAATCTCAGGCACGACCGGGCACCAGTGGAGGACGTGGTGTGGTGGTGGGTCAAAACACAATCTTATTGCAGACCATACTGTCCAGGGGTGTCTCTGGTTGCACCTCCCCCGACCTCTATGATTCAGGTGCTGAATCGGATGATGAGACGTATATGCTGTCGCAGGTGAGTGTTTCTGGCAGGGATTCTGTTCTGTCCAACCCACCTGCACCAGGGGGAGAACCCACTGTGGGGATGTCAGTGTTGGTAACTCTGCCTTTGGCGGTTACGGATGCAGGGTCACACTCCACAACATCTGATCCTGTTCCTGGATCAGAGGGGGAATGCAGTCCTGCAGCCTCAGGCAGTGCCGGCACAGCAAGGTGCTGATCGCCTTGCCCCAAACAGGTGTGGTGCCCGCCGACGCGGTGGCCGTGCGCCACGAGGCAATACTGTATGGGAAAACTCCTTGTACGGTATAGCAGCACAACAGAGAGCATCAGTTGAAATGATGGCTCAGGCAATGGAGAGGGTGGCCACTTCCATTCTCCCCCCTGAAAGGCAGATGGAGCAACAACAGCAGGCAACAGACTCCATTTGCCAATCACACAGGGAAGACATGTTGGCATCCAACAGGGACCAACGGGCGGCACTTGAGACTCTGCGGGAAGCCATTTCTGTAGAGTCACAGGGCCACAGGGAAGCCCTGAGGTTAGAACTCCAGTTCCTCAGGCAGACTCTAAATAAACTTGAGGCTTCCCGAAATTTAAGGTCAGAACAGCAGCTGGAGCAGCTCACACGTTCACTCTCAGCTGAGCTGCAGGCAACTCGGGAGGAGATCCGGGTATCACGCGAGGCCATGCGTTCAGAAATGCAGGCAACCCGTGAGGTGCTGCATGGGGATCTCCGCACTATCATCCTCCAGAATCAGACCTTCAACACCCGCATGCTTGCTGCCATGGAGCACCATACCAGGGCTTTGCGTGGGCTGCCTCCCATAGCACCACCACCTCTTGATGCAGAAGCAGAGGGTGAAGAGAGCGACAGCAGCAGTTCTTCCACAATAGCGTAGCCGTGCAGGCCATGAGCCCATGGAGGTATTTTTTTTCCGCACCATCCACGTAGGTGGGTGTTGGTGTGCACCCTGTCCTCGAACCTCCTGGGTGGCCTCCCCCCCAACCCCCACATGGGCATTTTTTTTTTTTTTTCCAGTGTGTTGCCTTGTGTGGCGCCCGTGGGCATCCACTGTGTATTCCAGCTGGGCACATGCAGGCTTGTCCTGTGTTTGGGTTAGATGCTTGGGTTCCTGACACACACACCCCTCCTGCTTCCCTTTCCATGGGCTTGCAAAGGGTATGACCAAGTGACAGTGACTTACACAGTGACATTGGGCTCCCATGAGCTGTGTGGGCAGTCTGTAGTCAAAACTGTGTGTACATCCCTAGTGGGGATTGTTGTTGTATTGAACACTGCATGGTGTATTGATATGTGCTTGTGCATCCATGTCTTCCTCCTTATTCACAGGTACCTTCTTCATGTCTACACAAGGCCGTCTCGTTTGCGGATGCAGTTCATGTTGTATGCAGTACACTGACACATTTGCCTGACATCAGCACTCTGCATTTGGAAGGGGGGGATGTGCTGGCTTATTCAGGTTGTAAAACTTGCACTACTTTGATTTGGTACTGTCATATTTTGGCAATGTTTCATCCTGTGTTGCTGTATTATGTTGCTGTTAAGTATTTGGTCATGTGTGCTGTTTGTTATTGATTACTGGGAGCATATTGTCTGTGGCCTGTTTCCATTTGGGACAGTGCACTATGTGACACTTGTGTCATGTGTTGTGCAATCCTTTGTTTGCTTTCACATTGCATGACATGCCATGGTGTGTTGGGTAGCGGAGATGGGGAGTGGTTGAATGACATGGCGCTGTTTTCATGTTCTATTTTGCAAGGGGGTAGTCATTCATGCAGCATAAATGTGTGTATTTTTGTGACACAGCATTGGTTGTCTTTAGGTAGGTAGGGATGCACACAATGTAACACTTCCAGGTGATCAATCTCAGGCTGATATGGTTGTGACAGTTAACTGTCCCTTATATCATCATCATTGATTGTCAGCTGGTATGTACCAGGGCTGTGTTCACTCCACAGGAGTGTGATTTTAGGTGAAGTAATTAGCCACCAGCTGCGTACGGGCTGCCTCACCACGTGCCCTTTCCCCTCCCATGTGCACTGGCCGTGCATGTGGTTGGAGATGTGGGGGCACCACCATGTCCACCGGCAGGCCCGGGCAGGTTGCAATGTTGTGCAGGACACATGCTGCCACTATGATCCTGCACACTACTGGGGCAGCGTATAGCAGCTGCCCACCAGAGCGGTCAAGGGAGCGAAAGCGTGACTTGAGCACTCCGAATGTGTGCTCCACTATGCCCTGGGTTGCAATATGGGCTGTGCTGTATCTTACCTCGGGTGGTGTGGTGGGGTTCCGAATTGGCGTCATCAGGTGGGTGCTCAGAGGGTAGGCACTGTCCCCTGGGGAGGTGAGGATGGGTATCATTAGTGGGGTTGTGACATTACTCAGTAGCTGACATGCATGCATGTGCAGAGGCATTTATACTCACAAAGCAGCCATGTATCGCCATGCCGCCAAGCTTCTAGGTCCCGCTTTAGGGTTGACTAGCACTTTGGGGAAGTGTGCCACCCTGTAAAAATCCTGGACGGCAGCCTGCCTTTCTGCAGGTGTTCTGGGCAGGTATATGTGCCTGCGGACTGATGGCCATGCAGTCATGATTGCCAACACCTGGTGTAGGCAGCGTGACTGCGTGGCCTGTGACACCCCCCCTCTCTATGGCACTTGTCCGCTGAAATGAACCCATGGCCAAGAAGTGCAGTACATTGAGCACCTTTTCCAAGGGGCTCAGTGCTTGGGAGCACAGGGTGGGTGATATGAGGTCATCCTCCCACTCACTCACCAGGTCGAGTATTATGTGAGGTGGAAACCTGTACCTCCCATACACCTGGTCATCAGGCATCCCAAAAAGGCTGGTCCTGGGTGTAAAAATTCTGGCCCTGACTATCCTCCTCCTCCTGCGGTGTCCCACGACCACTGCTCCGAGGAACGGTATATTCATCATAGCGTCTGAGCATGTTTGTTGTTTGCGCATACTTTTATGCTGCGCGGGTCTGCCTACGCCTGCTTTCTGCTGGCATACGTTTTTCCGGATTAGCACATCTTTTTTGGTGCACGTGTTTCCCCTGTTCGATTCCATGAATACGTGTTGTAGGCGCGCGTGTGGGCATTCCGCGCATTTGGCTCCTGTACTTACCCCGTAACACCCACATTTTCACGCATTGTTCCCCATTCCACGTGTTACGCCCCGTGTTCTTCCTCCTTTTGTTGTGTGCGCCACGCTATGTGCGCTTTCGCTGTGCATGTAGTGCACGACATTTGATGACATGTGCACCTGCGTGCACCACGCAGGATTTTATCCCAGTATTTACACGCACACGGACTTCCATGAATATATGTGCGCGGCTTTCGCACGCTTGCACTGCGATTTTCGCACTTGCGCTGCGATTCGCAAGCTTTCGCACGCTTGCGCAGAGATTTTCGGCGCACATTAATTCCATGAATCGGCCTGTAAGTATGTCGTATGGCTATTATATGGGTTTGGAGCACACTCTGTCGGTCATATTAGCACTGGCTTATTTGCTGGGGGACACATGTGCATGCTTCAGGTGAGTGTGATGTTAGTATGATGCCTTCATGGTCAACCTACATATGTGGACAATGGTAGATGACATGGTTGGACTTGCACATCTGTTGCTTAGGTACTTCCCCGTGCTTTGCAGTGTAGGCATGTTGGTCATTTCTTTTCATGGTTTGCATAGGTGTGTCAAACATTTATGCTGTGTTTGGCATGACATTTCCTTTGCAAATATGTTCATGTGTGTTGATTCATGGTGGGGGTTGTTTGAATTAGGCATAGTGGCATTACTATGACTGACTTGCCCATATGGCCATGTGGACATATAGAGAAAGGAACATCACAAGAGTGGGTGTTGAAAACTATGGTTGACTGATGTCATTTGTGGTGCAATGCCATTGCATGTTTGCTATCGGTGTATCAGTGGTCGTAGAACATTATTTTAATAGTGTGTCTACAGGCGGCAATGTGGTTAGACATTTTGTGATGCGAGATATCATTCTAAATATGATTTCGGTCTCTTGTTGTGGATGGGTACACATGTGTTTAGGTGACTGGCCAGATGTTCTCCAGTGCAGGGCTACATGAAGAATCTGGTGATAGCTCATTCACCTTTGGCCATTCACTTCTACAGATTTTCAATTAATCTATATAGTGTTACATTATGCTACAGCAGCCATTTAGGTGGCCCTTTGTGACTTATTTGACCATGTGGATGTGCTCATAATTTCGCAACAGGCTGGATTGATGTGGTCTCACTCTGATTCACTGGGCATCACACATCGCACGTGGACTATGTCACCTGTACATCAAGCGTCGAAAGTGTAGCTGCAGGAACAATATCATTGGCTTATGTGGTGCAGCTGAGTGTGATACAAGGAAACGCCATGGAAGAGGTGGCTGTCATGGATACATCAGTACAGCTTCCAAGTGATCATGTTGGAGGAGGATTTTTAACAGGTGTGGTTCATGGAAGACACAGGCCAGAGGAGTTAAAGAAGGTAAGTGTTCCACAGTGAACTGGGCCACGGGTGTTGATGTGCAGATTAGTCGGGCTACTGGGACGAGGGCAGACTTGTGGGTTCAGCCTTAATGTAGGGTGTTGACATGAATATTATTAGTCAGCGTACTGGGAATATTCCCACATTATGATTAGTAAAATTTCTGGGTGGGTTCATATATGTTTTAAATTGATGTTTTAATTTCCAAAGAGTTCACCTTGTTTTCAGTCAGTAAATCAGTCAATATATTTTATTTCAGATTTAATAACATATTCATCAAGATGCATGTACAAAAACGTGAAAGAAAACAGAATGGTGAAAAAGAAAGCTTAAAATAAATAGTTACAACTTAATTTAAAAGTTAACAAAATGATTCACTATTTTCAACTCAATAATAAACTACATATAGGGCCTCATTACACGGACGGCGGTAAGGGTTAACGGTGACCGTTAATGGCAACGGTGACCGTTAACCCTTACCGCCGTACTACGAGGTCCCTTAGCGGGTTGGAGTTTTAACGCCTGCTTTTTGCAGGCGTTAAATACCAACCCGCTAAGGGACCTCGGAGCTAATTACGGCACCGCAAAATTGCGGGGCCGTAATTAGCGCCTTCCCCAGTCCCATAGAGCCCTATGGGGCAGAAATGGGAATGGGGAAGGGCAATGGCGGAAAGGGGATTTACCGCCCCTCCAACCTTGGAATGGGGCGGTAAATCCCCTTTCCGCCAAGGCGGTGCCGGTATTTTACCGGTATGGTCCAGGGTGCTAATAGCACCCTGGACCACCGCCTTCCGTGTAATGAGGCCCATAATGAACGAATACAACGAAATAGAAAAAGCAAATATTATTCATTGTGTATGGAGGCCCATAGTTCTTCCTGTTTTTGCAAGTAGCTTTCCGTAGTGTAGTAGTTATCACATTCGCCTAACATGCGAAAAGTCCCCTTTTCAACACTGGTCGAAAAAAAAAATGTTTTCTGCTGCAATCCTCTTTATTTGCTCATTGAAACACATTTTCTGTATAGGCACATTATAAATAATAAATAAAAATAAAGTATTTCCTTCAATTATTTTTTAAAAACTGAGATAACACAATTCCCCATTGTTTAATATGGGCATGTGTCTTGTGGTTTTCTGTATTTATCTAGTTTTGATGTTGAAATATTATTTGCAATGATGTGTCTATCTAGGGGTCAATTACATAAAAGCTCATATTGGTTATAATATGTATATATTATTGTGTTTGAGTTGTGTATGTCTGTACAGTGTTAGTAGTCGTACATAAGGTTTGAGAATATGTGTGTTTTTGAAGGTGTAGGTTACAAGGAAGGGTCAATGTAGTTGTAGGTTAAAGATGTCAGTACTGTCAGAAATGTGTGTTTGTATTGTTAGGGATACCACATTTCTATCCTGCAATGGTGGTTTGTGCATGTTCCTGGTGATTTAGTATAACCTGCATTGCTAAATGGGGAGGTCAGTACCTTGAGAAGTGTGTGTAGGTGTAGACGTTGTTTGAGGATATCAGAGTGCACATGTACAAAGGGATTAGGGCTATCTTTAGGTGAGGGTTTGGTTTAGTTTTGAGGAGATATGTGCATGTGTTGTGAATATATTTGTTGTAGGTTGTGTTTAAGGGTATATGTGAGAACATGCTTACATTACTAAAATGAATGTGTATTTCCAGATGCAGGATCTCAGTGGATGTTTTGGGTGCGAAACATTACATTGCCGTGACTGACTCCACAAGCAAAGTGTTTTCTATGCATCTTTTAAGGGATCTTAACAACTCCCTGAACCAAAATAACACTCTTTCATCTTGTCAGGTGGGCTTTCACCAAGAAATTGGTATATCCCTAAATGCACTACGTAAAAGCTACACAAGGGATAAAAATGTATATGGCCTCCCTGGATGTATCCTTTGACTGCATAATATGTCAATGTCTGTGGGCTAAACTACTTAGATTCAAGGTTCCCATGAAATTTGTTCAGTTTATTACTTCGCTCCATCATGATTCAAAGCTTCGACTTCGCCTTAGTAAGGATGGTGCTGTTACAAGATATATATTGGCTAAGGTGGGACTTCGGCAGGGTTGCACCTTAGTTCCAACCCTCTTCAATGTGTCTCTAAGCGATATTGAGGAGATTTGTCATGCTCATGGTTTGATTCCTGTGAGGCTGGGCCATCTTGACATTCATTGGTTGGCTTTTGTTGATGATATTGCCATTTCTGACACAATAGCACAAGGCCTCCAAAGCAGGTTTAATATTTGTCATGGTTAAATGTTGATAAGTCCAAGGTGGTTGTGTTCTCTAGTGTCAAGAATTTGGCAGTGAAGCAGTGGTCACTGGCTTCCAGTCTAGTTGAGAGGGTAGCTCAATTCACTATCTGGGGTATCATTTGACCTATGCATCATCAGTTAAGATGTGGAAAGATTTGTTGAAGGCCAAACACATCCCTTTGAGGTCTCATATGAAGCGCATAGTTAGGAGAGTGTGTGGTTTCTCACTTCTACCTGCACTCAAATATTACCTGGGGAAGGTAGAGCCTGTCTTGTTGTAAATGCTTGATATGGCTTATGTTGATGTGTGGCCTGTTCTTGATACCCTGCAAGGGATTTTATGGAAGAATCTACTGGGCGTGGAATCATCAATCCCTAATGCAGTAATTCGCTATGAACTTAATCTTGTATCACTTCATGCTCAACAGCAATGGAAACAACTCTTGGTTTACTCCAAGTTCTTGAGGCATAAAGCTAACTCCTTATTTGTGGATTTTCAACTTATGGCAGAATGTGGTACAGTTCCCTCTGTGAATTTGTTTAGGATTAGCATGAGGGAACTACTGGAACAAATTGGTTAATCAGAAATGGAACTTAAGTTGAATCCAGATAAAGAGAAATTCAAACTATTTCAAGAGGACTCGAGGCTGACTATCCAGGCTCTGTCTAATTATTCTTTATATAGAGAATATGTCAAGTTCCCCAGAAACAGGGAGGATCTACCTATACATTTGAAGTGTTTTCCTTGTCATAGGGCCCGGCAGGTTTTTCTACACTTTAAGCTTAACTTATTCCACACTAGAGAGAGAACTAGGAACTGGACTATACCCACTCATCGAGTGGGGCCCCTACTAATGTGTCGTTTATGTAAGTGTCAAGATGTCACTGAAAAGCTCAAACATTGGATACTGGACTGTGAAGCACTCAGTACAAATAGATTGAATGCATTTGTTAAGGAAAAGCAGAGTTTTTTCTCTGAATATTCCAGAGAATTGTTCTGGTCTAGACTGATGTGGGGAACGAATATACCATTGATTATTGCGCTTGTGCGTTTTCTGAATGGCATAGATTTTAATTTTTAATTATCTATTTTTATGTGTTGTCGAATTGAAGACTGTTTTTTACTTTTTATCTACTATGAACTTGAGGAAATGCTATCTAGCTTTTATACTTGTTTCCGATTTGACTGTATGTTATGTGTAAACTAAGATTTAGCTTCTTGTTATTCTTGTTTTAGTTCTTCTCATGCTTTGCATATTTGCGGAAGGTTTTCTGTAAACCAAAACACAATAAATAAAAATAAAAACATTATATTACGGCATATGTCTGTATATGTTTTATCCTTGTGAGGGAATGATTGTAGATGTAGATTGAGAATATACAACAAACAATGTGGCTCTGGACTGTGGATATCCAGAGCTCCATGTTTGATTTAGCATTTAGCATACCTATGGTTGTGTTCCAATCATACTGATTAAGGACCTTGGATAACCATTAGGCTGTGGTGTATTTTCAGTGTGAGGATATCAGCAGGTGTTTCTTTCTAAATTTTAAATCACTGTTTTGATATGATTCTGTTTCATGGTGTTAAGGATTTCAATCAGGCAATAAACCAAGGTCTCACCTAGCATGTAATGCACAAACAACATACTTATTTATTGTGTCCATAGGTTCAATATTCTGAGTGATATACCACTCAAATCACACCCTTCTCAAAATACCCCCCAGGTCACTAAGGACCAGGAATCAGGCTGGTTGGTAAAGGCAATATTTATTATGTATTTAAAATTCAAATCACTCATATGCTTTAATATATAGGGGCGGCAATCACCAGTGTGCTGACAATACAAATAAGAAAGTAAGTAAGGCTATTGAATTCACTTTTTAGCAACACAGATGTAAAACACAGAGAAAATAACAGTTTTGGCTTGTTGAAAAGATAGCACTTAGGTTAAGATTTCCCCCTTAAAAGTTCTTAATTCACAAATAAGCAATTCTACACAGATGTAAGTAAGTAGCAAGTATTCAGGAGTATAGAACAGTGTATAGGGTTTGAACGCAATCTTCCCTCCCCAAAAAAGAGAAAAAAACATTTTGGAACTTTTACACTTTTAAAAAGACAGTTGATAAACGGCTTAGAAAACGATGAAAAGTGTGCAAAAATCCTTAAATTGATATACATTCCTATGGGAGCAACAATGAAAAGATCCTAACAAACATAAGCTACAAATTGAGCAACAGTACAACTTTGAATCAGAATGGAAGTTTGGAAATACTTTGAATGGGAAAACACATGTGTAAAACGTTTGCCAAGTTGCAAATTTCCGTCTAATTTTCACTATCTGATTTTTAATAAAAATGGGTTGAATACACTGATGCGGTGTGGAGGTAGCTAAGGGTATTAGGTTTAACTCAGAGTTGAAATTAAGTCTCTAGCTATAAAACTGAGTAAGTTATGCAAGTTTGAATGAGAGGCGTTTTTGAGAAAAATATAACAGAGAAAAGCAGAAATTTGGTTTGAAAATGACAGATTGGTTTTAATTAAACTATATTAATGCTAAGAAAAAGAAGAATGCCACCCGTGAACCTCCACAGTTATGCATGGCTAAATGTAACCCTTCACGTGGCGGCTACTCCGTTTTTCTTTTATGGGAATTACATTATTTAATCCAAATCACTAATGGCTTATGGTCTAGCAAAACAAATGAGAGAAAATCAACACTAACACTAGGGATTACAGACAGGGTTGCAAGAATAGTTCTGACAATATTAGAGGTTCTTAAGTTAAAGATGGGATAGCTTGAAAGATGGGGCTAGGACAAGGTAAGACAAGATATGCTATGGTTTACTACGATTCCTATTTATACTTACAGTCCAATTTAAATTAAGATAGGACCGTCAGGTTCTGGTCATCATGGATCGGGTCTACAGACAGCAAGGCACTTCTGGCGGAATGGTCAGCTGGGAGGTCCTGGTCAATGGACTGGCACCTCAGACTTGATTGGATTGGATTGGCCCTTCTGGTCACTGGACAATTGTAGATCAGTGGAATGGCGAGTTTCAGCAGGCAAGCATTAATGGTAGCAAGCTAGACTGGATCAGAATTCATTCCCTTGAGTTTGGAATGGTTCAGGATTTGGGCCAAGCTGAAAAGAGTTCAGCAAATGCTGAGGCCTTGGCTTTTCAAAGAAGTCTGGAATCAGCTACAAGATGAGGAATTCTGGAACAGAGTGTCATGGGGAATTCAGGATGGAGTCAGGAAGCAGTGTGTCTGTGTGTTGTGAGGTTCCCTTATTTATCATGCCAAGTGACATCACTGAGTTTATGGTAGGGGCAGACTTACAACCCACACCCACAAGCTGTGATATGCCAAAGGCACTTGCCTTTTTCTGGTTGGAGGCCAGAAAGAGCTGTCATATTTTATGATGTGACTTGGGAACTCCCACAGTCATTTGTACCAAAACGTAACTTTCCCCCAAATACATATTTCTATAATTATGCCCTCTAATAAAATCAGAGGCATACATTACATATGTTGTGGGTTACCTTTACATCCAACTCCCATGTCAGTGAGACCTGGCTTTGTATTTCTGTGGAATTTTGTTAATTTTAATCATTAAGATTTAGCCTAACAATTCTTACTTCAGTACATATATGTGCGATCACCCCTAGAACATGGGTATATAATATTAGATTTGCAGCATTAATAGTCTTTGCGCAAATAATGTTTTTGTATAACTTTGGTTTCTTATGCAGCACAGGGTTCAATCACGTCTGCAAAGAAAGAGCATAAAATTAGATTTACAAATACCAACTTTTAGATTTATCCTCCTTTTTGTGGCAAAGTTTAAAGCATTTAAAGCTTAATTACAAATAGGCCTTTAATCACCAAAAGTCCTTAGCAGTTTTTTTTTACTTTTCTTTCAACTGGCAACAGCTGTCACATTCCTTTGATCAGGGTGGGGTCCTCTTCCTTGAGGGAAGTTTCCTGCCCCTCCCCTGTAGGGATGAGTGTTCAAGCCTGCCATTGTCATTGGCTGGGACTCAGACAAAAGTCTGATGAGTTCTTTTTCATGAGTATGCGAAAACCTCCCAGCAGCAATTAGTCCTTTCCTGCCAGCAGTGAGGTGTCAACCATTCCCAGACTGAGGCTGTCAGATCAGAATTAAATAGTTAATTAACTCAAGACTTGGTTTTAACTTTAAGTTACCTACATCTTTCATTAAACATATAAAATGAACACAGTTTATAGGTGGGTTTTGACATTAGCAATCCTTTGACATTTCTTTTAGGATTAGGCCTTTCAACAAAACATGGTTTTAAACAGGGGATTTTGCACTTCATTCCTGAAAAAGCACATTTAAACTGAGTACTGTAAATCAGATTTTCCTCTGCAGCACACACATTTTATACAGCACCAGTTATTCCCTTAAGTGCTGGGATTTGTTTGCAGTCTGGAGATATGCATCCAGCCTTTGTTTGAAGTTTCTGTCTGCACAGTTAAAAGTGTTACATGTTGCCATTTTAGCCGCATTTTTCCTGTGGAACTGAAAACAAATGTTTTTGGGCTGGTTTTTCATGAGATACATTTCTTAGCTGCTGTCGGTCAATAAGGCCCGGCTCCTCTGAGCCACACTGGATGATCTGTAACCCTTTTACTCTCAATGATTCACTGGACAATTAATGGATCTAGCACCAAAACAGCACTTTGAAGGTTGCAAAGCTGCATTTTAAAAAGCATGTTTGTTTTTTAGCACAATCCGCTGTTTTGCTCCATGTTGAATGTGGCAAAGCCCACTGGCATGCTCCTTCAGTGATACTTCTGGTTTCACCCCCTCCCCTTGACTATATGTGGCAGGGTGTGCAGCTTTTTGTGGTTGTGACCCAAACACAGTTTTTCAGATTTTTGCATGCACAGGGGTTAGGCCATTCATTTTTGGCTGTTTCTTTCCCCATTTGTAAGTGATGCAGGGGGGCACATTGGGATGGGTCAAAATATCCCACAATGGAGAAGATGTTTTTACTTAACTGCAAGTTGGAAATTCAGAGGTGCCCTGGGAGGGAGTGTTGAGAGTGCAATAGGATGCTTGACAGGAAATGATGGTGCTTCATTCTGGTTGTTTCACATAGATAGTGATCCCTTATATTTAGTTTGTTTTTACAAATGTATGTTGTCTTGTTAAAGGTATGTAGGTGTGTGTGTGGGTGTGTGTGTGTGTATATGCATGTGTGCTTATTCATTTAGTCTATGTATGCTTTATGCGGTGGTTCTTCTACTTTTGAGTACAGAAACATGGATCAAATGTTGGAGGAGTGGCCATGTTTTTGCAGGAGTGCAATGATAACTTGGGCACAAAAGACATCAGCTTGAGTACAGATGTGTATTCTTGTACAAATTCTGATGTTTGCTCTGCTGATCCGTGCTGCTGCCTGTCATTGTGCTCACATGTTATCCTAATCTGCTATCATATCCTCAGGAACTTGCATGTTTGTGAGTGTGACATCACATGCATGTTCTTTAGCAATCGCAAAACCTGCATTGTGCGTGTGTGTGTGTGTGTGACTGTGTGTTTAGTTCTGAATCTTATCGGGTACCATGTGTCACGACCTCGAAACCAGACTATGGGTTTTGGGCACCATGGCCCCCGTCTCAGTACTGTCCCAAGGCCAGAAAGACCCACACTAGCCCGTTGCGGGTACCTTGGAGGCAATCCTGGTGCCGTTGGCACCAGGTTCACTTGGCAAGTATGGTTTCCAATGGAAAATGGGTGAACATGGCTGCCCCCACAAGGATTATCGGGGAACTGCAATGAGCAGGCTAGCTTCAGGGCGGAGTCCACCCCAAAGGCACCTGGGATACCTTCCGGGTATTTAAACCACACCCGACCCGAGACACGCGCTTGCGTTATTCTGCTTTAGCAGCGTGACGTTCACCGGGTCCTGCTCTGTATCCTGGCCTGCTCGGGCGAACAACTTGGAAGCACATCGCTATCCTTACCTGCTCAGCTCCAGCTCTTCCAACAGTAGTAAACTTTGAGGACTTTTCCATCGGTCCCCAGCTACATCTTCAGGACGACACAGGCAAGAATTAGAAGCTACTTACCATCTCACCTGGAAGGCCTCTGCCATTCCGGACATCACCTTTGGCGTTCTGTCCCAATACATCATCGCTTCCAGGAATTATCTGCGACGTGCAAAGAAACAAAGCACAGGTCAGTCAACTTGCAAGGACGATTTCAGCACGGCATCTACTGCATCCTTACCTTCTCGAACTCAGTTGTCGGCCTCACCAAACTCCATCAGCCTCTGCAAGACAAGAGAAGAAGGTTACTTGGACATTCATCAATATAGACTTTATTCAAAAAACACTAAAAAGACTTACCTGAAAGGTGGAGTCGCAGCCGGTCTGGACTCCAGGCAAACGCCAGTGAAGTAACTCGGCGGATCAAACCAACAACGACGCGCCCCTGCCTAGTACGGCAGGACGGAGAGTGCGGTGAGTACAGCCCCAAGGGGAAACCGCAAGGGAACACTGGGAGGTGGGCCACGGGAGAGAAGGAGAAATCGCTAAACCCCCCCCCCTATCTTCTAGAACTGATTCCTGGCAGAACAAAGTCCGGGGAAGGTGCAGAGAGGCCAGAGGTGTCCCAGACCAGTCCATAGGCGTCGCTGTGGATACAAGGTGAGCATTACACCATGTGAAAAGGAGTCAATTGAGTCTGTGCATGCATTATACGTGTTTCTCAGCGTGTCTTCAGTAGTCCAGATTGTGTATGTGCCTCCAAACATCCCCTTTGTGTGTTTGTGTGAGGGTGCATAGGTTATCTGTATGTGTCACCATGCACACAGTACACCACGTTGTTTGCATGTTGTACATGTGTGGTCCATTCCATATCCACTTACATTTCTGGAGTACTCCTTGTAGTGTGGATTTGTGTGCATGATTTATCAGTTGCCACCGATTTTTTAGGGGACCCGCCACAACTGTGCACATCCCAAGCATACATATATTTTCAGTATGTTAAAAAATTATTATTGTTACTTTGACTGGTCTGATTTTCAGTTTTTTTAGTTGTGGACCAGCGTCTTTTTAAGGCGACGTTCAGTGCCTTGCCTTGATTTTTAATTGTATTTATTGAAAACCTAATGCAAACATAAAACTCTTTTGCGCATGTTTTTAAAATATCATTGGGCCTGATTTACTTTACAAAACATGTTCAATGGGACTTTCCCATGTTAAAACAAGTTTGTAAATCTGTCCCAATATCTTTGTTACCTCGCTAAATGTGTCATGTGTGTTTCTTTATGGCTATAGCCAACCTAATTTTACAACATATGGGGAATGGATGCGGTTAAAATATTTTCCCATTTTCCTATGCAAAGGTGTAGTGACTTTCCTGCCACTCTCTCAAATCAACGGGCACTCTCACTCTCTCCCTTCCTCTTCATTTCTCTTTCATTAACATTTTGTTCATCTTAGCTCTTTGTGGAGAGCACACCCTGTGCTTGCCTTCGAAAGCAAACTCTCTTCGTCAAGAGATCATAATTAGAATGGGAATTACCTCTCCACTTCCATCTCTAGAATTGGTAATGGTCTCATTGTATTCCTCCACTGGTGATGGATGTCTCAAGAATACGTTGAAGAACTCCCTTTTTTACACTGGGTGACTGTATTCTGGAAACGGCTGTAAGTGTGGCAGTGAGTGTCAATGAAGACTGTATGGCTGCTGGATACTTGTTTTCCTGCCTCTTGATATCATGCCATTGGCCTTCTGTACAATATATACAATTATGGGACAGGACTCTTCCTCTATGTTGGTAGTGCTTTAACTGGTCTTTATTGCAAGGACCAGCAGGTGCATCAGAGCACTGGCCTTTTTAAGACAAGCTCACAGCTGGTATGATTTGGAGTCCTAATTGCCATCTCCTTGCAATTATCATTTATTATGATGGGCTTTCGTGTGGAGTTGTAATTACTAACGCCACCAGTATGAGTTGTTTCATGCTTGCAATGCCCGTGCAGTGTGCTGCCTGTGGTGAGATTGTTAACCACAGTAGCCCAGTGGGCAGTGTAACTCCATACATATTTATCACCAGTTTTTGACAATGAATTACTATTTTCACGGGAAACAGGAAGTGTGTTATTTGGCCTATACCACCGGAGGTCGTTTCACAGTGGGTACATTAAATAGCCCATTGTGGATTGCTTCATGCAGGGAATAAAAGAAACAGACATTTTACCACACGTTACTACACTCAGGTGGCAATTCTGCACTTTGATTTTTGAAAGATGTCATTTCATTGCCCTAATAAGAAGACTTTAAAAAATGTTTTTATGGCGGTGTCCTTTGTTTTTATGTGTATTGCTTTAACATTAATAACATGAATACATTATTTCATCTACCTATACTGGAAAAGCATGACCTTTTTCAGGCACATGTTTCTATGTCTATGATGTGCTAACGATACCTTCTAGTTTTTATTTTTTGTGTGCATGAAGTAGCAGTTCAGAGTCCACGTAAGATAACGCCGCGTCTTTGTTTTCCTACATTGTAAACAGAATATCTGGCTGCAGTAGTGTCGCACATTTTTCTGAACATATCATAGTGTTCTATGGTCCAAGAAATCAACAGCGTTCTATTGCGGTTTACCACAAGTCTGGAAAAAATTCCACTGAACGAAGTGGTGAAATAAAAAAGAAAGTGTCTATAGCACATGATACGCAGCAAGATATGCTTAATATTTGGACCAGATGTGAGGCAAAGTAATGTTCTCTGGTCTTCATTACCATACAGTACTTTCCCGACTTCTGCTTGATTCTGTGCATATAAAGAGAGACACATTGGGCTTGATTTACAGAAGTGTTTTGAAATCAGACACTCCAGGATTTTGTGGCATTAAATGGCAAATTTTGCGGGATGAAATGGCAAATTTTGCAGCACAAACCTTTATTTATGGCTGCATTTTTGCAGCAGAATTTTTATTGACTGAAGGGTACAAGATTGGTAGATTGCAGGAAAGAGGCCAGGTGCAAGGGTACAAGAGAGCCAGGTTGTAATTATATGCACAATTTGTATCAATTTAATAGGAAGAGTCCTAGATGTCTCTAGCTTGGCAGAACAGTGTTTGTATTGGCTAAGGTTTTTTGGTTTAATGTGCATGCCTATTTAATATTAACAACATTAATCATGAGCAGTTGTGATGCTGTAAATATTTCCCTTCTATGTTCTCCAATCCACCTAACACCCACACACCTCTCTCACACAACACACCTCACATGTTTCACCAATTCCCCATCACAGTCTGTATTTTCGAGCCTCAATCTCAGCCATACACATACTCACATGCTCTGTCACACTGCCAAGACACAATATGCGCTCACCGGTCCATGCCAAACTCCCAATCATACTCCCAACTCACACCTTACTCTCCCCAATTCCTTCCACAGTATACAGTCCTTCATGTGTGTGTGTTAATGCTGCATCTTGCATCCTTTATCCCATTCTATCACACTCGTCCATCATGCTTTCACCCGCTCTGCAGCTTAATGCCTCTTTCCGGCCAACCCCTCTCTGCTTTTGGCCCACTACTACCCCAGAGCCCACACTCCTTCCACTTTCTGTACCTCCGCTCCTTCTCTGATTTCTTGCCCACTGCATATGCTCTGCTCTCTTGCCCACTGCTTGCCCTCTGACCCGCTGCTCTCCCTGTGATCTCCCTTTGCTTTCTTGCCTACCACTCCTCAGCTCACACATCACTCAACCTCTCCCTCCTTTCTGCCACATATTGTGACAATTTTAAACATTTTAAAACAGTAGATTTTGGCCCAGATCCTTAAATAATGGGGCATCTAAAAATATAGCAGAGGATATACTGTTTTTAGATAACCTATTTTTGGAAATGAGCAGGCCACCTTATTCTCAAAGGTGACCTGCGCTTTTCCACGGGGCTGAACTGTAGCTCAAATGATGCGCTGGCCAGCCGCCTTGAATACGTTTGCGTTGGACGCGCTCTATCCCTTAGATGGTCTACAGGCTCCTCGTGCATTTCACCGTGACTGGCCATCAAGGGTCCTGCCACTGTAAAATGCAACCCAAAAAAACACATTTCTATCCCATTTGGGGAACAGAAATGCAAGTGAGACAGCAGCTGTGACATTAATTTTTATTTTTTTATTTTTTAAGTATTGCATATGTCAGTATGGTCAGCAAAGACCCTGTAATGTAGTGGCACCCCTTGTGCACCTATTCAAAGGGGGTGAATAGGGTTGCCTACAATTTCTGCACATTTAAAAGCATATCTTGTTTGTCAATTTGGGATGTGCTTTTAAATGTGCAGAAATGCCCCCTGATGTATGCAAAGGGGTGAAAAAGGACATCTGAATGGGTGCATATAATCCATTCAGATGTCCTTTTTGGATTGGACTGATCTTTTTTTGTGCAAGTGATGAGATGTGCTTGCACATGTCATTTCTTGTGTTAAAAAAAGAGTTAAGAAAATGGCTCCTTTAGTATTTTTTTTTTTTAATTTGTTTTGCAGAAACAGCCTTTTTGTGGGTGTTTTTCCAAAAAGGCTGTGTTTGCACTTTTCCTTTTACACAACTGTTTTTTTGCAGCATATTGCAGGTTCGCAAAATCGCTGTGAGCTGGAGTCTCTGTATAATGGCGCAATCCCATTGGAAAATGCTCTGTGGGTTTCAATCTCTTCATTTGGCCATGCGTTGTGTTTCATTGTTTCATGGGACATTTTCCACTCTTTGGGCCTAATTCACAGACGTATTTTGTAATGTCAAAACTGCAATGGAAAAATGCTCTGTGAATTATGCCCTAAGGGCTAAATTAATATGATTTCTTGTGTGCTGAAAAGTGACCTTGCACCTAAAAAGTGCACTTTTCAACATGCAAAATTCCTATTCCTGATTGATCGATCAAACCTTTCGTGACTGCGCCCCTTTGTGTGGGTAGTCACGACTTTGCGTGGTGATGTGCGCTTTGCACAATACACCTCATAAAGTATGGCATAGGCCTGTGCAAAGAAACAAATAGGGGGTGGAACATGCATAGTTCCCATTTTCCACACTAAATGAGGAAGAACAAAGAATAAGGTGGCTGTTTTGAGGGACGTGCCACGCAAATAAATCACACGCCCAGTAAAGAGCACACATAAACTAATTAATGGATTACAAAGTGCAATTTCAAAGTGGGAAAAGTCACATGCAAACTTGTGATTTTACCACCAGATGATAGGAGATGCAACCTACAACATGCAAAGGAACCAACATGCAAAAGAAACATATTTAAAACATGCAATGCACACAATTCAAACATCGCTCTACCAGGATGAATCCAGCTATAATTATAGCAATTATATACGTTCATAGAAGGAGGAAGATGAGGATAGTGAGGGACAGGATTTTGGACCCACATACAACCTCTTGGGGATTCCAGATGACGAAATGTATGCAATGTATAGATTTCCTCCCTATGTCATCCTAGACCTGGTCAGGGAGTGGAAGGGAGCCTTGCATCACCCACAATCTGCTCCATGCCTCACACTCCTGGAGAAGGTACTGACAGCACATTTCCTAGCCATGGGCTCTTCCCAGTGCACCACTGCCATTGTTGTGGGTATATCGCAGTCCACGCAATCCAAGTGTCTACACCTGGTATTGCACTGCATCACATCATCTGTCAGTAGGCACATATACGTGCCACACACATTGCAGGCAAATGGGAGAGTGTACAAGGAGTTTCATGCCATAGCACACTTTCGACGAGTACTGAGAGCAATTGATCGCACACATGTAGTGCTACAGCCCCTCAACCCCCAGTGATTGAGCACATTTGCTGCAGCCGGAAGCATTGGCATTCAACCAATGTTCAGGTCATCTGTGATGCATAAGGAATCATAATCTATGTCAATGCAAATTTTCCTGGAAGCACATATGACAGCTTCATTTAGTGACAGTCATCACAATACTGGGCCCTGGCATCAGGAACCACTGCCAAAGACCTGGCTCATCGGTGAGTATCAACTGTCACGCACATGCACACACTAAATAACAGAACATGGCAATCAATGCTAACAACAGCCATTTACACATTTGCAGGGGACAGTGCCTATCCACCATTCCTTCTCACGCCATTCTGGAATCCTGCCACACCAGCCAAGGTAAGGTAAAATGCAGCACACATAGCCACTAGGGGTATAGTGGAGCATACATTCAGGGTGCTCGAGTCACATTTCTACTCCCATGACCACTCTGGCGGCGTGTTGCTATATGCCCCACCAATAGTATGCAAAATCATTGTGGCAGCTTGTGTCCTGCACAATGTTGCCACACGGCGATGCATTGCAGTATAGCTGCAAGAGGGACATGGCTCATGCCCTTGGCTGGCCAAAGGGCACAGGGACAGGATGCATGCAATCAGCTCATGCAAACCTACTTCATGTAAATACTAGCCCCTGTGGACCACACACAGTGAAACCACATCGCTGGTGCCCTTCAATGATGAATCTGGGCCAATCCGCCTTGCCCAAAACAACAACCTGAGAATTTGTGTCTGGGAGAGGCAAGCTCTGTGTGTGCATTGTAAGTGATTTCAATCCGGCACCCACCCAAGTCAATGCCTGGCATGTAATGGACAACTAAAATCCTTATTTATTTTTGTCTAAAAGTTCTTTATTCTGAACGATATACCACTCATATCACGCCTTTCTCCTGGAACCCCCCATCACTCTGAACCAGGAATCAGGCTGGTTTGCAAAGTTAAGTATTTATTTATGTATTTACAATTTAATCACACTGTATTTGAATGGGTACACAATAATCGCCCATGGGGTGATGTAACAATGAATAATCTCTTTAATACACAAGGAGTAATAGTGAGCAAAACAGTTCAGCACAGAACTAATACTTTTGTGTGTGTGTTCAGATCAGATAGCACTGTGCTTACTAGTTCCCCGTGCACACCACTCAACCCCCAATATACAATGCAAAGAGATAGGAGGAGAGAGCAGGTATTCAGGAATAGCAGAATCAAACAGAATCTCAATCCCGCTTTCCCCAAGCAAACAAAAGAGAAAAACAGAATTGGTCTTCTTCAGGGACTTTGTGTGGGGAATGAAGGTATGCCTCCATGTTGTCCTTGATTTTAAGACTTTCGACCTTGCGACAGTTTTCTCTGGCACAATCAGGCAAGTCAGCCAGACCTTGCGCGAGGGGACTCTTCTTGTTTTGGCCATATCTGACCTCCACAGGAAAGCCTTGCATTGACAGAATACAGGAAGTAATTCGGGAATTACTCACATTTCCGGCCTGGATTCTGTCAATTTGAAGATATTGCAAAGGTTGGTGTGGAGTCTCCACTATGATGTATTCCCCCTGGATAAACGGGCGGTAATTCTTCAATGCTCACACCGTTGCCAGGAGTGCCGTCTCACAATCGTTGAATTTTTCGTCCACAGAGGATAAAGTCTTAATCGCATAGGAGATTACGTTATTGACCTTGTCATGCTTTTGATATAATACTGCCGTCAAGCATGTATTTGAGAACCCTGTCTCCAAGAAGAACTCCTTGTTTTTGACAGGGTAAGCTAGGCAAGGCACATGTGAGAGGCTTCTTTTGAGTTTTCTTACTGCCTCGGCTTGTTCTGGACCCCACTCCCACTTGACCCCCCCTTCAACAGATGGATCAGGGATCTTGTGATCTCTGCGTAATCCTCAATTAACTTTCAGCTGTAATTAGTTATTCCAAGGAGGCGCCTTAGTTCCCGCAGAGTTGCGGGGTCTTTTATTTTCTGGAGGGCTTCTACTTTCTTTTCCTGAGGACAGACACCTTGAGGAGTTATCTCATGCCCCAAGAAATTGACATGGGTTCTGCACCACTGTGCCTTTTGGAAAGAGAGTTTTGCGTCGGAGCCCTTAACTGTGTTAGCACATAACGGATCTCCGCTATGTGTTCCTCCACAGGTGAGCTTTTGACTAGAACATCGTCTACATAGGCCAGGTTACCCCTTTCACCCAGGTCGGGAAAGGCCTTATGTAGAAAGATGTTAAATTAATTGCCGGATTTGATGTATCCGAAAGGAGTCCGGGTCCACATGTACTGCTGCCCCAAAGGTAAAGGACAGCTTGTATTGGTCCTCCCTACTGACAGGTACAGTCCAGTACCCATTGGTCAGGTCAATTGCAGTGAATACCTTCGACCCCTGGACCTGGGCTAGCCCTTGGTCAATGTAGGGAAGAGGCCATCGGGAAGTATGGACCCATTTGTTGAGCTCCCTTAGGTCATCACAGAGTCTCCACTGGCCGTTTGGTTTCAAAATCCCCAGCACCGGATTATTGAAGGTGCTGTGGACTGGACAAATTATCCCACAGGACTCAAGGTTCTTAATTATTTCAGTAAGGGACTCCATTGATGAGAGAGGCAAGCGATATTGCTTCACAAACACTGGAGTCATGCCAGGGTCTGTGGGAATTGTTGTTGTTTGGATGTCGGTGCGACCACAGTCATATGAGTCCACCGCAAAGAGATCTTGAAAATCTAAGAAAACCTGTTTGAATTTTTGCTTTTGCTCCAGAGTCTCACAGGCATCAATTAGGCTGACTCTCTCTTCAACCATCTGCCTAAAGCCTGGAAAGACTTCTGGTTTGGCTATCTCAGTGGTCTCCTCCAGCTGGGTGGAGAAGTCCCTGGTCAGGGTATTGACTTGGACTAATGCCTTCAGGTGGGGAAGGAAGTCCTTGTGGACTTGAAAGATGACCTTATCCCTCCTGAAGTCACAGGTCACACATTCCTTACCATATACCAGGAAATTCCCCCCATGTCTGGTGAAGATCCTGTCTGGTGTTGTGTCATCGTCGCTATCACTGTCAAAACAGTCCTTGGGGATTGGTCCTAACAGTTCTATGGAAAAATGTCACTCATCAACCGCCATTCCAATAGTGGTGCCTGCTCCCAGAGTGATACTCTTCAGGTCGCTGTTATCCACCTCTATTGGAATGGTGTTGTGTTCTATGTTGACTAGTGGTGTTTGGTTTACCCCCAACCCTTGCTGTTGGAAATGAGCATTGCGGTGGACATAGGCATCAGGGTTTTTCAGTTTCTGTCCTCTTTTAATTTTTACTTTCAGTGAGAATTGTCGGGTCCGTTCTGGGATGGTGACTTCCTCTCCAATCTGAATTTCACTGCATATGGCAGCAGTTGAGCTGACCAAAATGCTTTCTCTGGGTCATCAAGGTCCATGGGATTACCCGCTAATCGGGACCAAGCTTTGAAGTTTATTAGGTCCAAACTAATGGCAAAGCTATTGAGAATGTCACTGCCTAAATAAAATGCAGCAGGGACACCTCGCACGACCCAACAATTATGGACTATGCTCTTGTTGCCTATGGAAATTTTGAGCATACACCTGCTAAGCAGGAGATGTTTGGAATTGGGTGTTTCCAGGTCCATTTCCCATTTGTCTATCAATTTAAATATGGGAATGGCAGGATCTTTTGGGAGTTTGCGGAACATGGCCTAGCTGATGAAGCTCTTACCGTTGTTCACACATATTCGTGCGAGAACAGAGTCCTTCCCATCATTTAACTGAACAGGGATGAACAACTGCTCTCCAATTTTCTGAATGTCAGCCAAGCTTTGAACTGATTTCTTATCTTTTTGGACTATAGGAATGGGATTTTCTGATTGTGAATTTGTATAGAATTTCAGAGTGTTTTCTTTCAGTGTGGAATGCTACCTTAGACTGGAAGGAAGGTTGATTTTCAGAAATATAGAAGACTCCCCATCACCAGTTTGTTGTCCTACTGTAATTACTGTCACGTCTGGGATTTGATTATTCTGGAAGTGGAACTCAATTTGGTCAGGTTTTGGTTCAACCATGTGGCAGGTGCCATTTAAACTAACATGGTTGACACTCTGTTTCAATTTTATTGGTCGGTTAGTCTGGGTCCAGAGGACCTTGTTTTCACAATCTATGAGGGGAGACAAAATATGCAGGATGTCATTCCCTAGTAAACAAGGTGTGCCCTCTGGAGTCAAAACTATGACCGGGTGCTTCACCTTGTGTCACCCAATTTGAATATTTATATCCGCAGTCCCCCTGACAGGAATTTCCTTCCCATCGAAGTTCTGAAGTTATCCAGGAAGAGGGGTGATAGGAATTTGGTATTTCTCCCCCCTTCCCGAATTCAGCTGATCAAAGGCTCTTTTTGATAGAACGGTGGCTTGGGATCCAGTGTCCACCAGTGCCATAAACTCTTCCCTCCTTTTCCGCAAGGGGGCAAAGATAATGCACATTTTTGGCCAACTGGTGGGTTAGTTTCTTTGCTTTGGATACTGACAGAGAGGTGATTTGGGTAGGATTCTATTTGGGATCTTGGGAACATGTAAGAAAAATGTGGCAGCTAGGTAGCTAGATATGGGGGACGTTTTTGGTTCCCCTGGTTCTGATTCTGGGCTGCCACCTCACCCCCTTTTTGGAGGCAGTCACCAGAATGGGTTTGAACAAGGGCATTTTCGTGCTTGTCATTCTGGGGTTTGATGATGGGCGGTTTTAACACTGTCCCCACATCTACCGAGTCTGGATTGGGATCCTTTGGGACCCATTTTTCTTTGGGATTAGTTCCCCCATCCCTGAAGAAGAAGATCCTTTTCCCAGAATCCTCTGAGGACCCCTCTCATTCAAACTGGAAGATTTGCACCTCCTCCACAAAATGGGCCTTTTTAGGCTCTCTATTTATCCTACTCCCCCTCTGTTCCTTGGGTTGCAGACTTTTGGGGGCAGGAGATTTTGGTTCCGGTTCCTGGGTTTCCAGGGGCTTTCCACAAGTGACAAAGGGAGCTTCCTCCAAGGCTTCATTCCCCCCTCCCCTTGTGCCTCCTCCCTGGGAACCGGTGGGTTGTCGGGGTTCTTCCCCCGTCATTGTTCTGGAGCACCAGACCCTGGATAGGAGGAATTCTGAGCCGCCATGCTCATCTGAGGTTTCTGTTGAGCCCTCAGCATGCGACCCAGATCCTGTGCCATGTTCTGGACCTGGCGCTCTAGTTGGGGCACATGCTCTGGCTAGTACGGGGTCCTCAGGTCTACCCTGGGTTGATCCCAGGAAGGGTAACTATCTCATCTCGCATAATACCCCTGGTTATGAAAGTTTGGGTACCCCTCCACCTTTTGCCTCCCCTCTCGTGGATTGGGCTGTTTGGGCTCAGGAAAGTGGGGAAAGAAAGAAGGGTTGTTTTGGGGGTGGAAGTTTGGTGGGTACCGGGGAAAGAAATTTGGTCCGGCATTTGGGGGATTACTGCCCTCCTAGGGAAAATGAGGATTTACGTTTCCTGGGTTTCCAGCTGTCTGGTTGGATCCCCCCCCTTGGGCCCGGGGAGTCCACATATAGGCTAGGATGGGTCTATTTCTGTTGTAGCATGGGCTGATGTAGTCAGGGGAGTTAGGGGTCCCATTTGTGGGGTTACCTCCCTGGCTCCCTGTTTGGGATTGGCCCAAGGGCCTTCTGGGTTTGCGGTTGGTCGGATTCTGTGGGGGAAGGTTTTTAGGCCCCCCATCTCCAGATCTAAAATGGGGACAATCTTCACCTCCGCCACCTTAGCAGCAGCAGGGGTGTTGGTTGGTTTGGGGCTCTTGCTAATATTTTTATTTTCCAACGGCTTCTGTACTTCATAGATGCCGTTGCTTGTTCAATGACCCAGTCTAGTGATCTTTTGTCATGAAAGTCCCTCACTAGCTTGGTCATAGTGTACTTAGGGAGAGCATGAAAGAAGGTGTTCACAAATTCATTACTGTCAGTGCGCACCCTGCTAGTGGTCTGCGTAAAGGTGCGTTTCAATTCCTGAACAAATTCTTGTGGGGCCTGGTCTTGTCCACATTGTAGGTTATAGGCTGCCTTGCGGGCCTCTTGAGGGTTCGTATGAATGGAAAAATGTTTGAGGATGGCTGCCCTATAGGTGGACCATCTGGAATGGTTCTGATCCTCCAGCCCCACAAAGAAGCTGGAGTACTCGGGACAAAATGCCCACTTTACATACTGAATACAGCTTTGGCTGTCCTTCAGATGGAAAGTCTCCATCATCTGCTCAAATAATTCAAGGTGCTCCCAAACCGAATATTTTACATTTTTGTGGTATGGCGCAATGACGCTCTTAATAGCTTTTATTTGCTTCAGGGCATCCTTGAGTAAAGCCCTCTTAACTTTGGTAGACTTTTTAGTCGTTGTCACCCTGGTCCACTCATCCTCTGACTCAGAGGCACTGCTACCAGAGGTGGATGTCTGATCTTCTAGACTCTCCCGGATTCTGTGAGTTTGGTAATGGCTGGGAGAATGTGGGGGCCTAGTCTTTTGGGACCTGTGGCGCTCAGAAGAGTCTTCTCCCAGGATTGGCTGAGTACCCCCCACACTGTCCTAGCTGGGAAGAGGTTTTTAGTATGCTCTTAGTGGGCCTAGTCTCATGGAATTCCCCACCAAATTTTACCGCCTGATCTCTTGATAAGTTATATTTCTGAGGATCCATTTCTATGATTCTCCCCTCACTGGAGTCTCCCTGATCAAAGAAGATGGCCCTAGCACTTGGGAACCTGTAAATAGGTGCCCACCCATCCATTTCTGGGAGGCGCGGACCTATTATCCCAAATTCCCCATTGAGTTGAAGTCTACCATCCCCATGGCCCTTGGTCCATGTGTGCCAGTGGACATGGGGGTGACAGAGTCCATGGAATTGAAGAGATTAAAGTCTCTGGTGCCAGAGTTCCTGAGGTTATGCTCTGGGGTTTCCCTCTCCCATCTGACCTCATCTCTCTCAGCCCCTACTCCCAGATGGCATGTAAGAATCTGACCCTTTGTTAATCTATTAAGGCCTTACTGGTTTCTATTAGTTGTTCATGCATGGATATTTGTCTATGGAGCCTGCCATTTTTCTCACAGGGAGCCTCATTGTCTCTCTGTGCTTCTTGCCTGCATTGGGAGTATTGGGCCAACTTTTGGTGCAGGAGACTCACCACCTGAGTTCTGTCATTACTGGCCTGATTATTTTTTTCCAGAGCATCTTTCACCCTCCTGGTGTGCTCTAACAGTTTTTCATAGTCCATTTTGAGTTCACCCAGTTCCTGAGGGGCCAGGTGATTTTATTCCACATTGGTTTTTAAATGGCTGACTTCCTGGCCTACGGAGTCCCTTTCCGGAATTAGAGTGCCCCTCTGTGCAGGCAGGTTGTCCATCTATTTTTTGAATGCACCAGCTTTCTGGTGCTCTTCATCTAACTCTGTTTGGCATTCAAGGTCTTTAAGAATTATTTTATTATTTTCTTCTTTTAATTGGTCTATCTGGTCTTGTAAGATGACCATCTGTTTTGCGCAAACTCTATTAAAAGTTAATTGTTGCATCAGTTTTTGTTGGCTCTGTTTTAAAGAGTCCAACCTTTCTTGACACTCTTTTTGCAGTGTCAGTAATTTGGTATCTTGCTCTACCTTCTCTTGCTGCAGGAGATCCAGATCTTCCTTTAATTTTGTCAGGTACTGTCTGGTTTCTCTCTCTGAATTTTGGCTCTTTTGTAGCCTTTACCCTGCAGAGTCCAGATCAGTTTGGGTTTCTCTAGGGATTGTACTTGCCTCTTTGCCAGATCTACGTTTTCAGCATATTTTTCCTGTATTACTCCAATGTGGAGGTACAGGTAAGCCACTATTTTTGAAATTTTGCATTGCTCTTCTTTTACCCTTGGCGCCATATACAGTTCACTAAATGTCTGGTGTAATGGACCCTGGTCCTGCCAACTATCTAATTCTGTGGCAGTGACTTGTTGTTTGATTTCCTGCAGCCATACCTTCTCATCCTGCTCCGTCCATTCACCCCAGACAAACAATTTCTGCAGTAGGTGTTCTTTTGCCATATTGATTTCCACTGGGGTCGCCATTCCGGAAATATTAATTTCCTTCTGACTTATCTCAGGGTTACTTTTACCTTTGCAAATAGGTCAAACTCCTTGGAATATTTCTATTGAAGGGTGTTTTTACAGTGTAGCACAGTATGGTAGCCCAACAAGGTGTATGTACCCTGTCAGTTAGCACGCTGTGTTAGACTGTCACAAGTGGTATGTCTATTTCAGGATCCCGCGACGAGCCCAAGCTGTAAGTGATTTCAATTGGGCACCCACCCAAGTCAACGTCTGGCATGTAATGCACAGCTGAAATCCTTATTTATTTTTGTCTAAAAGTTCTTTATTCTGAATGATATACCACTCATATCAAGCCCTTCTCCTGGAACCCCGCCGTCCCCCCGGTCTCTCTGAACCAGGAATCAGGCTGGTTTGCAAAGTTAAATATTTATTCATGTATTTGCAATTTAATCACACTATATTTGAATGGGTACACAATAATCACCAATGGGGTGATGTAACAATGCATAATCTCATTAATACACAAGGAGTAATAGTGAGAAAAACAGTTCATAACAGAAATAAAACTTTTGTGTGTGTGTTCAGATCAGATAGCACTGTGGTTTCTAGTTCCCCCGCACGCCCCTCAACCCCCAATAGACAATGCAAAGAGATAGGAGGCGAGAGCAGGTATCCAGGAATGGCAGAATCAAACAGAATCTCAATCCCACTTTCCCCCAGCAAAGAAAAGAGAAAAACGTAATTGGCTGTCAAGCTGCCAGACTGGCTTTTAAAGTTATCTTGAGAATGGATTGGGTAAAAACACTAAGGGGCCGATTCATGGAACAAACGTGCGCCGAAAATCTTCGCGCAAGCAGGCGCAAGCAGGTGCAAGCAGGCGCAAGCAGGCGTAAGCGCAAAAAAACAGGCGCACGCGCACACGTGCGATTCATGGAAGTCCCTGCGCGTGTTTTCCTCGGGATGTGCGCCAAACCCGTGCATGGCGCACATGTCACTGCAACATCCCGAAAGACGTGCGCGACGCGCACAGTGAAAGCGCACAACCTCGGCGCATACACTAGAAAGTGGGCGGAACACGGGCATAACGCGCGGAATGGGGAACAACTCGCGAAAACATGGGCGTAACTGGGGATGTACTGCAGGGAAGCAGACGGAACGCCCACACGCACCCGAACCACACGTATTCATGTAATCGAATAGGACAAAGCCACGCACAGCGAAAGACACGCACAAGCCGAAACACGTCCACCACACGAAGGCAGGCGGTAGCGTCCCTGCACATTACAAAAGTGGCAACATACAGCAATTGGGCCTGTGCGAGCGGGGCACGTGTATATCGGGGGTGCGCGGGAAGTTACACACGCGATTGAGCTGGGCACTTGTATATCGGGGGTGCACGGGAAGTAACACACGCGATTGAGCGGGGTACGTGTATTTCGGGGGTGTGCATGAACTCTTTCACGCGATCGGGCCTGGGGGAGCGGGCTATGTGTATTTCAGGGGTTCGCGTGAACTTTTTCACGCGATCGAGCCTGGGGGAGCGGGCTACGTGTATATCAGGGGTTCGCGTGAACTTTTTCACGTGATCTGGCCTGGGGGAGCGGGCTACGTGTATTTCAGGGATTCGCGTGAACTTTTCCACGCGATCGGGCCTGGGGGAGCGGGGTCCCACTCACCGTCTGCCTTGCGTGTAGAAGAACGCGTAGCCAACACCCGCTGTGAAGTAATAGCGTGTGAACCCCAACGGATGGAAAACACACGCATCGCACGAAAAGCACGTACAGAACATAAAGGCACGTGGGATGTCCAAGCCCTGCCAGGGCAATGCCCGTGCGCAAAACGTCACAGACGCGCTTACGCTGTAAGGGCCTTTGGTCCAATGAAATTGCGTACGCGTGCTGATGCGCTTACGCGCTAAGGGCCTTTCCTCGATTTTCACGCTGACGTGCAGGATTTTCACGTGCCAAATCACTCCGTATCAAGCTGGCCACGCGAAAACACACGGAAGACCACGCTCCTGCCCAGAAGGCCGAATTACTGCCCCCCAGTGCCCCGAGCAGCCTCCCACGTGCCATCTGCTGCTGCCTGCCTGCTGCCACCGTGCCCTGCCATTTGGTGCCTGCACATCAGCCATCTGCAGGGGTCCAGTTGCTGTGTCCACCCCTGCTGGAACAGAAGACTCCCGACTCGGATAACATCGCTCCACAGCCCAGCCCCAGGACCCAGTTGCCCACCCACTCCTGCCCCTGGGGTTGCCATGTCGGGCACATCCACATCTGGCACCAGTGGCAACCCCCGGCCAGAGGGGCAGAGGGGCACCAGCTTCACTGCCACCGAAGTTGGTGTCCTGGTGGAGCAAGTCCTGGGGCAGTATGATGCCCTCTTCGGATCGTCCCGCGCCAACAAGGAAGGACGGGAGAGGATCTGGGCCGACTGTGTGGTTGCCATCAACGCGGAGGGGGTGGCAACCCGCACCATCCAGAAGGTCAAGAAGCGCTGGGAAGACTTGAGGTCCAGGACCCTCATAAAGGCCCGGCGCCTCGTGGAGGGGGGCCGGGGCCGCATGAGTTCCATCCAGATGAGGGTCCTGGAACGCGTACACCCAGCGCTCCACGCCAAGGTCCTTGAGAGGGAGACCCGTCTGGAGTTGAGCGGTAAGTGGCCAAGCATTGCTGTGTGAGACAGGGCATGTTGCAGTGTGCTGGTTGTCTGATACTTGCCTGTATGTGTGACATAGGCCATGTACGCATGTATGTGTGCAGGGACATCATGGTAATGCATGTGCGACCAGTAATGTGTGAACCGCACGGTCGTTGCATGTGTTTAAATGCGACATGGGGAGCCCTATGCAGATTGTACACATGAGAGCATGGCAGTCTCTGTTCCTGGACATGGGTGGGGGTGAGGGATGGGTGCTGATGCCAGGTACATATATGGTATCCATGTCTGTGTGCCTGACCTGCGTGTCTGTGACTTGTGAATGCCATGGATGCATGACACATGTCTGTGACAATGTACAGATTCACTGATGCAGCCTAGTCATCCTTGTATCCACTGTGATTGGGGTGTACGGGGCCAGATGGATGTGACTGAGGTGAAGTGTGTGCATGTGATAGGCATAACCCATGATGCATGTGAGTACCATTACATTGTATGTTTCGAGAGTCCATTGGACATGTATGGAAATGTCCATGGCATGCACCATGACTGTCACTGTGTGTGTTTTGCCTGGACTGACACATGTGTTGTGGAGGGACATGATGGAAGTGTACTTTGACAGTGGCACTCATCTGCTATTGCTTCCTGTCTAGGGGACCATTGTACAGTACCCTGATGCTTGTGTTCTATGTCTCCCTCTACGCAGCGGCTAGTGAAGAAGAGGGCGGAGACGGCGCTGTGGAGCAAGGCGGCGGGGATGCCCCCACGGCTGCAGCGGAAGGGGTGGGTGAGCCCCCACAGGGGCCTGCTACGGTGGAAGACGGTGAGGAGCCATCCAGGTTGGTGGTTTCTACAGAGGAGGAGGAGGCCGCCACTGAGGCGCACAAGGGGCCTGGTGGGGGCATCCCTGCTGGTGCAAGTGGTGCACTCCAGGGGCAGGGGCAGGAGGCAGCACAGGTCACCATGGAGGGGCCTGTGCATGTCGCTGTCCCTGACCCTGTGGGTGCACCACCATGCACCAGCAGGGATGCCCCGTCCCAGGCCCGTCCGCAGGTAGAGGGGATGTCCATGTCATCTGACTCCCCTCCACCTGTGGACGAGGGGACCCCTGGCCGTATGGAGAAGGTCCTGATTGGGGTCGCGATGCGCACGGCTGTGATTCGTGATGCCGTGCGTGCTTCCCAGGAGGAGCACGCACGTCATCACGAAGAGCACCGTGCCGACGTGGCCCAATTGGGATCGTCCATGTTCGGGGGTTTCCTGCATGTGTCGGCCAATCTGGCGGCCCTCTCCTCCTCTGTGGAGACTATACGCCAGTCGTTCTCCTTGCCGTCTTCCGGCCCAGATGCCACCAGGGCCCCCTGTGGACCTGCCCTGACCAATGCAGCCAGCTCGGTGTGGATCCCATCCCTGTCACAGTCGGGAGTCAGAGGTCCAGCAGGGGTGGACACACCAGCAACTGGACCCCAGCAGATGGAGGATGTGACGGCATCATCGGGTAGGGCACGTGCACGACGGCGTCGGTGGTTTCCATCAGCCTGGATGCCGTCGTGCTGGCACAGGCAGTTGCGTCGGAGGCAGCAGCAGGCTCAACGTGGGAGGCATCATGGCTCGGGGCCATCAACATCAGGGGTGCAGGCATCGGCCGGAGGGCAGGAGAACCCTGGAATGGGAGTGGCTTCCGTGTGGGAGCGGTTGTGCCAGCAGATAGGTGCAGAGCGGCAGCAGGCAGAGGAGGAATGGCTCACAATGGTCAGGGCGGAGGACTCCATGCGCAGGGCGCTGAGGCGGGCTGAGTGCCTCGAGGGTCTTCGCAGGGAGTTGGAGCTGGACACTGCATTATCCCTGCGGGACCTCGGGGCCAGGGAACATGCCCGCCTCCAAGCCATTGAACGGGAGTTCGATGATGCCCTGGCCCATGACAACAACCAGTGAGCCGTCGGACTAGCCCGCTGCCTTTGTATATAGTTATATAGTTAGTGGTAGGTTTCCTTTAAATTCTTTTTTTTTTATTTGGTTGCGATTGGACAATGCGCCACATTTTTGTATATAGTTCAGTTTTTAGTTAGTTGTCATAGTTAGGTTTCATTTGGTTGGGCTCATGGACCCGGGATTATCTTGTAAATAGTTCTTCAATGGATTTTTTGATTTTTTGGATTTTTTTCATGTACATTCATCTTCTTTTTGTTGTTTTGCTTTGTGGTTTTTCTCATTTCATTTCCATTCAAGTTGATTTTCAATACATTTTTATTTTCATCCTTCAATGTGTCGTATCATCTCATTACTTTCAGTCAAGTCATGTTGGGTGTTTTAGCATTCACTTGCAGCCATTGTGTGTGACAGACATGTGTTCAATTGCAATATTTACATTGGGTGTGTAACATGTAATTGCCTTTGATATGTGGGTGGATGTGATAGTTGATTGGGCCTTTTGGCAGGGGAGGATGGCCATTACGGACATGATTGGGGATTGTTGGGACCCAGGTGCAGGGGGGCATGGATGGGACATGGGCGAGGGCCTGGTGGAGGGTGCCCCTGCACTGCTGGGGGGTAGGGGGTGGGGAACATGAGTTAGACATGGGTGGGGGCCTGCTGGCAGGTGCCCCACAGTGCTGGGGGGTGGGGGTGGTGGGGAACATGAGTTGGACATGGGCGGGGGCCTGGTGGCAGGTGCCCCACAGTGCTGGGGGGTGGGGGTGGTGGGGAACATCAGTTGGACATGGGTGGGGGCCTGCTGGCAGGTGCCCTGCAAAGCTGGGGGTGGGGGTGCAAGGGGACATGAGTTGGACATGGGTGGGGGCCTGCTGGCAGGTGCCCCCTCAGTGCTGGGGGTGGTGGGGGACATGAGTTGGACATGGGTGGGGGCCTGCTGGCAGGTGCCCCACAGTGCTGGGGGTGTGGGTGCAAGGGGACATGAGTTGGACATGGGTGGGGGCCTGCTGGCAGGTGTCCCACAGTGCTGGGGGGTGGGGGTGGTGGGGAACATGAGTTAGACATGGGTGGGGGCCTGCTGGCAGGTGCCCCACAGTGCTGGGGGGTGGCGGTGGTGGGGGACATGAGTTGGACATGGGTGGGGGCTTGCTGGCAGGTGCCCCACAGTGCTGGTGGGTGGGGGTGGTGGGGAACATGAGTTGGACATGGGTGGGGGCCTGCTGGCAGGTGCCCCACAGTGCTGGGGGGTGGGGGTGGTGGGGAACATGAGTTGGACATGGGTGGGGGCCTGCTGGCAGGTGCCCCGCAATTCTGGGGGTGGCGGTGCAAGGGGACATGAGTTGGTGATCATTAGTGCAAGGAGACATGTGCCTTTGCTGGGGGGCATGCCCCTGTTGGGTGGGCTGCCTGCGGGACATGACCAGGGATGCAGGGTAGTCCCCTGTGGTGTGGGCTGCCTGCAGGGGCCGTGGAGGGTGTACAGGGAACACCTGGGAGGACCCACACTGGCAAATCACATGTAGGACTCCCCGGCACCCCTGAAATACACGTACCCTGCTGAAATCGCGTGTAAAACTTTCCGCGCACCCCTGGTATACACGAACACGCTCCCCCAGGCCAGATCGCGTGTGGAACTTCTCGCGCACCTCTGAAATACACGCGCCCAGGGCAATCGCGTGTGGAACTTCCCGCGCACCCCTGAAATACACGCGCCCAGGCCAATCGCGTGTGGAACTTCCCGCGCACCCCTGAAATACACGCGCCCAGGCCAATCGCGTGTGGAACTTCCCGCGCACCCCTGAAATACACGCACCCAGGGCAATCGCGTGTGGAACTTCCCGCGCACCCCTGAAATACACGTGCCCAGGCCAATCGCGTGTGGAACTTCCCGCGCACCCCTGAAATACACGCGCCCAGGCCAATCGCGTGTGGAACTTCCCGCGCACCCCTGAAATACACGCGCCCAGGGCAATCGCGTGTGGAACTTCCCGCGCACCCCTGAAATACACGCGCCCAGGCCATTCGCGTGTGGAACTTCCCGCGCACCCCTGAAATACACGCGCCCAGGCCAATCGCGTGTGGAACTTCCCGCGCACCCCTGAAATACACGCACCCAGGCCAATCGCGTGTGGAACTTCCCGCGCACCCCTGAAATACACGCACCCAGGCCAATCGCGTGTGGAACTTCCCGCGCACCCCTGAAATACACGCGCCCAGGGCAATCGCGTGTGGAACTTCCCGCGCACCCCTGAAATACACGCGCCCAGGCCATTCGCGTGTGGAACTTCCCACGCACCCCTGAAATACACGCGCCCAGGCCATTCGCGTGTGGAACTTCCCGCGCACCCCTGAAATACACGCGCCCAGGCCATTCGCGTGTGGAACTTCCCGCGCACCCCTGAAATACACGAGCCCAGGGCAATCGCGTGTGGAACTTCACGCGCACCCCTGAAATACACGTACCCTGCGGAAATCGCGTGTGTAACTTCCCCTGCACCCTGAAATACACATACCCTGCTGATATCACGTGTGGAACTTCACGTGCACCCCGAAATACACGTACCCTGATGGAATCGCATGAGGTACTTCCCGCGCACCCCAGTGATACACTTAGCCCGCTTGCTGTGCTGGTACAGGGTTAGCGCAGCCCTTTGCGCTGGATTGGGTATATTGATGGCTTTTCCCTGCGCGAGAGGCGTTCTTGGGGGCGTAACTGGCGCTGCTGCAGGGTCGCTGCGCCACTGTGCGCCACGGCTGGTTTTGGTGGCTGGAATCCATGAATACGCTGTGCGCAGAAATGGATTTTAGCGCACGTGGCTGGCGGAGGGATTCGCACGCACACACTGTGCGCCAGCCGCGTGCGCCACTTGTGCACTGAATTCTATGAATTACCCCCTAAATATGGTCAAAATTGCTGAAATTGCTATAAATTCTTATGGGAGCCGCTTCGGATAGTTGTGCACAAACACAAGCAATGATTTAATACCAAGAAACAATTTGAAATCTTAAAATGTAGGTCGGAAGCAATCAAAAGCTGTTTTACATGTGTAAGAATTTCCGTAAACGAAAATTTGCAGCAAACTTTTCACAACGCGATAATCGCAATAAAGGGGGGGCCGTATGGATTTGGAGGGAGTTATGGACGTTTTAGTGGAGGTCGTTTTTTTATATAGGCACAAAAATGGAAAACTGGAATGCACTTTTAACCCTTTAAGTGCCACCGACGAGCCGGGTCCTCGGTGGCAAGCGCTCCAGGTTGCCACCGACAAGCCGGCTCTTCGGTTTAGGCAGTGTTTTGCTCGATCCCTGCAACGCAGGGATAGAGAAAAACTGTAATCCAACCCCCGGGCTATGTGAGGGGGAGGTCCCCCCTCACTGCCAGGGGGCTGGATTACCTTCAGTTTCACGTCAGCGTGCGTAAAATGCCGAAAATGGCTGCTGCGGGGAAGAGAGAAGGTAAGAGACCTTATTGTTCTGCTTCGATCTCTGGCTGTATTGCAAGCCGGAGATCGAGGTGGGTATCGTTGGAAAGGGGAGATCCTCCCCTTTCCAACGATACCCATTGTGTGACATTGCTACCCGGGGGTCAGGCACAGGGTGCGCGATCCGCGGGCAGCAATGCCACTGGATCAGTACTGATCCGTTTGTGACGTGGGTGAGTGGGGGGCTGCTTAAAAGGTAAGCGACTCCCTTCCCCCCGTGGCCCCAAAGCATGGGGCCACAGCGCCAGAGACCCCTGGGGGCAGATGATCACTGCTACCAGGGGTGAAAACAAAAAAAAGGTGGGAGGGGGTTTGGGGCCCTGGGGCCCACTAGAGCACCAGGGATATGACAAAAAGTGGTGTCCTGGAAAGGGGAGGTTCTCCCTTTTCCAACAAGGATACCACTGATATGACGCATTGCTGGTCACGGATCAGCGCAGAGCGCTGATCCGTGACCAGCAACCCACTGGACCACCATAGATTTGTTTGTGAGTTGGGGGGAGGGGGTCTGCTTCAAGTAAGCAGCCCTCTCCCCCCTGGCCCCAAAGCATGGGGGCACATGCACATGAACCCTGGGGGCAGATAGCTGACCATCTGCCTCCAGGGAATGTAAAAAATAAAAATAAAAATGATGGGAAAAGGGGGTGGGAGTAGGGGTGGGGGTGGGGGGCCACTAGCCACCGTTGATGTTTTACTGATTGAAAGGGGGGGTGGCCCTCCCCCCCAACCAAAGTAGAAAGGGGGGCATGCCTTGTAACCCTCCCTGGGGGCAGATATCTGCTCCTCAGAAGGGGCATCTGACCCTAGGGAGGGATGCATGAGGTGGGGCCTCCCCTATCTGACGCCAGGGAGGGATGCATGAGGTGGGGACCTCTATTTGGGGTGGGGGGGGAGTGCCACCCCCCATTGCAGTACAACATTTGCTGCCAATTTAGGGTGCCCTTCAGCCCCCCCTAAAAAGCAGCCTACGATTTTGTATTTTTTTTTTGTTTACCCAACTTCGCTTGGCGCAGATGGCCACATTAGTGTGCCAATCTGGCCCCAGGGTGCCCAAACCCTACTGCCCCATCTATTGGGGGTCCTGCCCCTCTTTTTGTGGTGGCACTCTCCCCCCACACCCCAAATGGCTGGGGGGACACCTCATGCAGCCCTCCCTGAGCCTCCTAGGAAGGACTGCATGATGTGCCCCCCCTCTGTTCGGTGTGAGTGAGGAGAGGGCCACCACAAAAGGTGGGGAAGGACCCCCAATAGATGGGGCAGTAGTGTTTGGGCACCCTGGGGGCAGATTGGCACACTAATGTGGCCATCTGCGCCAAGCGAACTTGGGTAAACAAAAAAAAAATCCAAAATCGTAGGCTGCATTTTAGGGGGGGCTGAGGGGCACCCTAAATTGGCAGAGAATGTTGTACTGCAACGGGGGTGGCACTCATCCCCCCACCCCAAATGGAGGGCCCCACCTCATGCAACCCTCCCTGGGGGCAGATATCTGCTCCTAGGAAGGGGCATATGACCCCAGGGAGGGATGCATGAGGTGGGGCCTCCCCTATCTGACGCCAGCGAGGGATGCATGCGGTGGGGACCTCCATTTGGGGTGGGGGGGAGAGTGCCCCCCGTTGCAGTACAACATTCGCTGCCAATTTAGGGTGCCCCTAAGCCCCCCCTAAAAAGCAGCCTACGATTTTTTTTTGTTTTTGTTTACCCAAGTTCGCTTGGCACAGATGGCCACATTACTGTGCCAATCTGGCCCCAGGGTGCCCAAACCCTACTGCCCCATCTATTGGGGGTCCTGCCCCACCTTTTGTGGTGGCCCTCTCCCCCCACACCCCAAATGGGTGGGAGGGACACCTCATGCAGCCCTCCCTGAGCCTCCTAGGAAGGACGGCATGATGTGCCCCCCCCTCCTTTCGCTGTGGGTGAGGAGAGGGCCACCACAAAAGGTGGGGCAGGACCCCCAATAGGGCAGTAAGGTTTGGGCACACCGAGGCCAGAATGGCACATCAATGCGCCTCTCTGCACCAAGGGGAGTTGGGTTTTAGGCTTTCCCCTTGGCAGCCAGGTAGGTGCACCCACACATGTGAGGTACCGTTTTCATCGGGACACCTGTGGGAACGCGGGACAGTAGGCCATGTGCTGTTGGGGGCGTGTTTCGATGGGTGAGCCGAGCGAAATGTGCAGAAAATGCATTTTTTTCCCCACATTTTGGACTTTGCGGGGGTGTCTGGGTAATAAATTCGGGGGCGATTTGGGCATATCATACCTCTGCGGATTCCCACTGTGTCCTCTTTTCGGAAATGCATGGGGTTCTCTGTATTCCCCGGTGGCTTGGACACCCGAGGCCCATATTTGTATGTTGTGCAGGTCGGCAGAGCGTCTCAAATTACGGTCAGAAAACAGACTTTGGGTCACTTGTGTTTTAGGCTTTCCCCTTGGCGACCAGGTAGGTGCAACCACACATGTGAGGGCCCGTTTTAATTGGGACACCTTTGGGAACGCAGGACGGTAGGCCATGTGTTGTTGGGGGCATGTTTCGATGGATGAGCCGAGCGAAATGTGCAGAAAATGCATTTTTTTTCCCACATTTCGGACTTTACGGGGGTGTCTGGGTAATAAATTCTGGGGCGATTTGGGCATAACATACCTCTGCGGATTCCCATGAGTGCCCTCTTTTCGGAAATGCATGGGGTTCCCTGTTTTCCCCGGTGGCATGGACACCCGAGGCCCATATCTGTATGTTGTGCCGGTCGGCAGAGCGTCTCAAATTCCGGTCAGAAAACAGACTTGGGGTTACTTGAGTTTTAGGCTTTCCCCTTGGCGGCCAGGTAGGTGCACCCACACATGTGAGGTACCGTTTTCATCGTGACACCTGTGGGAACGTGGGACAGTAGTCCATGTGTTGTTGGGGGCGTGTTTCGATGGGTGAGCCGAGCGAAATGTGCGGAAAATGTGTTTCTTTTCCAACATTTCGGACTTTGCGGGGGTGTCTGAGTAATCAATTCTGGGGCGATTTTGCATATCATACCTCTGCGGATTCCCACGGGTGTCCTCTTTTCGGAAATGCATGGGGTTCCCTGTTTTCCCCGGTGGCTTGGACACCCGAGGCCCATATCTGTATGTTGTGCCGTTCGGCAGAGCGTCTCAAATTCCGGTGAGAAAACAGACTTGGGGTTACTTGTGTTTTAGGCTTTCCCCTTGGCGGCCAGGTAGGTGCACCCACACATGTGAAGTACCGTTTTCATCACGACACCTGTGGGAAGGCGGGACGGTAGGCCATGTGCTGTTGGGGGTGTGTTTCGATGGGTGAGCTGAGCGAAATGTGCGGAAAATGTGTTTTTTTCCCCCAAATTTTGAATTTGCGGGGGTGTCTGGGTAATAAATTCTGGGGCAATATGGGCATATCATACCTCTGCGGATTCCCACGGGTGTCCTTGATTGGGAAATGCATGGGGTTCCCTGTTTTCCCTGGTGGCTTGGACACCCGAGGCCCATATCTGTATGTTGTGCCGGTCGGCAGAGCGTCTCAAATTCCCATCAGAAAACAGACTTGGGGTTACTTGTGTTTTAGGCTTTCCCCTTGGCGGCCAGGTAGATGCACCCACACATGTGAGGTACCATTTTCATCGGGACACCTGTGGGAACGTGGGACGGTAGTCCATGTGTTGTTGGGGGTGTGTTTCGATGGGGGAGCTGAGCGAAATGTGCGGAAAATGCATTTTTTTCCCCACATTATGGAATTTGCGGGGGTGTCTGGGTAATACATTCTGGGGCGATTTGGGCATATCATACCTCTGCGGATTCCCACGGGTGTCTTCGTTTGGGAAATGCATGGGGTTCCCTGTTTTCCCCGGTGGCTTGGACACCCGAGGCCCATATATGTATGTTGTGCCGGTCGGCAGAGCGTCTCAAATTCCGGTCAGAAAACACACTTGTGGTTACTTGTGTTTTAGGCTTTCCTCTTGGCGGCCAGGTAGGTGGACCCACACATGTGAGGTACCGTTTCTATCGGGACACCTGTGGGAACGTGGGACGGTAGTCCATGTGTTGTTGGGGGCGTGTTTCGATGGGGGAGCTGAGCGAAATGTGCGGAAAATGCATTTTTTCCCCCACATTATGGACTTTGCGGGGGTGTCTGGGTAATACATTCTGGGGCAATGTGTGCAAATCATACCTCTGCAGATTCCCACGGGTTTCCTCTTTTCAGAAATGCATGGGGTTCCCTGTTTTCCCCGGTGGCATGGACACCCGAGGCCCATATCTGTATGTTGTGCCGGTCGGCAGAGCGTCTCAAATTCCCATCAGAAAACAGACTTGGGGTTACTTGTGATTTAGGCTTTCCCCTTGGCGGCCAGGTAGATGCACCCACACATGTGAGGTACCATTTTCATCGGGACACCTGTGGGAACGTGGGACGGTAGTCCATGTGTTGTTGGGGGTGTGTTTCGATGGGGGAGCTGAGCGAAACGTGCGGAAAATGCATTTTTTTCCCCACATTATGGAATTTGCGGGGGTGTCTGGGTAATACATTCTGGGGCGATTTGGGCATATCATACCTCTGCGGATTCCCACGGGTGTCTTCGTTTGGGAAATGCATGTGGTTCCCTGTTTTCCCCGGTGGCTTGGACACCCGAGGCCCATATATGTATGTTGTGCCGGTCGGCAGAGCGTCTCAAATTCCGGTCAGAAAACACACTTGTGGTTACTTGTGTTTTAGGCTTTCCTCTTGGCGGCCAGGTAGGTGGACCCACACATGTGAGGTACCGTTTCTATCGGGACACCTGTGGGAACGTGGGACGGTAGTCCATGTGTTGTTGGGGGCGTGTTTCGATGGGGGAGATGAGCGAAATGTGCGGAAAATGCATTTTTTTCCCCACATTATGGACTTTGCGGGGGTGTCTGGGTAATACATTCTGGGGCAATGTGTGCAAATCATACCTCTGCAGATTCCCACGGGTGTCCTCTTTTCAGAAATGCATGGGGTTCCCTGTTTTCCCCGGTGGCATGGACACCCGAGGCCCATATCTGTATGTTGTGCCGGTCGGCAGAGCGTCTCAAATTCCCATCAGAAAACAGACTTGGGGTTACTTGTGTTTTAGGCTTTCCCCTTGGCGGCCAGGTAGGTGCACCCACACATGTGAGGTACCGTTTTCATCAGGACACCTGTGGGAATGCGGGACAGTAGGCCATGTTCTGTTGGGGGCGTGTTTCGATGGGTGAGTCGAGCAAAATGTTCGGAAAATGCATTTTTTCCCCACATTTTGGACTTTGCGGGGGTGTCTGGGTAATACATTCTGGGGCGATTTTGGCATATCATACCTCTGCGGACTCCCCTGGGTGTCCTCTTTTTGGAAATGCATGGGGTTCCCTGTTTTCCCCGGTGGCTTCGACATATGAGGCCCATATCTGTATGTTGTGCCGGTCGGCAGAGCGTCTCAAATTCCAGTCAGAAAACAGACTTGGGGTTACTTGTGTTTTAGGCTATCTCCTTGGTGGCCAGTTAGGTGCACCCACACATGTGAGGTACCGTTTTCATCGGGTCACCTGTGGGAACGCGGGACGGTAGGCCATGTTCTGTTGGGGGCGTGTTTCGGTGGGTGAACCGAGCGAAATGTGCGGAAAATGCATTTTTTCCCCACATTTTGGACTTTGCGGGGTGTCTGGGTAATACATTCTGGGGCAATTTGGGCATATCATACCTCTGCGGATTCCCACGGGTGACCTCTTTTGGGAAATGCATGGGGTTCCCTGTTTTCCCCGGTGGCTTGGACACCCGAGGCCCATATTTGTATGTTGCGCCGGTCGGCAGAGCGTCTCGAATTCCGGTCAGAAAACGGACTTGGGGTTACTTGTGTTTTAGGCTTTCCCCTTGGCGGCCATGTAGGTGCAACCACACATGTGAGGTACCGTTTTCATCGGGACACCTGTGGGAATGGGTGACGGTAGTCCATGTGTTGTTGGGGGCGTGTTTCGATGGGTGAGCCGAGCTAAATGTGCGGAAAATGTGTTTTTTTCCAACATTTCGGACTTTGCAGGGGTGTCTGGGAAAACAATTCTGGGGCAATTTTGTATATCATACCTCTGTGGATTCCCACGTGTGTCCTCTTTTCGGAAATGCATGGGGTTCCCTGTTTTCTCCGGTGGCTTGGACACCCGAGGCCCATATCTGTATGTTGTGCCGGTTGGCAGAGCGTCTCAAATTCCGGTCAGAAAACAGACTTGGTTTTACCTGTGTTTTAGGCTTTCCCCTTGGTGGCCAGGTAGGTGCACCCACACATGTGAGGTACCGTTTTCATCAGGACACTTGTGGGAACGCGGGATGGTCGGCCATGTGCTGTTGGGTGCGTGTTTCGATGGGTGAGCTGAGAAAAATGTGCGGAAAATATATTTTTTTTCCCCAAAGTTTGGACTTTGCGGGGGTGTCTGGGTAATACGTTCTGGGGCGATTTGGGCATATCATACTTCTGCGGATTCCCACGGGTTTCCTCTTTTTGGAAATGCATGGAGTTCCCTGTTTTCCCCTGTGGCTTGGACACCCGAGGCCCATATCTGTATGTTGTGCCGGTCGGCAGAGCGTCTCAAATTCCGGTCAGAAAACAGACTTGGGGTTACTTGTGTTTTAGGCTTTCCACTTGGCGGCCAGGTAGGTGCACCCACACATGTAAAGTACCGTTTTCATCGGGACACCTGTGGGAACGCGGGACAGTTTTCCATGTGCTGTTGGGGGCGTGTTTCGATGGGTGAACCGAGTGAAATGTGTGGAAAATGCGTTTTTTTTCACACATTTCGTACTTTGCGGAGGTGTCTGGATAATAAATTCTGGGGCGATTTGCGCATATCATACCTCTGTGGATTCCCATGGGTGTCCTCTTTTGGGAAATGCATGGGGTTCCCTGTTTTCCCAGGTGGCTTGGACACCCGAGGCCCATATCTGTATGTTATGCCGGTCGGCAGAGCGTCTCAAATTCCGGTCAGAAAACAGACTTGGGGTTACTTGTGTTTTAGGCTTTCCCCTTGGCGGCCAGGTAGGTGCAACCACACGTGTGAGGTTCCGTTTTTATCAGGACACCTGTGGGAACACAGGACGGTAGGCCATGTGTTGTTGGGGGTGTGTTTCGATGGGTGAGCCGAGCAAAATGTGCGGAAAATGCATTTTTTTCCCACATTTCGGACTTTGCGGGGGTGTCTGCGTAATGAATTCTGGGGCGATTTGGGCATATCATACCTCTGCGGATTCCCACAGGTGTCCTCTTTTCGGAAATGCATGGGGTTCCCTGTTTTCCCCGGTGGCTTGGACACCCGAGGCCCATATCTGTATGTTATGCCGGTCGGCAGAGCGTCTCAAATTCCGGTCAGAAAACAGACTTGGGGTTACTTGTGTTTTAGGCTTTCCCCTTGGCGGCCAGGTAGGTGCACCCACACATGTGAGGTACCGTTTTTATCGGGACACCTGTGGGAACGTGGGACAGTAGGCCATGTGCTGTTGGGGGCGTGTTTTGATGGGTGAGCTGAGCGAAATATGCGGAAAATGTGTTTTTTTCCCACATTTCGGACTTTGCGGGGGTGTCTGGGTCATAAATTCTGGGGCGATTTGAGCATATAATACCTCTGCGGATTCCCATGGGTGTCCTCTTTTCAGAAATGCCTGGTGTTCCCTGTTTTCCCCGGTGGCTTGGACACCCGAGGCCCATATCTGTATGTTGCACCGGTCGGCAGAGCGTCTCAAATTCCGGTCAGAAAACAGACTTGGGGTTACTTGTGTTTTAGGCTTTCCCCTTTGCGGCCATGTAGGTGTACCCACACATGTGAGGTACCGTTTTCATCAGGACACCTGTGGGAACACGGGACGGTAGTCCATGAGTTCTTGGGGGCGTGTTTCGATGGGTGAGCCGAGCGAAATGTGCGGAAAATGTGTTTTTTTCCCCACATTTTGGACTTTGCAGGGGTGTCTGGGTAATAAATTCTGGGGCGATTTGGACATATCATACCTCTGCGGATTCCCACGGGTGTCCTCTTTTCGGAAATGCATGGGGTTGCCTGTTTTCCCTGGTGGCTTGGACACCCAAAGCCCATATCTATATGTTATGCCGGTCGGCAGAGCGTCTCAAATTCCGGTCAGAAAATAGACTTGGGGTTACTTGTGTTTTAGGCTTTCCCCTTGGTGGCCAGGTAGGTGCACCCACACATGTGAAGTACCGTTTTTATCGGGACACCTGTGGGAACGCAGGACAGTAGGCCATGTGTTGTTGGGGGTGTGTTGTGATGGGTGAGCCGAGCGAAATATGCGGAAAATGCGTTTTTTCCCCACATGTTGGACTTTGCGGGAGTGTCTGGGTAATACATTCTGGGGCGATTTGGGCATATCATACCTCTGCAGATTCCCACCTGTGTCCTCTTTTCGGAAATGCCTGGGGTTCCCTGTTTTCCCCGGTGGCTTGGACACCCGAGGCCCATATCTGTATGTTGCACCGGTCGGCAGAGCGTCACAAATTCCAGTCAGAAAACAGACTTGGGGTTACTTGTGTTTTAGGCTTTCTCCTTGGTGGCCAGGTAGGTACACCCACACATGTGAGGTACCGTTTTCATCAGATCACGTGTGGGAACGCGGTACGGTAGGCCATGTGCTGTTGGGGGCGTGTTTCGATGGGTGAGCCGAGCGAAATGTGCGGAAAATGTGTTTTTTTCCCACATTTTGTACTTTGCGGGGGTGTCTGGGTAATAAATTCTGGGGCGATTTGGGCATATCATACCTCTGCGGATTCCCACGTGTGTCCTCTTTTTGGAAATGCATGGGGTACCCTGTTTTTCCTGGTGGCTTGGACACCTGAGGCCCATATCTGTATGTTGTGCCGGTTGGCAGAGGGTCTCAAATTCCGGTCAGAAAACAGACTTGGTGTTACTTGTGTTTTAGGCTTTCCCCTTGGCGGCCAGGTAGGTGCACCCACACATGTGAGGTACCGTTTTCATCAGGACACAAGTGGGAACGCGGGACGGTAGGCCATGTGCTGTTGGGGGCGTTTTTCGATGGGTGAGCCGAGCAAAATGTGGGGAAAATGCGCCTTTTTCCCACATTTCGGACTTTGCGGGGGTGTCTGGGTAATAAATTCTGGGGCAATTTGGGCATATCATACCTCTGCGGATTCCCACGGGTGTCCTCTTTTGGGAAATGCATGGGGTTCCCTGTTTTCCCCGGTGGCTTGGACACCCGAGGCCCATATCTGTATGTTGCACCTGTCGGCAGAGCGTCTCAAATTCCGGTCAGAAAACATACTTGGGGTTACTTGTGTTTTAGGCTTTCCCCTTGGCGGACATGTAGGTGCACCCACACATGTGAGGTACCGTTTTTATCGGGACAACTGTGGGAACGCGGGACGGTAGGCCATGTATTGTTGGGGGTGTGTTTCGATGGGTGAGCCGAGCGAAATATGCGGAAAATGTGTTTTTTTCCCCACATTTTGGACTTTGCGGGGGTGTCTGGGTAATACATTCTGGGGCGATTTGGGCATATCATACCTCTTCAGATTCCCACGGGTGTCCTCTTTTCGGAAATGCTTGGGGTTCCCTGTTTTCCCCGGTGGCTTGGACACCCGAGGCCCATATCTGTATGTGGCACCGGTTGGCAGAGCGTCTCAAATTCCGGTCAGAAAACAGACTTGGGGTTACTTGTGTTTTAGGCTTTCCCCTTGGCGGATATGTAGGTGCACCCACACATGTGAGGTACCGTTTTCATCGGGACACCTGTGGGAACATGGGACGGTAGTCCATGAGTTGTTGGGGCCGTATTTCAATGGGTGAGCCAAGCGAAATGTGCGGAAAATGTGTTTTTTTTCCAACATTTTGGACTTTGCAGAGGTTTCTGGGTAATACATTGTGGGGCGATTTGGGCATATCATACTTCTGCGGATTCCCACGGGTGTCTTCTTTTCGGAAATGCATGGGGTTCCCTGTTTTCCCCGGTGGCTTGGACACCCGAGGCCCATATCTGTATGTTGCACCGGTTGGCAGAGCGTCTCAAATTCCGGTCAGAAAACAGACTTGGGGTTACTTGTGTTTTAGGCTTTCCGCTTGGCGGCCAGGTAGGTGCACCCACACATGTGAGGTACCGTTTTCATCGGGACACCTGTGGGAATGCGGGACGGTTTTCCATGTGCTGTTGGGGGCGTGTTTCGATGGGTGAGCCGAGCGAAATGTGCAGAAAATGCGTTTTTTTCCCCACATTTCAGACTTTGCCGGGGTGTCTGGGTAATACATTCTGGGGCGATTTGGGCATATCATACCTCTGCGGATTCCCACGCGTGTCCTCTTTTCGGAAATGCATGGGGTTCCCTGTTTTCCCCGGTGGCTTGGACATCCGAGGCCCATATCTGTATGTTGTGCCGGTCGGCAGAGCGTCTCAAATTCCTGTCATAAAACAGACTTGGGGTTACTTGTGTTTTAGGCTTTCCGCTTGGCGGCCAGGTAGGTGCACCCACACATGTGAGGTACCGTTTTCATCGGGACACCTGTGGGAATGCGGGACGGTTTTCCATGTGCTGTTGGGGGCGTGTTTCGATGGGTGAGCCGAGCGAAATGTGCAGAAAATGCGTTTTTTTCCCCACATTTCAGACTTTGCCGGGGTGTCTGGGTAATACATTCTGGGGCGATTTGGGCATATCATACCTCTGCGGATTCCCACGCGTGTCCTCTTTTCGGAAATGCATGGGGTTCCCTGTTTTCCCCGGTGGCTTGGACATCCGAGGCCCATATCTGTATGTTGTGCCGGTTGGCAGAGGGTCTCAAATTCCGGTCAGAAAACAGACTTGGTGTTACTTGTGTTTTAGGCTTTCCCCGTGGCGGCCAGGTAGGTGCACCCACACATGTGAGGTACCGTTTTCATCAGGACACAAGTGGGAACGCGGGAAGGTAGGCCATGTGCTGTTGGGGGCGTGTTTCGATGGGTGAGCCGAGCGAAATGTGCGGAAAATGTGTTTTTTTCCCACATTTTGGACTTTGCGGGGGTGTCTGGGTAATAAATTCTGGGGCCATTTGGCCATATCATACCTCTGCGGATTCCCACGTGTGTCCTCTTTTCGGAAATGCATGGGGAACCCTGTTTTCCCCGGTGGCTTGGACACCTGAGGCCCATATCTGTATGTTGTGCCGGTTGGCAGAGGGTCTCAAATTCCGGTCAGAAAACAGACTTGGTGTTACTTGTGTTTTAGGCTTTCCCCTTGGCGGCCAGGTAGGTGCACCCACACATGTGAGGTACCGTTTTCATCAGGACACAAGTGGGAACGCGGGAAGGTAGGCCATGTGCTGTTGGGGGCGTGTTTCGATGGGTGAGCCGAGCAAAATGTGCGGAAAATGCGCCTTTTTCCCACATTTCGGACTTTGGGGGGGTGTCTGGGTAATAAATTCTGGGGCAATTTGGGCATATCATACCTCTGCGGATTCCCACGGGTGTCCTCTTTTGGGAAATGCATGGGGTTCCCTGTTTTCCCCGGTGGCTTGGACACCCGAGGCCCATATCTGTATGTTGCACCGGTCGGCAGAGCGTCTCAAATTCCGGTCAGAAAACATACTTGGGGTTACTTGTGTTTTAGGCTTTCCCCTTGGCGGACATGTAGGTGCACCCACACATGTGAGGTACCGTTTTTATCGGGACAACTGTGGGAACGCGGGACGGTAGTCCATGTATTGTTGGTGGTGTGTTTCGATGGGTGAGCCGAGCGAAATATGCGGAAAATGTGTTTTTTCCCCCACATTTTGGACTTTGCGGGGGTGTCTGGGTAATACATTCTGGGGCGATTTGGGCATATCATACCTCTGCAGATTCCCACGGGTGTCCTCTTTTCGGAAATGCTTGGGGTTCCCTGTTTTCCCCGGTGGCTTGGACACCCGAGGCCCATATCTGTATGTGGCACCGGTTGGCAGAGCGTCTCAAATTCCGGTCAGAAAACAGACTTGGGGTTACTTGTGTTTTAGGCTTTCCCCTTGGCGGATATGTAGGTGCACCCACACATGTGAGGTACCGTTTTCATTGGGACACCTGTGGGAACATGGGACGGTAGTCCATGAGTTGTTGGGGCCGTATTTCAATGGGTGAGCCAAGCGAAATGTGCGGAAAATGTGTTTTTTTTCCAACATTTTGGATTTTGCAGAGGTTTCTGGGTAATACATTGTGGGGCGATTTGGGCATATCATACTTCTGCGGATTCCCACGGGTGTCTTCTTTTCGGAAATGCATGGGGTTCCCTGTTTTCCCCGGTGGCTTGGACACCCGAGGCCCATATCTGTATGTTGCACCGGTTGGCAGAGCGTCTCAAATTCCGGTCAGAAAACAGACTTGGGGTTACTTGTGTTTTAGGCTTTCCGCTTGGCGGCCAGGTAGGTGCACCCACACATGTGAGGTACCGTTTTCATCGGGACACCTGTGGGAATGCGGGACGGTTTTCCATGTGCTGTTGGGGGCGTGTTTCGATGGGTGAGCCGAGCGAAATGTGCAGAAAATGCGTTTTTTTCCCCACATTTCAGACTTTGCCGGGGTGTCTGGGTAATACATTCTGGGGCGATTTGGGCATATCATACCTCTGCGGATTCCCAAGCGTGTCCTCTTTTCGGAAATGCATGGGGTTCCCTGTTTTCCCCGGTGGCTTGGACATCCGAGGCCCATATCTGTATGTTGTGCCGGTCGGCAGAGCGTCTCAAATTCCTGTCAGAAAACAGACTTGGGGTTACTTGTGTTTTAGGCTTTCCCCTTGGCGGATATGTAGGTGCACCCACACATGTGAGGTACCGTTTTCATTGGGACACCTGTGGGAACATGGGACGGTAGTCCATGAGTTGTTGGGGCCGTATTTCAACGGGTGAGCCAAGCGAAATGTGCGGAAAATGTGTTTTTTTTCCAACATTTTGGACTTTGCAGAGGTTTCTGGATAATACATTGTGGGGCGATTTGGGCATATCATACTTCTGCGGATTCCCACGGGTGTCTTCTTTTCGGAAATGCATGGGGTTCCCTGTTTTCCCCGGTGGCTTGGACACCCGAGGCCCATATCTGTATGTTGCACCGGTTGGCAGAGCGTCTCAAATTCCGGTCAGAAAACAGACTTGGGGTTACTTGTGTTTTAGGCTTTCCGCTTGGCGGCCAGGTAGGTGCACCCACACATGTGAGGTACCGTTTTCATCGGAACACCTGTGGGAATGCGGGACGGTTTTCCATGTGCTGTTGGGGGCGTGTTTCGATGGAAAAGCCGAGCGAAATGTGCAGAAAATGCGTTTTTTTCCCCACATTTCAGACTTTGCCGGGGTGTCTGGGTAATACATTCTGGGGCGATTTGGGCATATCATACCTCTGCGGATTCCCACGCGTGTCCTCTTTTCGGAAATGCATGGGGTTCCCTGTTTTCCCCGGTGGCTTGGACATCCGAGGCCCATATCTGTATGTTGTGCCGGTCGGCAGAGCGTCTGAAATTCCTGTCAGAAAACAGACTTGGGGTTACTTGTGTTTTAGGCTTTCCACTTGGCGGCCAGGTAGGTGCACCCACACATGTAAGGTACCGTTTTCATCGGGACACCTGTGGGAACGCGGGACGGTTTTCCATGTGCTGTTGGGGGCGTGTTTCGATGGGTGATCCGAGCGAAATGTGCGGAAAATGCTTTTTTTTCCCCACATTTCGGACTTTGCGGGGGTGTCTGGGTAATAAATTCTGGGGCGATTTGGGCATATCATACCTCTGCGGATTCCCACGGGTTTCCTCTTTTTGGAAATGCATGGGGTTCCCTGTTTTCCCCGGTGGCTTGGACACCCGAGGCACATATCTGTATGTTTTGCCAGTCGGCAGAGCGTCTCAAATTCCGGTCAGAAAACAGACTTGGGGTTACTTGTGTTTTAGGCTTTCCCCTTGGCGCCAGGTAGGTGCACCCAAAAATGTGAGGTACCGTTTTCATCGGGACACCTGTGGGAACGCGGGAAGGTAGGCCATGTGTTGTTGGGGGTGTGTTGTGATGGGTGAGCCGAGCCAAATATGCGGAAAATGTGTTTTTTTCCCACATTTTGGACTTTGCGGGGGTGTCTGGGTAATACATTCTGGGGCGATTTGGGTATATCATACCTCTGCGGATTCCCACGGGTGTCCTCTTTTCGGAAATGCCTGTGTTCCCTGTTTTCCCCGGTGGCTTGGACACCGGAGTCCCATATCTGTATGTTGCGCCAGTCGGCAGAACGTCTCAAATTCTGGTCGGAAAACAGACTTGGGGTTACTTGTGTTTTAGGCTTTCCCCTTGGCAACCAGGTAGGTGCATCCACACATGTGATGTACTGTTTTCATCAGGACAACTGTGGGAACGTGGTAAGGTAGACCATGTGCTGTTGGGGCGTGTTTCAATGGGTGAGCCGAGCGAAATGTGCGGAAAATGCGTTTATTCTCCAACATTTCGGACTTTGCAGGGGTTCCTGGGTGATAAATTCTGGGGGCGATTTGCGCAAATCATACTTCTGCACATTCCCACGGGTGTCTTCTTTTCGGAAATGCATGGGTGTTCCTGTTTTTCTTGGTGGCTTCAACACCCCAGGCCTAAATCTGTAGGTTGGCTCCCCAAACCCTTTGTGGGGGATAGCAGTGGTTTAGCCTTATTCCTTCATGCCCAGGTAGGTGCACCCACACATGTGAGGTGCCATTTTCATTGGGACACCTGTGGGAATGTGGGACGGTAGGCCACCTGCTGTTGGGGGCGTGTTTCGATGGGTGAGCCGAGCGAAATGTGCGGAAAATGCATTTTTTTCCCCCTTATTTCAGACTTTGCGGGGGTATCTGGGTAATACATTCTGGGGCGATTTGGGCATATCATACCGCTGCGGATTCCCACAGGTGTTCTCTTTTCGGAAATGCATGGGGTTCCCTGTTTTTTTCCCCAGTGGCTTGGACACCCGAGGCCCATATCTGTATGTTGTGCCGGTCGTCAGAGCGTCTCAAATTCCTGTCAGAAAACATACTTGGGGTTACTTGTGTTTTAGGCTTTCCCCTTGGCGGTCAGGTAGGTGCACCCACACATGTGAGGTACCGTTTTCATCGCGATACCTGTGGGAACGGGGGATGGTAGTCCATGTGTTGTTGGGGGCGTTTTTCGATGGGTGAGCCGAGCTAAATGTGCGGAAAATGTGTTTATTTCCAACATTTCGGACGTTGCAGGCGTGTCTGGGTAATCAATTCAGGGGCGATTTGGGCATATCATACCTCTGCGGATTCCCACGTGTGTCCTCTTTTCGGAAATGCATGGGGTTCCCTGTTTTCCCTGGTGGCTTGGACACCCGAGGCCCATATCTGTATGTTGTGCCGGTCGGCAGAGCGTCTCAAATTCCAGTCAGAAAACAGACTTGGGGTTACTTGTGTTTTAGGCTTTCCCCTTGGCGGCCAGGTAGGTGCACCCACACATGTGAGGTACCGTTTTCATCGGGACACCTGTGGGAACATGGGACGGTAGGCCATGTGCTGTTGGGGGGGTGTTTCAATGGGTGAGCCGAGCGAAATGTGCAGAAAATGCATTTCTTTCCCACATTTTGGACTTTGCGGGGGTGTCTGGGTAATAAATTCTGGGGCGATTTGGGCATATCATACCTCTGCGGATTCCCACATGTGTCCTCCTTTCAGAAATGCATGGGATTCCCTGTTTTCCCCAGTGGCTTGGACACCCGAGGCCCATATCTGTATGTTATGCCGGTCGGCAGAGCGTCTCAAATTCCGATCAGAAAACAGACTTGGGGTTACTTGTGTTTTAGGCTTTCCCCTTGGCGGCCAGGTAGGTGCACCCACACATGTGAGGTACCGTTTTTATCGGGACACCTGTGGGAACTCAGGACGGTAGGCCATGTGTTGTTGGGGGTGTGTTTCGATGGGTGAGCCTAGCGAAATGTCCGGAAAATGCATTTCTTTCCCACATTTCGGACTTTACGGGGGTGTCTGGGTAATACATTCTGGGGCAATTTGGGCATATCATACCTCTGCGGATTCCCACGGGTGTCCTCTTTTGGGAAATGCATGGGGTTCCCTGTTTTCCCCGGTGGCTTGGACACCCGAGGCCCATATCTGTATGTTGCACCGGTCGGCAGAGCGTCTCAAATTCCGGTCAGAAAACAGACTTGGGGTTACTTGTGTTTTAGGCTTTCCCCTTGGCGGCCATGTAGGTGCACCCACACATGTGAGGTACCGTTTTTATCGGGACACCTGTGGGAACTCAGGACGGTAGGCCATATATTGTTGGGGGTGTGTTTCGATGGGTGAGCCGAGCGAAATATGCGGAAAATGTGTTTTTTTTCCCACATTTCGGACTTTGCGGGGCTGTCTGGGTAATACATTCTGGGGCGATTTGGGCATTTCATACCTCTGCAGATTCCCACGGGTGTCCTCTTTTCGGAAATGCTTGGGGTTCCCTGTTTTCCCAGGTGGCTTGGACACCCAAGGCCCATATCTGTATGTGGCACCGGTTGGCAGAGCGTCTCAAATTCCGGTCAGAAAACAGACTTGGGGTTACTTGTGTTTTAGGCTTTCCCCTTGGCGGATATGTAGGTGCACCCACACATGTGAGGTACCGTTTTCATCGGGACACCTGTGGGAACATGGGAAGGTAGTCCATGAGTTGTTGGGGCCGTATTTCAATGGGTGAGCCAAGCGAAATGTGCGGAAAATGTGTTTTTTTTCCAACATTTTGGACTTTGCAGAGGTTTCTGGGTAATACATTCTGGGGCGATTTGGGCATATCATACTTCTGCGGATTCCCACGGGTGTCTTCTTTTCGGAAATGCATGGGGTTCCCTGGTTTCCCCGGTGGCTTGGACATCCGAGGCCCATATCTGTATGTTGTGCCGGTCGGCAGAGCGTCTCAAATTCCTGTCAGAAAACAGACTTGGGGTTACTTGTGTTTTAGGATTTCCACTTGGCGGCCAGGTAGGGTCACCCACACATGTAAGGTACCGTTTTCATCGGGACACCTGTGGAAACGCGGGACGGTTTTCCATGTGCTGTTGGGGGCGTGTTTCGATGGGTGATCCGAGCGAAATGTGCGGAAAATGCGTTTTTTTCCCCACATTTCGGACTTTGCGGGGGTGTCTGGGTAATAAATTCTGGGGCGATTTGGGCATATCATACCTCTGCGGATTCCCACGGGTTTCCTCTTTTTGGAAATGCATGGGGTTCCCTGTTTTCCCCGGTGGCTTGGACACCCGAGGCCCATATCTGTATGTTTTGCCAGTCGGCAGAGCGTCTCAAATTCCGGTCAGAAAACAGACTTGGGTTTACTTGTGTTTTAGGCTTTCCCCTTGGCGCCAGGTAGGTGCACCCAAAAATGTGAGGTACCGTTTTCATCGGGACACCTGTGGGAACGCGGGAAGGTAGGCCATGTGTTGTTGGGGCGTGTTTCAATGGGTGAGCCGAGCGAAATGTGCGGAAAATGCGTTTATTTTCCAACATTTCGGACTTTGCAGGGGTGCCTGGGTGATAAATTCTGGGGGAGATTTGCGCAAATCATACTTCTGCAGATTCCCACGGGTGTCTTCTTTTCGGAAATGTGGGTGTTCCTGTTTTTCTTGGTGGCTTCAACACCCCAGGCCTAAATCTGTAGGTTGGCTCCGCAAACCCTTTGTGGGGGATAGCAGTGGTTTAGCCTTATTCCTTCATGCCCAGGTAGGTGCACCCACACATGTGAGGTACCATTTTCATTGGGACACCTGTGGGAATGTGGGACGGTAGGCCACCTGCTGTTGGGGGCGTGTTTCGATGGGTGAGCCGAGCGAAATGTGCGGAAAATGCATTTTATTTCCCACATTTCGGACTTTGCAGGGGTGTCTGGGTAAATAATTCTGGGGCGATTTGGGCATATCATACCTCTGTGGATTCCCACAGGTGTCCTCTTTTTGGAAATGCATGGGGTTCCCTGTTTTCCTCGGTGGCTTGGACACCCGAGGCCCATATATGTATGTTGTGCCGGTCGGCAGAGCATCTCAAATTCCGGTCAGAAAACAGACTTGGGGTTACTTGTGTTTTAGGCTTTCCCCTTGGCGGCCAGGTAGGTGCACCCACACATGCGAGGTACTGTTTTCATCGGGACACCTGCGGGAACGCGGGACGGTAGAAAATGTGCTGTTGGGGCGTGTTTCGATGGGTGAGCCGAGCGAAATGTGCGGAAAATGCGTTTTTTTCCCCACATTTTGGACTTTGCGGGGGTGTCTGGGTAATAAATTCTGGGGCGATTTGGGCATATCATACCTCTGCGGATTCCCACGGGTGTCCTTTTTTCGGAAATGCATTCGGTTCCCTGTTTTCCCCAGTGGCTTGGACACCCGAGGCCCATATCTGTATGTTGCGCCGGTAGGCAGAGAGTCTCAAATTCCGGTCAGAAAACAGACTTCGGGTTAATTGTGTTTTAGGCTTTCCCCTTGGCGGCTAGGTAGGTGCACCCACACATGTGAGGTACCGTTTTCATCGGGACACCTGTGGAAACGCGGGACGGTTTTCCATGTGCTGTTGGAGGTGTGTTTCGATATGGTGAGCCGAGCGAAAAGTGTGGAAAATGCGTTTTTTTCCCCACATTTCGGACTTTGCGGGGGTGTCTGGATAATAAATTCTGGGTCGATTTGGGCATATCATACCTCTGCGGATTCCCACGGGTGTCTTCTTTTCGGAAATGCATGGGGTTCCCTGTTTTCCTCGGTGGCTTGGACACCCGAGGCCCATATATGTATGTTGTGCCGGTCGGCAGAGCATCTCAAATTCCGGTCAGAAAACAGACTTGGGGTTACTTGTGTTTTAGGCTTTCCCCTTGGCAGCCAGGTAGGTGCACCCACACATGCGAGGTACTGTTTTCATCGGGACACCTGCGGGAACGCGGGACGGTAGGAAATGTGCTGTTGGGGCGTGTTTCGATGGGTGAGCCGAGCGAAATGTGCGGAAAATGCGTTTTTTTCCCCACATTTTGGACTTTGCGGGGGTGTCTGGGTAATAAATTCTGGGGCGATTTGGGCATATAATACCTCTGCGGATTCCCACGGGTGTCCTTTTTTCGGAAATGCATTCGGTTCCCTGTTTTCCCCGGTGGCTTGGACACCCGAGGCCCATATCTGTATGTTGCGCCGGTAGGCAGAGAGTCTCAAATTCCGGTCAGAAAACAGACTTCGGGTTAATTGTGTTTTAGGCTTTCCCCTTGGCGGCTAGGTAGGTGCACCCACACATGTGAGGTACCGTTTTCATCGGGACACCTGTGGAAACGCGGGACGGTTTTCCATGTGCTGTTGGAGGTGTGTTTCGATATGGTGAGCCGAGCGAAAAGTGTGGAAAATGCGTTTTTTTCCCCACATTTCGGACTTTGCGGGGGTGTCTGGATAATAAATTCTGGGTCGATTTGGGCATATCATACCTCTGCGGATTCCCACGGGTGTCCTCTTTTCGGAAATGCATGGGGTTCCCTGTTTTCCCCGGTGGTTTGGACACCCAAGGCCCATATCTGTATGTTGTGCCGGTCGGCAGAGCGTCTCAAATTCCGGTCAGAAAACAGACGGGGTTATTTGTGTTTTAGGCTTTCCCCTTGGCAGCCAGGTAGGTGCACCCACACATGTGAGGTACCGTTTTCATTGGGACACTTTTGGGAACGCGGGACAGTAGGCCATGTGCTGTTGGGGACGTGTTTCGATGGGTGAGCCGAGCGAAATATGTGGAAAATGCATTTTTTTTCCCACATTTTGGAATTTGCGGGGGTGTCTGGGTAATAAATTCTGGGGCGATTTGGGCATATCATACCTCTGCGGATTCCCACGGGTGTCCTCTTTTCGGAAATGCATGGGGTTCCCTGTTTTCCCCGGTGGCTTGGACACCCGAGGCCCATATCTGTATGTTGCGCCGGTCAGCAGAGCGTCTCGAATTCCGGTCAGAAAACAGACTTGGGGTTACTTGTGTTTTAGGCTTTCCCCTTGGCGGCCATGTAGGTGCACCCACACATGTGATGTACCGTTTTCATCGGGACACCTGTGGGAACGGGTGACGGTAGTCCATGTGTTGTTGGGGGCGTGTTTTGATGGGTGAGCCGATCTAAATGTGCGGAAAATGTGTTTTTTTCCAACATTTCGGACTTTGCAGGGGTGTCTGGGAAAACAATTCTGGGGCAATTTTGTATATCATACCTCTGTGGATTCCCACGTGTGTCCTCTTTTCGGAAATCCATGGGGTTCCCTGTTTTCTCCGGTGGCTTGGACACCCGAGGCCCATATCTGTATGTTGTGCCGGTTGGCAGAGCGTCTCAAATTCCGGTCAGAAAACAGACTTGGTGTTACTTGTGTTTTAGGCTTTCCCCTTGGTGGCCAGGTAGGTGCACCCACACATGTGAGGTACCGTTTTCATCAGGACACTTGTGGGAACGCGGGATGGTCAGCCATGTGCTGTTGGGTGCGTGTTTCGATGGGTGAGCTGAGAAAAATGTGCGGAAAATATATTTTTCTTCCCCAAAGTTTGGACTTTGTGGGGGTGTCTGGGTAATACGTTCTGGGGCGATTTGGGCATATCATACTTCTGCGGATTCCCACGGGTTTCCTCTTTTTGGAAATGCATGGAGTTCCCTGTTTTCCCCTGTGGCTTGGACACCCGAGGCCCATATCTGTATGTTGTGCCGGTCGGCAGAGCGTCTCAAATTCCGGTCAGAAAACAGACTTGGGGTTACTTGTGTTTTAGGCTTTCCACTTGGCGGCCAGGTAGGTGCACCCACACATGTAAAGTACCGTTTTCATCGGGACACCTGTGGGAACGCGGGACGGTTTTCCATGTGCTGTTGGGGGCATGTTTCGATGGGTGAACCGAGTGAAATGTGTGGAAAATGCGTTTTTTTTCACACATTTCGTACTTTGCGGAGGTGTCTGGATAATAAATTCTGGGGCGATTTGGGCATATCATACCTCTGTGGATTCCCATGGGTGTCCTCTTTTGGGAAATGCATGGGGTTCCCTGTTTTCCCAGGTGGCTTGGACACCCGAGGCCCATATCTGTATGTTATGCCGTTCGGCAGAGCGTCTCAAATTCCGGTCAGAAAACAGACTTGGGGTTACTTGTGTTTTAGGCTTTCCCCTTGGCGGCCAGGTAGGTGCAACCACACGTGTGAGGTACCGTTTTTATCAGGACAACTGTGGGAACACAGGACGGTAGGCCATGTGTTGTTGGGGGCGTGTTTCGATGGGTGAGCCGAGCAAAATGTGCGGAAAATGCATTTTTTTCCCACATTTCGGACTTTGCGGGGGTGTCTGGTAATAAATTCTGGGGCGATTTGGGCATATCATACCTCTGCGGATTCCCACAGGTGTCCTCTTTTCGGAAATGCATGGGGTTCCCTGTTTTCCCCGGTGGCTTGGACACCCGAGGCCCATATCTGTATGTTATGCCGGTCGGCAGAGCGTCTCAAATTCCGGTCAGAAAACAGACTTGGGGTTACTTGTGTTTTAGGCTTTCCCCTTTGCGGCCAGGTAGGTGCACCCACACATGTGAGGTACCGTTTTTATCGGGACACCTGTGGGAACGTGGGACAGTAGGCCATGTGCTGTTGGGGGCGTGTTTTGATGGGTGAGCTGAGCGAAATATGCGTAAAATGTGTTTTTTTCCCACATTTCGGACTTTGCGGGGGTGTCTGGGTCATAAATTCTGGGGCGATTTGGGCATATAATACCTCTGCGGATTCCCATGGGTGTCCTCTTTTCAGAAATGCCTGGTGTTCCCTGTTTTCCCCGGTGGCTTGGACACCCGAGGCCCATATCTGTATGTTGCACCGGTCGGCAGAGCGTCTCAAATTCCGGTCAGAAAACAGACTTGGGGTTACTTGTGTTTTAGGCTTTCCCCTTGGCGGCCATGTAGGTGCACCCACACATGTGAGGTACCGTTTTCATCAGGACACCTGTGGGAACACGGGACGGTAGGCCATGAGTTGTTGGGGGCGTGTTTCGATGGGTGAGCCGAGCGAAATGTGTGGAAAATGTGTTTTTTTCCCCACATTTTGGACTTTGCAGGGGTGTCTGGGTAATAAATTCTGAGGCGATTTGGACATATCATACCTCTGCGGATTCCCACGGGTGTCCTCTTTTCGGAAATGCATGGGGTTCCCTGTTTTCCCTGGTGGCTTGGACACCCGAAGCCCATATCTATATGTTATGCCGGTCGGCAGAGCGTCTCAAATTCCGGTCAGAAAACAGACTTGGGGTTACTTGTGTTTTAGGCTTTCCCCTTGGTGGCCAGGTAGGTACACCCACACATGTGAAGTACCGTTTTTATCGGGACACCTGTGGGAACGCAGGACAGTAGGCCATGTGTTGTTGGGGGTGTGTTGTGATGGGTGAGCCGAGCGAAATATGCGGAAAATGCGTTTTTTTCCCACATGTTGGACTTTGCGGGAGTGTCTGGGTAATACATTCTGGGGCGATTTGGGCATATCATACCTCTGCAGATTCCCACCTGTGTCCTCTTTTCGGAAATGCCTGGGGTTCCCTGTTTTCCCCGGTGGCTTGGACACCCGAGGCCCATATCTGTATGTTGCACCGGTCGGCAGAGCGTCTCAAATTCCGGTCAGAAAACATACTTGGGGTTACTTGTGTTTTAGGCTTTCCCCTTGGCGGACATGTAGGTGCACCCACACATGTGAGGTACCGTTTTTATCGGGACAACGGTGGGAACGCGGGACGGTAGGCCATGTATTGTTGGGGGTGTGTTTCGATGGGTGAGCCGAGCGAAATATGCAGAAAATGTGTTTTTTTCCCCACATTTTGGAATTTGCGGGGGTGTCTGGGTAATACATTCTGGGGCGATTTGGGCATATCATACCTCTGCAGATTCCCACGGGTGTCCTCTTTTCGGAAATGCTTGGGGTTTCCTGTTTTCCCCGGTGGCTTGGACACCCGAGGCCCATATCTGTATGTGGCACCGGTTGGCAGAGCGTCTCAAATTCCGGTCAGAAAACAGACTTGGGGTTACTTGTGTTTTAGGCTTTCCCCTTGGCGGATATGTAGGTGCACCCACACATGTGAGGTACCGTTTTCATCGGGACACCTGTGGGAACATGGGACGGTAGGCCATGTGCTGTTGGGGGCGTGTTTCGATGGGTGAGCCGAGCAAAATGTGCAGAAAATGCGTTTTTTTCCCCACATTTCAGACTTTGCCGGGGTGTCTGGGTAATACATTCTGGGGCGATTTGGGCATATCATACCTCTGCGGATTCCCACGCGTGTCCTCTTTTCGGAAATGCATGGGGTTCCCTGTTTTCCCCGGTGGCTTGGACATCCGAGGCCCATATCTGTATGTTGTGCCGGTCGGCAGAGCGTCTCAAATTCCTGTCAGAAAACAGACTTGGGGTTACTTGTGTTTTAGGCTTTCCACTTGGCGGCCAGGTAGGTGCACCCACACATGTAAGGTACCGTTTTCATCGGGACACCTGTGGGAACGCGGGACGGTTTTCCATGTACTGTTGGGGGCGTGTTTCGATGGGTGATCCGAGCGAAATGTGCGGAAAATGCTTTTTTTTCCCCACATTTCGGACTTTGCGGGGGTGTCTGGGTAATAAATTCTGGGGCGATTTGGGCATATCATACCTCTGCGGATTCCCACGGGTTTCCTCTTTTTGGAAATGCATGGGGTTCCCTGTTTTCCCCGGTGGCTTGGACACCCGAGGCACATATCTGTATGTTTTGCCAGTCGGCAGAGCGTCTCAAATTCCGGTCAGAAAACAGACTTGGGGTTACTTGTGTTTTAGGCTTTCCCCTTGGCGCCAGGTAGGTGCACCCAAAAATGTGAGGTACCGTTTTCATCGGGACACCTGTGGGAACGCGGGAAGGTAGGCCATGTGTTGTTGGGGGCGTGTTGTGATGGGTGAGCCGAGCCAAATATGCGGAAAATGTGTTTTTTTCCCACATTTTGGACTTTGCGGGGGTGTCTGGGTAATACATTCTGGGGCGATTTGGGTATATCATACCTCTGCAGATTCCCACGGGTGTCCTCTTTTCGGAAATGCCTGTGTTCCCTGTTTTCCCCGGTGGCTTTGACACCGGAGTCCCATATCTGTATGTTGCGCCAGTCGGCAGAACGTCTCAAATTCCGGTCGGAAAACAGACTTGGGGTTACTTGTGTTTTAGGCTTTCCCCTTGGCAACCAGGTAGGTGCATCCACACATGTGATGTACTGTTTTCATCAGGACAACTGTGGGAACGTGGTAAGGTAGACCATGTGCTGTTGGGGCGTGTTTCAATGGGTGAGCCGAGCGAAATGTGCGGAAAATGCGTTTATTTTCCAACATTTCGGACTTTGCAGGGGTGCCTGGGTGATAAATTCTGGGGGCGATTTGCGCAAATCATACTTCTGCACATTCCCACGGGTGTCTTCTTTTCGGAAATGCATGGGTGTTCCTGTTTTTCTTGGTGGCTTCAACACCCCAGGCCTAAATCTGTAGGTTGGCTCCCCAAACCCTTTGTGGGGGATAGCAGTGGTTTAGCCTTATTCCTTCATTCCCAGGTAGGTGCACCCACACATGTGAGGTGCCATTTTCATTGGGACACCTGTGGGAATGTGGGACGGTAGGCCACCTGCTGTTGGGGGCGTGTTTCGATGGGTGAGCCGAGCGAAATATGTGGAAAATGCATTTTTTTTCCCACATTTTGGAATTTGCGGGGGTGTCTGGGTAATAAATTCTGGGGCGATTTGGGCATATCATACCTCTGCGGATTCCCACGGGTGTCCTCTTTTCGGAAATGCATGGGGTTCCCTGTTTTCCCCGGTGGCTTGGACACCCGAGGCCCATATCTGTATGTTGCGCCGGTCAGCAGAGCGTCTCGAATTCCGGTCAGAAAACAGACTTGGGGTTACTTGTGTTTTAGGCTTTCCCCTTGGCGGCCATGTAGGTGCACCCACACATGTGATGTACCGTTTTCATCGGGACACCTGTGGGAACGGGTGACGGTAGTCCATGTGTTGTTGGGGGCGTGTTTTGATGGGTGAGCCGATCTAAATGTGCGGAAAATGTGTTTTTTTCCAACATTTCGGACTTTGCAGGGGTGTCTGGGAAAACAATTCTGGGGCAATTTTGTATATCATACCTCTGTGGATTCCCACGTGTGTCCTCTTTTCGGAAATCCATGGGGTTCCCTGTTTTCTCCGGTGGCTTGGACACCCGAGGCCCATATCTGTATGTTGTGCCGGTTGGCAGAGCGTCTCAAATTCCGGTCAGAAAACAGACTTGGTGTTACTTGTGTTTTAGGCTTTCCCCTTGGTGGCCAGGTAGGTGCACCCACACATGTGAGGTACCGTTTTCATCAGGACACTTGTGGGAACGCGGGATGGTCAGCCATGTGCTGTTGGGTGCGTGTTTCGATGGGTGAGCTGAGAAAAATGTGCGGAAAATATATTTTTCTTCCCCAAAGTTTGGACTTTGCGGGGGTGTCTGGGTAATACGTTCTGGGGCGATTTGGGCATATCATACTTCTGCGGATTCCCACGGGTTTCCTCTTTTTGGAAATGCATGGAGTTCCCTGTTTTCCCCTGTGGCTTGGACACCCGAGGCCCATATCTGTATGTTGTGCCGGTCGGCAGAGCGTCTCAAATTCCGGTCAGAAAACAGACTTGGGGTTACTTGTGTTTTAGGCTTTCCACTTGGCGGCCAGGTAGGTGCACCCACACATGTAAAGTACCGTTTTCATCGGGACACCTGTGGGAACGCGGGACGGTTTTCCATGTGCTGTTGGGGGCATGTTTCGATGGGTGAACCGAGTGAAATGTGTGGAAAATGCGTTTTTTTTCACACATTTCGTACTTTGCGGAGGTGTCTGGATAATAAATTCTGGGGCGATTTGGGCATATCATACCTCTGTGGATTCCCATGGGTGTCCTCTTTTGGGAAATGCATGGGGTTCCCTGTTTTCCCAGGTGGCTTGGACACCCGAGGCCCATATCTGTATGTTATGCCGTTCGGCAGAGCGTCTCAAATTCCGGTCAGAAAACAGACTTGGGGTTACTTGTGTTTTAGGCTTTCCCCTTGGCGGCCAGGTAGGTGCAACCACACGTGTGAGGTACCGTTTTTATCAGGACAACTGTGGGAACACAGGACGGTAGGCCATGTGTTGTTGGGGGCGTGTTTCGATGGGTGAGCCGAGCAAAATGTGCGGAAAATGCATTTTTTTCCCACATTTCGGACTTTGCGGGGGTGTCTGGTAATAAATTCTGGGGCGATTTGGGCATATCATACCTCTGCGGATTCCCACAGGTGTCCTCTTTTCGGAAATGCATGGGGTTCCCTGTTTTCCCCGGTGGCTTGGACACCCGAGGCCCATATCTGTATGTTATGCCGGTCGGCAGAGCGTCTCAAATTCCGGTCAGAAAACAGACTTGGGGTTACTTGTGTTTTAGGCTTTCCCCTTTGCGGCCAGGTAGGTGCACCCACACATGTGAGGTACCGTTTTTATCGGGACACCTGTGGGAACGTGGGACAGTAGGCCATGTGCTGTTGGGGGCGTGTTTTGATGGGTGAGCTGAGCGAAATATGCGTAAAATGTGTTTTTTTCCCACATTTCGGACTTTGCGGGGGTGTCTGGGTCATAAATTCTGGGGCGATTTGGGCATATAATACCTCTGCGGATTCCCATGGGTGTCCTCTTTTCAGAAATGCCTGGTGTTCCCTGTTTTCCCCGGTGGCTTGGACACCCGAGGCCCATATCTGTATGTTGCACCGGTCGGCAGAGCGTCTCAAATTCCGGTCAGAAAACAGACTTGGGGTTACTTGTGTTTTAGGCTTTCCCCTTGGCGGCCATGTAGGTGCACCCACACATGTGAGGTACCGTTTTCATCAGGACACCTGTGGGAACACGGGACGGTAGGCCATGAGTTGTTGGGGGCGTGTTTCGATGGGTGAGCCGAGCGAAATGTGTGGAAAATGTGTTTTTTTCCCCACATTTTGGACTTTGCAGGGGTGTCTGGGTAATAAATTCTGAGGCGATTTGGACATATCATACCTCTGCGGATTCCCACGGGTGTCCTCTTTTCGGAAATGCATGGGGTTCCCTGTTTTCCCTGGTGGCTTGGACACCCGAAGCCCATATCTATATGTTATGCCGGTCGGCAGAGCGTCTCAAATTCCGGTCAGAAAACAGACTTGGGGTTACTTGTGTTTTAGGCTTTCCCCTTGGTGGCCAGGTAGGTACACCCACACATGTGAAGTACCGTTTTTATCGGGACACCTGTGGGAACGCAGGACAGTAGGCCATGTGTTGTTGGGGGTGTGTTGTGATGGGTGAGCCGAGCGAAATATGCGGAAAATGCGTTTTTTTCCCACATGTTGGACTTTGCGGGAGTGTCTGGGTAATACATTCTGGGGCGATTTGGCCATATCATACCTCTGCAGATTCCCACCTGTGTCCTCTTTTCGGAAATGCCTGGGGTTCCCTGTTTTCCCCGGTGGCTTGGACACCCGAGGCCCATATCTGTATGTTGCACCGGTCGGCAGAGCGTCTCAAATTCCGGTCAGAAAACATACTTGGGGTTACTTGTGTTTTAGGCTTTCCCCTTGGCGGACATGTAGGTGCACCCACACATGTGAGGTACCGTTTTTATCGGGACAACGGTGGGAACGCGGGACGGTAGGCCATGTATTGTTGGGGGTGTGTTTCAATGGGTGAGCCGAGCGAAATATGCAGAAAATGTGTTTTTTTCCCCACATTTTGGAATTTGCGGGGGTGTCTGGGTAATACATTCTGGGGCGATTTGGGCATATCATACCTCTGCAGATTCCCACGGGTGTCCTCTTTTCGGAAATGCTTGGGGTTTCCTGTTTTCCCCGGTGGCTTGGACACCCGAGGCCCATATCTGTATGTGGCACCGGTTGGCAGAGCGTCTCAAATTCCGGTCAGAAAACAGACTTGGGGTTACTTGTGTTTTAGGCTTTCCCCTTGGCGGATATGTAGGTGCACCCACACATGTGAGGTACCGTTTTCATCGGGACACCTGTGGGAACATGGGACGGTAGGCCATGTGCTGTTGGGGGCGTGTTTCGATGGGTGAGCCGAGCAAAATGTGCAGAAAATGCGTTTTTTTCCCCACATTTCAGACTTTGCCGGGGTGTCTGGGTAATACATTCTGGGGCGATTTGGGCATATCATACCTCTGCGGATTCCCACGCGTGTCCTCTTTTCGGAAATGCATGGGGTTCCCTGTTTTCCCCGGTGGCTTGGACATCCGAGGCCCATATCTGTATGTTGTGCCGGTCGGCAGAGCGTCTCAAATTCCTGTCAGAAAACAGACTTGGGGTTACTTGTGTTTTAGGCTTTCCACTTGGCGGCCAGGTAGGTGCACCCACACATGTAAGGTACCGTTTTCATCGGGACACCTGTGGGAACGCGGGACGGTTTTCCATGTACTGTTGGGGGCGTGTTTCGATGGGTGATCCGAGCGAAATGTGCGGAAAATGCTTTTTTTTCCCCACATTTCGGACTTTGCGGGGGTGTCTGGGTAATAAATTCTGGGGCGATTTGGGCATATCATACCTCTGCGGATTCCCACGGGTTTCCTCTTTTTGGAAATGCATGGGGTTCCCTGTTTTCCCCGGTGGCTTGGACACCCGAGGCACATATCTGTATGTTTTGCCAGTCGGCAGAGCGTCTCAAATTCCGGTCAGAAAACAGACTTGGGGTTACTTGTGTTTTAGGCTTTCCCCTTGGCGCCAGGTAGGTGCACCCAAAAATGTGAGGTACCGTTTTCATCGGGACACCTGTGGGAACGCGGGAAGGTAGGCCATGTGTTGTTGGGGGCGTGTTGTGATGGGTGAGCCGAGCCAAATATGCGGAAAATGTGTTTTTTTCCCACATTTTGGACTTTGCGGGGGTGTCTGGGTAATACATTCTGGGGCGATTTGGGTATATCATACCTCTGCAGATTCCCACGGGTGTCCTCTTTTCGGAAATGCCTGTGTTCCCTGTTTTCCCCGGTGGCTTTGACACCGGAGTCCCATATCTGTATGTTGCGCCAGTCGGCAGAACGTCTCAAATTCCGGTCGGAAAACAGACTTGGGGTTACTTGTGTTTTAGGCTTTCCCCTTGGCAACCAGGTAGGTGCATCCACACATGTGATGTACTGTTTTCATCAGGACAACTGTGGGAACGTGGTAAGGTAGACCATGTGCTGTTGGGGCGTGTTTCAATGGGTGAGCCGAGCGAAATGTGCGGAAAATGCGTTTATTTTCCAACATTTCGGACTTTGCAGGGGTGCCTGGGTGATAAATTCTGGGGGCGATTTGCGCAAATCATACTTCTGCACATTCCCACGGGTGTCTTCTTTTCGGAAATGCATGGGTGTTCCTGTTTTTCTTGGTGGCTTCAACACCCCAGGCCTAAATCTGTAGGTTGGCTCCCCAAACCCTTTGTGGGGGATAGCAGTGGTTTAGCCTTATTCCTTCATTCCCAGGTAGGTGCACCCACACATGTGAGGTGCCATTTTCATTGGGACACCTGTGGGAATGTGGGACGGTAGGCCACCTGCTGTTGGGGGCGTGTTTCGATGGGTGAGCCGAGCGAAATGTGCGGAAAATGCATTTTTTTCCCCCTTATTTCAGACTTTGCGGGGGTATCTGGGTAATACATTCTGGGGCGATTTGGGCATATCATACCGCTGCGGATTCCCACAGGTGTTCTCTTTTCGGAAATGCATGGGGTTCCCTGTTTTTTTCCCCGGTGGCTTGGACACCCGAGGCCCATATCTGTATGTTGTGCCGGTCGTCAGAGCGTCTCAAATTCCTGTCAGAAAACATACTTGGGGTTACTTGTGTTTTAGGCTTTCCCCTTGGCGGTCAGGTAGGTGCACCCACACATGTGAGGTACCGTTTTCATCGCGATACCTGTGGGAACGGGGGATGGTAGTCCATGTGTTGTTGGGGGCGTTTTTCGATGGGTGAGCCGAGCTAAATGTGCGGAAAATGTGTTTTTTTTCCAACATTTCGGACGTTGCAGGGGTGTCTAAGTAATCAATTCAGGGGCGATTTGGGCATATCATACCTCTGCGGATTCCCACGTGTGTCCTCTTTTCGGAAATGCATGGGGTTCCCTGTTTTCCCTGGTGGCTTGGACACCCGAGGCCCATATCTGTATGTTGTGCCGGTCGGCAGAGCGTCTCAAATTCCAGTCAGAAAACAGACTTGGGGTTACTTGTGTTTTAGGCTTTCCCCTTGGCGGCCAGGTAGGTGCACCCACACATGTGAGGTACCGTTTTCATCGGGACACCTGTGGGAACATGGGACGGTAGGCCATGTGCTGTTGGGGGCGTGTTTCAATGGGTGAGCCGAGCGAAATGTGCAGAAAATGCATTTCTTTCCCACATTTTGGACTTTGCGGGGGTGTCTGGGTAATAAATTCTGGGGCGATTTGGGCATATCATACATCTGCGGATTCCCACATGTGTCCTCCTTTCAGAAATGCATGGGATTCCCTGTTTTCCCCAGTGGCTTGGACACCCGAGGCCCATATCTGTATGTTATGCCGGTCGGCAGAGCGTCTCAAATTCCGATCAGAAAACAGACTTGGGGTTACTTGTGTTTTAGGCTTTCCCCTTGGCGGCCAGGTAGGTGCACCCACACATGTGAGGTACCGTTTTTATCGGGACACCTGTGGGAACTCAGGACGGTAGGCCATGTGTTGTTGGGGGTGTGTTTCGATGGGTGAGCCGAGCGAAATGTGCGGAAAATGCATTTTTTTCCCACATTTCGGACTTTACGGGGGTGTCTGGGTAATACATTCTGGGGCAATTTGGGCATATCATACCTCTGCGGATTCCCACGGGTGTCCTCTTTTGGGAAATGCATGGGGTTCCCTGTTTTCCCCGGTGGCTTGGACACCCGAGGCCCATATCTGTATGTTGCACCGGTCGGCAGAGCGTCTCAAATTCCGGTCAGAAAACAGACTTAGGGTTACTTGTGTTTTAGGCTTTCCCCTTGGCAGCCATGTAGGTGCACCCACACATGTGAGGTACCGTTTTTATCGGGACACCTGTGGGAACTCAGGACGGTAGGCCATGTATTGTTGGGGGTGTGTTTCGATGGGTGAGCCGAGCGAAATATGCGGAAAATGCATTTTTTTCCCACATTTCGGACTTTGCGGGGGTGTCTGGGTAATACATTCTGGGGCGATTTGGGCATATCATACCTCTGCAGATTCCCACGGGTGTCCTCTTTTCGGAAATGCTTGGGGTTCGCTGTTTTCCCCGGTGGCTTGGACACCCAAGGCCCATATCTGTATGTGGCACCGGTTGGCAGAGCGTCTCAAATTCCGGTCAGAAAACAGACTTGGGGTTACTTGTGTTTTAGGCTTTCCCCTTGGCGGATATGTAGGTGCACCCACACATGTGAGGTGCCGTTTTCATCGGGACAACTGTGGGAACATGGGAAGGTAGTCCATGAGTTGTTGGGGCCGTATTTCAATGGGTGAGCCAAGCAAAATGTGCGGAAAATGTGTTTTTTTCCAACATTTTGGACTTTGCAGAGGTTTCTGGGTAATACATTCTGGGGCGATTTGGGCATATCATACTTCTGCGGATTCCCACGGGTGTCTTCTTTTCAGAAATGCATGGGGTTCCCTGGTTTCCCCGGTGGCTTGGACACCCGAGGCCCATATCTTTATGTTGCACCGGTTGGCAGAGCGTCTCAAATTCCGGTCAGAAAACAGACTTGGGGTTACTTGTGTTTTAGGCTTTCCGCTTGGCGGCCAGGTAGGTGCACCCACACATGTGAGGTACCGTTTTCATCGGGACACGTGTGGGAATGCGGGACGGTTTTCCATGTGCTGTTGGGGGCGTGTTTTGATGGGTGAGCCGAGCGAAATGTGCAGAAAATGCGTTTTTTTCCCCACATTTCAGACTTTGCCGGGGTGTCTGGGTAATACATTCTGGGGCGATTTGGGCATATCATACCTCTGCGGATTCCCACGCGTGTCCTCTTTTCGGAAATGCATGGGGTTCCCTGTTTTCCCCGGTGGCTTGGACATCCGAGGCCCATATCTGTATGTTGTGCCGGTCGGCAGAGCGTCTCAAATTCCTGTCAGAAAACAGACTTGGGGTTACTTGTGTTTTAGGATTTCCACTTGGCGGCCAGGTAGGGTCACCCACACATGTAGGTACCGTTTTCATCGGGACACCTGTGGGAACGCGGGACGGTTTTCCATGTGCTGTTGGGGGCGTGTTTCAATGGGTGATCCGAGCGAAATGTGCGGAAAATGCGTTTTTTTCCCCACATTTCGGACTTTGCGGGGGTGTCTGGGTAATAAATTCTGGGGCGATTTGGGCATATCATACCTCTGCGGATTCCCACGGGTTTCCTCTTTTTGGAAATGCATGGGGTTCCCTGTTTTCCCCGGTGGCTTGGACACCCGAGGCCCATATCTGTATGTTTTGCCAGTCGGTAGAGCGTCTCAAATTCCGGTCAGAAAACAGACTTGGGGTTACTTGTGTTTTAGGATTTCCACTTGGCGGCCAGGTAGGGTCACCCACACATGTAAGGTACCGTTTTCATCGGGACACCTGTGGGAACGCGGGACGGTTTTCCATGTGCTGTTGGGGGCGTGTTTCAATGGGTGATCCGAGCGAAATGTGCGGAAAATGCGGTTTTTTCCCCACATTTCGGACTTTGCGGGGGTGTCTGGGTAATAAATTCTGGGGCGATTTGGGCATATCATACCTCTGCGGATTCCCACGGGTTTCCTCTTTTTGGAAATGCATGGGGTTCCCTGTTTTCCCCGGTGGCTTGGACACCCGAGGCCCATATCTGTATGTTTTGCCAGTCGGCAGAGCGTCTCAAATTCCGGTCAGAAAACAGACTTGGGGTTACTTGTGTTTTAGGCTTTCCCCTTGGCGCCAGGTAGGTGCACCCAAAAATGTGAGGTACCGTTTTCATCGGGACACCTGTGGGAACGCGGGAAGGTAGGCCATGTGTTGTTGGGGCGTGTTTCAATGGGTGAGCCGAGCGAAATGTGCGGAAAATGCGTTTATTTTCCAACATTTCGGACTTTCCAGGGGTGCCTGGGTGATAAATTCTGGGGGCGATTTGCGCAAATCATACTTCTGCAGATTCCCACGGGTGTCTTCTTTTCGGAAATGTGGGTGTTCCTGTTTTTATTGGTGGCTCTAACACCCCAGGCTTAAATCTGTAGGTTGGCTCCCCAAACCCTTTGTGGGGGATAGCAGTGGTTTAGCCTTATTCCTTCATGCCCAGGTAGTTGCACCCACACATGTGAGGTGCCATTTTCATTGGGACACCTGTGGGAATGTGGGACGGTAGGCCACCTGCTGTTGGGGGCGTGTTTCGATGGGTGAGCCGAGCGAAATGTGCGGAAAATGCATTTTTTTTCCCCCTTATTTCAGACTTTGCGGGGGTATCTGGGTAATAAATTCTGGGGCGATTTGGACATATCATACCTCTGCGGATTCCCACGGGTGTCCTCTTTTCGGAAATGCATGGGGTTCCCTGTTTTACCCTGTGGCTTGGACACCGGAGGCCCATATCTGTATGTTGCGCCAGTCGGCAGAACGTCTCAAATTCCGGTCAGAAAACAGACTTGGGGTTACTTGTGTTTTAGGCTTTCCCCTTGGCAACCAGGTAGGTGCATCCACACATGTGAGGTACTGTTTTCATCGGGACACCTGTGGGAACGTAGTACGGTAGACCATGTGCTGTTGGGGGCGTGTTTCGATGGGTGAGCCGAGCGAAATGTGCGGAAAATGCGTTTATTTTCCAACATTTTGTACTTTGCAGGGGTGTCTGGGTAATAAATTCTGGGGCGATTTGCGCAAATCATACCTCTGCGGATTCCCACGGGTGTCTTCTTTTTGGAAATGCATGGGGGTTCCTGTTGTTCTTGGTGGCTCTAACACCCCATGCCTAAATCTGTAGGTTGGCTCCCCAAGCCCTTTGTGGGGGATAGCAGTGGTTTAGCCTTATTCCTTCGCGCCCAGGTAGGTGCACCCACACATGTGAGGTACCGTTTTCATCGGGACACCTGTGGGAACGCGGGACCGTAGTCCATGAGTTGTTGGGGGCGTGTTTCAATGGGTGAGCCGAGCGAAATGTGCGGAAAATGTGTTTTTTTTCCAACATTTCGGACTTTGCGGAGGTGTCTGGGTAATAAATTCTAGGGCGATTTGGGCATATCATACTTCTGCGGATTCCCACGGGTGTCCTCCTTTCGGAAATGCATGGGGTTCCCTGTTTTCCCCGGTGGCTTGGACACCCGAGGCCCATATCTGTATTATGTGCCGGTCGGCAGAGCGTCTCAAATTCATGTCAGAAAACAGACTTGGGGTTATTTGTGTTTTAGGCTTTCCGCTTGGCGGCCAGGTAGGTGCACCCACACATGTGATGTACCATTTTCATCGGGACACCTGTGGGAACGTGGGACAGCGTTCCATGTGCTGTTGGGGGCGTGTTTAGATTGGTGAGCCGAGCGAAATGTGCGGAAAATGCGTTTTTTTCCCCACATTTCGGACTTTGCGGGGGTGTCTGGGTAATAAATTCTGGGGCGATTTGGACATATCATACCTCTGCGGATTCCCACGGGTGTCCTCTTTTCGGAAATGCATGGGGTTCCCTGTTTTACCCTGTGGCTTGGACACCGGAGGCCCATATCTGTATGTTGCGCCAGTCGGCAGAACGTTCCAAATTCCGGTCAGAAAACAGACTTGGGGTTACTTGTGTTTTAGGCTTTCCCCTTGGCAAACAGGTAGGTGCATCCACACATGTGAGGTACTGTTTTCATCGGGACACCTGTGGGAACGTAGTACGGTAGACCATGTGCTGTTGGGGGCGTGTTTCGATGGGTGAGCCGAGCGAAATGTGCGGAAAATGCGTTTATTTTCCAACATTTTGTACTTTGCAGGGGTGTCTATGTAATAAATTCTGGGGCGATTTGCGCAAATCATACCTCTGCGGATTCCCACGGGTGTCTTCTTTTTGGAAATGTATGGGGGTTCCTGTTGTTCTTGGTGGCTCTAACACCCCATGCATAAATCTGTAGGTTGGCTCCCCAAGCCCTTTGTGGGGGATAGCAGTGGTTTAGCCTTATTCCTTTGCGCCCAGGTAGGTGCACCCACACATGTGAGGATCCATTTTCATTGGGACACCTGTGGGAACGTGGGACGGTAGGCCACGTGTTGTTGGGGGCGTGTTTCGATGGGTGTGCCGAGCGAAATGTGCGGAAAATGCGTTTTATCCCCACATTTCAGACTTTGCGTTGGTATCTGGGTAATACATTCTGGGGCAATTTGGGCATAGCATACCGCTGCGGATTCCCATGGGTGGTCTCTTTTCGGAAATGCAAGGGGTTCCCTGTTTTTTTCCCCGGTGGCTTGGACACCCGAGGCCCATATCTGTATGTTGTGCCGGTCGGCAGAGCGTCTCAAATTCCGGTCAGAAAACAGACTTGGGGTTACTTGTGTTTTAGGCTTTCTCCTTGGTGGCCAGGTAGGTGCACCCACACATGTGAGATACCGTTTTCATCGGAACACCTGTGGGAACGCGGGACGGTAGGCCATGTACTGTTGGGGGCGTGTTTAGATGGGTGAGCTGAGCGAAATGTGCGGAAAATGCATTTTATTTCCCACATTTCGGACTTTGCGGGGGTGTCTGGGTAATAAATTCTGGGGCGATTTGGGAATATCATACCTCTGCGGATTGCCACGGCTGTCCTCTTTCCGGAAATGCATGGGTTTCCCTGTTTTCCTCAGTGGCTTGGAACCCGAGGCCCATATCTGTATGTTGCGCCGGTCGGCAGAGCGTCTCAAATTCCGGTCAGAAAACAGACTTGGGGTTACTTGTGTTTTAGGCTTTTCCCTTGGCGGCCAGGTAGGTGCACCCACACATGTGAGGTACCGTTTTCATCAGGACACCTGTGGGAATGCGGGACAATTGGCCTTGTGCTGTTGGGGGCATGTTTCGATGTGTGAGCTGAGTGAAATGTGCAAAAAATGCATTTTTTCCCCCCACATTTCGGACTTTGCGGGGTTGTCTGGGTAATACATTCTGGGGCGATTTGGGCATATCATACCTCTGCGGATTCCCACAGGTGTCATCTTTTTGGAAATGCATGGGGTTCCCTGTTTTCCCCAGTGGCTTGGACACCCGAGGCCCATATCTGTATGTTGTGCCGGTCATCAGAGCATCTCAAATTCCGGTCAGAAAACAGACTTGGGGTTACTTGTGTTTTAGGCTTTTCCCTTGGCAGCCAGGTAGGTGCACCCACACATGTGAGGTACTGTTTTCATCAGGACACCTGTGGGAATGCGGGACGGTTTTCCATGTGCTGTTGGAGGTGTGTTTCGATTGGTGAGCCGAGCGAAATGTGCGGAAAATGCGTTTTTTTCCCCACATTTTGGAATTTGCGGGGGTGTCTGGATAATAAATTCTGGGTCGATTTGGGCATATCATACCTCTGCGGATTCCCACGTGTGTCCTCTTTTCAGAAATGCATGGGGTTCCCTGTTTTCCCCAGTGGCTTGGACACCCGAGGCCCATATCTGTATGTTGTGCCAGTCGGCAGAGCATCTCAAATTCCGGTCAGAACACAGACTTGGGGTTACTTGTGTTTTAGGCTTTCCCCTTGGCGGCCAGGTAGGTGCACCCACATATGTGAGGTACCGTTTCCATTGGGACACCTGTAGGAATGCGGGACAGTAGGCCATGTGCTGTTGGGGGTGTGTTTCGATGGGTGAGCCGAGCGAAATGTACGTAAAATGCATTTTATTTCCCACATTTCGGACTTTGCAGGGGTGTCTGGGTAAAAAATTCTGGGGCGATTTGGGCTTATCTTACCTCTGTGGATTCCCACGGGTGTCCTCTTTTCGGAAATGCATGGGGTTGCCTGTTTTCCTCGGTGGCTTGGACACCCGAGGCCCATATATGTATGTTGTGCCGGTCGGCAGAGCATCTCAAATTCCGGTCAGAAAACAGACTTGGGGTTACTTGTGTTTTAGGCTTTCCCCTTGGCGGCCAGGTAGGTGCACCCACACATGCGAGGTACTGTTTTCATCGGGACACCTGCGGGAACGCGGGATGGTAGGAAATGTGCTCTTGGGGCGTGTTTCGATGGGTGAGCCGAGCGAAATGTGCGGAAAATGCGTTTTTTTCCCCACATTTTGGACTTTGCGGGGGTGTCTGGGTAATAAATTCTGGGTCGATTTGGGCATATCATACCTCTGCGGATTCCCACAGGTGTCCTTTTTTCGGAAATGCATTCGGTTCCCTGTTTTCCCCGGTGGCTTGGACACCCGAGGCCCATATCTGTATGTTATGCCGGTCGGCAGAGAGTCTCAAATTCTGGTCAGAAAACAGACTTGGGGTTACTTGTGTTTTAGGCTTTCCCCTTGGCGGCCAGGTAGGTGCACCCACACATGTGAGGTACCGTTTTTATCGGGACACCTGTGGGAACTCATGACGGTAGGCCATGTGTTGTTGGGGGTGTGTTTCGATGGGTGAGCCAAGCGAAATGTGCGGAAAATGCATTTTTTTCCCACATTTCGGACTTTACGGGGGTGTCTGGGTAATACATTCTGGGGCAATTTGGGCATATCATACCTCTGTGGATTCCCACGGGTGTCCTCTTTTCGGAAATGCATGGGGTTCCCTGTTTTCCCCGGTGGCTTGGACACCCGAGGCCCATATCTGTATGGTGTGCCGGTCGGCAGAGCGTCTCAAATTCATGTCAGAAAACAGACTTGGGGTTACTTGTGTTTTAGGCTTTCCGCTTGGCGGCCAGGTAGGTGCACCCACACATGTGAGGTACCATTTTCATCGGGACACCTGTGGGAACGTGGTACGGTAGGCCATGTGCTGTTTGGGGCGTGTTTCGATGGGTGAGCCGAGTGAAATATGCGGAAAATGTGTTTCTTTTCCCACATTTTGGATTTTTGCGGGGGTGTCTGGGTAATAAATTCCAGGGCGATTTGGGCATATCATACCTCTGCGGATTTCCGCGGGTGTCCTCTTTTGGGAAATGCATGGGGTTCCCTGTTTTCCCCGGTGGATTGGACAACCGAGGCCCATATCTGTATGTTGCACCGGTCGGCAGAGCGTCTCAAATTCCGGTCAGAAAACAGACTTGGGGTTACTTGTGTTTTAGGCTTTCCCCTTGGCGGCCATGTAGGTGCACCCACACATGTGAGGTACCGTTTTCATCGGGACACCTGTGGGAACACGGGACGGTAGTCCATGAGTTGTTGGGGGCGTGTTTCGATGGGTGAGCCGAGCGAAATGTGCGGAAAATGTGTTTTTTTTCCAACATTTCGGACTTTGCGGAGGTGTCTGGGTAATAAATTCTGGGGCGATTTGGGCATATCATACTTCTGCGGATTCCCACGGGTGTCCTCTTTTCGGAAATGCATGGGGTTCCCTGTTTTCCCCGGTGGCTTGGACACCCGAGGCCCATATCTGTATGGTGTGCCGGTCGGCAGAGCGTCTCAAATTCATGTCAGAAAACAGACTTGGGGTTACTTGTGTTTTTGGCTTTCCGCTTGGCGGCCAGGTAGGTGCACCCACACATGTGAGGTACCATTTTCATCGGGACACCTGTGGGAATGTGGGACGGTTTTCCATGTGCTCTTGGGGGCGTGTTTCGATGGGTGAGCCGAGCAAAATGTGTGGAAAATGTTTTTTTTCCCCACATTTCGGACTTTGCGGGGGTGTCTGGGTAATAAACTCTGGGGCGATTTGGACATATCATACCTCTGCGGATTCCCACGGGTGTCCTCTTTTCGGAAATGCATGGGGTTCCCTGTTTTACCCTGTGGCTTGGACACCGGAGGCCCATATCTGTATGTTGCGCCAGTCGACAGAACGTCTCAAATTCCGGTCAGAAAACAGACTTGGGGTTACTTGTGTTTTAGGCTTTCCTCTTGGCAACCAGGTAGGTGCATCCACACATGTGAGGTACTGTTTTCATCGGGACACCTGTGGGAACGTAGTACGGTAGACCATGTGCTGTTGGGGGCGTGTTTCGATGGGTGAGCCGAGCGAAATGTGCGGAAAATGCATTTATTTTCCAACATTTCGGACTTTGCAGGGGTGCCTGGGTAATACATTCTGGGGCGATTTGCGCAAATCATACCTCTGCGGATTCCCACGGGTGTCTTCTTTTTGGAAATGCATGGGGGTTCCTGTTGTTCTTGGTGGCTCTAACACCCCATGCCTAAATCTGTAGGTTGGCTCCCCAAGCCCTTTGTGGGCGATAGCAGTGGTTTAGCCTTATTCCTTCGCGCCCAGGTAGGTGCACCCACGCATGTGAGGTGCCATTTTCATTGGGACACCTGTGGGAACGTGGGAAGGTAGGCCACGTGTTGTTGGGGGCGTGTTTCGATGGGTGTGCCGAGCGAAATGTGCGGAAAATGCGTTTTATCCCCACATTTCAGACTTTGCGTTGGTATCTGGGTAATACATTCTGGGGCAATTTGGGCATATCATACCGCTGCGGATTCCCACGGGTGGTCTCTTTTCGGAAATGCAAGGGGTTCGCTGGTTTTTTCCCCGGTGGCTTGGACACCCGAGGCCCATATCTGTATGTTGTGCCGGTCGGCAGAGCGTCTCAAATTCCGGTCAGAAAACAGACTTGGGGTTACTTGTGTTTTAGGCTTTCTCCTTGGTGGCCAGGTAGGTGCACCCACACATGTGAGATACTGTTTTCATCGGAACACCTGTGGGAACGCGGGACGGTAGGCCATGTGCTGTTGGGGGCATGTTTAGATGGGTGAGCTGAGCGAAATGTGCGGAAAATGCATTTTATTTCCCACATTTCGGACTTTGCGGGGGTGTCTGGGTAATAAATTCTGGGGCGATTTGGGCATATCATACCTCTGCGGATTGCCACGGCTGTCCTCTTTCCGGAAATGCATGGGTTTCCCTGTTTTCCTCAGTGGCTTGGACACCCGAGGCCCATATCTGTATGTTGCGCCGGTCGGCAGAGCGTCTCAAATTCCGGTCAGAAAACAGACTTGGGGTTACTTGTGTTTTAGGCTTTTCCCTTGGCGGCCAGGTAGGTGCACCCACACATGTGAGGTACCGTTTTCATCAGGACACCTGTGGGAATGCGGGACAATTGGCCTTGTGCTGTTGGGGGCATGTTTCGATGGGTGAGCTGAGTGAAATGTGCGAAAAATGCATTTTTTCCCCCCACATTTCGGACTTTGCGGGGGTGTCTGGGTAATACATTCTAGGGCGATTTGGGCATATCATACCTCTGCAGATTCCCACAGGTGTCATCTTTTTGGAAATGCATGGGGTTCCCTGTTTTCCCCAGTGGCTTGGACACCCGAGGCCCATATCTGTATGTTGTGCCGGTCGTCACAGCATCTCAAATTCCGGTCAGAAAACAGACTTGGGGTTACTTGTGTTTTAGGCTTTTCCCTTGGCGGCCAGGTAGGTGCACCCACACATGTGAGGTACTGTTTTCATCAGGACACCTGTGGGAACGCGGAACGGTTTTCCATGTGCTGTTGGAGGTGTGTTTCGATGGGTGAGCCGAGCGAAATGTGCGGAAAATGCGTTTTTTTCCCCACATTTTGGAATTTGCGGGGGATCTGGATAATAAATTCTGGGTCGATTTGGGCATATCATACCTCTGCGGATTCCCACGTGTGTCCTCTTTTCAGAAATGCATGGGCTTCCCTGTTTTCCCCAGTGGCTTGGACACCCGAGGCCCATATCTGTATGTTGTGCCAGTCGGCATAGCATCTCAAATTCCGGTCAGAACACAGACTTGGGCTTACTTGTGTTTTAGGCTTTCCCCTTGGCGGCCAGGTAGGTGCACCCACATATGTGAGGTACCGTTTCCATTGGGACACCTGTGGGAATGCGGGACAGTAGGCCATGTGCTGTTGGGGGTGTGTTTCGATGGGTGAGCCGAGCGAAATGTACGTAAAATGCATTTTATTTCCCACATTTCGGACTTTGCAGGGGTGTCTGGGTAAAAAATTCTGGGGCGATTTGGGCATATCATACCTCTGTGGATTCCCACGGGTGTCCTCTTTTCGGAAATGCATGGGGTTCCCTGTTTTCCTCGGTGGCTTGGACACCCGAGGCCCATATATGTATGTTGTGCCGGTCGGCAGAGCATCTCAAAATCCGGTCAGAAAACAGACTTGGGGTTAATTGTGTTTTAGGCTTTCCCCTTGGCGGCTAGGTAGGTGCACCCACACATGTGAGGTACCGTTTTCATCGGGACACCTGTGGAAACGCGGGACGGTTTTCCATGTGCTGTTGGAGGTGTGTTTCGATATGGTGAGCCGAGCGAAAAGTGTGGAAAATGCGTTTTTTTCCCCACATTTCGGACTTTGCGGGGGTGTCTGGATAATAAATTCTGGGTCGATTTGGGCATATCATACCTCTGCGGATTCCCACGGGTGTCCTCTTTTCGGAACTGCATGGGGTTCCCTGTTTTCCCCGGTGGTTTGGACACCCAAGGCCCATATCTGTATGTTGTGCCGGTCGGCAGAGCGTCTCAAATTCCGGTCAGAAAACAGACTTGGGGTTATTTGTGTTTTAGGCTTTCCCCTTGGCGGCCAGGTAGGTGTACCCACACATGCGAGGTACTGTTTTCATCGGGACACCTGCGGGAACGCGGGACGGTAGGAAATGTGCTGTTGGGGCGTGTTTCGATGGGTGAGCCGATCGAAATGTGCGGAAAATGCGTTTTTTTCCATACATTTTGGACTTTGCGGGGGTGTCTGGGTAATAAATTCTGGGGCGATTTGGGCATATCATACCTCTGCGGATTCCCACGGGTGTCCTTTTTTCGGAAATGCATTCGGTTCCCTGTTTTCCCCGGTGGCTTGGACACCCGAGGCCCATATCTGTATGTTGCGCCGGTAGGCAGAGAGTCTCAAATTCCGGTCAGAAAACAGACTTCGGGTTAATTGTGTTTTAGGCTTTCCCCTTGGCGGCTAGGTAGGTGCACCCACACATGTGAGGTACCGTTTTCATCGGGACACCTGTGGAAACGCGGGACGGTTTTCCATGTGCTGTTGGAGGTGTGTTTCGATATGGTGAGCCGAGCGAAAAGTGTGGAAAATGCGTTTTTTTCCCCACATTTCGGACTTTGCGGGGGTGTCTGGATAATAAATTCTGGGTCGATTTGGGCATATCATACCTCTGCGGATTCCCACGGGTGTCCTCTTTTCGGAACTGCATGGGGTTCCCTGTTTTCCCCGGTGGTTTGGACACCCAAGGCCCATATCTGTATGTTGTGCCGGTCGGCAGAGCGTCTCAAATTCCGGTCAGAAAACAGACTTGGGGTTATTTGTGTTTTAGGCTTTCCCCTTGGCAGCCAGGTAGGTGCACCCACACATGTGAGGTACCGTTTTCATTGGGACACTTTTGGGAACGCGGGACGGTAGGCCATGTGCTGTTGGGGACGTGTTTCGAAGGGTGAGCCGAGCGAAATATGTGGAAAATGCATTTTTTTTCCCACATTTTGGAATTTGCGGGGGTGTCTGGGTAATAAATTCTGGGGCGATTTGGGCATTTCATACCTCTGCGGATTCCCACGGGTGTCCTCTTTTCGGAAATGCATGGGGTTCCCTGTTTTCCCCGTGGCTTGGACTCCCGAGGCCCATATCTGTATGTTGCACTGGTCGGCAGAGCGTCTCAAATTCCGGTCAGAAAACAGACTTGGGGTTACTTGTGTTTTAGGCTTTCCCCTTGGCGGCCAGGTAGGTGCACCCACACATGTGAGGTACCGTTTCCATTGGAACACCTGTGGAAACGCGGGACGGTAGGCCATGTGCTGTTGGGGGCGTGTTTTGATGGGTGAGCCGAGCGAAATGTGCAGAAAATGTGTTTTTTTCCCCACATTTCAGACTTTGCGGTGGTGTCTGGGTAATAAATTCTGGGGCGATTTGGGCATATCATACCTCTGTGGATTTGCACGGGTATCCGCTTTTCGGAAATGCATGGGGTTCCCTGTTTTCCCCAGTGGTTTGGACACCCGAGGCCCATATCTGTATGTTGTGCCGGTTGGCAGAGCGTCTCAAATTCCGGTCAGAAAACAGACTTGGGGTTATTTGTATTTTAGGCTTTCCTCTTGGCGGCCAGGTAGGTGCACCCACACATGTGAGGTACCGTTTTCATCGGGACACCTGTGGGAACGCGGGACGGTAGGCCATGTGCTGTTCGATGTTTGTTTCGATGGGTGAGCCGAGCGAAATGTGCGGAAAATGCATTTTTTTCCCCACATTTCGGACTTTGCGGGGGTGTCTGGGTAATAAATTCTGGGGAGATTTGGGCATATCATACCTCTGCAGATTCCCACAGGTGTTCTCTTTTCAGAAATGCATGGGGTTCCCTGTTTCCCCAGTGGCTTGGACACCCGAGGCCCATATCTGTATGTTGTGCCGGTCGGCAGAGCGTCTCAAATTCCGGTCAGAAAACAGACTTGGGGTTACTTGTGTTTTAGGCTTTTCCCTTGGTGGACAGGTAGGTGCACCCACACATGTGAGGTACCTTTTTCATCGGGACACCTGAGGAAACGTGGGACGGTAGGCCATGTGCTCTTGGGGGCGTGTTTCGATGGGTGAGCCGAGCGAAATGTGCAGAAAATGCGTTTTTTTCCCCACATTTCGGACTTTGCGGTGGTGTCCGGGTAATAAATTCTGGGGCGATTTGGGCATATCATACCTCTCTGGATTCGCACGGGTATCCGCTTTTCGGAAATGCATGGGGTTTCCTGTTTTCCCTGGTGGTTTGGACACCCGAGGCCCATATCTGTATGTTGTGCCGGTCGGCAGAGCGTCTCAAATTCCAGTCAGAAAACAGACTTGGGGTTATTTGTGTTTTAGGCTTTCCTCTTGGCGGCCAGGTAGGTGCACCCACACATGTGAGGTACCGTTTTCATCGGGACACCTGTGGGAATGCGGAACGGTATGCCATGTGCTGTTCGAGGCGTGTTTCGATGGATGAGCCGAGCGAAATGTGCGGAAAATGCGTTTTTTCCCCACATTTCGGACTTTGCGGGGGTGTCTGGGTAATACATTCTGGGGCGATTTGGGCATATCATACCTCTGCGGATTCCCACGGGTGTCCTCTTTTCGGAAATGCATGGGGTTCCCTGTTTTCCCCGGTGGCTTGGACACCCGAGGCCCATATTTGTATGTTGTGCCAGTCGGCAGAGCATCTCAAATTCCGGTCAGAACACAGACTTGGGGTTACTTGTGTTTTAGGCTTTCCCCTTGGCGGCCAGGTAGGTGCACCCACATATGTGAGGTACCGTTTTCATTGGGACACGTGTGGGAATGCGGGACAGTAGGCCATGTGCTGTTGGGGGTGTGTTTCGATGGGTGAGCCGAGCGAAATGTGCGTAAAATGCATTTTATTTCCCACATTTCGGACTTCGCAGGGGTGTCTGGGTAAAAAATTCTGGGGCGATTTGGGCATATCATACCTCTGTGGATTCCCACGGGTGTCCTCTTTTCGGAAATGCATAGGGTTACCTGTTTTCCTCGATGGCTTGGACACCCGAGGCCCATATATGTATGTTGTGCCGGTCGGCAGAGGTCTCAAATTCCGGTCAGAAAACAGACTTGGGGTTACTTGTGTTTTAGGCTTTCCCCTTGGCGACCAGGTAGGTGCACCCACACATGTGAGGTACCGTTTTCATCGGGACACCTGTGGGAACGCGGGACGGTAGGAAATGTGCTGTTGGGGCGTGTTTCGATGGGTGAGCCAAGCGAAATGTGCGGAAAATGCATTTTATTTCCCACATTTCAGACTTTGCGGGGGTGTCTGGGTAATAAATTCTGGGGCGATTTGGGCATATCATACCTCTGCGGATTCCCAAAGGTGTCCTCTTTTCGAAAAAATGCATGGGGTTCCCTGTTTCCCCAGTGGCTTGGACACCCGAGGCCCATATCTGCATGTTGCGCCGGTCGGCAGAGCGTCTCAAATTCCGGTCAGAAAACAGACTTGGGGTTACTTGTGTTTTAGGCTTTCCCCTTGGCGGCCGGGTAGGTGCACCTACACATGTGTGGTACCGTTTTCATCGGGACACCTGTGGAAACGCGGGACCGTAGGCCATGTGCTGTTGGGGGCGTGCTTCGATGGGTGACCCGAGCAAAATGTGCGGAAAATGCGTTTTTTTCCCCACATTTTGGACTTTGCGGGGGTGTCTGGGTAATAAATTCTGGGGCGATTTGGGCATATCATACCTCTGTGGATTCCCATGGGTGTCCTTTTTTTGGAAATGCATTTGGTTCCCTGTTTTCCCCGGTGGCTTGGACACCCGAGGCCCATATCTGTATGTTACGCCGGTAGGCAGAGAGTCTCAAATTCCGGTCAGAAAACAGACTTGGGGTTATTAGTGTTTTAGGCTTTCCGCTTGGTGGCCAGGTAGGTGCACCCACACATGTGAGGTACCGTTTTCATCGGGACACCTGTGGGAATGCGGGACAGTAGGCCATGTGCTGTTGGGGGTGTGTTTCGATGGGTGAGCTGAGTGAAATGTGCGAAAAATGCTTTTTTCCCCCCTCATTAAAGACTTTGCGGGGGTGTCTGGGTAATAAATTCTGGGGCGATTTGGGCATATCATACCTTTGTGGATTCCCACGGGTGCCTTTTTTCAGAAATGCATTCGGTACTCTGTTTTCCCCGGTGGCTTGGACACCCGAGGCCCATATCTGTATGTTGTGCCGGTCGGCAGAGCGTCTCAAATTCCGGTCAGAAAACAGACTTGGGGTTACTTGTGTTTTAGGCTTTCCCCTTGGTGGCTAGGTAGGTGCACCCACACATGTGAGGTACCGTTTTCATCGGGACACCTTTGGAAACGCGGGACGGTTTTCCATGTGCTGATGGGGGTGTGTTTCGATGGTGAGCTGAGCGAAATGTGCGGAAAATGCGTTTTTTCCCCCACATTTCGGACTTTGCGGGTGTGTCTGGATAATAAATTCTGGGTCGATTTGGGCATATCATACCTCTGCGGATTCCCACGGGTGTCCTCTTTTCGGAAATGCATGGGGTTCCCTGTTTTCCCCGGTGGTTTGGACACCCGAGGCCCATATCTGTATGTTGTGCCGGTCGGCAGACCGTCTCAAATTCCGGTCAGAAAAAAGACTTGTGGTTATTTGTGTTTTAGGCTTTCCTCTTGGCGGCCAGGTAGGTGCACCCACACATGTGAGGTACCGTTTTCATCGGGACACCTGTGGGAACACGGGACGGTTGTCCATGAGTTGTTGGGGGCGTGTTTCGATGGGTGAGCCGAGCGAAATATGCGGAAAATGTGTTTTTTTTCCAACATTTCGGACTTTGCAGAGGTGTCTGGGTAATAAATTCTGGGGCGATTTGGGCATATCATACTTCTGCAGATTCCCACAGGTGTCCGCTTTTTGGAAATGCATGGGGTTCCCTGTTTTCCCCGGTGGCTTGGACACCCGAGGCCCATATCTGCATGGTGTGCCGGTCGGCAGAGCGTCTCAAATTCCGGTCAGAAAACAGACTTGGGGTTACTTGTGTTTTTGGCTTTCCGCTTGGCGGCCAGGTAGGTGCACCCACACATGTGAGGTACCGTTTTCATCGGGACACCTTTGGAAACGCGGGACGGTTTTCCATGTGCTGTTGGGGGTGTGTTTCGATGGGTGAGCCGAGCGAAATGTGCGGAAAATGCGTTTTTTTCCCCACATTTCGGACTTTGCGGGGGTGTCTGGATAATAAATTCTGGGTCGATTTGGGCATATCATACCTCTGCGGATTCCCACGGGTGTCCTCTTTTCGGAAATGCATGGGGTTCCCTTTTTTCCCCGGTGGTTTGGACACCCAAGGCCCATATCTGTATGTTGTGCCGGTCGGCAGAGCGTCTCAAATTCCGGTCAGAAAAAAGACTTGTGGTTATTTGTGTTTTAGGCTTTCCTCTTGGCGGCCAGGTAGGTGCACCCACACATGTGAGGTACCGTTTTCATGGGGACACCTGAGGAAACGCGGGACGGTAGGCCATGTGCTGTTGGGGGCATGTTTTGATGGGTGAGCCGAGCGAAATGTGCAGAAAATGCATTTTTTTCCCCTCATTTCGGACTTTGTGGTGGTGTCTGGGTAATAAATTCTGGGGCGATTTGGGCATATCATACCTCTGTGGATTCGCACGGGTATCCACTTTTCGGAAATGCATGGGGTTCCCTGTTTTACCCGGTGGTTTGGACACCCGAGGCCCATATCTGTATGTTGTGCCGGTCGGCAGAGCGTCTCAAATTCCGGTCAGAAAACAGACTTGGGGTTATTTGTGTTTTAGGCTTTGCTCTTGGCGGCCAGGTAGGTGCACCCACACATGTGAGGTACCGTTTTCATCGGGACACCTGTGGGAACGCGGGACGGTAGGCCATGTGCTGTTCGAGGCGTGTTTCGATGGGTGAGCCGACCGAAATGTGCGGAAAATGCGTTTTTTTCCCCACATTTCGGAGTTTGCGGGGGTGTCTGGGTAATAAATTCTGGGGCGATTTGGGCATATCATACCTCTGCGGATTCCCACAGGTGTCCTCTTTTCGAAAATGCATGGGGTTCCCTGTTTCCCCAGTGGCTTGGACACCCGAGGCCCATATCTGTATGTTGTGCCGGTCGGCAGAGCGTCTCAAATTCCGGTCAGAAAACAGACTTGGGGTTATTTGTGTTTTAGGCTTTCCTCTTGGCGGCCAGGTAGGTGCACCCACACATGTGAGGTACCGTTTTCATCGGGACACCTGTGGAAACGCGGGACGGTAGGCCATGTTCTGTTGCGGGTGTGTTTTGATGGGAGAGTCGAGCGAAACGTGCAGAAAATGCGTTTTTTTCCCCACATTTCGGACTTTGCGGTGGTGTCTGGGTAATAAATTCTGGGGCGATTTGAGCATATCATACCGCTGTGGATTCGCACGGGTATCCGCTTTTCGGAAATGCATGGGGCTCCCTGTTTTCCCCGGTGGTTTGGACACCCGAGGCCCATATCTGTATGTTGTGCCGATCGGCAGAGCGTCTCAAATTCCGGTCAGAAAACAGACTTGGGGTTACTTGTGTTTTAGGCTTTTCCCTTGGCGGCCAGGTAGGTGCACCCACACATGTGAGGTACCGTTTTCATCAGGACACCTGTGGGAATGCGGGACAATTGGCCTTGTGCTGTTGGGGGCATGTTTCGATGGGTGAGCTGAGTGAAATGTGCGAAAAATGCATTTTATTCCCCCACATTTCGGATTTTGCGGGGATGTCTGGGTAATACATTCTGGGGCGATTTGGGCATATCATACCTCTGTGGATTCCCACGGGTGTCCTTTTCTCGGAAATGCATGGGGTTCCCTGTTTCCCCGGTGGCTTGGACACCCGAGGCCCATATCTGTATGTTGTGCCGGTCGGCAGAGCATCTCAAATTCCGGTCAGAAAACAGACTTGGGGTTACTTGTGTTTTAGGCTTTCCCCTTGGCGGCCATGTAGGTGCACCCACATATGTGAGGTACCGTTTTCATCGGGACACCTGTGGGAACACGGGACAGTAGGCCATGTGCTGTTGGGGGCGTGTTTCGATGGGTGAGCCGAGCGAAATGTGCGTAAAATGCATTTTATTTCCCACATTTCGGACTTTGCAGGGGTGTCTGGGTAAATAATTCTGGGGTGATTTGGGCATATCATACCTCTGTGGATTCCCACGGGTGTCCTCTTTTCGGAAATGCATGGGGTTCCCTGTTTTCCTCGGTGGCTTGGACACCCGAGGCCCATATCTGTATGTTGTGCCGGTCGGCAGAGCGTCTCAAATTCCGGTCAGAAAACAGACTTGGGGTTATTCGTGTTTTAGGCTTTGCCCTTGGCAGCCAGGTAGGTGCAACCACACATGTGAGGTACTGTTTTCATCGGGACACCTGTGGGAACGCGGGACGGTAGGAAATGTGCTGTTGGGGCGCGTTTCGATTGGTGAGCCGAGCGAAATGTACGGAAAATGCATTTTATTTCCCACATTTCAGACTTTGTGCGGTTGTCTGGGTAATACATTCTGGGGCATTTGGTCATATCATACCTCTGCAGATTCCCACGGCTGTCCTCTTTCCGGAAATGCATGGGTTTCCCTGTTTTCCTCGGTGGCTTGGACACCCGAGGCCCATATCTGTATGTTGCGCCGGTCAGCAGAGCGTCTCAAATTCCGGTCAGAAAACAGACTTGGGTTACTTGTGTTTTAGGCTTTCCGCTTGGCGGCCAGGTAGGTGCACCCACACATGTGTGGCACCGTTTTCATCGGGACACCTGTGGGAACGCGGGACTGTAGGCCATGTGCTGTTGGGGGCGTGCTTCGATGGGTGACCCGAGCGAAATGTGCGGAAAATGCGTTTTTTTCGCCACATTTTGGACTTTGCGAGGGTGTCTGGGTAATAAATTCTGGGGCGATTTGGGCATATCATACCTTTGTGGATTCCCACGGGTGCCTTTTTTCAGAAATGCATTCGGTACTCTGTTTTCCACGGTGGCTTGGACACCCGAGGCCCATATCTGTATGTTGTGCCGGTCGGCAGAGCGTCTCAAATTCCGGTCAGAAAACAGACTTGGGGTTACTTGTGTTTTAGGCTTTCCCCTTGGTGGCTAGGTAGGTGTACCCACACATGTGAGGTACCGTTTTCATCGGGACACCTTTGGAAACGCGGGACGGTTTTCCATGTGCTGATGGGGGTGTGTTTCGATGGGTGAGCCGAGCGAAATGTGCGGAAAATGCATTTTTTTCCCCACATTTCGGACTTTGCGGGGGTGTCTGGATAATAAATTCTGGGTCGATTTGGGCATATCATACCTCTGCGGATTCCCACGGGTGTCCTCTTTTCGGAAATGCATGGGGTTCCCTGTTTTCCCTGGTTGTTTGGACACTCGAGGCCCATATCTGTATGTTGTGCCGGTCGGCAGAGCGTCTCAAATTCCGGTCAGAAAACAGACTTGGGGTTATTTGTGTTTTAGGCTTTCCTCTTGGCGGCCAGGTAGGTGCACCCACACATGTGAGGTACCGTTTTCATCGGGACACCTGTGGGAACACGGGACGGTTGTCCATGAGTTGTTGGGGGCGTGTTTCGATGGGTGAGCCGAGCGAAATATGCGGAAAATGTGTTTTTTTTCCAACATTTCGGACTTTGCAGAGGTGTCTGGGTAATAAATTCTGGGGCGATTTGGGCATATCATACTTCTGCAGATTCCCACCGGTGTCCGCTTTTTGGAAATGCATGGGGTTCCCTGTTTTCCCCGGTGGCTTGGACACCCGAGGCCCATATCTGCATGGTGTGCCGGTCGGCAGAGCGTCTCAAATTCCGGTCAGAAAACAGACTTGGGGTTACTTGTGTTTTTGGCTTTCCGCTTGGCGGCCAGGTAGGTGCACCCACACATGTGAGGTACCGTTTTCATCGGGACACCTTTGGAAATGCGGGACGGTTTTCCATGTGCTGTTGGGGGTGTGTTTCGATGGGTGAGCTGAGCGAAATGTGCGGAAAATGCGTTTTTTTCCCACATTTCGGACTTTGCGGGGGTGTCTGGATAATAAATTCTGGGTCGATTTGGGCATATCATACCTCTGCGGATTCCCACGGGTGTCCTCTTTTCGGAAATGCATGGGATTCCCTGTTTTCCCCGGTGGTTTGGACACCTGAGGCCCATATCTGTATGTTGTGCCGGTCGGCAGAGCGTCTCAAATTCCGGTCAGAAAACAGACTTGGGGTTATTTGTGTTTTAGGCTTTCCTCTTGGCGGCCAGGTAGGTGCACCCACACATGTGAGGTAACGTTTTCATCGGGACACCTGTGGGAACACGGGACGGTTGTCCATGAGTTGTTGGGGGCGTGTTTCGATGGGTGAGCTGAGCGAAATATGCGGAAAATGTGTTTTTTTTCAAACATTTCGGACTTTGCAGAGGTGTCTGGGTAATAAATTCTGGGGCGATTTGGGCATATCATACTTCTGCAGATTCCCACAGGTGTCCGCTTTTTGGATATGCATGGGGTTCCCTGTTTTCCCCGGTGGCTTGGACACCCGAGGCCCATATCTGCATGGTGTGCCGGTCGGCAGAGCGTCTCAAATTCCGGTCAGAAAACAGACTTGGGGTTACTTGTGTTTTTGGCTTTCCGCTTGGCGGCCAGGTAGGTGCACCCACACATGTGAGGTACCGTTTTCATCGGGACACCTGAGGAAACGCGGGACGGTAGGCCATGTGCTGTTGGGGGCATGTTTTGATGGGTGAGCCGAGCGAAATGTGCAGAAAATGCATTTTTTTCCCCTCATTTCGGACTTTGTGGTGGTGTCTGGGTAATAAATTCTGGGGCGATTTGGGCATATCATACCTCTGTGGATTCGCACGGGTATCCACTTTTCGGAAATGCATGGGGTTCCCTGTTTTACCCGGTGGTTTGGACACCCGAGGCCCATATCGGTATGTTGTGCCGGTCGGCAGAGCGTCTCAAATTCCGGTCACAAAACAGACTTGGGGTTATTTGTGTTTTAGGCTTTCCTCTTGGCGGCCAGGTAGGTGCACCCACACATGTGAGGTACCGTTTTCATCGGGACACCTGTGGAAACGCGGGACGGTAGGCCATGTGCTGTTGCTGGCGTGTTTTGATGGGAGAGTCGAGCGAAACGTGCAGAAAATGCGTTTTTTTTCCCACATTTCGGACTTTGCGGTGGTGTCTGAGTAATAAATTCTGGGGTGATTTGGGCATATCATACCTCTGTGGATTCACACGGGTATCCGATTTTCGGAAATGCATGGGGCTCCCTGTTTTCCCCGGTGGCTTGGACACCCGAGGCCCATATCTGTATGTTGTGCCGGTCGGCAGAGCGTCTCAAATTCCGGTCAGAAAACAGACTTGGGGTTATTTGTGTTTTAGGCTTTCCTCTTGGCGGCCAGGTAGGTGCACCCACACATGTGAGGTACCGTTTTCATCGGGACACCTGTGGGAACACGGGACGGTAGGCCATGTGCTGTTCGAGGCGTGTTGCGATGGGTGAGCCGAGCGAAATGTGCGGAAAATGAGTTTTTTTCCCCACATTTTGGACTTTGCGGGGGTGTCTGGGTAATAAATTCTGGGGCGAGTTGGGCATATCATACCTCTGCGGATTCCCACAGGTGTCCTCTTTTCGGAAATGCATGGGGTTCCCTGTTTCCCCAGTGGCTTGGACACCCGAGGCCCATATCTGTATGTTGTGCCGGTCGGCAGAGCATCTCAAATTCCGGTCAGAAAACAGACTTGGGGTTACTTGTGTTTTAGGCTTTTCCCTTGGCGGCCAGGTAGGTGCACCCACACATGTGAGGTACCGTTTTCATCAGGACACCTGTTGGAATGCGGGACATTTGGCCTTGTGCTGTTGGGGGCATGTTTCGATGGGTGAGCTGAGTGAAATGTGCGAAAAATGCATTTTATTTCCCACATTTCGGACTTTGCGGGGATGTCTGGGTAATAAATTCTGGGGCGATTTGGGCATATCATACTTCTGCAGATTCCCACGGGTGTCCTCTTTTTGGAAATGCATGGGGTTCCCTGTTTTCCATGGTGGCTTGGACACCCGAGGCCCATATCTGTATGTTGTGCTGGTCGGCAGAGCGTCTCAAATTCCGGTCAGAAAACAGACTTGGGGTTATTTGTGTTTTAGGCTTTCCTCTTGGCGGCGGGGTAGGTGCACCCACACATGTGAGGTACCGTTTTCATCGGGACACCTGTGGGAACGCGGGATGGTAGGCCATGTGCTGTTCGAGGTTTGTTTCGATGGGTGAGCCGAGTGAAATGTGCGGAAAATGCATTTTTTCCCCCACATTTCGGACTTTGGGGGGGTGTCAGGGTAATAAATACTGGGGCGATTTGGGCATATCATACCTCTGCGGATTCCCACAGGTGTCCTCTTTTCGGAAATGCATGGGGTTCCCTGTTTCCCCAGTGGCTTGGACACCCGTGGCCCATATCTGTATGTTGCGCCGGTCGGCAGAGCGTCTCAAATTCCGGTCAGAAAACAGACTTGGGGTTACTTGTGTTTTAGGCTTTCCGCTTGGCGGCCAGGTAGGTGCACCCACACATGTGTGGTACCGTTTTCATCGGGACACCTGTGGGAACGCGGGACTGTAGGCCATGTGCTGTTGGGGGCGTGCTTCGATGGGTGACCCGAGCGAAATGTGCGGAAAATGCGTTTTTTTTCCCCACATTTTGGACTTTGCGGGGGTGTCTGGGTAATAAATTCTGGGGCGATTTGGGCATATCATACCTCTGCGGATTCCCACGGGTGTCCTTTTTTCGGAAATGCATTCAGTTCCCAGTTTTCCCCGGTGGCTTGGACACCCGAGGCCCATATCTGTATGTTGCGCCGGTAGGCAGAGCGTCTCAAATTCCGGTCAGAAAACAAACTTGGGGTTACTTGTGTTTTAGGCTTTCCGCTTGGTGGCCAGGCAGGTGCACCCACACATGTGAGGTACCGTTTTCATCGGGACACCTGTGGGAATGCGGGACAGTAGGCCATGTGCTGTTGGGGGCGTGTTTCGATGGGTGAACCGAGCGAAATGTGCGTAAAATGCATTTTATTTCCCACATTTCAGACTTTGCAGGGGTGTCTGGGTAAAAAATTCTGGGGCGATTTGGGCATATCATACCTCTGTGGATTCCCACGGGTGTCCTCTTTTCGGAAATGCATGGGGTTCCCTGTTTTCCTCGGTGGCTTGGACAACCGAGGCCCATATCTGTATGTTGTGCCGGTCGGCAGAGCGTCTCAAATTCCGGTCAGAAAACAGACTTGGGGTTATTCGTGTTTAAGGCTTTCCCCTTGGCAGCCAGGTAGGTGCACCCACACATGTGAGGTACTGTTTTCATCGGGACACCTGTGGGAACGCGGGACGGTAGAAAATTTGCTGTTGGGGCGTGTTTCGATGGGTGAGCCGAGCGAAATGTGCGGAAAATGCATTTTATTTCCCACATTTCGGACTTTGCGGGGGTGTCTGGGCAATACATTCTGGGGCGATTTGGGCATATCATACCTCTCCGGATTCCCACGGCTGTCCTCTTTCCGGAAATGCATGGGTTTCCCTGTTTTCCTCGGTGGCTTGGACACCCAAGGCCCATATCTGTATGTTGCGCGGTCGGCAGAGCGTCTCAAATTCCGGTCAGAAAACAGACTTGGGGTTACTTGTGTTTTAGGCTTTCCCCTTGGCGGCCAGGTAGGTGCACCCACACATGTGTGGTACCGTTTTCATCGGGACACCTGTGGGAACGCGGGACCGTAGGCCATGTGCTGTTAGGGGCGTGCTTCGATGGGTGACCCGAGCGAAATGTGCGGAAAATGCGTTTTTTTTCCCCACATTTTGGACTTTGCAGGTGTGTCTGGGTAATAAATTCTGGGGCGATTTGGGCATATCATACCTCTGCGGATTCCCACGGGTGTCCTTTTTTCGGAAATGCATTCAGTTCCCTGTTTTCCCCGGTGGCTTGGACACCCGAGGCCCATATCTGTATGTTGCGCCGGTAGGCAGAGCGTCTCAAATTCCGGTCAGAAAACAGACTTGGGGTTACTTGTGTTTTAGGCTTTCCGCTTGGTGGCCAGGCAGGTGCACCCACACATGTGAGGTACCGTTTTCATCGGGACACCTGTGGGAATGCGGGACAGTAGGCCATGTGCTGTTGGGGGTGTGTTTCGATGGGTGAGCTGAGCGAAATGTGCGAAAAATGCTTTTTTTTCCCCTGCATTACACACTTTGCGGGGGTGTCTGGGTAATAAATTCTGGGGCGATTTGGGCATATCATACCTTTGTGGATTCCCACGGTGCCTTTTTTCAGAAATGCATTCGGTTCTCTGTTTTCCCCGGTGGCTTGGACACCCGAGGCCCATATCTGTATGTTGTGCCGGTCGGCAGAGCGTCTCAAATTCCGGTCAGAAAACAGACTTGGGTTTACTTGTGTTTTAGGCTTTCCCCTTGGCGGCCAGGTAGGTGCACCCACATATGTGAGGTACCGTTTTCATCGGGACACCTGTGGGAACGTGGGACAGTAGGCCATGTGCTGTTGGGGGCGTGTTTCAATGGGTGAGCCGAGCGAAATGTGCGTAAAATGCATTTTATTTCCCACATTTCGGACTTTGCAGGGGTGTCTGGGTAAAGAATTCTGGGGCGATTTGGGCATATCATACCTCTGTGGATTCCCACGGGTGTCCTCTTTTTGGAAATGCATGGGGTTCCCTGTTTTCCTCGGTGGCTTGGACACCCGAGGCCCATATATGTATGTTGTGCCGGTCGGCAGAGCGTCTCAAATTGCGGTCAGAAAACAGACTTGGGGTTATTCGTGTTTTAGGCTTTTCCCTTGGTAGCCAGGTAGGTGCACCCACACATGTGAGGTACTGTTTTCATTGGGACACCTGTGAGAACGCGGGACAGTAGGAAATGTGCTGTTGGGGCGTGTTTCAATGGGTGAGCTGAGCGAAATGTGCAGAAAATGCATTTTATTTCCCACATTTCGGACTTTGCGGGGGAGTCTGGGTAATACATTCTGGGGCGATTTTGGCATATCATACCTCTGCTGTCCTCTTTCCGGAAATGCATGGGTTTCCCTGTTTTCCTCGGTGGCTTGGACACCCGAGGCCCATAACTGTATGTTGCACCGGTCGGCAGAGAGTCTCAAATTCCGGTCAGAAAACAGACTTGGGGTTACTTGTGTTTTAGGCTTTCCCCTTGGCGGCCAGGTAGGTGCACCCACACATGTGTGGTACCGTTTTTATCGGGACACCTGTGGGAATGCGGGACCGTAGGCCATGTGCTGTTGGGGGCGTGCTTCGATGGGTGACCCGAGCGAAATGTGCAGAAAATACATTTTTTTCCCCACATTTTGGACTTTGCGGGGGTGTCTGGGTAATACATTCTGGGGCGATTTGGGCATATCATACCTCTGCAGATTCCCACGGGTGTCCTTTTTTTGGAAATGCATTCGGTTCCCTGTTTTCCCCGGTGCCTTGGACACCCGAGGCCCATATCTGTATGTTGCACCGGTCGGCACAGCGTCTCAAATTCCGGTCAGAAAACAGACTTGGGTTTACTTGTGTTTTAGGCTTTCCCCTTGGCGGCTAGGTAGGTGCACCCACACATGTGAGGTACCGTTTTCATCGAGACACCTGTTGGAATGCGGGACAGTTGGCCATGTGCTGTTGGGGGTGTTTTTCGATGGGTGAGCTGAGCGAAATGTGCGAAAAATGCTTTTTTTTCCCCCCGCATTACAGACTTTGCGGGGGTGTCTGGGTAATACATTCTGGGGCGATTTGGGCATATCATACCTTTGTGGATTCCCACGGGTGCCTTTTTTCAGAAGTGCATTCGGGTTCTCTGTTTTCCCCGGTGGCTTGGACACCCGAGGCCCATATCTGTATGTTGTGCCGGTCGGCAGAGCGTCTCAAATTCCGGTCAGAAAACAGACTTGGGGTTACTTGTGTTTTAGGCTTTCCCCTTGGCGGCTAGGTAGGTGCACCCACACATGTGAGGTACCGTTTTCATCGGGACACCTGTGGGAACGCGGGACAGTTTTCCATGTGCTCTTGGGGGTGTGTTTCGATGGGTGAGCCGAGCAAAATGTGGGGAAAATGTGTTTTTTTCCCACATTTCGGACTTTTTTCGGGGGTGTCTGGGTAATACATTCTGGGGCGATTTGGGCATATCATACCTCTGTGGATTCCCACGGCTGTCCTCTTTCCGGAAATGCATGGGTTTCCCTGTTTTCTTCGGTGGCTTGGACACCCGAGGCCCATATCTGTATGTTGCACCGGTCGGCAGAGAGTCTCAAATTCCGGTCAGAAAACAGACTTGGGGTTACTTGTGCTTTAGGCTTTCCCCTTGGCGGCCAGGTAGGTGCACCCACACATGTGTGGTACCGTTTTTATCGGGACACCTGTGGGAATGCGGGACCGTAGGCCATGTGCTGTTGGGGGCGTGCTTCGATGGGTGACCCGAGCGAAATGTGCAGAAAATACATTTTTTTTTCCCCACATTTTGGACTTTGCGGGGGTGTCTGGGTAATACATTCTGGGGCGATTTGGGCATATCATACCTCTGCAGATTCCCACGGGTGTCCTTTTTTTGGAAATGCATTCGGTTCCCTGTTTTCCCCGGTGGCTTGGACACCCGAGGCCCATATCTGTATGTTGCGCCGGTCGGCACAGCGTCTCAAATTCCGGTCAGAAAACAGACTTGGGGTTACTTGTGTTTTAGGCTTTCCCCTTGGCGGCTAGGTAGGTGCACCCACACATGTGAGGTACCGTTTTCATCGGGACACCTGTGGGAACGCGGGACAGTTTTCCATGTGCTGTTGGGGGTGTGTTTCGATGGGTGAGCCGAGCAAAATGTGGGGAAAATGTGTTTTTTTCCCCACATTTTGGACTTTGCGGGGGTGTCTGGATAAAAAATTCTGGGTCGATTTGGGCATATCATACCTCTGCGGATTCCCACGGGTGTCCTCTTTTGGAAATGCATGGGGTTCCCTGTTTTCCCCGGTGGTTTGGACACCCGAGGCCCATATCTGTATGTTGTGCCGGTCGGCAGAGCATCTCAAATTCCGGTCAGAAAACAGACTTGGGGTTATTTGTGTTTTAGGCTTTCCCCTTGGCAGCCAGGTAGGTGCACCCACACATGTGAGGTACCGTTTTCATTGGGACACCTGTGGGAACGCGGGACGGTAGGCCATGTACTGTTGGGGGCGTGTTTCGATGGGTGAGCTGAGCGAAATGTGTGGAAAATGCATTTTTTCCTCACATTTCGGACTTTGCGGGGGTGTCTGGGTAATAAATTCTGGGGCGATTTGGGCATATCACACCTCTGTGGATTCCAACGGGTGTCCTTTTTTTGGAAATGCATGGGGTTCCCTGTTTTCCCCGGTGGCTTGGACACCCGAGGCCCATATCTGTATGTTGTGCCGGTCGGCAGAGCGTCTCAAATTCCGGTCAGAAAACAGACTTGGGGTTTCTTGTGTTTTAGGCTTTCCCCTTGGCGGCCAGGTAGATGCACCCACACATGTGAGGTACTGTTTTCATTGGGACACCTGTGGGAACGCGGGACGGTAGGCCATGTGCTGTTGGGGGCGTGGTTTGATGGGTGAGCCGAGCGAAATGTGCGGAAAATGCATTTTATTGCCACATTTCGGACTTTGCGGGGGTGTCTGGGTAATACATTCTGGGGCGATTTGGGCATATTATACCTCTGCGTATTCCCACGGGTGTCCTCTTTTCAGAAATGCATGGGGTTCCCTGTTTTCCCTGGTGGCTCGGACACCCGAGGCCCATATCTGTATGTTGTGCCGGTCGGCAGAGCGTCTCAAATTCTGGTCAGAAAACAGACTTGGGGTTACTTGTGTTTTAGGCTTTCCCCTTGGCGGCCAGGTAGGTGCACCCACACATGTGAGGTACCATTTTCACCGGGACACCTGTGGGAACGCGGGACGGTAGAACATTTGTTGTGTTTGTGTGGTTTTCATTATGTTTTGACCCATTTGCTGGTGGCCTTTGTCACACAACCCTTTCATTTCCCAAATGTGACCTACATTTAGTTGCTGCTTTAGGCACCATACACTTTTGAAACCTGCACAAGTCACCTACCCTTGAAAAGGTCTGCCTGTGCTCTTTCAAGAAATGTATGCTTGCTGTTCCTCACCACATTGGTTTTCCCGATTTATACATGCTAAGTCAGTCTGTTCAGGGCGTGAGCGTAAAACTCGTGTGTACCATGGCTCAGTGTTTGGCTTGTGGTATTGCTTGTTTTGTAAAACACTACAAAAAATGTGTACTCTCCTAAGTGCAAGAGTTCTGGGAATATAGCGGAGCATTGCTTTTCTCAAAATTCATAGAAGCCATTGCCGTACCAAGCCAACCATGTCCAACACATTCCTTTTTTTCGGTCATTTTCCCGCTTTTCCCCCAATCTATGGCAGTTTCCCCTACCTAGTTGTTGCCTGACCTACGCAATTCACCCCTTACGAAACTTGGAATTTTGTCTACTTTTCAGAAATACTTGCCTTTCTGTCCTCCAATTCGGCTTTCCTACCCTTTTCTTCCATTCGTCCATGCATGTCCAACTGGCAAAAATGGCCAAAATCGCCTACCGCTCACAAAACGGTTGATAACCACATCAAAATATTTTTCTTTTGTTTCCACTCAACCTGTTCTCAAAAGCCAGGAAATTGGGGAATTCAGCACAGCAAACCATTTGTTCCTAGCTCTTACAAGGAAAAAAACCACAGGCTTCTTTGTACATCATTTTATTGGTATTTTTTGAAAAAACCCAACATTTTCACCCTTTTTGCTTATTTTCTCTCCTCCCCCTACAGCAACCTAGGATTCCTGGGTGGCGTTATGACCGCTTACATGTGGGAAAAGAAGGAGCCAGATTTGGCCGAGATACCTCATGTAACAAAAAAGTTACAAGCCATTGAATGGCCACATGCCGTATCACCAAAAAAAGCCCTGGCACTGGGGAGAAATCCCCATGGCACTTAAGGGGTTAAAATGACAAAAAGGATTTCTCACACTAGGGGATGACTATGAATAAACAAATACCACACAGGAACACAGCCACTTGATCAGAATGACTGCCTGCAGAGGAGCTCACCTTCTTCAGATGAAAAAAAAATCAGTGCAAAGATAGTCTTAGCAATACTAGTACAGGAGTAAGATAGGATGGTTTGGATAGATAGTTCAGACAATTCAAACATATTTCTAATAACACAGGTTCTGAATACCAGATAGGATGGGTTTAAGATAGGGATTAGACTAAGCAAGGTATATATGCAAGTGACACAGTTCTTCCTATAGATACTCACTAGATATGTTTTTAAACAGAACCATCAGGATGGTTTTAGGACAGACAGCTGGGCACCTCGGATTGGGCAACATCAAGGCACTCTGGTCACCACACGGCACCGGACTGGATTGGATCTGCAAGGCACTCTGGTCACAGCACAGCACAGGATTGGATTGGATCTGCCCTTCTTGGTTATGATGGAATTTATTTTCAGCAGGTAAGCAGTACAGCCCAGCCCGCTGTATATGATGCTTCACCTTAGGTTTGTGGGGTTCTGGTTCTGGAATTTGAGGCCTAGCTGAAAATGGTTCAGCTATGCAATGGGCCTTTCTTCTTTGCCAAGTTTCTGGAGTCTGGAGCAAGGAAGATGTAGAGTTCAGCAGCAGGGTGCTCCGCCAGCATCAGGATAGTGAGTGAATCTGTCTGTCTTTATCTGTGGTGAGCTATCTCTATTTATGCTATGATAAAGGGTGTGTGTGTGCTGGTTTAACCAAAGCTCGCCCCTTTGACAGGTAATTGGTCAAAGTCTCCTCTCTGCCTTGATAGGAGGAGAGAAACAGGGAGAGCCTTTTCTCTGTGAGTAAAGCTGTTATTCCAGTTTGGTAGTTTTAGTCAAGCTTATATTAATTGTTACTTCTGTTGAATTTTCCCTTAGCATACAACAAACTTGTGGGATCAAATTACAGCTAAATACTTATTCAAGATTTTAAACCATGTGATCAATCCAATTACAAGATGGATTCCTCTCAATAACAGGCCTCTTAGATTGTAAACATTTAATTTCAGTTTATACATGTTTAAAGTTTAATCAGGGAGGCTCCTGACAGCTGTCATTCAGGCGGCCCAGGGTACTGCACCCAGATTGTGACAGATCCACAAACAGGCCACTTTTGCTGTGGAAATCCCGTTATGCTTTCAGCTTTTTAGGACATTGTAAGTTCACAATGATTCTGCAGTTTCAGCAACAAAGCAAAAGTGATTTCAAGAAAGATTTTGGGGTTTCCTTTAGCAAAACACTGCTTTTTCCTTCTGTACTCCATTTTCACTTGTTGTGGAGCCAAGTGACATATTTCCGGAGTGAGATCTCTGTTCCACCACTGACAACATGCTTGGCAGATTTGGCAACCATCTTCTTGTGCTTTGCAGTGCACGATTTTCAGAGGTTTTGGCATGCACAATGGTTTTGCGGCAATTTTGCTATTTCTGACACCATCATAACACAGTGATGCTGCATCGCAGAGCAAAAGTCAGTCAAAACATCCCACAGCATAGACATAAAATAAACTGCACCAACCACTGACATAGCAAGTGGAAACAACAGTAAACATGTTGCTCATACAAAAGCACACAACACAATCAAAATGCCCTACCACTTTTACATGCCCACCACAACAATTGTATCTGCATGCCCCAACAACACACATGAGAACACAAGAAGGAAGGCACAGCTTACAATATAGGCAGTAACTAACATTTGTGGGGACTGCCTTGACCACCCTAGGCATGTCTCACAACAATATTTAGATGGAGTGGCCACCCCATTCCCTGACAACAATTTAGCTCTCAATACACAACTACATCTAAGTAGTCATACTGACTGAGAACATTAGAAGTTCAGCTCATTAAAGATGCCCAATTAACCCTCCATCTTTCCCCTTGCAAGCCTGCTCCACTTGTACCCATTTATGATATGATATGATATGATGTGATATGATATGGCATTTATAACGCGCCTACACAAGTGTTATCCATGCTCCTCTCTGTAGGCGTCCAAACCAGCCTACACTGCCGAGGAGTTGCGTGCAGGCGTCCCATAGCCCTGTGTCCTTGAATAGAAGCAACCATCTCCCCTAGCATAATGCCTCAGTAGAGAAAAATAACACAAGTTCAAAGCAGGTAACACATCCATGTACCCAATGACAACGCGGCCTGTGCCCTGTGAGTGCTATGTAACAACGGCAAGCAATGACTCGTCAACCTCCTATCACCATGTCTTCCCTGCACTCATGCAGTTGGACCTGCTCACCTCAGGCCAATGCAATGAAAACCACCCCACACAGCGATAGCATCCCTGTCACCAAATACACTGCACCCTGTTCTCCCCTGAGTGCCATGCAACAACTGCAAGAAATGACTCGCCAGCCTCCCATCACCATGTCGCCCCTGCACCCATGCAGCCAAACCAGATCACCACAGGGCAAAGCAATGAGAAACATCCCACACAGTGATAGAATCCCCACCCACAACGCCTACTCTGTCTGCCTGCCCCTCTGAGTGCCATGCTGTAATGGACCAAGTCTCGCTTGTCCCTTTTACCATTTTTTCCGGCCAGGGATCTTCATGATCCTTCAGATCCGGCTGTTGTCAGAATTACATTGACAGAACTCCCAAATAGAGATCACAGAGATGTTGGAAACCCAGGATCTAATTGGAAGCCCTGTGAATGCCCCAATTTGGCTTCCCTTGATTAATGTGGCATCAGGACAGTGTAGGAAACACTGGCAGGGGAGCAAATGATGGAATGTCCAAGATGAAGGAAGGCAAACTTCTCAGCAATTGCAGTGAAGTCAGGATCCTGCAGAAGGCAACTGGGCAAAAAGGCAGCAGTCAGAGAGGAAGGCAGGGCACAGAGGAAACAGGCTGAAAAAAGGCAACCAGACAAGAAAAAGGAAGAAGAACCAGAGGTCGATGCGACTGGCAGATAAAAGGGAGCAGCAAACAGACAAAAGGAAGGGAAGGCAGAGCTTAGAGGGACTGGACTGAACAGGGCTCAATGAGCTGGGAACTGAAGGCAGGATTGAGATGCACCGAGCAGTTGTCAACAGACGTCTAAATAACTGCTGGTGTACCATGCATGGGTCGCGTTGCCATGGCAAACAACGGCACCTATGGCGTGTGTCTGGTTTCCAGAGGTGGGACCACCCTGTGCAATGCCATGCTGGGTGTAGAGTTATCTGGGGAGCACATATCCATACAGAGCAGAGGGCCCAGGAGCAGAGCACCAGCATGGGTAGACATGCCAGGAAAGGTCAGTGAATGGGCTGCCGGCAGCAGGCCTGACACATGCAAAAAACTGCAAGCAATGACTCACCAGCCTCCCATCACCATGTCTTACATGCACTCATGAAGCCAGACCTGCTCACCTCAGGCCAATGCAATGACAAACATCCCACATAGTACCAGCATCCCCACCCACAACAACTCCACTACCTGACCCCCTGAGTGCCATGCAACAACTGGAAGCATTTACTCACCAGCCTACCATCGCCATGTCCCCCCCACATCCATGCAGCTGAACCTACTCATCTCAGGCCAATGCAACAAAAAAACACCCCTCACTGTGTCCCTCTGAGTGAGGGAAAGGGACACCAAGGGAGGTAGTCAAGGTCTGGGGAGCAGAAGTGCAAGTGGAGGGCTGATGTGAAGGATGAAAGAGGGCCAGAGGGAGAGAGGAGACAGAGTAAAGAATGTGCATCTATGAAAGAGAGATTGGGGAGCAAGGAGAGGTTTGGCTGGTGGTGAGATGAGGAGAGAGACAGGCTGAGAGAAGGGGGCAACAATAGGAAGACAGAGACAGAAGGACAGGAAAGAAGGCATCAGGGGCAGAGAGCCTGGGAGACTCCCTGATGGAAGAATAGCATAGGTTGGGGGTTAAGAAGGACCATAGGGGGTAAGGGTGAAGGACAGATTGGGATACAAAGGCCACCTGCTAAAGGGGACTCCTCAGCTTCTCATCAGCAAAACAACATGGTCAACACACCATGGGATGCAACCCAGAACCCATGTCCTGAATATCCATGAAATTAAGGCTGTACCAACCCCACTCCAGACTGCACCCCACCCACCAACCCCCCCACCCAATTGGACACCACAGTTCACGGACAGGTCATCACTCCCAGCTGCTGCTTCCCCCTCAAACAGATCACACACCCTGGATGAGAAAGTCCCATGAAGGGAACAGGGATCATAAGGTGCAGTACAAACACTTGCAGGGACAAGATATGAACCTAAGCTGTGGGGAAGAGATGCTGTTTCACATGCATGTCCCCACACTGTACAGACACATACAGTGCTGCCACTCAATGTGCTGTATTTGAACAGCAAGTTATGGAAGCAAAAGTCATGCAATACATTGAAGATGAGAGAACATACATAAAAACCACAATAAGCAGCACATGACTTGTATGGGAATACAGGCTGTCAGAGGTCCATGTGTGCAAACCAGTACAAACCTAAATGGTCCAAGTACACTAAACCAGTCCTGTGGAGTGCAAGGAGACATACAGCCAGTATGCCCTGCCATCTGTGTGCAAGTGAGCTTATGTACACCCTTGGACAGGCACCCTGCTGGCATAAACAATCCAGACTCCTGGAAACAAAGACATCCATGACATGCAGTGAAACACTCCCATGGGCCGGCGGGGTGCCCCCAGCAGGGTCATTTTATCTGGGACATTGCATAGGGTGTGGCCTTTGTCCTGCCTGGGGGAAGGAAAGAACCAGTTTCCTTGTGCCTTATGGGATGAAAGGTGGCCCATGACATGGCTGGTGCTGGGTGGGAGGGTTTATCAGAGTATGGGAGTCTTGACAGAGAAAGAGACATGTCAAATTCAAGTTAAATTGAGGGAAGGAATCACAAGGAGTAGTGCAGAGCCTGATGTGTCACTTGAAGAGTCATCAAGCAGTGAGCCAGTATTGGACGAACCCAAGTCACATCTCATGGAGGGCCCAGTTGATGCAAATTGCCATGATGGTGGTGTGTTAGACAATGGGAAGCCAGTGGAGCACATGCAGTGCATGAGTCATGTGCACCATGGGGGGAATGCAAAAATGAGGCAGGCTGCATTGTTCAGGATCTATAGTAGCATACTGGGATGATAGTCAGGACTGCACACATAAATGGAAAAAGAGCAGTCTATACGGGAGAGGATAATTGCCAACATTGATGTGACTCTGAGAGGGTAGGATAGACAACGGAAGGATCATTAGAGGATGTGGAGGTGTAGAGGACAGGACTATGAGCACTGTGCATATGTTCAGTCATAATCCATGGTGCATCCCTCCTATTTCACTGTTGTGGATACCGTGGGAGAGAGGACTAGGGAGCACAGCCAGGGGGTGGCTTGGTGGAAGAGTGCAGTGTCACTGCAAACATGATTCCGCTCCCCACAGTATACATGAGGAGGTGGCTAGATGTCAAGCAGTGTTTGGGATTCTGCATGTCCCAAGGCAAGGTCATGATGGGGTTCAGCATAGGTTTTGGTGATCTGTGAGGGGATGTGTTTGTAATGCATGTAGTTGTAGCAGGACAGTCATGTGAACGGATAAGTGTGGGGAATAGACTAAGGCACAGGTTGAAGAGTAGGGTGGACAGGGAATACACCTGCAAGACCCTGTAGGAGACATGGGGGAAGGGTGGTAGAAAGATAACATGAGAATGGTCAGGGAGGCAAGAGGTGAACAATCAGAATGCAGAGTCCATGATGCCCATAAATTGGAGTCTTAGGTTGAGGATGCAGTTGTTGAATGTGTCAAAGACTGCCAATGGATTAAGGGTGATGAGTGCTGCACAGCCTCTTGAGTCTGCTGTCCATTGCAGAAGTGCAACCAGAAAATCCAAAGCACATTCATGGATGATCATTACATTACATTACATTATTTGGATTGCATGCTGTGGACCCTGGGGCATAAATGCACCGACAGTTGAGACATAAATATACATATATCGCTAAACATATAACCCGCAGTGGGTGGAAAACGGTGGTACCAGCCTAGGAGGAACTGCTAACTTATTCAAACAGGTACATTTTTAGATTTTTCTAAAGACAGCCAAGGAACTTTGGGATCTCAGAGTGATCGGTAACAGATTCCAGAGTTTGGGTGCCACCCATTGGAGGGCCCATTTTCAGCTTTAGAGGTTCTGCTCCTAGGCACTAGTAGCAGACTCTGACCACAGGAACTCAGTGTTCTGCTGTTACCTTTATCACTGATATAGTCCTGCAAGTATAAAGGCATTAGTCCTTCTCTGCACTTGAATGATGGTAAGGATCCTGAGCTTGACACGTGCTTCTATGGGGAGCCAACGAAGCGATCGTCTTGCTTCTGTGACATGGTATCTCCTGGTCAGACACAGCAGCACTCTTACCGCCCTGTTTTGTATAATCTGGAGCTTATGAATATCTCGTTTACTAATCATCATAAGCAAACTACCACAATAATCCATGTTAGCACCAAATATGGCTCTGGCGATAGTTGCTGCACTAGCCTGTGTGATAAGGGGCCTAAAATGGTAGAGCAGTTTCACATAATACAGTGATGCAGATGCTACACTTGTGATGTGTGGGCTCATAGTCAGCGTCCAATCAAGAATTACACCCAAGAACTTGAGTTTGGAGACTGGGATGATTTGTTCCACCCCTAATCTAAAGGAGCCAAAGTTGTTGTCCTATTTATTAAGGGCAGCTGAGCTACCCACAATCACGAGTTCTGTTTTACTCTTGTTCAGCGCTAATTTATTGTTGAGCATCCACTTTTCTATAAGGTCAAAGACTCTATTTAGCTCTACTTCGTCCTGTGTGTGGCAACCTGAGAGCGGAATGACACATTGGGTGTCGTCCGCTTAATTTGAGAAAAAGATGCCCTCTGCCTCTAGCTCAATAAAAAAGGGGGTCATGAAAATATTGTACAGGCATTGAGATGTGATAGCTCCCTGAGGGGCCCCAAGGAGGACCGGGATGGGAGAGGTCTCTGCTATTTCTGAGCACAGGGGACATACACACACAGACAAGTGGACAAACGTGCACTGACATTCAACATCCCAAAATTACATGACCCATGCAAATCCTGCATCTGCCACTGCATGCCAACATTGTGGTGCACAGTTATCCAGACATTAACATGATTGACAGTGCACAACTTTACCTGCCAACAGAGCTGTCCAGATGTCATTCCCTCATCACCTTCAACAAACATAGTTCATCCGCATGTGTGAATGGAGGGCAAGTGTCGGCTGAGGGCATGGGGACAAGGAAGGTGAGAGGGTGCTCGGTGGACCTCTCATGGAGTGCAGTTACAGGGTGAATCAGGATCCCTGAAACAACATGGGACATTGGATTTCACCAGCTACAGGAGTAATTCATGCAGACTGCTCATATGAACAGCAATGTTTAGTGTGGTCTGCACCTGTATGTGTGATCATGTTGCATTCAAGTGAAACATGGAAGTGTACACCACTGCACATGGCTGCTTGTCCAGTCCTTCACTCATAAAGGCTTCAAGAGGGCAACAACACATCTCTCAAGGTTCAAATGAAAAAAGCTAAATCTGTCCATCCCAGTTAGGGGTGAAAAAAAGTAAAAATGAATCCATCCCGGACATGGGTGTACAAAATAAGTTCAATGTGTCCATCCTGAACAGGGGTGAAAAAAAGAAATCCAAATGAGTCCATCCCATACAGGCATAATAAAAAAAATGTGTGGGGGGGGAGTGTGTGTGTCTATGTCCAAATGAGGGCATAGAAACAAGTCAACACCAAATAATCGCCAAACAAAAACAAAAAAAAAAACTATCCATGGGTTCTTGGACATCAGGGCACAAGTGGTAGAGGTTTTGTGGGTGGACTGGGACTGCCATCCTCTGGTGGATCCTCAGATGGTGGCAAGGTTGGCGGTGCATCTGTCCACCCATTGCCAAAGACTTGACTTCATTGGCTAGGACCACTCGTGAAACAGATGCATGAACTAGCATCCCAATGGCAGAGAGGTCTCGATGAACTACCTTCCGAGTGGCCACAGAGTCTGCATGTGCGCTCACTTGTGATGCATCTATTTGCTGTGATAGTGTCTGCCTCAAGGCGTCCATCTCCTCATGGAGCTGGGACCTTGTAGCTGAAATGTCCTCATGCAGTGAAGTCCTCAAGCTCTCCATCTCACAGTGATTGGATTCTCTGGATTTCAACATCTCCTACTTTAGGGCTTCTCTATGTGCCAATGCATCACAAGGCTGACACAGGAGAAGAGGCTATGTTGAAAGAGCTGGCACTCCAAACCATTCTGGTGGGCAGCAGGCACTAGCACTCGACCAGGCAGCAGCAGTTGGTGAGGTGGGAGGCAGTACAGGGCATGAGGAGGCACAGAAAATGGCACAGAGGAAGGAGCAAGTTGTATATGAGGCAGCGTGGAAAACAGCATAAAGGGCCTTAGCGTGTAAATTCCATGCTATGCGTTGCACTCAGCATGCCTGCGGGGCTTGCGCGCTACACAGCAATGTCAGGGAAATTTAAGAGGTGCAACGTGAATCAGTGGTTGTGCGAGGGAAGGTATGAAGACTGAGGTTCATCTTTTGCTAATACGCATTATGGGGTGTTTTGCGTATGTTATATTTTTCATTGGGAGACTTTCTGAGTATCGTGTATGCATTGTATTTGCTATTGGGGTGCATTTGCTTATTGCATACCGCTTTTTTCATTTTTGGAAGCTGTGTATCGCGTACGCGTTTCTTTGCTTTTGGGTGCCTTTGCGTATTGCACTACTTTTTTGTGGTTTATGCCTGCATCATGAGTGGGAACGATCCAACAGTTAAAGGGAGAAGATGCGCATGTGGAGAGGAGACATCTCTCCCAGCCCAGCAGGAGGACGTGGTGAGCCTCAGATCACAGGTGACCCGGCACCTGAACGTAGACATGGTGGGCGGCCTACAGGTGGCCCAGCAACACCAAGGGCCACACGGGCCACTAGGGCCAAGAGGGGATACCCTGCAGAGCAGGAAGAGGCACAACTCAAAGATCAAGCACAGTTGAAGGATAAGGGTCCACTGAGGAACTTGAAATCCTCAGGACATATGTGACAGAACACTGTGTCAAGCTCTACCCCTCAGCGAGCAGCACCCATACTCCCACCCAGAGAATGGAGAAGTCACAGGAGGTCACACAGCACATTTAAACATGTGGTGTGGGGAGACACACTGCTAAAGAGGTCCAAAAGCGGATGAATGACCTCATTCGAAAGGACCAAGCAGAAGCTGAGTGACAACCCTGCCTCTGCCCAGGCCAATGGAGAGGGGTCACCAGAGGAGGAGGAGCTGACTCCGCTCGAAGGGGCTGCAAGTGGACTGATCAGCAGTGAGCAGGTGCAACGTGTGGGAGGCATGGACGCCTATGTGGACACATCTGGTGAGTGGAATTTGTGTGTATCGCATGTGTAGACAATTATGCATGAGAAGCTGACATATGTGTTGTAGTACAGTGAGCTGCAGATGGCAGTCATCCATGGCGAATGAATGCCCTGTCACATGAACTGTGTCTGGGAGGTGGTTGTGTGGTTTCCTTGTGTGGTACAGTACACATCTCTGTCTACAGGCCTTCACAGTTGTGCCAGTATGTGTATGCAGGGCGATTCCTAGCCAACTTGGTGCCCAGTGCAAACCATAGATTGTGTCCCTCTGACTGGCACACATCACGCCCAAGCCACACCTCTGTATCGTGCAGAAAAGCATCCTCAATATCAATGAATTATTGATAAACTAATGGGGCCAGTCTCTTTGCAATGTACATAACGTACTGTATAATCGATATGTGATGTAGAAACAATGCTGTTCCTGCTGAAGTGCATGGTTCTTCTGCCACATGCTCTTAGGGAGAGCCTTGCCTGAATTAATTTCCTAGCTGCTCGTATTGACACACTGGGACTCATGATGAGGTCGGCGGTAACCACCAGTGCTACTGGCGGGTTGCCGCCGAACTCGTAACACCATTTCCGCCGCCTGATTTCCCGGTGCACTGGCATGTTAGAGGTGGCGACGGGCTGGGATGTCAGGCGGCGGAAACTGTAAATCCCCATTCCCGACTCCACAGGAATAGGGACACAGTAGCACAGGCACCTTTGTTAACGGTGCTGGTGCCTCAGTGAAAAAAAATGCCTCTAGGGGCCGATACTCCCAGTCAGACTTGCTGGGAGTTCCGGACCCTGCAGTCAACCTCGTATTTTGGAGCTCGGCAAAATGTGCCTGAACATTGCTACCGACACCCTTATTTCCAGACCACCATATCTGTAATGAGGCCCACTGTGTTGTGACTAGACTCCTGGGGTCTGATTGCCCACGGACCACTGCCCTGTATTGGATGCATTATGTTCAAACAACCTCACTTGAATATCACAAGCAGTGACACTAGACTAACCATTTTAATTATTTGCTGATAGCGGGTCATCTTTCAAAGGTGGACAGTCTGGTACACTCCTAGTGTACTGTCTCGAAAATAACCCTATGAGAAAGGGTAAGGGGATGAATAGCACCAATTAGTGTTGCTGTATGATTTGCCTTGAATCAAACTGCATTTGGGAATTGAAACAATGATCATCGAGCTCTATGTTCGATTCAGATGTCTGCGATAAAAAGGTTGTATGTGTGAATCAGTGAATACGTGAAAGACACTTGGCTTGGTGCTCACATCACTGTTCAGCACTCACCCTAACATTGAAATGTCTGTAACAATGAAACAAATATATTTATCCAGACGTATATAGACATCTAAATTCATTGGATAACGGAATGAAATGGCAGCAATATTAGCCACTGGTATGGGGGATAAGGGCTCTGCTGCTCCTTGTTTCAGGAGAATTGCAGATGAGATGGACTAGGTCTCAGTCTGAGCATGCCCAGTAACCAACACAAAAACATATTTTGTGAATAATGTTCATAGACGGGAACAGATGCCCCACAAGAAAACCCCAAACAGGAGGTTCAAATGTAGGGACTTACTGCTCAATTTAAGAACATTAGTGAGCTGATAAAATGTTTTGCACAAAACCAGTTCTGATGCATCGTATAGGGTCCACATTTCCCAAGCCACTGCCTCATCACCATTGTGCATGATTCAGGTGTTATTCCTGCACAAAGGAGCAGGACCATGCATTGTCTGACAGACAGATCTCGCATTAGCATCCCTTATTATTGCTGGCCTGCAGTCAGTGAATATCATGGTGTGGCGGTGTTGCAAGGCTCAATTTTCTTTCTTGTTTTTTTAAATTAAATGATTTAGTTTATTTTACAAAACTTTTTCACTATATCTCTTCATTCATCATCCATCGAATGCAATACTTCAAAAAACAAGAAAAAGAAAAAAAAAATACAATCATAATATCAGCATCAGCTCATTGGACTGTAAAAGGCATATGTTCCCCTTTAGTTATAAATAATAGTTTTTGTTAAACCTAGTCTCTCGTTGGCCATGTAAGGGAGTCTTTCTAAGTCGGCAAGTCTTTTCCAGCTAAATTTGTCCAAAATTGAACAACTCTAAATGTCAATTTCTTGTTAGTGTCCAGCATCAATGATGTCCATCTGTCTTCAGGTGATAGTATAAAGGCCTCCGGACAGTATGGCACATTCATTCTACCTGCATGTGGCAACAGTTCCAGTGCACTATTGTACAGACAGGTCACTAGCTCAAGGGATGATCAAATGGTGCATTCACACAAGGCCACCGCAAATATAGGGCAATGCCAGCTTAAACAATGTAAAGTCTCACTTTACATTGCGTGAGCTGGCAGCACCCTTTACATGACAGTGGGCTTCATTACGTGTCTGGCAGCAGCCATGCCGGAAAAACCTTTAGGCTGCCTCCGGACCCGAAATACCATTCCGCCTCTGTGATTGACGGAATCACTGGGGCATTACGACCCCGGTGCACCGGTAAATCCGGAGGCGGAATTCCGTAAATCCCCATTGCCATGGGGATGGGGACAATGGAAACATTGGTTCCGTCTATGACGGAGCCGGTGTTTCCATTTCCACCTGCAGTCAGGGGGCATTACGCCCGCCAGGTCTGACCTGGCGGGAGTGACACCTCCCGCCAGCAGATCTCAGAATCAACCGGTCCAAAAACAATGGTGGCAGCGGATTTACTGCCACCGTTTTTTCCGGACCGGCAGGGTCTTGATGAGGCCCAATGTCATGCAAAGTGTCAGTCAATGACTGTCAGTCACTCAATTATAGACAGTCATTGACTGACACTTTATATGATGGTCATGTAAAGGGCACTGCCAGCTCACACAATACGCTGACAGTTCAGACATAAACATACATCTATCGCTAAAAATATAACCCGCAGGGGGTGGAAAACTGTGGTACCAACCTACGAAGAACTGCTAGCTAATTCAAACAGGTACGTTTTTTGATTTTTCTAAAGACAGCCAAGGAATTTTGGGATCTCAGAGTGATCGATAACAGATTCCAGAGTTTGGGTCCACCCATTGGAGGGCCCCTTTTCAGCTTTAGAGGTTCTGCTCCTAGGCACTAGTAGCAGACTCTGACCACAGGATCTCAGTGTTCTGCCGTTAACTTTATCACTGATATAGTCCTGCAAGTATAAAGGCATTAGTCCGTCTCTGCACTTGAATGATGGTAAGGATCCTGAACTTGACACGTGCTTCTATGGGCGGGTTTTGTTTAATCTGGAGTTTGTGAATATCTTGTTTACTAATGCTCATAAGCAAACTACCACAATAATCCATGTTAGCACCAATTATGGCTCTGGTGATAGTTGCTGCGCTTGCCTGTGTGATATGGGGCCTAAGATGGTAGAGCAGTTTCACACAATACAGTGATGCAGATGCTACGCTTGTGATGTGTGGGCTCATAGTCAGCTCTGATCAATAATTACACCCAAGATCTTGAGTTTGGAGACTGGGATGATTTGTTCCACCCCTAATCTAAACGAGCCAAAGTTGTTGTCCAATTTATTAAGGGCAACTGAGCTACCCACAATCACGAGTTCCGTTTTACTCTTGTTCAGAGCCAAGTTATTGTTGAGCATCCACTTTTCTACAAGGTCAAAGACTCTATTTAGCTCTACTTCGTCCTGTGTGTGGCAACCTGAAAGCGGAACGAAACATTGTGTGTCGTCCGCGTAATTCGAGAAAAAGATGCCCTCTGCCTCTAGCGCAATAAAAAGGGGGCCATGAATATATTGGACAGACATGGAGATGTGCTAGCTCCCTGCGCGACCCCAAAGAGGACTGGGATGGGAGAGGTCTCTGCTACTTCTGAGCACAGGGGACATACACACACAGACAAGTGGACAAACGTGCATCTGCACTGACATTCAACATCCCAAAATCGCATGACCCACGTAAATCCTACATGTGCCACTGCATGCCAACATTGTGGTGCACAGGTATCCAGACATTGGGCCTCATTCCGAGGTGGGCGCAAAGGGATACCGGGCACCGTTAAGGACATCAGTGCCGGTAATCCCTTTGCGCCCTATTCCGAGGTCCCTTAGCGGGTCCCGCAATGGGTGCCTGGTTTTACCAGGCGCCCTTTGCGGGAGCCGCTAATGGACCAGAGAGCTAACAATGGTACCGCAAAAGGCGGTACCGTTATTAGCTACTCCCCCTTTCCTATTGAGCCCTATGGGGGCTGAAATGGGAATGGAGAATGTTTTTTTCAATGATGACTTACCCGTCCCTCCAAGGTCGGAATGGACCGGTAAGTCCCCATTGAACCAGGTCGGACTCGGTATCGGTTTGGGAGGTAGTCATGGCGCAAATAGCGCCATGATTACCTCCATACTTGGAATGAGGCCCATTCACATGTTTGACAGTACACAACTTTACCTGCCAACAGAGCTGTCCAGATGTGATTCCCTCATCACCTTCAACATACACTGTTCATCCGCATGTGTGAATGGAGGGCAAGTGTCAGCTGAGGGCATGGGGACTTGGAAGGTAAGAGGGTGCTCGGTGGACCTCTCATGGAGTGCAGTTACAGGGTGAATCAGGATCCCTGCAACAACATGGGACATTGGATTTCACCAGGTACAGGAGTAATTCATGCAGACTGCACATATGAACAGCAATGTTTAGTGTGATCTGCACCTTTATGTGTTATCATGGTTCAGTCAAGTGAAACATGGAAGTGCACACCACTGCATGTGGCTGCATGTCCAGTCATTCACTAATAAAGGCTTAAAGAGGGCAACAACACATCTCTCAAGGTTCAAATGAAAAAAAGCTAAATCTGTCCATCCTAAACAGGGGTGAAAAAAAGAAATCCAAATGAGTCCATCCCATACAGGCATAATTTAAAAAATCCATCTTTGACGGGCAAAAATAAAATGTCATCCCTGGAAGGTGTGTGTGGTGGGCGGCGGGGTTGTATGTCCATGTACAAATGAGTACATTGAAAAAAGTCAACACCAAATCCCCTCCAAAAAAAAAAAAACTATCCATGGGCTCTTGGACATCAGGGCACAGGTGGTAGAGGTGGTGTGGGTGGACTGGGACTGCCATCCTCTGGTGGTCTGGTGGATCCTCAGATGGTGGCAAGGGTGGCTGTGCATCCTGTCCACCCAGTGCCAAAGACTTGACTTCATTGGCTAGGACCTCTCATGAAACAGATGCATGAACTAGCATCCCAATGGCTGAGAGGTCTCGATGAACTGCCTTCTGAGTGGCCACAGAGTCTGCATGTGCGCTCACTTGTGATGCATCAATCTGCTGTGATAGTGTCTGTCTCAAGGCGTCCATCTCCTCATGGAGCTGGGACCATATAGCTGAAATGTCCTCATGCAGTGAAGTCCTCAAGCTCTCCATCTCACAGCGATTGGAGTCTCTGGATGCTAACATCTCCTACTTTAGGGCTTCTCTATGTGCCACTGTATCTTCATGAAGGGAGTTCTGCAGAGACTTCAGATCAGCCCGTCGCCCCTTGAGGTTGGCCTCCATGCCCAGTTTGTGTGAGAGCATAGAGGACTGCATCTCAGCATGCCGTGTCTTTGCCAGGCTGGCCAAAAGTCTCTGTTGATGTTCCTGAGAGGCCAAATGATGTGCAACCCGGGCATCTGCTGAGATGTTCTCAGCCAGATGATGCATGTTGCCGGCCATGTCATGCAAAATGTCACCATGTCGTATGGTCGCTAGCAGCATCTGCTGCTCCTACACTGATTCTCCAGCATACAGAGGTCCACCACATGTGCGGGCTGATGGCTGTGGGATGCCTGAGTACAGGCCTGTCGCAGTAGGGCCCCTGTCCTTGGCTGCAGGTCTGCAACCCTCCATTGGACATCAGTCCCTGAACCTTATCCCAACTCAGGTGAAGGCAATTTTGCAGCCATAACCACCGGGGCTGCGGGGCTTACCACTGAGCGGACCTGTGACTCCTGACTCCCCTTCTTGGACTCAAACGCCCCATCTGGACTACCCAATGAGGCACCCTCTATGTCCCTCACTGTGTCCTCCACATCTGGTTCAGCATCCTGACTTGCAGAGTATGAAGAGTCAGAAGAGTCGGAAACCCGACTGAGGATTGTCTGCAGTACTTGGATTTGCATGGTGTTCGGCACCCTCGCCTCTGCTGGTGGTCTGTCATATGACCACCTCCTCTACCTCCTCGACCTCTGCATCTGCTGCATCATTACCTGCAGATAGACAGACAACACATTTCAAAGCATGAGTACCTTGCCAAACAGGCATACAGACACAAAATGGCCAGACACTCATACGTCACACAGTGTAACTGGCCACACTGTGAGCTGTACGTCACAGATTAGTTTAGTTTAGTTTAGTTTGTTTATTTATAAAGCGCGTCCGAACCCTCAGGTAACTGGGCGCATAATCATGTGCACAGCAGAGTTACATATCGTTACACAAGCAACATAATACAACAGACCGGGCATACATTAGTACAGATTCAAAATGTTTACATAAAGTACAGAAAATAGGCATAGGATAGTTACAGAGGTGAATGAGGACCGGGTTACAGGTTAGTCCTCAATCGGCTGTAGATAGAGTAAGCATTACTGCGGGTAGAGAGAGGAGGATATCCAATTATGTCGGTGAAAGTCTTGGTTGACTAGGCTCGTAGCCATGATTTTACCATGGCTCTGAAAGGCCAGAACGAGGTTTCTGATCTAATTGTAGCAAGGAGGGTGTTCCAGCATTGTGCTGCGAGTACTGGGAAGCTGGAGCCTCCAGCTGTTTTTAGGTTGTAGTTAGGGATCTTTAGTTGGTGCAGGTAAGGTGTTCTGGTGGGTCTAATGGGGCAATGTCTAGAGATTTGTCTGAAAGGTAACTTGGGGCAGTACGTGACAGACACTTGTGGGTGATGACCAGAGTTCTTAGCTTAATTCTGTCACGGATCGGGAGCCAGTGGACTTCTTTGCTAACCGTGGATATGTGCGCCTTGCGCGGGAGTTTGAGGGCACATCTTAGTGCATTATTTTGCAAGATCTGGAGCCTGTTCAAGTTTTTTGTGGTAGTACCTAAGTAGAGTGTGTTGCAATAGTCTAATTTAGATAATATCAGTGCTCTGGATAGGGTGAGGCAACTAGAGGTGGAGAGAAAAGATCTACAGGCATTGATCAATTTATTGGTGTATGTGGTAGCTGAGATGATAGAGTTAGTTTGTTTTTTTAGTGACAGGGTTGAGTCAAGGTATACACCTAGTGTTTTAACCTCTTTGGATACTTGTATGATGTTGCCATCAATGGTAAAGGATTGGTACCTTTGGTCCAGTTTGTTGAGGCGAGCCTGTGATCCTACGATAAGTAGTTCTGTCTTATCGTTGTTTAGACAATGACTGTGTGTAGCCATCCAGGCTTGGATTTCTGAGTAGATATCATTAAGTTTTGCAGCATCTTCTTCATAACTACCAGTGAGTGTGATGAGGACCTGGGTGTCGTCTGTATAGTTAGTGTAGCTGACACCCAGCTCGTCAAGACGGTCAAATAGGAGCTTTGTGAAGATGTTGTAAAGTGTGGGAGAAATGCAGTAGCCTTGGGGCACTCCAAATATGATTGGGTTAGGGTCCGCAGCCGCAGTGGGTGCGAAGACTCTAGTCGACTGTCAGATAGAAATGACTGGATCCACTCAGTGGCATTTTGAGAGAATGCAGCAGCCGAGGAGAGGTGTTGTGTGAGGATCTGGTGGTCAACCAGATCAAAGGCAGCAGAGAGATCTAATAAGAGCAGGATGGCCAGTTTTCCCTTGTCTTTGGCGTCATCCATTTGGATTTTTAGATCCAAGAGGGCAGTTTCGGTCCCGTGCCTTGGTCTAAAGCCGGATTGTCGCAGGCCGAGGAGGTTGTTGTCTTCCAAATGTTGTTGTATTTGGATATAGGATACCCTATCCAAGATTTTGAGAAGTAATGGGACTGTGGTGATGGGCCTGTAGTTCGTGGGAATGTTAGGATCTAGGTTGGGTTTTTTGAGCAGGGGTAGGACCCACGCTTCTTTGAGATTGTTGGGGACCACTGAGTTTTTGAAGGAGGAGTTGATCAGAGAGTTGATGAGAGGGGCTAACTCATTAGCGCCATCTTTGATGACAGAGGCGGGGCAAGAGTCGCCTTTGCAGTTGGACGGTTTAAGGCTGGCGATTATCTTGATTACTTCCTCTTCTGTAACTGGTGAAAAGTGGAAAGAGGGTAAATTGGGGGTAGTGTGGTTAGTTTTGCTGCTGGGGTTCTGTTTGGAGGCCAGGCTAAATTTTTTTGCTTCTATCTTAGTTTGAAGGAGGGCAATTTTATTGGCGAGGGCGAGCTGGATATTGCTACACCAGGCCTTGTCTTTGATGCAGTCCTCTTTAGGAGGCAATGGAGATTCCAGTTCTCTTAGTATAGAGAACATTTCTTTAGTGCCAGATTAGGCATTTTGTATTCTCAAGTTATAGATCTCTTTTTTAGCATTTAAGATGGCATATTTGTAGGTGGAGGCAGCTGAAGTGAATTTGTCTTTGGTGGAGAGAGAAGGGGCTTTTCTCCAGCTGGTTTCTGCAGTTCTTTTAATCTTGCGGAGGGCTTTTAATTCTGCTGAGAACCATTTGTTCGAGTGGGCAATAGGTTTGGCTTTTCGTAATTTGAGAGGAGCTATCTGGTTGAGGGCTGATTCTTAAGTATTGTTATATAGGTCTACTATGGCTGCAGGGTTGTTATTTTTCATGGGTAGGTTGGCTTTCCTGATAGGTGTAAGAAGAGGTTTGAGGTTCTCTATGGTGATTTTGCGGTTATTTCTGGAGATTATTTGAAGTAACTTGGTGGCATTGGCATTGGATGACATGCACAGTCATGGCTGGGCATATCAGTCAGTGCAACATGGCATGGTCAGCGGGTGCAAGTATGCAAACATATACCCGGACATGAGCGGCAGTTATACACATCAGTGGAAGGATGTAGGTCTGCGCATCATCAGTAATCCCATACCCAACATTTTCTTGTTGCAGCATGTGGACGTGTGACCTGCACATCTGATGACCCAAAATGTCATGCAGGCATATGTGTTGCAATGATATCCCCAACCAAAATTGCAACATTGCCCCCGCAAGATACATGGCTGGTTACAGTCACATGCCTTGCAAACATGTGTGAGGAGACTGCAACATGGAACTGACAAAGGGACGCTTGCATGGCCACTGCTCCATTGACACTCCATATGTGGAATGTACTACACAGAGACAACTATTGGCCGACCTCATGCATCTAGCACATACATTGCTGCTAATTCATGTCCACCAGCTGCCAGGGCCAGGTAATGGATGACTGTAAAAACAAGCACCCAATTCTGTGATACTGCTTGATTCATGATTGTCACACCCAATGGATGATATGCATGCACGACACAGTGAATGTGTACAGTCACATGTGCGTTGCATGCCATTGCCACACATACAAGCTGCACCATTTCCTGGTCCATGCAGAGTTGCCATCTTCCCGGGGAGCAGAGCGCAAGGCGCACAGGGGTGGTCACAGGAAGGTTCTGACCCAGACAGCTGGCTCTGAGTACACTGCTGGTAAAGAATCATGCATTCTTATGTATCAAATGAAGGGGTACATATTGAGAACACAGACACTGAGATGCTCATGATACACACACCCTCATGATATTGGTGTTGTCAGAGCCTTTAAAGTGGGGACAATTCATAACTGATGGCTCATATTGCATTTATAACACAGGGATAAGTCCTGAACATAGGTCATTTTCATTTTGCAGGCCGCCATAAAGCATCAGTTAGCTGACCACATCTACACAATATGACAAGAAAATTAACATGCCACACAGAAAAAATTCTAAAGAATGTATTTCATTTCCATGTCTTGTCAGTTCACGTACTAAAACTTTTCGTGAATATCATGTCATGGCTGAATATGGTGCATGCCTGAGAAGGTTAACTGATATCCTTGCAACAGTGCTCTAGTGGCTTATTTGGGACACGTACTCCATGCATCCCCTCTCCATCTATTTACTGTCAATTTTCTCAACATGCCAAACATTGCCAAATGGCTCATCAATGTTACTTTGCACCTTGATTAGGACAGCAGGATCCATCACGCTACTATGCAGACCGTAGTCCGTGCACAATCAGTGCCATGATATGTGTTCAGCAATGATTAGTGCGCTGCCCAAGCCACCGCCCTGTTTGTCAATGCGTCCATGTGCTGCCTCCATATGTAACAGCACAAATGACTGTTTCTGTCAGATGTGTCACAGTGCCGGCCCCCGATCTACCAGCACCCTGTGTGAGATTTCTCAGGGGTGTGAGCCCCTTGCTGTTCGCCTGGCACAATTCATGAATGGGTGGTGTCACTTTACATTCTGTGAGCTGGCAGCACCCTTTACATGACCATCATGTAAAGTGTCAGACATTGGGCCTCATTCCGAGGCTGGTGCAAAGGGATTACGGGCACCGGTAAGGACACCAGTGCCGGTAATCCTTTTGCGCCCTATTCCGAGGTCCCTTTGCGGGTCCCGCTAAGGCCGCCTGGTTTTACCAGGCGGCCTTAGCGGGACCCGCAAAGGGTCCAGGGAGCAAATAACGGTATCGCAAATTGCTGTACCGTTATTTGGACCTTCCCCATTCCCATTGAGCCCTATGGGGGCTCAAATGGGAATGGGGAATGGTATTTTCAATGGGGACTTACCGGTCCCGCAAAGGTCTGAATAGACCGGTAAGTCCCCATTGAATGAGTGCGGACTTGGTACCGTTATTGGAGGCAGCCATGGAGCTATTAGCGCCATGGCTACCTCCAATCTCGGTTTGAGGCCCATTGACTGTCTATAATTGAGTGACTGACATTGACTGATGCTTTGCATGACATTGGGTCTCATTACGACCCAGGCGGCCACGGAATGGACGGTGCCGGTAAGGGACTGGCACCGTTCATTCCGAGCCACCCTATTATGAGGTCTGCAGCGGGTCCTGCTAAGGAATGCCTGGTCAGACTAGCCGTCCTTAGCGGGACCCGCTAGCAGACCAGGATGCTAACAACGGGCCCGTCATTAACTGGTCCATTGTTAGCATCCTCCCCATTCCCATTGAGCCCTATGGGGCTCAAAAGGGAATGGGGATTAATTTTTACCAGAGCCCAGAAAAGGGCAATTACCGGGTCCGCCAACTGTTCGGAGGCACTTATACTATCACCTCAAGACAGATGGACAACATTGATGCTGGTTACTAACAAGAAATTGACATTTTTTGATGGAAAAGACTGGCCGACTTAGAAAGACTCCCTTACATGGCCCACGAGAGACTAGGTTTAACAAAAACTGTTATTTATAACTAACGGGGAACATCTACCTTTTACAGTCCAATGAGCTGATGCTGATGTTATGATTGCATTTTTTTTTTCTTTTTCTTTTTTTTTGAAGAAGGACATTCGATGGATGATGAGATATAATGAAAAAGTTTTGTAAAATAAATTAAATCATTGAATAATAAAAATAAAAAAAACCTGTCTCTTACTACACCGCCATACCATGCTATTCACTGACGGCAGGCTAGCACTAATAAGGGATGCTAATGGGAGCTCTGTCAGACAAAGCATGGTCCTGCTCCTTTGTGCAGGAATAACCCCTGAAGCATGCACAATGATGATGAGGCAGTGGCTTAGGAAATGTGGACCCTATACGATGTATCAGAAACTGGTTTGGTGCAAAACACTTTGGCCCTCATTACAACACCGGCGCTAAACCATGGCGCTATTAGCACCATGGTTGGCACCAGTGTTGTAACGGGTCTGCCATGGATCAATGGGGAATTACCACCACATTCCAAGATTGGCGGGGCGGTAATTCCCCATTGAACCATGGCCCTTCCCCATTCCCATTTTCGCCCCATAGGGCTCTATGGGAATGGGGAAGGCTCTAAGTACGTACCGCAAATTGCTGTACCGTACTTAGCACCCAGGTCCCTTTGCGGGTCCCTACTTTAACGGCTGGTGTAGACCAGCCGTTAAGGTCGGGTCCTGCAAAGGGACCTCGTAGTAAGGCGCTAAGTGTTTAATGGCTCTGCAGCCTTTTTTACGGCGCCGTTAAACACTTAGGGCCTCATTACACGGATGGCGGTATTAGCACATAGACCAAGGTGCTATTAGCACCTTGGTCCATGCCGGTAAAATACCGGCACCGCCTTGGTGGAAGGGGGAATTACCGCCCCATTCCAAGGTTGGTGGGGCGGTAATTCCCCCTTCCACCACTGCCCTTCCCCTTTCCCATTTTTGCCCCATAGGGCATAATGGGAATCGTGAAGGTGCTAATTACGGCACCGCAATTTTGCGGTGCCGTATTTAGCACCAAGGTCCCTTAGCGGGTTGGTTTTTAACGCCTGCAAAAAGCAGGAGTTAAAGCACCAACCCGCTAAGGGACCTCATAGTAAGGCAGTAGTGGTTAACGGTCTCCGTTACCATTAACAGTGACCGTTAACCATTACCGCCAACCGTGTAATGAGGCCCTTAGGGCCTCATTACACGATAGGCGATGGACCAAGGAGCTAATAGCACCTTGGTCCATACCGGTACAATGCTAAAAGCAGGCGTTAAAGTACCAACCCGCTAAGGGACCTCGTAGTAAGGCGGTAAGGGTTAATGGTCACCGGTACCATTACCGGTGACCGTTAAGCCTTACCGCCTACCATGTAATGAGGCCCTTAGTGCCAGGGTCGTAATGAGGCCCTTCATCAGCTCACTAATGTTCGTAACTTGAGCAGTAAGTCCCTACATTCAAACCCCCTGTTTGGGTGTTTCTTGTGGGGCATTGTTCCTGTCTATGAACATTAGTCACAAAATATGTTTTTGTGTTGGTTACTGGGCATGCTCAGACTGAGTTCCAGCCCATCTCATCTGCAATTGTCCTGAAACAAGGAGCAGCAGAGCCCTTATCCCGCATATGAGTGGCTAATATTGCTGCCATTTCATTCCATAATCCAATGAATTTAGATGTCTGGATACGTATGGATAAGTATGACTGTTTCATTGTTAAAGACATTTCAATGTTAGGGTAAGTGTTGTGAATAGTGATGTGAGCACCAAGCCATGTGTCTGTCATGTATTAACTGATCCACACATACAACCTTTTCATCGTAGACTTCAGAATCGAACATAGAGCTCGATGATCATTGTTTCAATTCCCAAATGCAGGTTGATTCAAGGCAAAGCATTAAGGAACACTAATTGGTGCTAGTCATTCCCTTAGCCTTTCTAATAGGGTTATTTCGAGACAATACACTAGGAGTGTACCAGACTGTCCACCTTGAAAAGATGACCCGCTATCAGCAAATTATTAAAATGGTTGGTCTAGTGTCACCGCTTGTGATATTCAAGTCAGGTTGTTTGAACATAATGCATGCAACACAGGGCAGTGGTCCATGGGCAATCAGACCCCGGGAGTCTGGTCACACCACAGTGGGCCTCACTGCAGGTCTGGTGGGCTGGAAATAAGGGTGTCGGTAGCAACATTCGGGCACCCTTTCCAGACCTCCAGACTACGAGATTGCCTGCAGGGGCCGGAACTCCCAGCAGGTCTGACCGGAGTACCGTTAACAAACATGCCGGTGCTACCGTTGGTGGTCAGTCATAATGTAGAATGCAATAATGTAGAACGTCAAAATGTCGATTTTTTTTTTAGAAAACAATAATGTCGAAAAACAATAATGTCGAATTTTTTCTACATTTTTTAGAAGTTTTTCGGAAAAAATAAATAAATATATATATAATTAAAATGTGTTGAGTATGAGGGGTGAGAGGGGGTTTGGGGGGGGGGACCCCCCTAGTAAATGATACTCTTCTTGTTTATTTATTTATTGATAGTGCTAATTGACATTTTTTGTTCGACATTTTTTTTTCTAAAAATTGACTCTTCATGTATAGGTTTTCGACATTATTGTTTTCTACATTTTTTTTTCTACATTTTTGTAAGTCGACATTTTTTTTTCCACATTATGACTATAAACCCTACCGTTACCTATTCCTGTGGAGTCGGGAATGGGGATTTACAGTTTCTGCCGCCTGACATCCCGGCCCATCACCACCTCTAATACCAGTGGCACCGGTAAATCAGGCGGCGGAAACGGTGTCATGAGTTTGTCGGCAATCCACCAGTTGCACCGGTGGTTACCGCGGACCTCATCATGAGTCCCAGTATGTTAAAACGAGCAGCTGGAAATGCATTCAGGCAAGGCCTTCCATAGGAGTAGGTGGCAGAAGAACCATGAACTTCAGCAGCAACAGCATTGTTTCTACATCAGATATCCTTTGTACAGTATGTGATGGACATTGCAAAGAGACTGGCCCCATTAGTTAGCAATGATTCATTGAAATTGAGTATGCTTTTTTGCATGACACAGATGTGTGGCTTGGGCATGATGTGTGCCAGTCAGGGGGGCACAATCTAGGGTTTTGCACTGGGCACCAAGTTGGCTAGGAATTGTCCTGCATACACATACTGGCACAGCTGTGAAGGTTTGTAGACAAAGTTGTGTACTGTACCACACAAGGAAACCACCCAACCACCTCCCAGACACAGTTCATGTGACAGGACATACATTGGCCATGGATGGCTGCCAACTGCAGCCCACTGTACTACAACACATATGTGAGCTTCTCATCCATAATTGTCTACACATACCATACACACAAATGCCACTCACCAGATGTGTCCATATAGGTGTCCATGCCTCCCACGCCTTGCACCTGCTTATTGCTGATCAGTCCACTTGCAACCTCTTCGAATGGAGTCTGCTCCACTTCCTCTGGTGACCCACCTCCATTATCCTGGGCAGAGACAGGGTTGTCACTCAGCTTCTGCTTGGTCCTTCAAATGAGGTTGTTCATCCACTTTTGGACCTATTTAGCAGTGCGCCTCTCCACACCACATGTGTAAATGTGTTGTGTGACCTCCTGCCACTTCTCCGTTCCATGGGTCGGAGTATGGGTGCTGCTCGCTGAGGGGTAGAGCTTTACACAGTTTCATCACATATGTTATGAGGATTTTAAGTTTGTCAGTGGACCCTAGTCCTTCAACTGTGCCTGATCTTTGAGCAGTGCCTCCTCCTGCTCTGCAGGGCATCCCCTCTTGGCCCTAGTGGCTCTTGGTGTTGCTGGGCCAACTGTAGGCCTCCCACCATGTCTACATCCAGGTGCCGCGTCACCTGTGATCTGAGGCTCACCACGTCCTCCTCCTGGGCTGGGGCACATGTCTCCTCACCACGTCCCATCTTCTCCCTTTACCTGTTGGATCCTTCCTACTCGTGGTGCAGGCATAAACCCAAAAAAAGCGGTGCGATAAGCAAAGGCACCCCAAAAGCAAAGAAATGTGTATGCGATACACAGCTTCCAAAAATGAAAAATGTGGCATGCGATACGCAAAAGCACCCCAATAGCAAAAAAAATGCATACACGATACTCAGAAAGTCTACCAATGAAAAATATAACATACGCAAAGCACCCCCAAATGTGTATTAGCAAAAGGTGAACCTCAGACTTCGTACCTTTTCTTGCACAACCATTGATTCACGTTGCACTTCTTAAATATCCCTGTCTTTGCTGTGTACCGCACACGCCGTGCAGGCATGCTGCATGCAGCGCATAGCATGGAACTTACACGCTAAGGCACTTTGTGCTGTTTTCCGCGCTGCCTCATATACAACTTGCTCCTTCCTCTGTGCCATTGTCTGTGCCTCGTCATGCCCATTTACTGCCTCCAACCTCACCAACTGCTGCTGCATGATCGAGTGCTAGTGCCTGCTGCCCACCAGCATGGTTTGGAGTGCCAACTGTCTGAACATAGCCTCTTCTCCTGTGTCAGCCTTGTGACCACCTCATTTTACTTCTCTGGACTTCCACCTCTCCCTTCCACCCCCACCACAGCTCCACAGCACATTTCCAGGACCCAGCTAAGCCACACCTGCCTCGGGTTTTGCCATGTCTGCACCTTCTACCTCGTCTCCTTCGAGCGGTACCCCCATGTCAGCGAGGCAGAGGGCTGCCAACTTAACCACCACCGAAGTTGGCATCCATGTGCAGTGGGTCCGAGACAATGATGACGCCCTCTTTATGCAAGCTGGGACACGACCGTCACAAAACACTGGGAGGACCCCAAGACCTGGAGACATTTGATGCAGTGGCACTGTGCCGTCTGCCTCCAGATGTCACCTAACCAGCTGCAGGTCCTCGAGAAGTTGTACCCAGCACTCCATTCCCAGATCTGTGAGTGGCAAGGACATCTGAAAGCTGCTGGTTAGTACCCATGTGGTGCACTGCTCTACAGTGTATGTGTTTGGTGCATGGGCATGCATGATTGCAGGCACCCCCTTCTGTATAAAGCATGTGTGTTGCAGTGATCCACAGCGGCATGCAATCTCCTGCCAATGCTGAGGGCGATGGTGATGGCAGACATATGTTGATTGGAAATGTGTTGGTATATGCACTGTTTGTCCTTGGTGACTTGGTGCACTCGTGTACATGCAATGTGAGTTTTTGAGAACAAGTGCTGAAACAGCACGGATGCCGGGTTACGATGTGGCCATATGAGGAACATGCATGCAGGGCGGCTCTATGTGTTGCACATCTGCAAGTGAAGCCATCCACACACATCCGCTGAGAGTGCCACATGTGCATGGATGTCCACAAATGTCATGTTGGTGCATTGACCTCTCAGGGATGGGGATGTTCCATCTCACTGCATGAAAAGCCAGAGTTGACTTGTGACCCTGAAATATATTTGTGCTGAAGCCAAGAGCATAATTCTTTTAAATGTGTTTTTGGCCACACGACAATGTGCTGGTTTGACATGTGTGTGTATCATGACTGTGTGTCATCATTGTCCCAACACTCCTGTGTCAGTATTCCCGCTGATTATTTATTTATTTATTTATTTATTTATATTGCACCAAAAGCCCTCAGGCATCGGGCGCACACATAAAGACACAGGGCCTCATTCCGAGTTCGGGGGTAACCACGCCGCTATTTGCGGCATGGCTGCCTCTGAACTCGTCCAAACTCCGGCCTGGTGAATGGAGTAATTACCGGTCCATTCCGAGGTCGGAGGGACCGGTAATTCCCCATTCACCAGGGCCATTCCCCATTCCCATTTGAGCCCCCATAGGGCTCAATGGGAAGGGGGAAGGCGGCAATAACGGTACCGTAAATTACGGTACCGTTATTGACCCCGGAGTCCCTTTGCGGGTCTCGTCCTTAATGCCTGCTAAAAGCAGGCGTTAAGGAAGGACTCGCAAAGGGAACTCGTAGTAGGGCGGTAAGGGTTTACCGGCACCGGTCTCCTTACCAGTGACCATTAACCCTTACCGCCCTACTCGGAATGAGGTCCACAGACTTACATAAAGGAACAGGACATCATTGGGTCTGATTACGAGTGCGGCAGTAAGGTGTCAACAGCACTGGTAAGGATGCCGGTTCCGTTAACCCCTTACCGCCGTATTGCGAGTTCCCTTAGCGGGTCCCACTAAGGCCGGCTGGTTTTACCAACTGCTCTTAGCGGGAGCTGCTAAGGGACCAGGGAGCTAATAACGGGCCCGCTGTTTGCGGGCCCGTTATCAGCTCCCTCCCTATTTCCATTGAGCCCTATGGGGGCTTGAATGGGAATGGGGAATGGTTTTCTGAATGGGGATTTACCGGGTCTTCCAAGGTTGGAATGACCCGGTAAGTCCTCATTCAGGGAACCGGGACCCGGACTCGAGTTTGGAGGCTAATAACACCATGGCTGCCTCCAAACTCGTAATGACCCCCATTGTCTACCTAAATCATGGTACATATCTTCTGGGACTAATTCCTTCACCTAAATAAGTTTGTTTTCAGGGCTTCCCTGAACATTGTGTAATGATTTTCTTGTCTTAGCTTTGTTGGTAGGCTGTTCCATTTATGAGCTGCTTTCACCAGAAATGCCCCGCCTAGGCCATTTGACCATTTAGACGGGGGACATGAAATCTGTCCCAATGCCTCTGATCTTAATGGGTGCCTTGGTACATACTGTGTGATTTCTTCTTTTAGGTAGACCGGGGCCTGCCCAAATAGACATCTGTGAGCTATAGTCATAGGGCCTCATTCCGAGTTTGGAGGTAAGTACCGCCCATTAACGGCATGGCGCAAATAGCGTGTCTGAGCTGGCAATAGACCGCTAAAAGCGCACTATTACGAGTTCGCGGGCACAAGCTTTGTGCCATGCCGGTAATGGATGCAGCAGCATGCCGCAAAAGGGCCCAAAAAAGCCCCTACCGGCACAAACCGCACCATAGACAACATGGTACAAACATTACCACCATACAGCAATGTGGCATTAGCGGTGACTGTAAATAGCGGTCACCGTTATTTACGCTCACCGTTAAATTGCAGAACCAGAAATAGCATCATCGCACAGGAACGGGAAGGAGCACGGCGGCCATCTTTAAAAACACAATCCATTGCTATCCTCACCAGACAGCACCCCTGGCACACTGTTGACCTACCGGAAAGAAAATACAACTACTGAGGAATGCCCAAAGCTCCAAAGAAGGGAGCAGCCCACCTCCGAAAGGAGCGGTTCAGCACAGATGAGCTGCAAATGCTTGTGGATACCCTCGACGAGCATGCTGGGACTGTTTTCAGCAGCAACATGCGAAGGGAAGCGGTGCTGAAAAAAAAAAAGAAATCTGGGCACTAATATGCCAGTATGTGAGCGCTGTGGGCAACACCACCTGCACCATAAAGGATTGCCGCAAAAGGTGGGACGACCTGCGGCTGAGGGTGGGGAGCATCCTCTCTGTGAACAGAACCAGGCCTTGGAGACCGGAGGAGGCCCAAGTTCGCCAATCAAACTCATGCCGTGGGAGGAGACATGTGCGGCCATGATAGGGACAGAATCCATTGAAGGGGTCGGAGAAATGGAGTGTGGTGCGACGTTATCTGCTGATGGAGGTGAGTGTCCAAAGTCTGGCCAAGGAGTCACGGCATGGTCGGCCACACACACACCCCCTGTAAATCATTCTGAAGCAAGTGAGCCCCAAGCCAGTGCCAGGTGCAAGGCCGTAACGTATATGACACATACCACACAAAGTTGCCCATCCATGAGGCACACAGGGTAGCTGATGTAAACAGTGTGCATGTTAGACAGCACAGTACCCAGCCAACATGGTGACACCGACATATGCATGCATTTACCATCCAAGTATGGAATGATGTGCCGTTCGCCACACAAATGCTGATTACCCACAATTGTCTGAATGTGCTATCGTAGCCATGTATGAATGCTGGCTCTCCAAACATCACTCATGCCGTCCCTCTCTTCCACCCCCATTGGCAATGAGCATGACAGTGATGAGCAGGAGAGCAACCGACCCAGCACTTCCAGGGGCCAGGGCAGGGGCTGCCATCTCCCAGCGACAAAGAAAACACCTGGACGTACACCACCAGTTCCAGCAAGGCCTGTGGAGGGTCCACCACCCCCACCCCTCCGTGCACTGGCTGCAGATACATGCCCATCGCCAGGCTCCGAGGAGTCCAGTGTGGCTGGGTAGGTGGCAGCCACGGCCTCCCTCGAAGTTGAGGACAGTCCCAATGCCATCTGGGGAGCGACTGAGGACGACACAGTGGACGTCCTGCACACCCCTGAAGCCTACTCAAACCCCCAGGTATCCTTTAGTGACTCGGTTGAGACCGACACACAGGAGCAGTCTGTCCAAGGAGCAACACAGGCACATGGCAGTCCTGTGCCCAGTTCCCTTGAGGAAGCGCCGGCAGGACATGTCAGCCCGATCCCCAGCAGGGCCACTGCTTCATCCAATGCACAGCGGGCTGACCAGTCACATCCCTGATTACAGAATTTGTGCAGGACAATCGGCAGGCCAGGGAGGAGTGGTGTGCTGAATTGAGGGCACTGGGCCAGTCCATAATGGAAAGCACCAACCGGCTCTGCGAGGTGCTCGGCCGCATGGCCAATGCTCTGGAGGCTGCACATCCTGGCCAACAGCCTCAGCATGAGGACACCCCTTCAACGAGAAACTCCACCCAGACCAGCCCACTCCGTCAGTCACTCCATGCACTGCGACGCCGGGACATGCCTCCCCCTGGCTCCGGGAGCGCAGAGTGACTTTACTGCCAGCCACATGTGGGCTACGTGGACCCTATGGGACTAGTGTGGGGTTGTTGTGGTGGGAGGGGGTGGGGTGTGAGGGTGTGTTGGGGAGTTGTGGGAGAGGGGGAGAGGGGTGAGGGTGTGTTGGGGAGTTGTGGGGGAGGGGGGTGAGGGTGGTAGAGGGTTTGTTTTTCACGTTGATATTTCTAAATTCAATACACAGGTTGTTCATTAAAACAATTACCAGAGTTTACATTCATCATTGCGCATGTGTCATTTATTCTTGCACAGTGCATAGTGTACATGTATCCCCACACCCAGTGCCCTATGTCCTAACAATATGTCACCCTCTGCTGACTTGTGGGTTAGAAATATTGTGCAATCAAAGACTGCCGCAAGGCACGTCCCTCCTGTGCATCGGCACCGTGATGAAGTCCTGCCACATTTTCCTCCTCCCCTTCATCATCATCAGGTGGTAACAGTTCCATGTCAGGGGCGGGGGCACGTTCCGACGGATACACATATTGTGCAGCATTACACATGCCATGGTGATCTTGGCCACCTTCTCATGGCTGTAGAGGAAAGCCCCACCCGACCGGCTGAGGCCGCGAAATCGTGCCTTCAACAGGCCAAAGATCTGCTCTATCACCACACGTGTACAGGTATAGGAACAATTTTAGTCCTTCTCGTGCCTGGTCTGTGGGTTTCGGACAGGGGTCATGAGCCATGGCTTCAAGGGATAGCAACAATCACCTGCATGAGAGTGGAATAAAGGTAAGTGATTGCACAATCGTGTAGGACAACTGTATTAGTCTCACATGGAAGAAGGTAATTTGTGCGCACACGCACAAGTCCCTGGATGCATTGACCCCATTTCTGGCCCCGCAATGTGCCCTGTGCAATGGACTAATGGTGTGGGTTGTATCTTCAAGATGGGTCATGGTGTGCACTGACATCAACATTCCACCCAGGTGAAGTGTGCATCCCCGCCTTCCCACCCAGGTGGAGTATGCAGCCACCCACCTCACAACCCCAATGCACTGCCATGCCCCAGTCAGGCAACTCACCAAGCAGCCAGGCACGTCGTCCAGCATGTCGCTCCATGTAGCGTGGTAGTGTGGAGTTCTGCAGTACCAAAGAGTCATGAGTTGATCCTGGATATTGGGCACAGCAATGTGTGATGATCTTGCTGGCATCGCATACCATCTGCACATTGATGAAGTGGTATTGCTTGCGGTTGCGATACGCTACCTCCATGGCATGCGGGACCACCAACTCCACGTGGGTGCAGTCGAGGGCACCTACACAATTTGGCATATCTCCTGGGGAGTCCGTGGTAGGGAAATGTAGCCCCTTGTATGCTCGAGATGGGCATCCAGCACTTGGTTCTGTATCCGGGAAAATAAGGGTTGTGATATGCCATGCATGTGCCCCACTGTGTGCTGATAGGTGCCTGTGGCAAGGAAGTGGAGCACAGACACTACCTTCAGTAGAGGGGGGATGGCAGTGCGTATTTCTATGAGGCTCACTATGTCGTTGTGTATAAGGTCCACTATGGTGGTGATGGTGTCACGGTCAAGCCGGTACAGGGTGTGGATCTGCTCAGGTGTTAGGTAGAAGGGGGTGGCTCTGATGCGAGGGATTGGGGGCTGCCGGCGTGGTAACGGTGGCTGCACTGGTGGGGCATGCTGGGCCTGTCTCACCCTCCTTCTCCTCCTGCGTCTCCTCTGTGGTGGCGGCTGTTGTTGTTGTTATTGTTGTTGAGGCATTGCAAGCAGGGCCTCCAGCTCCAGTAATGCTAGTACTATTGGTATCATCTTGGTGTGGGAGGGGGTGTGGTGTGTGGGTGTGCTCCTTTTGTACTGGCCCTCACTCCATTGCCTCCACCTGTGCTGATTGTGTGCACCTGTGGCATTTGAAGACACTGCTCAGTGTCTTGAAATAGATCCTGTCCTCTACAGTCAGCCAGTGGAGGGGCTTTCTGTCAGCCGTGAAGTGCTCTCTCCTTGTCTTATTACTTACTATTCTGACATTGTTGTTTTGAATAGTCTGACAGCTTACTATGCACCCCTTGCTTGCACCTATCAGAACTGCATTGCAGTAATCGAGCTGGGATAGTATTGTGGCCTTGCTATGGTTGCACTATTTTCCTTGCTCAAATAGGGTCTGATGGATTTAGGAAGATGCAGTAGTATTGGCAATTTTTGTTAAGATACGTAACCTGTGCTTCTGCGCCCATTGAAGCTTCCAAGAATATCCCCAGAGTTTTCACCATCCCTGCCACTGGGATGGGGGAGTCTTTGATGTGGAATGACTTGAACTCTTGACTTAACTTGGCTCGGGCTTGGTGTGAGACGAAAATCATCAGCTCTGTTTTGCTCACATTTAAGCACATCGAATTCCTTTCCATCCAGTCTTCAATGATATTATATAACATTGCCACCCTGGTACTATCACTGGTGTAACAGCCGTTCAACTCCATTACCAACTGGGTGTCATCTGCATAGTTTGGAAAATAGCCTCTGATGTTATCGAGCACTATGCAGAGACATGCTGATTGCATGGGCATGCATGTGTGTGTGTGTGTGTCAGTTGCTGGTTGACTGGACTGTTAATGTTGTGTATGCCACACATGCATTGACACTGATGACTGATGTCGATGTTCTTTGTCCCATTTTCCACAGTTGCTGAAGCTTGTGAAGGAGGCCAAAGCGATGCTGTGGAGCGGAAGAGCACGGACTGGGTAATCAGACCCAGGTGCACACCCCAGCCAGCCCCCATTGCCACCACCACTACTGAGAGGGACTTGGCTGGGGCAGTGCAAGTACCATCAGGCAAGGCTGCTGATGGTAAGTCCCAGGAGGTGATTGTGGTGGGTTTCACCACAGCAACTGAGACCAGGGTGCTGAGACACTGGGGGCATAAAGGGCAGGAGAGCCTCTTGAGTCAGCTGGGTTGATGGAGGTAGTGATGGAGGAGGAGGCCACTGCAGACCACCCCACAGAGTTAGGTGGGGGTCTTGAGTAGGGTGTTCAGGCTGCAACCCTGTCCCAGGGACATGAAGATGTGCAGTCCACCATGGAGAGTTCCACACAGGCTACTGTCCCTGGGCCATCTGCTGCGTGGATGCCTCCACCCTGAACGAGGCCCTCTGTGTGACCAAACTGGCCCTTTGAGATGTTATGCAGCCCCTGCTGGCTGGTCTCGTGAGGTGGAACACATCTATTTGTGAGGATGTTTCAGCTTCTTGCGAGGAGCTGGTTCAACAACATGAGCAGAGAGCCACTTTCTGGGCCAGCTGGCAACTCCACTGCTCTCAGGTAGTCTTTGTGCACTTCCTCCCATATGCCCCAGTCATCCTCCAGGGAGCCTTGCATGCAACATACCACTACGCTCCTCTGTGCACCAGTCCCACCAACACCACTCAGTCTGGTTGTGCCTACATCCTTGCCTGAGGTGGAAAAATGCCACGTGAGGTGGTCACTGTGCCCGCCCAACCACCGGCACAGAAACAGGCAGTGGAGCCAGAGCTGTCACTGCAGGGCAGTGCAGGTGCTGTGCTTCCAGGACAAGTGTAATTCAGTTACACACTACCAGGCAGCAGCATATGAGGAGGGTGAGGGGGCAGTTAATGCAGGGCCATTCCAGCCCGAGGAGGTAAACTAGTTGACAAATGGAGAACATCTGGCAGGAGAAAAGGAGGTGTCTGAGGAAGAAGGTTTGCATCTGAGCACAATATGAGAGACAGTTGATGGTGGAGGGGCAGCGGGCTAGGGAAGCAACCATTGGGAGGACCAGTGCAGAGGTGGCAGAGAGGCAGACAATGAGGCGGGCAGCCATCCTTGAGAATGCATGTAGGGATACAGAGGTGGAGGAGCAGCAGATAGTTAAGGGCTGTAAACCCTCCTGGTAAAAACAGAGGCCCCCCTCCCGGCAGGGGATGGGGCGAGTAACTCGGCACTGGCAGAAACATTGCAAGACATTTGAGCCCGCTGCCAGTGTATATAGTTGTGTAGTGTTAGGTTTCATTTTGGACTTTTATTTTATTTTCATCCCTGGACATGTTTACCCTTCCCCATCTTTTATCATTATATTGTACATTTGTTAATACAAGTTTACGCATCTTGATACCACACTTCTTGTAGTCTCTTTGTGCGTGTGCAAAATCACTTTTCCATGTTATCCAAATGCATTTAATGTATGACTGTCACGTGATTTTGGGCCTCACTGTGGATGTGTGGACTATGCTCATTACTCAATATTTGGTAGCTATATCCCTCTCAAAGCATGGCTACGCACGCAGACACATCTGCAATCACCCACTACCTGCTCTCATATCAAGCTGCACATCATCTGCCACTCAAATGCTGCATATTCACTTGTTTGATTATTATGTCCGGCTGTACACATTTTCTGTCTCCTTGACTTCCTTCTTTCCTTCCACAATACCTGAGACTTGGGTCCACCAAGGGCATTCACCTACAGTGCTTTGAGGTCATTGCAATGGCAGATGGGCACAATTATACATAACATTGCATTCCATTGCACTACTATGTCACAAATATATGGAGTGATGGAAGTGTAGCTGGTCCAACATTATGCTGTCATGTTGATGTGCAACTGAGTGTGGTGAACTAGGGAGTCCAGTAGGGAGCTACGCACATGGATATAGCAGCAGTGCTCCCAGTTGTTCAGGTTGGAGGAGGATATGTGGCAGGGATACTTCATGTTGGAGGCAGACCAGAGGAGCTGAGGTACATTTCTGTTCACCATTAGACTTGTAGGGGTAACATCTAGTAGGGGCAGCCTGAAGTAGTGGGCAGAGGTGATTGTGGGTTGGTGGGTGGTGTCAGGACTTCAGGGGGCTGCCTGGGAGGTTGTGGCAGAGGTCAGTGGGTGAGGGGATGGGGGTGTACTAGCAGGGGGCTGCCTAGGGGTTGTGGCAGAGGGTTGAGGGGAGGGGGTGTGCTTGCAGGGGACTGCCTGGGGGTTGTGGCAAAAGTCAGGGGTGAGTGGGGAGGGGGTGTACAAGCAGGGGGCTGCCTGGAGGTTATGGTGGAGGTCAGGGGGGGCGGGTGGGAAGGAAGTCTACTTGTAGGGGCCTGCCTGGGGGTTGTGGCAGAGGTCAGGGGGTGACGGGAGGGTAGTGTACTAGCAGGGGGCTGCCTGGGCATTGTGGCAGAGGTCAGGGGGGTGAGGGGAGCGTGGGTGTACTAGAAGGGGCTGTCTGGGGGTTGTGGTTGAGGTCAGGGGTGGGTGGTGTCCAGACTTGTGTGGGATGCTATGACTTAGGGGTGTAGGCAAGCAGTTTAGGGACCTTGAAACTATGGGTAACGTTCTGCAGTTTCGCCGTCGTGCTGCCTTGTGTTGCGGGGGTTGGCACACAGTTTCACCAGGGTGGTGCGATGAGTTACGGGTTGACGGTCTGCAGTTTTGCTGGGGTGTTGCCTTGAGTTGCAGGGTGACAGCAAGCAGTTTCGCCAGCGTGCTGCCTTGAGCTATGGGGGGATCGAATACAGTTTTGCCGGAGTGTTCCCATGAGTTACGAGGGGATGGCACACAGTTTTGCTCCGGTGCTGAATGGTGGGACAAAGGTAGGTACAATGGTAGGTGCAAAGGTTGTTAGTTGTCAATGTTTTTCGTTTGCATGGGCGTTCCAGGTGCAACTCGATTTTATTTGCGCCTCATGTTACTTTGTGCTTTGAAATGAATGAATACATGGAACATGTAAAAAAACTCATACATGCAAGAAGGCGCAACGATGTTTAAGACGCTAAGTAGTTTGAAGGCACTTTGCACTTTTTCTATGAATCGGGCCCTAAGTCTCACTTTGAATGTATGCAACATTCTTGAATCTAGGCACCTTCAGCCCATACATGGCTAGAAGAGCTTCAGTTGGTGAATGAAGTGCTTGCAACTTCCAGCAGACATGAATAATGTTTAGATACTTGTTGCGTGATGAATAAATCAAACCTCATGGCGATTTTTGATGCTATCTTAATTGAGCCCAGTCAGTCAAGTTTGAAAATCAATCCAGAGTCGAATAAATAACCAAGAAAATGAGCATCATAAAAACTCCCAAAAAATAAAGGCATCAATGCTCACACCAAAATATTGAGAAGAAAAGATAAAATAAAATGAACAAAACAGTTAAGTGTGGCCAAATAATATACTGGGGACATGTACAGAGAAAAGTGTGCATTTAAGGAATGCCTTAGCTCCCACTATCCGAAGTGAGGCCTCCCTCCTCGCTTTCCGTAAAGCAATGAAAACTATCCTCTTCTCATAAGGTCCCTTGTAGCGGCATCAATACTAACCATAGAACCCACTGCTTAAACTGTAATGACCAATCAAGCTGTAATGATATCTATGTTTGTGTTTTTCTTATATAATGTGCCATTTACTGCTACCACGCCCATACCTCTGTAACTAAGCTCATGCAAGTAACAGCACCTCAATGCCCTTGGGCTGCTTGCGCGCTATATAAATATAAATAAATAAATAAATACATACATTTAATCGACACAGCCTAAATATGGAGCACATATAATTATAGAACACTGCGGTTCAAAATAACATTCACACTGCCAACGCAGTATAAATAGGAAATACATGATTCAATTTCATGGATCCATCTTTTTAGCCACGGCAGATGCAGGAGGTTGCTAGAGAAGTTCAGGGAATATTCATTAGTTGATGGAAAGGCACAACATTGAAATGCATTTGCACCACCTCCTCATACATCTAGGGGAATCCATACAACTCTGAAATCTCTGCCCTATCTTCTTCTTGACTTAACACTAGTTTATCTCTAACTTCAAAGTTGGTTAAGGCATTGTTCAAAGATTGTTGCAGTATATCCAGAGCTACAATGCCTTCCTCCATCATTAAAGCAAATAGGCCCTTCCTGTTACCTCTCACACCTCACCAGCTCCTTCTGCCAGCTCTGACACAATGACTCCCTTCACGGCCCTCTCTGAAGGCCCTGCATCCTCCTCTCATTCGATTCCTTCCCCTTGGCAGTGCTAAGTCACCCTTGTCAACTAGAAGAAGGACTGAAGGATTAGTGCACAGTGATGGCTGTACTCTTACAGATAGTTCAACATTCGATCATTTTCAACAATGCATAATTGCAGTGTCAAAAAAGCATAACCTTGCAGAATCACAAAAAGTGCAATTGACAGCAAATGTTGAAAACAATTATTTAGCAAGTGTACAGGCAGACAACAAAGACCAATACATTTCAGACCCCTGATGGTTCGTCATCAGGGCGTAGTCAGTGTAGTAAATAGGAAAAAAGAAAAACAAGAACAGAAAATGAATAATGAAGTTCTTGTATTTAAATGTGTGGTTAGAAAGTCAAAAGGTTGTAGAAACTGTACCGGCCATTGACATAAACGAAAAAAACACCAATCTACACTGGACCATCCTGTGATCTAAAAAACGGATTGAAAAAGAGACTTCAAAGAAGGTCCTATGTTAGGTAGCCAAAAACGGTATGCACCAGAAAGTATAAGAACTCAAACAAATCTTAAGAGCATGCATGAAACATGTCAGAACACTTGTCAGGTCAAAGTGAAGGCTGCGAGAATTTGAGCACCAGTAGCAGGGTTACTAAAAGCATATGTAAACCTAAATAGGATAAAGTATAAAACACTCATGAGCACAATATACGCCTCACAGTGAACATTCTGAGAAACTCCATGGCACTTACCTCTGCACTGTGCTTGCAACCTCGTAGCCAATCACAACTACAGATCTGTGCTGTGAAGTGAACCAAGTTCACTGAACGCGAAGACATGTACAGCTACATATGCTAATAAGGCATCTGGGAAGCATGATGATGTCATTGTTATGTTGCGCAATGACGTGGAAAGAAATATACAATTGGACCGTCACAGCTGTCCTAAAGAATATGAAAACATCCTGATACATTGAAATAAAAACAACATAATCTAGAGGAGTGAAGAAACGTCTTCAGGTATAAAAGAACTGCTCTAAAACAATCACACAAATAAGAAAATACAAAAACTATGACAATCCCCAGATGGGTCAGAAACAAAGTCTTCAAAATACAGGAAAATAACTGTGTGAAACTGAGAAGCTTGAGAAGCACTAGAAAACAACAGAAAATTAAAGTTAGTCACCAAAAGAAAAAAAGTAATAGCAAAGAGGTATGGACATGTACAGGTGCAAGTAGAGTAAATATATATCATACCAACACAACATTTCAGCAACTCCAGCTTTATAACAACCATGCAGCGCCTGGAGACTGCCCTTGGGTGATAGCAGTGTCCGGTATAAATCAACATAACATGACATATGGTACAAGAATGGTTGCATAAAGAGAAATGAGCCAATGGTTACACAATTTCCATGAGTGCTACTCAAGTAGGTAAGATACATGTGAGGTAAAAACATCAGCATCACAACATCATTGTGACAATACAAACTATTTAGCACCAGAGTTGCAAAAATGATTGCATACAGAGAAAAAGTCAATTAATATTATCACTGCTTGTTCAGAGAAACCAATGTAGATTAACGTCCTCATTCACGTCACTGGGTATAAGACAGTTTCATCTATTTATCCAGATTGCATTTTTTTTCTCCATTGCGTTACTTCTCTGTTGATTTGTTCTTCATATTGTAGATACTTGTTCATGGGGGTTTGTTGGTTCTTGGATGATTGTACGTTTTGAGGGGAGGGGCGTATGAAATGTATTGGTTTATTGATGTTCTTATGTATATTCTAGTTTTGGAAAATTCTGAATTGTTTTTTTTTAAAAACAGATTGCATATTTTTTGTTCCAGTCTCTTCCAAATGTTGCACTTAAAATGCTGTTTCTCAATGACTTGCAGGACCTGGAATCTCATCTGGGTAATGGAATGGCCATTTTCCTTGTAGCGACGAGCTACAAACAAGTTTACATTGTTAGTCCTTACACAAATCTTTTGTTAATTCCTTGTAAACATTGTTACCTCCTCTAGAGCCACCACCAAGTCATTCTCTCACACCAGGCAAAACCTCCCATGACTGTGAAAATCTGTGACAATAGAATTGCCTAGCATTTCGTTGCTGGACTGCCTTTGGGCAGGACAAAGACTGATATGTTGTGGATATTTGTCTTCGATGAAAGGGATAGCAACCCAAAAAATCTGGTTGACAATCCTCCACACTGAGGCTGGTAGAGAGACTCCCAGAACCCGCTGTTTTTCATATTAAAAAGTAATTTTGGGTCTCACTCTAAGTTACTAGGCTAATCCAGACGTGGACCCCTTGCTCAATGTTCTTAGAGTGGCACAGCTCCACCTCACTGATGACGCCCAGCCAGGCTGAAACACGTGGCTGGGGGTTGCTGTTGGTATTCTTGTTCAGAAGAGAATTGCCTAGCATTTCAGTGGTAGACTGCCCTTGGACAGGACAAAGACTGATATGTTGTGGATATTTCTCTTCTGTGAAAAGTATAGTGAGCTAAACAATTTGGTTGAGACTCCCTGGTAACTGAGGCCAGTAGAGAGATTCCCAGAATGCCCTGTGTTGCACTCGGAAGACGTACAGCCATGTAAGGGACACAATTATACTCCAAAACTTTGACATGGTAATTAAATCATTGTTAACCGATTTGAGACCTCTCTCTAGACTAAGGGCCTGATTCACAGAACTTTTCCTATGGGATTGCGCCATTATAAAATGCTTCCATGAATCAGGCCCAAAAAAGCTCCCCCCACTTCATGATTTCAATTCCTTTCTAAAAAAGAAGTAACATTAGATGAAAACAACAATGACAAGTGACAGAGTAGGGTGAACACATCGATTCAGCTGGAGTTATCTGGCACAATCCGAGGTGTCTAAAATGCAGACAGGATACTCTGTTTTACAAAAAGATTTGACTTTTTTGTTTCACAAGCAAGCAGGAATGCAAAAGTGTATTTTTTTTGTGGGGGGGGGGGGTTAAAAGAAAGATGAGGGAAAACATTAATATGTTTCACAAGGCCTAGTAGAGCAAACAAACAAGTTACGGGATTAGGAATATAAGAATACAATAGGAGTGTTTTCGATTTTTCATTCTATTTCATTTTTGTGGGGAGGACAGGGAACCATTTTGTGGTGAATTTTTAACATTCTATCAAGGAAGGTTCGTCAGTGAAGTTCAAACGGAAAGTTAACCAACGGTGTCTAATAAATGCAAAAATATACAGAATGAGATAATAAGAGATCAAAAAGCTGTAACACCAGAAACACTGTAAAAAAGGACCACCGAAATGCCCACAACATCACATTATGAGTCAGTCCTGTAAACAGCTAATGTTACAGCTTAATAAAAGACACAGGGAGAAATTGAAAGTGAGATGGCCCTTTTTTAGGGCATATGAACAACCTAGAGCACACCCAATCTTGCTGAGGGATCCAGTTGCCAAATTCTGTGAGGACGCTTGGGCACTGCTTGATCTCCTGGATAGTCCACTGAGATCTTGAGGAACACACACATCCAACGTGGGGATTTGGTTTATCCAGCAAGATGGCAAGGCAGCGGGTCTATTACCTGGCGCTTGATTATAACTTTCAGCTGACCTTACAGAGGGGAATAGGTTGTAGCATCTGTATTGATGAGGCAACATCTCAGAGGAGTCCGTGTAAAGTTATGGATAAACAAGTTAAGATCAGGTTGGGCTTTCTGGACAGTCTACATGTATCACTAATTGGCAGGAGTATATCTTTTCTCACCAGCAGAATGCCAGTATTACGGGATCCTAGGGCCGGACAAGAATGGGGAAACTTCAAAATGTGTGCAGATCATATAGCTACATTTGAAATCCTGCAAATGTGTCAGATCGAGCATCAATGAAAATCATGGGGACATATTTAATAAGCTCTGCCAAATGAGAATTGGAATGGTTATAGCATATGAACTGCAGCCTCAAAACATGCAACCTAACCAATAGACATGGATCTGTTGCAAGGATTGAGAGTTTGGAATAAATAAAGGTTAGTCTAAACATACGATATGGTGCACAGCCCCTCGTGCACTCTGCAAGCTCACTATCACATTAGGCGTGCCCATTATGGAATGTGAATACTCCATACATCATTCCTTATTCAAAATGTCCTTCACCCATATAATTCAATATTCAGTGTCTGTGGGTGGTGACATTTGTCAGGGTGGCATAATAACCTGATTAGCAGCCACGTATATGATGAGAAGTAAAGGTATTTCTATCTGGCATTTCAATTGATAATCTCGAATAATGTAGCCCTACAGTTATGACCGTCAATTTTCATTTTTGACAAAGCACCCCAGTACTTTGAGTTATAGAAACGCCCCAATAACATACGCAAACCACTCAGAATCTTTCAGCCGTCAGGCGATAAAATAGAAAGTCATGCTTGTGGATGTCTTGATTGTAGCGGCCATGTATGAAATGTTATCTTTATCAATAGTTTAGGCAGCAACGGGTGTCATTTGGGGGATACCAGGGATCGCTGCTCTGTCCTTTGTGGACTTCCTTTCAACCTCTGCCACTGCCTCTGCTATCCCTATTCGAGGATTGCAGAGACAGTGTGAAAACTAAAATATAGTGGGTTCTTAGAGCCCTCTTTAATTTCGGAACTCACCCTGTGAAGGTTGTCTTTCTCTTATGTGACATATACGCAAAGCTGCAGCTGGAGATTCATATTTGTCTATATAGGCAAAGCCGACTGGATACTCCAGACCCAAAGTTTTCTGTTTTTGAGGCCTGTGATTTTGTACAAAAACACTTGGTCCCTGATTCATGGAAAAGTGTGCATTTCTCCCGCAATTGTTGTGCGCCGAAAATGACATGGAGCAAGCCTGCATGCAGATTAAAAAATTACCACCCCGCATATTCATGGAATGGACAGCGCAAAGTAACTGTGTTTGCAAGTCGCGCCCGATACACCCCTGACACGCCCCCAGGCAAAGCCTAAACAACCTCCCACGGGCACAAATACGTGCACCCTTCAAATAGTGTGTGGTGTCCCCCACAAGCAGGCCTGTATTTCGAGGTACCTGCCCAGGGTCACCAGTAACTGTTGTCGGCACCCCGACAACATTCATATGATAATTCTTAACTCGGGTTAAACTCAGAAATATGCGTACAAACCCGTTCCTTCCCCCGCTACACTGCGTACGCGCACCCCTAAGTTAGATTGGAACCTTAAACTTGACATGCTATTATCCCACCTCTGCGCTGCGTTCCTATGCGCAAGTGTCTTTATGCCTGCCTTTGGGTGGCGTAGTGATCGAGGGATTTGTGTGGCCATTTCTGCTGAGAGGTTGCACGAGTGGTTCTATGAATATGTGTCGCTTGGCTCATTTGTGGGCATGTGAGTGACTGCCATTTTCTGTGTTCTGTCCCCTTCTCAGCCCTCTGCGCAAGCCATTCCCACAATCTGCATGGTGTCTCGTGGAAGGCACTGGATGGCTCGCAGAGACATGCCAAGCCTGCATAAATTCCATGCAAATCCAGGAAAAGTCCTGTACATTCGATTCCATCAATCGGCATACAGAATTTCGCACGCAGTTTTGCGTGCAAGTTCCCTATTTCCCATGCAAATAATTACATGAATCGAGCCCTTAATGTTTTGATGACATTGTGGCCTTAATTTTCCATATCAAGGTAACATAGTTAGCATTAAATCATATTTTATGGACAAGACTTTCTGTCTTACTCCTCCTGCTTCTAAGCTCTGTAAAAATAGTGTTATCACTCTGACATGTGGTGGTACTTAATTTATCAACCTCAGAAGGATGAAGGCTGAATAAGCCCTGCTGAAATATGAATTTGGAAAGGGCAGATAGGCACATGTCACAGTCAAGCTTTTATTTCGCTGAGCTATCCATTTATGACACAGTATACTGATTAATCAATTACTCTAATGAGCATTCATTAGGATATATACACACCACCCTCTCCGGTCTCCCTCCAGTCCTTTTTAAAATAAAACGCTACTATCATCAGGTTTACTAGTGAGCCAAGACATATTTCCCCTGCTTCTCAGCACCGTAATAAGTTTTATGCTAATATGAAATGTAACCCCCAGAGCCAATGCATTACCAAATTATGTGGCGTGCACATTTAAGAAGAAATGATTGCTAAGATAGTGCATATGGTTATGTGCTCACTGCTGATACCTATGAATGTTCTGCAGGCCACAGGTTTGAATGCTAGCAATGTCTACTCATCCTTTCATCCTTTTGAGGTAGACAAATTAGCATTAATTTTGGTTGCCAGGTAAAATAATGTTATATAAGAGTGTTTTATGTAAAGTGCTTTGGTGAAAGTGCTATGTAAGTGATGGATTATTATAAATGCATAAGTGTTAGCATCTATAAATCCAAGCATGAGATCAGAATAATATCTCTGGGTCAGATTCTCAAATCTTTTCTTTAACACATGTGATGAGATGCACTACCACGTCGGATGGTAAAGCATTTTTTTCAAGCATTTCACAGAGACAGGCCCATAAGCAATTATGTTGTGTTTATGGATCATTTAAGGATGAGCTTGACACCTGGTGGAATCAATTACATGTGAGGCTGCACAATAGGTATCTCATATCATGCATAAATGTCACTGCATAGCATTAATGGGGCATTTAATGGAAGCAATTCAACATTCGAGGCTCTCCCTTACAAATGGTGACCATACCAGTTGTGCAAGGCATTATAATGCAATTGAGGATGCACTTGGCATGTGATAGAAGCAACTGGATATATAAAGCTGTACATGGTATATGTTGACTCTACCTAGACTGTAAGGCTATAGAGACAACATCCTTCAATATTTTACATTTGGCATACTGTATTGTTGCGGCACCTGGGAATGTGGGGCTTTACTTGGCACAATATTACTAGACCTGACATGTGCAGCTATAATTGTTGTAAGGTGGCAGTAAATGGTCATATGACGCTGCACTGGAATGAGCATGACAGTATCCCTTGCCCATGATGTTGGTTTGAACTGGGCTACCCTGTCATAACACAACCCCCTTCATGGCATATCAAGGCAGCTCCCTAGTTAAAAGGTGGTTGGTATTTAAAATAGTTGTATGTATGCTTTAGTACTGGTTTGGTATTTATGAAATCTCTGCTGATGTACATGTTTACTCCCACCAGTCACTTCAGGTGATGTCATTGGAGTTAAATGTCAATGAGATATTATTTCTTGTGATGTTATCAGGGTCAAATATTATATGCATCACTTCCTGTTATGTCATCTGGTTTGAGATGTCACTTACGCTACCCTTTGCATTGATATGAAATATCATCCCTGTATGTAGCATGGTGTGCCCAGAATGACACAAACAGATATTGTCCCTCACCAGCCCTAACAAATGAAGGCAACAGCATAGGTGTTTTGCTTGATCACAAGTTATCCTTTGGCAGAAAAAACAGACAGGTATCTAAATCTGTGTAACTGGAATGCATGGGGGAACCTCTGAAGTCTAAGGATCTTAATGAAGGAAACACATCACAAGAAAACACTAATAGATACAACATTCCAGACGTGTATCCTTGAGTTGTCCTGGTATTCCAAGAGCCTCATTTCTATTTCGCCTGATGAAGTAATCCGAAGGTATTACCTTTTTTTCTTTTTTGGAGCAATACATTTTTATATATGAATGCATACACAAATCTATGGCAGAATTGGTACTTTGGACGGATGAAGATCCATGTGGGCCAACACAGAGTTCTACCCATCTTCAGAATCTTCCTCCTTTCAGCACCTGATAAAAGCAGACGGATAACATAGAAATCCATTAGTAAATGCCATCTGCAAAGTGTCATATGTAGGCAGCAATTACTTTTTCACAAGACAGAGAATAAAAGTGAAGTTTAACTGCAATTTTGCCTAGTTTTACTATTCACGTTTACAGTCAGTCATGCACATTTTTAAAATTGCATGCAGGGGACCCAACGGGAGTCTTGTCAGAGAAAAGAAATCTCTCCGGAAGTGATTCTTAATAGGCTGTTTACAATACTGGCCCATAATTTGTGTTTTCTAGGATTTGTTTTTTATTTTATTTTCTATTCATCGTCCCCCTTTCTTATTTGTGTATTTAAAGTCTCTTTTTTTGCTTTTTACCTTTACTTCCTTACTTCCCTTTATGCAAAGTAAAAATAAATGAACAAACAGGCTTCTCCGTTCCTATTGTATCCTTAATCCCATTTGGTTGTTTGTTTGCCCTATTATGCCTTGTGTGAGGTATTCATGTTTCCCTTATCTTGCTTTTAACCAAGCAAAATCAAAAATACAACAAACGTTCCATCCTGCTTGTTTGTGGAACCAAAAAAACATCACATTTATATGTGTATACTTTCTGCATTTTAGTCACTTTGCTTTGTGTATCCCATAACCCAATCTCAATCAATTTAGTTACCCTAGCCAGTCACTTATCTTTGCTGTTTTTGTCTAATGTTTGTGCTTACTTAGAAAGTGGTTGAATCTTACATGCTCAAATCTCCCTCACCATCTCATGGACTGGACTTTCTACGTATGAGATTTAATATTTGGTCTACCAGAGAAATTCAAGCAAGGCGAGGGATAATTCCTAAATTAGAGAATCTCTGTCGTTTTTATCGAATTCCTAATATCAAAGAAACTCTGTGTCATTTATTAATTGATTGTAACATGCTGCAACATATTTGCATTTAAATTTTTTAGAAAAAAGCAGTTACAAGACTTTCAAGCAATTACACCTGATTTGTTGTCGCAAATCATCTTCTCTGGAAAACTGACTTCAATGAGAATTGCTGTTCTTAGTTTTTTTACATTTTTTGCAATTGGATTAGTAGAATTTTAAATGGAATTTTGAATAGATAACAATCACCATTGCACTGGATTGTGAAAATTACTAGGTGCATTTCGAGTTTGTTTCAACCTTTGGTTTATGTAAAACATATTATTTGAAGAGAAAATGTATATTTATGTTGGACAATTAGGAAATTATGTTTTTTTTCTTTTATTTTTATCAAATCATTTTTATGTGTTTCATTTTATTCATACTACATGTGCAATTATTATAATTTTCGTAAAATCAAATTGTAAAGTTGATTAAATCAGCTAAATCAATAAAAATAAAAAGTTAAATCCTGAAGTGGGGACTGAGCCCATGCATTGGTTCTTTGATGCTCTTGAATCCATTCAACATCAAATGCTCATCTCATATACATGATACAATTGCATGATTTGATTAGTAAACTGAATTTTCGCATAACAGCACGATGACATTCCTAATCCAATTTGGTTGTTTTTTGTGTCCAACTAAACCTTGGGCGACATAGTCATGTTGTGCCTTATCTGTGTCCCCAATCTCTGATGGTTGTCTCCACAATATGTCTCAAAGGCTGTTAAGGTTGTTCCACAGCGTGTTCATCTCTTCACGTCTCCTGATCTCCTGATATGGATGAAGACTGCATTGATCCAGTCACAAGCGCTCAGCTACAGTGTTTCCTTCTTCTAAGGATCTTAGAATTGTGGTGGCCAAACAATCCTGGCTCCTCAATGGCCACCTTCTTCACCTAGATGATCACCTCTTGGTCACCAGGTTGCACCTTGTACTCATGGCTACATTTCCTCTTCCATCTACTGCTGTCATTTTGCATGCATGGCTATTACCAGTGCAGGATTGGGGTTTATTGATTTTGTAGATATTTGAAAGCCGTTGCCACCTTTACAGTACTGTCGGCATCTAGTAAAACATGACTTGTAATCTTATTACTTCATGCAGTTTTCATCATCAAACATATATGCATCTTTATTGTACCCCCAACCCCATGACAGAACTCTATGATCACCATTTCCAATGCAGAGGAAATATCTGATATTCAAAAAGCAACGTACAGTATTTTTGGAGTTTTGGCATAACACCTCTTATGAAGATCAACATAGTATGAGTATTCCTCTAGAGGTTAGCATTGCCTTCTCATTTCATTATTACTTACTGGATAATGAGCCCACAAGTTTTGACTTCTCACAGTATGGTTAGTAAATCTTTATCTCCGTTTTGCACATGATTGAACCTTCTATTTATTTATTTGATTTAATTTAGATAGTTTAAAAGAAACCTTTCACATTAAACGATTCCTTCACATTATATACATCGTCAAATCACATACATAAACCTATTATTGAAATTAAGTTCAACAAAAACATTATTAAAAGGTAGAAATACAATCAATGATCCATCAAAACATTCATTATCGAAACACACATTTAAAATGTTCACACAATAAACATCACACACTAAACGTCTTTTGAAACTATTAGCTAGACCCTGTGTTTAGGCAATATTGCCACAACGCACAGCTTCTTCTCATATCATCTCAACACATTTTCCCAGTAGGCACATATATGCCATTCCCATTACCTGACTTTGCGTCATGACATGCCTAGCAGTTTCCAGAATTGTTTCTACTTTACAAATTCTAAAATATCTGTCAGTATCAGAAAGGTTCAACTGAGGGTCATGATTTGCTAATACTGGAAGTTGATCAATATGTAACAATAACAGGAATCTTTGTACCAATGAAGAAGGGCATACCAATAGGTAAGGTTGGGTTTTCTTGTAGCTATGAATAACAAGCAGTATTTCTTTATATGTTTTCAACATTGCTAAATGATCATAGTTACAGTTGCAATCCCATTGTTCAAGTTATTTTTTACAAACGTTCGAATGCAAAGAAATGATCATCCCAATCAGGCTTCCAACCTAGTGCATCAAACAATTTTCCAGCAGAGTCTTTAACACCCTTCTCAGCTTTTTGATTCATAATGATCCCTAACTGGGTCAACAAAGGGCATTTAGGCTTAGTCATTGCTTTAATATCCCCTGTTTTTTTTTTTTTAAAAAACCATTGCCCACATGGTGATTTGTTGCAACTGCAACCTCACTATTTCAATGGGTACTGCTTGAGGAAGTCTCAAGATTTTTCTCCAGAATTTACCTTGCAGCACCTTCAACAAGTGTAATTGTTTTAAGGACAAGGCTTCAAGACTTTATAAGATTGAAGTGCAAAAACATTGTTTGTACAGCCTAATGATAACCTCCAGGGAATAGCCCGTCGTACACTTGATAAACTTATAGAGCAACAGCTTGAGAGTTAATGCTTTCCTTCCGGAGCTGATAATCTCATAATACCCTTTCGCACAACTGATCTCCAACCCCAGGTACAATAACTTTCATAATATCCTATTAGGCCTTCAGGAGCGATCATCTCGGGGCATGGAGAGGATCTGTTAGCAAATTGCATTATTTTAGTTTTGTCCATGTTAATTTCAGAGAATGTTTTTTAGCATAATCCCACAACGCTTTTACAGACCTAGACATACTCAAGAATGTATGGTCCAAAATGACAAGATCATCCACTCATGACATATATACTACATGTGACAGAAAATTCTATTTATTATTTATTTCGGAGTTGTTGTTTTATAAAGCACCAGCATGTATAACAAGATACTTAAGAGTGATATTGGTCAAATGGAGTGCAGTTAATCAATGTCAAAATATTTGAGCATTCCAAACTTTTAAAAAAATTGATAGCTTTACAGGTGCTCTCCAGTTAGGATGGAGTTTCACATCCAGAGCTCTTATTTATTTTTTGCTGCATGGCTCCTGAGTGCACTTTGGCATCTTTAAAGTGTTAGAGGAACTTTCTCTGATATTTTTCCATATTTGCCTTTTGTTATGCCAGTATGACTTTCAAGCCCAGTATCCTCTAGAGCAGGGGGGTGAAAACTTTGGTGCTCCCAATGTTTTGGACTACAACTCTCAGCAGCCTTAGTCAGAATAGTGAAAGGTTAGGAATCATGGGATTCATAGTCCAGAGTATCTGCAGTGCCACCAGTTGTAAACCCTTGCACAGCTACCCGACTGAACCACCCTAAGTTGTTTTTTTTAAACAATTTTTATTTTCAACATAACCGGAAACCATGCAGACATTGGGCCTCATTACGAAAGTGGCGGTAAGGCAACAACGGCGCCGGGAAGTGATACCAGCGCTGTTGTTACCATACCGCCACATTACGAGTTCTGCTCGCGGGTGCCGCTCTGCACGCCTAATTAGACCAGATGTGCAGAGCGGCAATGTGAGCAGAACTGGCACCGTTATACTGGTGCAACCATGCTCCCCACCCCCATTCTGACCTATGGGCAGAATGGGGATGGGGAGCCTGGCCATACCAGCACCCTCAAATGGGCAATTACCGGTCCATTCAACTCGTAATGGGCCGGTAATGGCCCATTCACGGGTGACGTTAGCAAGCTTGGCGGTAGCCGTGCCCTTATTAAGGGCACGGCTTCCACCAAACTCGTAATGAGGCCCATTGTATTACTTGTGCATCATGTTACATCAACAACTTTGTCCGATTATTCCCCGTCACCCCCCCAAATCCTCCCACCCTCAACCCAGCCTACTAGATGTCACACCAATCAATCACTTAATTATTTGTTCTACGCATCCTCTCTAACATCGGCACTAGGTTGTGCGGGGCTGCGTTCCGGTTCATTGACTACCCTTGCAGAGATGTCCAAGTCCTCAATCAATTGTCTCCAAGCTTCCACTCCACCCCCTCCCTGATCTAGTGACCTGCCTGCCGCTTCATGCCATGCCACCGTTACTGCATTCGCCCATTTGAGCAAATCCTTCCAACACACTGCACTAGAGGCCATGTCTGTGCTCTCCAGCCCGTCGCTAACCTACGTTTCGCTAATATATATATGCTAGACCATTCAGTTTACTCATGTGTTTAGCTCTTTTGGGGCTTGCAAACCCTCCCAATAAAGAAGCTAAAGGGGATCCTATATCCAATGTGATATCTGCTTTCGCTAGTGCCTGAGCTGCTTCTTCTCAGAATCTGAATCTGACAATCTGAATCTGACACCTTCTTGTGATACATCTTGGCTCTGCTCCACATAGCATCTGACATTGGTTCTCCTAGGTCTGCCTCCCATAATTTTCTCGTTTAGCTCAACCCCTTCCCCACTTTAGAAATGATCAACCCGTACAACATTGAAACCTTGTGCCCACCATCTGACACATCGTAAAATTTCTCGACTGTGTCGTCCGGCTGTAGCGGTATATTGGTTGGTACCGTAGCTATCCAATTCAGTTACCAGTATTTCCGAACATTCAACAGCAATTGGTCGTTCCCCCCTCCAGTGCCACTAATGGGATCTGCAGGGAATATGGTTTCCTGCTGCCAATCAGTTGACAGGCCCTACGCCACATTACACACCCCAATCTCATTAACCCGGGTAAGCAAATTGTGCAAGAGTCTGCCATCCATATGATTTCTTTCAAGTAAAACTGCTCCCCTGTAGTGTGTAACAAACGTGAGTCGTGTGTTTGCTCATCCGACAACCACTTGGCTACAAATTGCAGCTGGCTGGCAACGAAATATACCTCAAAGTTGGGTAGCTGAATGCCCCCAGAGTCATACGCATTCTGAAGTTTCCAAAGAGCCACCCTGCATCTTGAAGAAGTCCCTGCATATGCTATGTAATTTATTAAAAAACAATCTTGCGATTTCAAACAGGATATTCGTGAAAAAGTGGAGTAATCTTGGGAGCACCACCATTTTCAACACTGCTGCTCTTCCCATCATGGACAGCGGTAGTCTAACCCAGAATTATATGGAGTTTTTGATCCTATTCAGGGCCCTCATAGTGTTGTGTGTATACTCCAACTGTGGATCATGATAAATATCCACTCCCAAATAGCAGAACATGCTTATTTCTCATTTGATCACCAGCATCGGTAGCCATCTCGCGGGCTTCCCAACGTATTCTCCTAATGGGAACAGTCTCGACTTCTGTGGGCTTATCGTTATGCCCGACACGGCCGCATATTGCTCCACCACGTCCAAAATATATTGCAGATTTGTCTCTGGGTGTTGCATGTAGATTAACATATCATCAGCATATAGTATTTATATTTGTATTTATTGAGTTTATATAGCACTTTACGCCAAAGCGCTTTACATTACAACAACAATAATACATTAGAATAAAATAGAAGCATAAAATGTCAAAACATGAGACAACCCATCAAAAAAAGTATGTAGAACAATTTACCTAGGCCAATAAAAGAGAAATAGGGCAGAGGAAGGAAAGAGGGAATTAGTGAGGGAAGTCAGGACGGGGGAAGAAGAGATTCAAGGGGGACGGGAGGGAGGTATAAGAGAGAATGGGGAAGATAGGGGGATGTAAGAAGGAGGGAAAGAATGAGGGATGTAGGAGAGAAGTAGGGGGAGTAAGGAGGGAAGCCAGGACAGGGGGTGAAGAAGAAGAGATTTCAAGGAGGCGCAGAAGGAGCAGTAAGAGGAAATGGAGCGGATAAAGAGAGGTAGAGAGTTCCAGTGTAGGAGGGCAAGGAGCTGAAAGGATCGGAAACGAGAAGAGGCACAAGGAGATGGAGGAACAGTGAGTAAGAAGAGATCAGCAGATCAGATGGAGCAAGAAGG